>NC_059102.1:30315027-30976277 GCF_020740685.1 Jaculus jaculus
TGCCAGTGGCCACACCACTGATGAATCTTCCCTCCCCCAGTAACCATTAGCTGCCATGATCTAGTCTGGGAGGTGAAGGGTCTCATGTATCTTTTCCCCTTCGATGGCAAAGTATTGGCAGGCTCCATCTTGTGAGGAAACCAGAGCTGATGTGAATTTCCAAGTTGACCAGGCATGTCGTATCTAGGAGGCAGTGATGCACAGCTCTCCTCTCTGCCCTCCTCCTCTTACATTCTTTCCAACCTTCTCCCTGACATCTAGGACGGGGGATTAGGTGGCCTGTTCGAAGCTGACTACATAGTGTGCACTTATTCTCAGCAGTTTTGCCAGCTACACATCTCTGCACTAACCACTGCCCATTGTGGTAACAGATTTCCGTGATGGAGGCCTCAAGCAGTACTGATCTGTGGGAACAAATACAGATAATGTAGAAGGCAGTTTGATATGCTGTCCTTTTTTTCCTCTATATTCTCACTATAGCTCCTTCCACCCCAGGACTGGATTGAACTAGGGCTTTGAGTCTGATAGAAATGTTCTACAACTTAGCTACACCCTTAGCCTGACTGTGACTGGTTCACTTTTTTTTATTATTATTATTTTATTATCTTGAGTACTTAAGCAGATAATTCTCCTATGGATTACATCTGCATATTGATGAATCTCATGTGCTTCATTTCCTAGTTTGATTTATAATTTCTTTCTCACCCCTCCCACCTCTTTTTTGTGGTACTGAGGATTAGATATAAGGCTAAAATCAACCCTTTAAAAAACTTTTATTTTTTTTTATTTTTAAGAAATATTTTTATTTACTTATTTGAAAGAGACAAAGTGAGTATGGGTTCCCGCCACTGCAAACAAGTTCCAGATAAATGCACACTTTGTGCATCTGGCATTATGTGGGTGCTGGGGAATCAAACACAGGCTGCCAGGCATTGTAAACAAGTGCCTTTAACTGTCCAGCCGTCTCTCCAGCCCTTACAACCCTTTTTAAGATACAGTGTGCATAGTGATGTGTGTGCAGGTACACATGTGTGTGGAGGCCAGAGGACAACCCGAGGTGTCATTCCTTGGGAGCACCATCCACCTCCTTTGAGACAGGGTCTTTCCTTGGCCTGGAGCTCACCAGTTGGGGTTAGAATGCTGGCCCCTGAGCTCCAGGGACCTCCTGTCTCTGCCTCTCCAGTACTGGGATTACAGGCACACACGACACTCAGCATTTCACGTGGATGATGGGAATAAAAGTCAGGTCCTCATGCTTGCAAGGTGTAGTATAAAGCTCCATGTTGTGCTGGCGTGAACAGCCAATCCAGACACGGTTCATGGAGGAAGAGATTTATTGCAAGTTTACAGATCCAGGGGACGGTCCATCAATGGTGGAAGAAGCTGCTTCCATATATTCAAGTACAGAGAAACAACCTAACAGCCAGCAAACACCAGAAGGAGCAAGCCCAAGCCTGTAGCAAGCAGGGGCTGTCAGAACTCAGTCTTCTCTGCACACCGTTGGGCTGGACACCAGGATCCATCCCAGTGCCACCTTCTTCAGCCATCCCAAGTTACAAGTTTAGTTTTAACACCTGAGTCTATGGAGGCCATACATTCAAACTCCCACACAAGGCAAGCACTTTACTAACTAAACCATCTCCCTAGCCCTTAAAAACTTCTTTGAGAATGGCTTTGAATTCATTCTGGAGCCCAAGCAGGCCTTGAACTTGCCATCCTGTCTCAGCTTCTTAAGTAGCTGGGCTTATAAATATGTACCATAAAACCTGGCTTGGTTTATAGTTTCTTATTATAAATTCATAATCTTCAATGGGAGTTACTTATTTTGCTAAAGATCAGAATAACCTGCATTTTAGATTTGTTTCTAGGAGGACCAGCACTTTGGAATCAGTTTTCATATTCTGTCACTTCAGGACTCTTCTCACATGAGTAGTGCCAACTGGGACCTCACATTGCTGCGTGGGCACAGAAGTTTGATTTCTCCAGCAGATATTCTTTTTGCATGTTAGTTTGCTTTTTGTTTTATTTTGAGACACAGTCCTGCTATGTAGCCTTCCTATGTAGTCAAGGATAGCCTCAAACTCATAGACTCCACTTCAGCCTCCCACGTGATGGAATCCCAGGCATGCACCATCATTCTTTAATTAGACCATGTCCCAGATGAATCGCAAGCTTCTTTGCTGACCCTATGGGAGACTTTTCCATCCTCCTGTTATTTCAAGAGTTGTTCCATAACCCCAGCTGTGGACAGAAGTCATGAGTCTAAATTTCTGTCTTTCTAGAACCCAAAGCCTGGAGATCCCTCACTTCTCCCCTCATCTCCAAGTGGGTGCCTAACTCAGGAGATACTTCCTGGAGGCATGAGCGCTTCTTCTGAGATCTGATGGCTGAACACACAATTGGGCACAAATAATGTGTGTGCACTGGGGGTGACACAGTGAAGGAAGAGGTGGGGTGGAGGCTGCAGGCAGATAAAGCTCACCTTGACTACCCACGGGGGACACTGAGCCAATGGCACATCGTGTTCTGAGAAGCACAGGTTCCAAGAACCGCAAGGAGTTTGGAGTGACACATGGAGTAAGATATGGGCTTGGGGACATAACATTCCAGCTCCTGAACAGCTTGTGTGCCAGGTTATGATGGTGGACCTAGTCGTCAGAGCAGACGGATGCCCATGAAAGAGACTGTCGGGGCACAAAGAGTGAAGACATCAGGTTTAAAAGAAAACAAATACAATAAATGTTCCTTGTATAAACAAACACACACAAACAGTCAGAAATTGCTGAAACATCTTGCAGGCCAGACAACACCAAAGAGCTTTTCAAGCACCAACCTTGGCATTCCACCCTAACCTTGCACTCAGCGGAAGGAATGCACTGGGTGCATTGCCCCTACAGGCTTTGTGGAGGGTAGATGGGTGAAAGCCCAACCCAGCTGATTGGTGGATATTTTGAAAACAGCAAAGCTCTTTCAAGACCATTTCCCCAGATCTACCTCCCTTGACGGACCCCCAAACTACAGTTAACAATCTCCCAACTTCAAGAAAGGGCTGGGCACAGCAGTAGAAAACTGAACTTACAAGTGCCTTGGGCCCAGGGCCAAAGGACCTATTTTTAGCACATTTTCTCATCGCCTGTTTATCTTTGACAGACTCGGCCTAATGTGTTCCAGGAGAGTGTTAAAAGTTACTTGGCTGGACGGAGGACGAAAGCAAGGTGATCTAAGACCAAATGGTAGCAGGAATGGTGATAATCTCCACACAAGGTGTTCTAATTTCCCCCCATGTTCCCTAGGCGCTCCTGAAGGGGATTAATGAGTTCATCCCAGCCTTTCCCAGCTACTCCCACTGGCTGTAGGTTTGAGCGCAGAGTCCACAGAGGGAAGGCTACAGCAGGTAATGGATTCCATAAACTAACAAATTTGTATTTAGACCAGCATTCTACCGCTGAGCTACACCACCCCGGCCCCCTAAACCTCTTAATACTTTGGTAGCAATACTAGATCCAACCTCACAACCGAGAAAGAAAGCGTCCCGGCAGCGTTGCCCCCCCCCCCTCCTTTGTGCCTGGTGACTGGGGCGGAGACGCAACGACGCATTCACTAATCGTAGAACTTACTGAGTTTATTTATTCCCTTTCAAGCTGCAGGACAGAAAGAGGGCCAACGTTGTGTCTCCGCTTATATTTTCCTCCAAGGGACAGAATAGGTGGCCCCAGAACTTCCACCTCTCATAAAACGCGCCACTGAAAGGCGCCCAGACTGGCCGTGACTTAACCCCTTCCCGCCCGCGGCCTAGACCGACTTTTTAAGGGCGTCCTCCCAGGTTCCCTGTCCGCCCTCCGATGGCCGCCCGTGGTCCCGCCACGGTGGCTCCCCCGACCCGCCGTCTCGTCCGCAGAGTCTGGGGACCCGTGTCCCGGGGCCGGCACGTTCTCCACGGAGGAGGCTGGGCCGGTCCCCGCCGACCCGCGCGGACGCCCTTAAGAAGCCGGCGGCGGCCGCCCGCAGAGGCGGGTGTTTTGTTCTTATAAGGAGGAAAAAGTTTCCGTGACATCCAGGAAATGAGTAACTCGGCCGCCTCGTAGAGCTCCGCGGCGGTCGGTCGGAGGCCAGAAAGGCGGGAGCCAGCCGCGGTCCCGCCGCCCGCCAGCATCCCCCGGTGCCCGCGGCCCTGCCTCCCGCCCACCCGCGACCCCGACGCGCGAGCGGGAGCCAGGCCCGCCCACGCCGTGCTCCCGCCGCGGGCGACAATACCGTGAGTGCCCGGCGGGCGGGGGCGCGCGGCTGTGCTGCTCCGGGACACCTGGGAGAAGGGTGCGATGGGGCCCGGGGACGGGGTGGGGGTGCACGGGTGATCCCCACCCGGGAGCCGGGCGCGCTTGGGTGCGGGCAGCGCGGCCCTCTGGAAACCTCCACGGAAAGCACGCGTGCGAAGGCGGGCATTGTCCCCTCGCTGTCCCATCTCCCCCGGGTGATGCTCTGGGGTCCCCGCTGCAAGCCTCGGAACCCCTCTCCCACCACCACCACCACCCCCGGGTGCTTCCTGCAGCAGGCGAGGCAGGCAGCTCCTCCTGCGGGTCCCCACGAGCGTGGGTGACCCCAGCGGGGCCACGTGTTTGTGCCCAGGGCCGGGACCGTCCGTGACTCCCGCTAAGTTGTCTTGCTCGGTAGCAGCGCCTCCCCTCCCGGGACGAAGCTCTTGGAAGTGGAGTTTTGTTTCTTCTTGGTTTATTTTGTTGGTGAGGCACGGTTGGTTACTTTGGTCTCTGTGAAGCCCCCCCCCCCACCTCCACCCCACTTCCTCTTTTCAAGACTGTTAATGGAGTTGACCCCATGCTGGGCAAAACCTTCTCTTGGGGCTACAAATAGCCACAGTCGTTGACTCCTGACCCCCATCCTCAAGCCGAGGTCTCCTTGTCTCCAGAAAGTCTGGCCCGCGGGTGAAGGGGAGCCCCAAGCCAGACTACTCCCCATCCGAAATGGGAAAAATAGTCACAGAACCAGGTGAGAACTCCCTTTAGCCTTCAGATTAGATAGATGCTGGCTGGTAAGCATTCTAAGTCCATTTCAAATTTCAGGTCGCTTTGTCTTTTCTTCTTCCCCTTTCGGATGTCTTCCCTTTTACACATTAGTTCTACTTCAGAGAGTCGCGCCAGCCAAACCCCAACCCACGGCTGATGCGGTCACTGGTCCAGGGTAGCAGTGAAATGGGGTGGCCGAGGCCGGTAGGATGGCTGTCATCCGCCCCCTGGTTAATGGTAGTGAGTGGGCTGTGTGGAGTCATCCCGCCTGCGGGTCTTCTCGGTGCCTAACTGGCCTTTATCATGCGCTACTTCTCCGCCTGTAGCTCCAGGCCGTTCTGCCCTCAGATTTTCCACTTGTGGGTAACCATGAAGTGGTTACATACCCACCATCTGGATGGATCTCCCTGGGTGAATAGAAAAGACTTTTTGCTCACCATGCTATCCTCTTGCTGGGTAATTTTCAAAGATGCGGCTCTGGTTTTCAGGGAGCAAATGCCTGAACTCTTAACCTGATGTCGTCATCTCAGAAGTTACTTCTCTGTTCTTGAAGTACCCTTGAGAGGGAGAAAGAGGGTACGTGGGCGAACTTTGAATCAGAGGCCAAGAATGTACAGCAACTTGTAAGGAAGTAGTTGTCCCGCTGTCTAGGAGGAACTTGATTTTGTATGTTTTTTAATTTATTTTTTTCTTATTTTAGAGAGAGAGAGAGATTGAACTGGCAGGGTCTCAGCCACTGCAATCAAACTTCCGATGCTGGCACCACCCAGTGGGCATGTGCACCCTTGCTCTTGACTCGCCTTTGGTTTATGTGGCATCTGGAAAGTGGAACATGGGTCCTTAGGCTTCTCAAGCAAGCACCTTAACTGCTAAGCCATGTCTCCAGCCCTTGATTTTGTATTTTTTTTTCTTTTGGGGCCCTGTGGGGTCAGTAAAGAGTAAGATGAAGGTCCTGTTTGATAAAAGGGTATCCAATCCCCATGGGAGACAGGGGTGAGCAGCCCATGCATAGTGTTCCCCAAGAATAGGCTTGGGCAAATTTAGCCCAATTTTCAAAGTCTCTTCTTGGAGGGTCAACAGTGGCGGCCTGGAACTTGTCCAGGGGAGAAGGAATGCTGGATGACCTACAAAGTGTGACTTGTGAGGGAGAACCAGAAGAAGCACAGGGGAGCCTGACTGTGCCCTTCAGGTACCCCAGGCATTAAAACTTGAGAAAACAAAAAGCCTTGTTCAGTCTGGTCTCAGATTCTTTAGTTAGAAGGAGCAGAAAGATGGGGTTCAGTGGAGCACTACCCTCAGAGCTCAGCAGGCAATGCCTTGGTCATCAGTGTCAGCAGAGACAAGGGTCATCCACGGTTACGAAGAGGAAGATGCCTTCTGGACTCATGCTTTTGTGGCTCTTTCTTTGAAGATGATAGCCCCAAGTATGGATGAGGGGCTACAGCAAATCTGTAATGGAGGAGTGGATTAAGAGGGGGACAAGGGCTTCCCCAACACCCCCCCCCCCGCCAAAAAAGCAGAAAATTGCTCTGCATGGTGGCACATGCCTTTAATAATATCAGCACTTGGATGGCCAAGGTAGGAGTAGGAGGGTCACTGTGAGTTCGAGGCCACCCTAAGACTACAGATTGAATTTCAGGTCAGCCTGGGCTAGGGTGAGACTCTACCTCAAGAAAAAAGAAAAGAAAAGAAAAAAAACAGAAACTGATTTATACCTGAGTTCCATCCATCTTGGATGTCTTCACCCTGTCTTGTTGGAGTTGGACTTGTAGGACTGTTGCCACTTTTCTTGTCTCTTATTTTATTCCTGTGTGTGTTCATGTGTGTGCGGGTGTACATGTGTGTGGGTGGGTGTGGAGGCCAGAGGACAATAATGGGTGTCGTTCCCCTTAGTCACTGTCTATCTCCTTTCATACATGGTCTCTCCTTGGCCTGGAACTTACCTAATTAGGATATACTAGCTGGCTAGCAAGTCCCAGGGACCTGTGTTTGTCTCCACCTCCCCAGCCCTAGGATCATAAACATCTCTCTATTTGTTTGTGTTTTCCCACATAGGTTCTGAGAACCAAACTCAAGTCCTCATGCTTGCAAGACAGGCACTGTGTGATAGCCATCTCCCCAGCTCTGTTGGCACTTTTTTCAGCCCTCTGTGTGAATTAGAAAAAGATGTTCCCTCTTAGCAAGAGGATAACCTTTGTTGTCTTTTAATAAAACCCAGGGGCTGATTTAGTTGGGAGAGGGGGAAAAGGAGAGTGGTGGGGGGGAATTATGATCATGGTATACTGTCTATATTTATGGAAGTTGTCAATAAAAAAAGTTAATGAAATGAAACCCTGGGGCCCCATAGCCACTCCCCCAGCCTGGTGCCCTTGAGCAATTTACTATTTGAACTACCATTCTTAGAATCCCTCATAACCAGCTATTTTAGGGCCTAGCATTTTCAAACTTTCCTTCCCACCTCGAAAGCACTCTGCTGTGTTAACTAACTTAATCTTTAGAGTTTGCCCTGAGGTATTGGTATTGCCATGTTACAGATGAGGAAACTGAGGCCTAAGGGAAGTACAGTGTTCAGGAGTCCCAATTGCTGAGCATTCACACAACAAGAAGCAAGTTAAGCTCAAAAACTAGGTGGGGGGGAGGGGACTGGAGAAATGGCTTAGTGGTTAGGTCACTTGCCTTCAAAGCCAGTGGACCCAGGTTTGATTGTCTTGGACCCATATAAGCCAGATGCACAAGGGATCACATGCATCTAGAGTTCATTTGCAGTGGCTGGAGGCCCTAATGTGCTCTCTCTCTCTCTCTCTCTCTCTCTCTCTCTCCCTCTCCCTCTCTCTCTTAAGCAAAACTAAAACTTAAAAACAAAATCTCTCTCTCTCTCTCTCTCTCTCTCTCTCACACACACACACACACACAAATCTAGCTGGGGGTGGGGAGAGGGCTCAGCAGAGTTTGCTGCACAAGCACAAGAACCTGAGTTTGGACCCCCAGCATGCAGTTACAAATGCCAGGCCTGGTGGTGCATACTTATAATTCCTGCACTAGGGTAGACGGGGACAGGAAGATCCCAGGAGTTTGCTGGCTAGCTGGTGTAGCCCAGTCAGCAAGCTCAAAGTTCAGTGAGAAGCCCTGTCTCAATGAGGTAGAGAGCGAACGAGAAGGATCACCGAACCTGACCTCTGGGCTCCACGTGCACGCACGCGTGCACGCGCACACACACACACACACACACAGGCATGAGCACTCACACATGAGTGTACCCACATAAGAATGTACATACATGCATATAATACACGTGCCCCCCCCAAAGCAAGTTGTGTGGTGCACCCTAATGAAGGAAGGCAGAAAGAAAAATTGCCTTTTTCTTTATCAGCATGGAAGGGTGGCAGACTCATCCCACTGAATGAAGAAGGGAGGAAGGAAAGGGGCAAGTCCAGCCTTGATGGTGGATGGGAAGCCTGGCCCAAGCATCCAGTGCCCTTCCTTCCTGATCACTGGGTGCTGTGAAGCAGCAGATCCAGTTTGCAGTCTGGTGTGAAAGGGATGAGTAAGTGCCACCTGGGCGTGGTGCTGAGGGAAAAGGTGACGGCTACATGCAGGCCCTGACCTAGGCAGAGTCCTCCCAGGAGCGGAGGCAGCAGTGAGGGAACATGCTGTTCTGCCCCTCTAAGCCGTTTGTCCTCACCCGCGTCCTCTTCCCTCTTCCTCCAGCGTCTCTTCATCTACACACGCCCTTCCAAGTCGCTGGAGGAAACCTCGCCCAGCCCTCCCATTCTAAGCTCTAACTCTGCGATCCCTTAGTTCCTGCACTGCACCTCTGAGCACTGAATTAACTGAAGGGAGCATTATTTATTTATTTGCAAGCACCAGAGAGAGAATGGGTACACCATGGTCTCTTGCCAGTGCAAATGGGCTCCAGACACACATGCCACTTTGTGCATCTGGCTTTACGTGGGTGCTGGGAAATCAAACCTGGGTCATTAGGCTTTCTTTGAAGGCGAGTGCCTTGACCGCTAAGCCATCTCTCCAGCCCTGAAGGGAGCATCTTGAAGTGTGCTATCCGTAGATGTGTAAACACAACAGGCTTCCTGCCCATAGAGAAGATAGAGTCCCCTGGCAGGTGCCAGTGCCAGCAGATACCTGAAGGACGGCTCCTTTCAGCTGTAGCCACTCAGAAAGCCTATTTTGACCATTTTCAGAGTGGTCTGCATTCAGGCTCCAGGAGATCACTCTGAGAAAGCTCCCAGCAGAGGACAAACATGACAGACACTAGCTTATTACTGAATTACAGGAGAATGTGACTATCACACAGGCTGGATGTCCTCAGCCTCTGTTGCCTGCATCCTGGGCAAACCACATGGGAAACCTAAGGTGCAGTGGGAGGTCACGTGGGAGAGTGTGGCACAGTGATCGGCAGTAGTGCCAAGCTCTATCCACCTCTGTGGCCCTCTCACCAGTGGCTGAACACATCTCCTTGACCAGTGGCCTCAAGGGTAGTGTTTGCCAGGTGGGCTTTTGTCCTTTACACTCTCATCATGTGGCGCTTTCCCACCCCCATCCCGCTTTTTAGTTACTTGTTTAGTGCTTTGCAAGCATGAACTCTTAGCTACATAGATTTGTGTAAGCTGAATTAAGTAGTGTGCAACCTCAGGGTTATGGGGCTGTGTGTGTGTGTGTGTGTGTGTGTGTGTGTGTTTTACGATATGAAAATCAAGAGGATGCTCAGGTAACCTAAGTAGGTCAGTGGGAAGCCAAGCATAGAACCAAGAAACGTGGTCCTTAATGAGCACTGAGGCCCTGGGGAATGGAAAAGCCCAGCTGGTCTCTCAGAACTGCTGGGTCAGCCTGGGGATAGGGCACACATAAGGCAATGTCTGTCTGGTTGCTGCAGGCCACCTGACCTGCCTGTCTGGCCCCTCTCTGTGAGTTCGAAGCCACCCTGAGACTACAGATTGAATTTCAGGTCAGCCTGGGCTAGGGTGAGACTCTACCTCAAAAAAAAACCAAAAAAGAAAAAAACAGAAACTGATTTATACCTGAGTTCCATGGTCGCTGTCTGGGGTCATGCCAGGCTTGTGTTCAGTGAGCCACACCTCCAGCTATTCTAAAGCCAAGGTCTTGTGACCTACGTGGGCTTTGGAGTGGAGAGCCCTCAAGTTGAGACTTGAGTCTACTGCTCAGTTACTGGGTGTTCTCAGCAGTAGGGTGAGTGCCTTCCTTGATTATTTCAAGTCTGTGCCACATCCTCAGAGAAATGGGGCTAACCCTCCCAGGGCTACTGGAAGGCCAATTTGGATAAAAAGTGCTTTAGTACAGGGCCTGTTGGGCACATAGGTGTCAGTCAACGGCTTGCATTCTTTGCTGAGCTGGGCACTCCCATGCAGCCCATTGCATTTCCTTCTGAGGTCTGGACAAAGAGCAAAGCCACCGCCAATCAGATTGTCTCTCGGGTAGGAGCTCCTCCTTGTCCCTCCAAAGTCAGTTTCAAGCCTAATCTGAAGCAGATGCCCAGAGAGGCGTTCAGGGTGGGGAAAGCTTCTGTAGAGGAAAGGGGTCCTTTGAGAGTAGCCCAAAGGCCTCTGGGGTCCTCTTCAATGCTTTGGGACCCGTAATGTTTTTCTGTAGAGAGCACATCCCCTCCTCCACCCAGCTGGTGACATCAGCAGAATGGAAGCACCTCAGATGACATCACTGTTGCCCTAGGCAACACCTCCACCTCAAAGCAGCCAGGAAGGAGACAGGCCAGCCTCAACTGTCAGACACATGGTGAAGAGTCAGGACCAAGAAGGTGTAGGCTGCGCAGGTGTGTTTCTGAGGCCATGGAGGGGATGGGGGGGCGGGGCTGCATTTTGAGACCTAGGCTGTGAGCCTTTGACCATGGGTCCTGGGTCCATAGGCCTTGGCTTCAACCTAAAGGGAAGACCTGGTGCTCTTTATTCTCTTTATTCACTGAGCCAGACCCACTGCATCTGGCGTTTCTGTTTCTACAGCCAAAATCTGAGAGTCCAGGGACAGGTGGGGAAGGGTAGTGAAGGCTTCCCCTACAGTTCATCCTCTTGTCTTCTCGAAAGGAAAAAAGCAAGGGTCGCTGTGTCCTTTCATCAGGGGCTCCTCAGCGACTAAGCAAACACTGTACAGTTGTGACAGGTATGGCGCTGTGAAAGCAGTTCGGTGGCCTCATGGAAAGGAATGCATAGGAGGCACCCCTTAAGTGATGGGCAGTAACAGCCATCAGTAGAAACCCAGTCCCAGAGTTAGTTCACTTGTCACCCAGTTCGCTCAGGATCTGTGGGATTCTACGGAGTCCCTTCCTCTCCAGCAGCTCACGCCAGAAGTGGAGGCATTTGAGAGACACTTGTTAGTTTGGGAATGGTGTTAAAGAGGTCAGCCATGGTTGTCTGCTATGTGCCATCAAGAGGATACTTTGGGGCTGGAGAGATGGCTTAGCGGTTAAACGCTTGCCTGTGAAGCCTAAGGACCCCAGTTCGAGGCTCGGTTCCCCTGGTCCCACGTTAGCCAGATGCACAAGGGGGTGCACGCGTCTGGAGTTCGTTTGCAGTGGATGGAAGCCCTGGCGCGCCCATTCTCTCTCTCTCCCTCTATCTGTCTTTCTCTCTGTGTCTGTCGCTGTCAAATAAATAAATAAATAAATAAATAAATAAATAAATAAATAAATAAATAAAAAAGGATACTTTGGGGGGCAGTGGAGAGATAGCACAGCAGCTAAGGTGCTTGCCTGCAAAGCCTAAGGACCCTGGTTCGATTCCCCAGTACCCATATAAAGCCAGATGCACAAAGTGGTGTATGCATCTGCAGATCATTTGCAATGGCAGGAGGCTTTGGTGTGCCCATTCTCTCTCCGTCTCTCTCTCTCTCTCTCTCTCTCCCTTCCACCCTCTCCTCTCTACCTCTGTCTGCTTGCAAATAAATAAAAGTTCCCCCCCCCCAAAAAAAAGGAGGGCTTGAGAGATGGCCTAGCAGTTAAGGTGTTTGCCTGCGAAGCCAAAGGACCCAGGTTTGATTCCCCAGGACCCACGTAATCCAGATGATGCACAGGTGCGCATGCATCTGGAGTTCGTTTGCAGTGGCTAGAGGCCCTGGCGTGCCCATTTTCCCTCTTTCTCTCTCTCTCTCTCTCTCTCTCTCAAATCAGTAAAATAACTAAATAATTTAAAAATATTTTTTACACAAGACCCTCATAATAGGAGAAAAAGATGGTGACATCAAATTAAAAGAGACCCTAATGGACAGAGGGAGGGGATATGACAGAGAGCAGAGCTATGAAGGAGAAAGTGGGGAAGAGGAGGCGAGGGGAGGGAAATACCATGGTTTGTTGTCTGTAAGTATAGAAGTTGTCAATAAAAAGTACATAAAATAAAAAAATATTTGCCGGGTGTGGTGGTGCACGCCTTTAATCCCAGCACTTGGGAGGCAGAGGTAAGAGGATCGCCGAGAGTTCAAGGCCACCCTGAGACTACATAGTGAATTCCAGGTTAGCCTGAGCCAGAATGAGACCCTACCTCAAAAAACCCATATATGTATATGTATGTATGTATGTATGTATGTGTGTGTGTGTGTATATATATTTTAAAAAAACAGAGCACACTTGTGGGATGGCACTGTGCACAAGGCTAAACTATATGGCACAGGTGAGGCTCTTCAACTGCCATCCTGAGGCTTTAGCCATACCTTCTGAGGTAATGCTGTTTTTCAGACAGAATTCCTAAACAAAGGCTGCCATGAGCCAACACAAGGGATGAAAGAACTACCCTCCCAGGGAAAAGTGACACACTAGAGATTTCTCCCCACAATATAAGAACTCCCCTCCAGGGAGAAGTGACACACTAGAGACATGTCCCTACAATATTTCAGAGCAGAAACAGCCTTGCCTTTCAACTTAAAAGGTGCCTGATTCAAGTTTGTTTTGTGCAACAAGTTACCACTTCAAGCGTCGCCCTGATGTCCAGTGGATTCATGGCTCAAGTGATTGTTACAGTTTTTGTGTGAGCATAGCCTGTTTAGGGTTCTAGGTGAGATTTGGAATATCCTCACAAAGACTGCAGATAATGTTCCCCTTGCATAGTGGGTCCCCAGCCACGCATCATCACCTGTTGTTCCAAAAAGTGAAGTAAACTTCATTCTCTGATCAGCTGCTCCTGGCAAGGGCCCCTCTCGGCCCCCCCCCCCGTGCGTTTGTGTTCTTGAGGGGCTCTCAGTGGCCCCTCCAGGTGGCTATTTTCCCGTTCTCCAGATGAAAGAATAGGCTCAGACTTCCTCGCTGGTGCAGAGATGAGTTCTAAAATCCTAGATCTGTCGTCTCCCAGACCTTTAGATTCTTTCTGCCACCCCAGGGCTCTGCCTGGACCCCATGGCCCCATGACCAAGATGGTAGCATAAAGCACCCCAGAGTCTGAGTGTCAAAGGTGAGAAGAGAGCAAGCAGATCACCAACTCTGGGCCTTAGCTTTGGTCTCCCTCTGCTCTGTGATGTGAGCAGATGGGGACTCAGTTTTCTTGTCTTTTTAATGGGATAGTAACGGGAAGTACCACGTAGTCCATAGTACAATTTGAGATGCTCTGCTAGGAGTCCCGGGGGGAAATGTGGAGTCCATGGTTACCAAATGACTCCCTCCCGTGGGAATGACCCATTCTCGGCTTGCCCAGGAAGAGAGGCCCAGCCGTGAAGGTGTCCTAAGCTTCTGCGTTCCCCCTCCAGGGAGATAGAGAAGAGTCTCCCACCAATGGCAGCAAAGCAGGAGGGAGGGTGTGGTCATCACCTTGGCCCTGCCTGTTAGTAGAAACATGTGTGTATAGCACACTGCTCCCATGGGAGCCTGTTTCACTAACCCTCTTAGCAGTAGCAGGGGAGTCGCCCGAAGTTCTTGAAGGAGCCCTTTGTTTGCTGAGACTTTGTTCTGAGTCCCTGTGAGAGCAAGACTGCAGTGTCTGGAAGGGAGGAAGGCAAAGAATGCTGGGGCCCCACCCCTGAGTCTGCCTCCAAATGCCCTGAGCTTCTCTCTCTTCAGTCCTATGTCTCTGATTCCACCGCCAGGGTCAGAAGAGCTCTGTTCTCCTTTCCTAGTCAGCTACAGAAAAGGCTAACCCAGGCCGCACCATGTCTTGGCAGAAGGAGTCTTAATGAATTCATTCTGTCTGCCTTTGTGCAGGTTTCATCTAGGGGGTCACCTCCCATTCCCTAAACAGGACAGGTGTTGTAGTCAGCTCCTTGCTGCTGGGCGTTCTGAACTTCTAAACCAGACACAGTTTATGGGAGGAATGGCATTTATTTTAGGCCTTCTAGATCCAGAGGACGTTTCATAATGGCAGAAGAAGCTGGCCCCCTTTATCAAACGCATGCTGAGAGAAAAAAACATCACCAGCTGCACAAGCAAGCACACTCTGGGAACCCCGGGCAGTTCAAGCACCCTGCGCACCTGAGGCTGGGATTCAGGTCCACCTACAGTCACACCTCCTCCAGCCAGACGGCTGGAAATCCAAGTAATCAGCTTTAATGAATTCCTGACTCTGTTGGGGGATATACATTTAAAGTACCACAACAGGGAGGAAGAGACCAGAGGCACAGGTATGATGATCCACATGCCCGGCCTCTGAGCAGCATGGCTTCATGGAAAGCTTGAAAGTCCTAATCCAAAGTATGGGATGTTCATGTTCAGTGAGGGGCCTCGCCACTCTTGCCTATGTCTCCTTACCTGAAAATGGAGCTAAGTACCTGCCTCAGAGAGTTAACATGAGGAAGGTAGAGGTAAAGAATTGACACAAAGCTTAAGCCTCAAATATTGTGTGTTGGTTGCAGTCTACTAAATGTTCCCAAAGCTTGTCAGGTCTAGAAGCTTGTCTGGTCTTCTCTTGATAGAAAGACTTGCTGGTCTCTCTGCCTCACTGCATTGGTGTCAAACACTGTAATCCTCCGCTGATGTTCATTGCAAGTGAAGGTCCTACATTTATGTCAAGAGTTCCTTTCTTACTGAGCACTGGCCTGCAGGTGAGGTCTGTTACGACCACAAGGAGCTACAATTGTCTTCAGAACTGCATCTTCCAAGGGGCTTTTGTCACCTTTCCTATGCACTTGGCACATACCACTGTTAGCTTGTGCTTTCTGACTATAGGGGGTCCCTCCCAGGAAGGAAGCATCTAGAAATTCCTTTATTGTGTAGTCCCCACTCCAGAAATCTCACGTGCTCCTGGGAGTGATGGCAATGTGTTTTTTTTTTTCTTTTCTTTTCTTTTTTTTTAGGTAGGGACTAGCTCTAGCCCAGACTGACCTGGAATTTAGTATGTAGTCTCAGGGTGGCCTTGCACTTACAGCGATCCTCCTACCTCTGCCTCCCAAGTGCTAGGATTATTCGCCATCCATGCACCCATTTCAGCAGCATCAACAGCACCCATAGTGTGGCTGCCCTGCCACTGCTCAGAACCTTCTAGGCAAACATGGCAAGGGTGCCAGCTGGCCGGAATGACAGAGGTCACCCTGAGACTACGAGCGGACCAGACTTTATCGTCTCCACATGTGACATTTAGAGAAAGACGAGGGGAGGGGGAAGAGACAACTTAGTCATCATCCCCCAGGCTTCTGGAGGAAGCGTCAGGAACGTGGGTCACCCACTTCTCTTCCCAGAGTTTCATTCAGCCAGGATGATCAAATCTAAGACAGATCTGACCTTGCCACCAATGTGAATGGCAACAACCTCAATGCCAGTTACAAAACATTGGTTTTGACTGTGCATCGCCTCCCGGTGCAAAAGCCATGGTGGGTGTGGGCATCATCACACACACACACACACACACACACACACACACACACACACACACACACGGCAGAGCCAAGACTCAAACCTTCTGATCACGGCGAGGCCCTTTAATTACTGTTCTCTGAGTCTCCGCACACTGTCAACATTTAGCTGAAGCGCTTTGGACTGTTTCTTTCTGGGTGATGTTGGGGCCAGAAGTCTGTCCGAGTGAACTTGTAAACTTGACATTTTCTGGGGTAGTCATGGTTCATACGTTCGTCAGACATTATGTAGACATTTGCAGTGTGCCAGGCCGCAGCCCTGGCAGAGCGTGTACATGTCTCATCTCCCCATGCCCGTGGCTGGAAAATGATGTGGTGGGTAGGTGGTTGTGGATGTTTTGTTTTGGCTAACTCTCAGGGAGTGTGAATTCTGTCATAGACAAACCGTGGAGCAATATTCTAGCTGTTTTGAGCCTTCTGGTTCACTGGTTGGCTCTAACAGGTGTGGGAGGGCGGGCGGGCGGGCGGCCTCTGTTGTTCAGCGAGGTCCCTGCAGCCGGGCCCCGGCCAAAGAAGCTGACCACAGCTCTTAACTTTTTAAGACTGGGTTTGGCCTCCGTTTTCCCCTTGTTCTCCTTTGTGAAGATGAAGGGGGTTTTCAATCTTTGCAGGCCTAGACAGTGTGGGTGTGTATGCGTGTGTGCACACAGGAAACCCTGGGAACTTTCTTTCCTACTTCTTGACCCCTCTTTGCACACACTCCCTAGCCCAGCTGGGGCCCAGATACTATGTCAGTACTGCCTGAGCCACAGGGGACCAAGCCAGGGACCAGGGCGAAGACTCAAAAGGGAATTCTGCCATGGCCAGGACATGGTGGGCTGGGAAGTCTTTAGTGGGATAACTAGCCTTTCTATAGCCACAGCAATTGGGGGGGTGCAGGGGCATCTTTCTCTGTGCCCTAAAGGAAGCTGGAGAGCTCCAGCTAGCTGTCTGTGGAGTTGGTCTTTGTTCCCAGGCCAGGATCAAAAGGAAAGTGGCTGCTGGGAGCCCAGTTCCTTTCATCCCACCCACCCCAGCTCCCGCTGGAAGGGGAGGGAGGGGCCGGGAGGGCTTTGTTTTCCTATGTGTTTACCCCATTTCTGTCTGCTCCGGCTGGCTCCCCCCTCAAGCAGCCTGCCCTGTACTGGAGAAGGATGGCTTTGCTGGAACCCTGGTGCTCTGCTGGAAGGCAGGGTGTGTACACAACACAGGGTGAAGAAATGGGAAGATGGCAAGCAGTGGGAGCCCTGGCATGCCCTGTTCTGATGTACCCTCTGTACCCACAGCTTGGGGCCAGATGCGGGGGGATAGTGTGGGGGAGTAAGAGAGTCTACTCTGAGCAGCACTAACCCGTGATGGGGGATTCACAGTGGCCTGTTTAAGGTTCAGAGATCTCCAACGGGATTCCCAGGGGCCTAGGGGGACCTCCCTGACCCCTGCTGGCTCACTATAGGAAAGTCATCCTGCCCGAGAGTAGATGGTGTTCGGGAAGCCTCCTTTTGAAGGTGGTGTCTCCAGCGGGTGTGATTTGAACCACTGTGGGTCCCCAGGGTGATGCGTGTGAGCAGGTGTGTACCAGGCACTTTGGGGAACCTGAAGACAAACAAGACCCTCCCCCTGCCCTGGAGGAACCTGGCAGCCGATGAAGGCAGCTAATTGGTGAGCCAGCAGGATGGGCATGGGGGAGATGGGCCCTGGTCGATCGTGTGGCCTTGAAGAGGCTGCTGGACCTCAGGGCTTTGGGCTCCTACCTCTGACATGGGATGGATGCCTGTCTCCCCCAGGGCTGCCACATAGGATAAACACACTAAGGATAGAGTTCCAGGAAACCAGCATGTCAAGCACATCCAAGGGGATACCTCACCTATGAAGGCGCCAGACTTTTGCCCAAACCCTGAGCCTGCGTGTCCGACTCCCTTCCACTGTTCTTCTGTTCCTTTAAGAAAGAGGGATGTGTCTCAGAGATGGGTGGGCTATGGAGGGCTCCATGAAGTGGTTTTGGGGAGGGGCTTATTATGACAGAGAACTTAGCCGACAGAATCTGAAGCATGGGAGTGATGGGAATTGCAGATGCCTGTTCATGGGACACTAGGTTAATGTGAAGTGACTGGGCCAGTCAGGGAGGGGGTTGAGAGATCCAATGAACCAGACTTAAAGCTCGGACCTGTGTTGCATGGCAAAAGGTCTGTGTGGAAGTGGGGAACTCCAAGGTTGGGGAAGCAGGCAGTGGGAGATCTGGGTGCCAGCGAGAGCTCAGAGGAGCTAATTCCAAAGGCCAGGATGTGTGAGAGCCTGCTCCCAAGTGGTTCCCTCGGGCCTGGGCACAAAGCAAAGGCCTGCAGCACAGCTGGCAAGGTCACTGCTGGCTGGGAGAGCAGAGGGAGCCTTCGCTGTGCGTAGAGGAGTCTGCATCAGTCCTAGGGCTGCTATAATAAGGTGCCTTCTGGGCCACATTCCCTCCAAATGCTCTAGGGGAGCCGTCTTGCCTCTTCAAGTCCAGATGTCCCTTCGCTGTGCCTTCACCTCATATTACCTTTTCTTTTGTCTTTTCAGGCTCCTCATAAAGACACTTGTCACCAGACATAGGGTCCACCTGGTAATCCGGGATGACCTCATTTCACAGTGTTTATCTATACACATCTGCAAAGTCCCTTGGTCCAAATAAGATCATTTTCAGAGAGCCTGGGTGTTATCACAATGACACATCTTTTTAGACTTTTTTTTTAAATATATTTCATTTATTTATCTGAGAGAGAGAAAGAGGTAAAACAGAGTGAGAGAGAGAAAATGAGCATGCCAGGGCCTCCAGCCACTGCTAGCAGACTCCAGATACATGTGCCTCCTTGTGCATCTGGCTTACGTGAGTCCTGGGGAATCAAACCAGGGTCCTTTGGCTTTGCGGGCAAGCACCATAACTGCTGAGCCATCTTCTCCAGCCCTACATTTTGTTTTATTGTGTGTGATGTGGATGTTTGTGTGAGTGCAGACATGTGTGTGCCACAGCACATGTGTGGAAATCAGGGTGACTTTGGATTTCAGTACTAACCTTCTACCTTGTTTTTCAGACAGATTCTCTTATTCACTAGCTCTCTTTGGGAAAAAAAAATTTTTTGAGGGCTGCCATTGAAACCTGAGACTGTTAGATTCAAGGTACCTTGGAAGGGATGGATGAGAGGAAGGGAGATACACCCAGAATTGGGGGGACAGCAGGGGGATCATGACTTACAGTTTTATGCCTTTTCCTCGCTCCTGTTTCCCCTCCCTGCAACTTTCCCATCCACTTGCCTGTCTGTCCCAAGACACTGTGATGTTCTGTGGGTCAGGGCCTCTGTTGCCAGGGAGTCAGCCAGGGGGCTTGATGGACAGCCTGTCCTTTCTGGAGGATTGATGCGTCCCTGCCATCCTTTGCTCACCAGGGGCACACACCAGCTTGGGGAAGAAGCAGACCAGGAAGGATGTTGGCAGGGTACAGGCCACTGACCTTCCTGTCCCTTGGCTGCCCTGGCCGTTCTCATGACCCCAGTCCAGACAGGGGCATTTGCATCCTGGTGGCTTTCTTGAAAGTGCCCTTTCCTGAGTGTTTCTTGGCAGTGTGATCACGCTCCTCCTGTGAGTCCAGCCAGCAACCCCACGTGGGCAGGAGAGCTCATCCCAGCAAAGAGGCTGCTGCCCACCCTGTGGGCACTGCTCAGTGGCTCCCTGGTGGGCCCTTCTCATTCATTCTGCGTTTCCCAGGGCTGAGAGAAGGCCAAGGGTCCGTGGTCTTTGCGAACACAGCCCCCACTCGGCAGTGCTCAGCCCTCCTCAATGTATGTATAGCCTCTAGTCCGGAGTCTCCTCCTCTTCCAGTCCCTGGGGAGGCAGTCAGGAAGGAAGGAGATTTACAGAAGGCCCCTAGCACAGGTCCTGGCATGTGGTCGGCCTTCAAGCTGTAGTGATTTTTCTTCCCAGCGTGGCTCTTGGGCTGCAAAGCCAGGACTGGGCTTAGGAGAAAGGTCGGGCCAGGTACTGAGGGGACAGGAGGAGAAAGGGCTCCGTGAGGTGGCGTCTAGAGGGACGCTTCCCAGGAGAGGGAGGCGGTGAGTCGAAGAGATCCCTGCGCTGGCATATGACAGGCAGGAGAACAGTCCTGCATAAGCCCTGGGTGGCCCCCGACATAGCTCATCAGGGTCATGTGGTTTGCAAAGGTTTTTTTTTTTAAATTATTTATTTATTTATGGGGGAGAGAATGGGCACACGCACCATGGCCTCTAGTCACTGCAGATGAACTCCATACGCATGCGCCACCATATGCAGCTGGTTTACATGGGAACTGGGACGTCAGACTTGGGTCCTGAGGCTTCATAGGAAAGTGCCTTAACCACTAAGCCATCTCTCTAGCCTGAAAAGAAGTTGTTTTACGTGGTAGCCAGAACCTTAAAATTGGAAGACTCGGGCCGGTGAGATGGCTCACCGTGTAAAAGCACTTGCTTGCAAAGCCTGTCTGCTTGAATTCTATTCCCCAGCGCCCATGTAAAGCCAAATGCACAGAGCGGTGTACATATCTGAAGTTGTTTGTAGCACAGCAAGAGGCCCTGGCATGCCCAGTCTCTCTCCCTCTCTCTCTCTGCTTGCAAATAAATCAAAATATACAAAAATTAAATTGGAGGATTCAGATTTTAAAAATTATAAATACTAGCTTCTTTTAGGGAATGCAAAAAAAAAAAATCTTGCCTTTCCGGGGACATAGAATATGCAGTGTGCCTGTCACCTGCAGGTGAAGCTTCTGACATCAAGTCCCCAGCACTGAGTACTCCCCATCTGTCTGCGTTTTTCCTGAGGGCTTGTCTCCCACACTCCCCCCCCACCACACACACACACACACACACACACACACACACACACACACACACACACTCGGTTTCACAATGGCTCTTTCAGAAGGAAGCACAGAGGTGGAGGGCAGCCAGCGTGGGGCCAGGGCTGCAAGGATATTGAGCGAAGGAGGTGGGGGCAGAGCCACACCCTTTCTACCTACTTGCTCAATTATTACTTTTTTGTTGTTGTTAATCCTCTTTCTTCCTCTTTCTTCACTTCCTGTCTTTGCCAGCACCTCCCTCTCCTGCCAGGCCCAGAGGCCTAGCCCTTCACAGATCCTGTCTCCATTTGGGTATTAGTGAAGGGTGGTCCCAGCCATAGATGCCCTGTGTCTCAATGGCCCTTGCTGGGACAAAGACTAGCTTTGCTAGCCCTTCCTCCTTCCCAGAAGGGGGGGTGTTGTCACCGCAGGTGGTGCTACCTTGGGAGCCGCTGTGACTGCACGCTGTCCTGAGTTAGCCCTGGAGTTGATGGAGACGCGTGACTCCCGCAGCTGTGCCTCCCTTGGCCATCTCTGTACTGCATCTGACCTATGCAGGGAGCCTTGAAGGCTGCAGAAATTGGTTGCTGGTCTTGTGGGCAGGAAGGCAGAAGCAGTGTGTGAGGTGACACGGTGGTCTGACCTTGCCGCCGTCCTGTGAAGGGTGAGCTGAGCCTTGCTGTCCGAGGAAGCGGGTCTTACTCTCTGCTGGAGAGGAGCATAGCCGCAGACTGGGGACCGACCGGGTGCGGGGCCACAGCGGCAGAGTCTGCACACAGCTTCACACTGCTTGGCTCTTTGGACTTGAAACTCCAAAAGCAAGGCTGAGGCCAAGTATGGACTCTCCAATCAACCAACCTTTCCTCACAGTCTTGTTTCTCAAAGACTTAACTTGGGAGACAACCCACCTGAAGATTTGGGTGGTCACCACTGACTCGGTGGCCAGGACGTGCCCTGGGCTGCAGGGAGAGTGGGGGCCTCCCTGGTGGGATCCTATCAGCTTCCTGGGGAATGGAAGGAGAACATAGGAAACGGGGGCAGACTCAGGTGAGACTCTATTCACATGCAGCTCTATGTATAGCAGACCAGGCGGACTAAGAGAGATACCTGGTGAAGCTCCTAACTGAAAACCAATGTTGAACACATGCCGAGTGCTTAGCATTGTGTCTGACATGGGGTTACATGTGCAGAGTGCTTACAATCCTGCATGACATGGGTAATGCATTAAAAAAAATCACCTTTAATTTTTTTTTTTTTTTTTTTTTTTTTTTTTTTTGCCGGGCACAGTGGTACATGCCTTTAATCCCAGCACTTGGGAGACCTGAGATAGGAGGATTACCATGAGTTCGAGGCCATCCTGAGACTACACAGTGAATTCCAGGTCATCCTAGACTAGAGGGAGGCCCTATCTCAAAAGATGTAAAAACAATTTTTTTTTAAATTATTTATTTGAGAGAGTGGGTATGCCAGGGTCTCTTGTCACTGCTAATGAACTGCAGACACACACTCCACTTTGTGCATCTGGTTATCTGGCTTTAATGTGGGCACTGGGGAGTCAAACCCATTCTGGCAGGTTTTTGCAAGCAAGTACCTTTAACTACTGAGCCATCTCCCCAAGCCCAGTCTTCACTTTTGAGTTGACATGGTGGCTCACACCTTTAATCCCAGCACTTGAGAGGGCAGGGGCAGAATGATCAACATGAATTCTACCAAGTAAGTTCCAGGTCAGCTTGGGCTTGGTGGAGTGAAACTCTGCTTCAAAAAGATACGGTGGTGCACGCCTTTAATCCCAGCACTTAGTAGGGAGAGGTAGGAGGATCGCCATGAGTTCCAGGCTAACAGAGTACATGGTGAATTCCAGGTCATCCTGGGCTAGAGTGAAACCCTACAGAGAGAGAGAGAAAACTTTCAAAAACAGAAATGAAAACTCCTCACTTTTCCCCACGCTTTTCCTGTACAGGTGTACCTGCCTAACGCTCGCTGGCCATGGAGGCTGCCCAGCCAGCCACAGCCTCTCTGCCCCACCATCCAGGTCAAGCCTGTCTCCTTTTTCAGCTTCAGTTTGCTGTTTGTAAATGAGGCTTACATTATTAGTCCAACTCCGAATTCTGACTTTCCCAATGTTGGCTTTATGCTCCCCAACTATGAACCCCGTTAGCTGGGCTGGGAAACTCCAGCACAAGCCCACGCATGCAATGGTGTTCGTTCTAAACTCAGGACAGTGTGAGTCTCTCCTGTGGCTCTTGTCTTGGAGGACCAAGAATTTAAACCGTGGGAAAGGACCCAAGTCCCCCCACCCGGCCTAGACTGAAAGTACCTCTCGGTCATCAGCCACCTCCTTTATTTTGCTTTGGAAAGGAAGCCATCAGCTGCTCCTGTTGCCTCTGAAGGCCATGCCAGCGCTGAGGCTGCTGTTGTAATTAGCGGAGCTAATTGCATCTGACAGGCCAGGCCAGACCTGAGTCCTTGGCGGGCTCCAGGATCCAGCTGTGATCAGAATGGGAGGTCCTCAGGCTAGATGGCTTGATTTGGCTCCAGTTTTTCACCTGGGAAGCTTGTTAAAACGTAGACGATGCCAGGCCCCGCCCTGGAATTTCTGATCAGCATGCTTGGGACAGCACCTGAAAAAAAAGTTTGCTTTTTTTGTTTTCTTGTTTTTCAAGGAAAGGGTCTCAGTGTAGCCCAAACTGACCTGGAATTCACCATGTAGTCTCAGGTAGGCCTCAAACTCACAGTGATCCTCCTACCTCTGCCTCCGGATGTGCGCCACCATGCCAGGCAAAAAGTTTGTGTTTTTAAGAAGTTCCTAGCTGGTGTCATGGTTACATGCACTTGAAAAGCTACTATACCAGAGGAAAATACCAAGCCACTGAGAAATAGATCTGGACCACATCTGTGGCCTAGATCAGTCATCTAGTCCTAGGTGGCAATAGGCTGGTGGTGGGACAGAAAGGTGAGGCGTCTGGCCACAAGCTTGTTGCAGAAATCTCTCTGGAAAGAGTAGAGTGGGTGCATGTCGAGTCAAGGAGTTGAACACTGACAACTCCCCAGTAGGTGGGGCAAGAAGGGATAATAGAGCTCCCCTCCCCAATTGGGAACAGGAATAAATCTCTTCTTCTTTGCATCTTCACAGCCCAGGCTTGTCAGCATGGTACTGGTATTTTCTTGCTGTCTGACTTAATAGGTGGGCTGTAAGTCCACTGTCAGGGATCAGCCATGCCTGTTGCTGGAGGCAGGGAGTTCTTGAAGCATCCAGCTTTGACCTTGAGCTCAGGAGGCTCTCTATCACTGGAGCACACTGGGAAAATATGAGCTAGAGCACACTTGTATTTCAGCCCACCTTTGATTTTTTTTTAAAAAAAAAAAAACTATTTTTATTTGCAAGCAGAGAGAAAGAGAAATATGGGTGCTCCAGGGCCTCTAGGCACTGCAAATGAGCCCCAGATGCATGTGTCACTTTGTGCATCAGGCTTTACATGGATACTGGGGAATCAAACTCTGGTCATTAGGTTTTGCAGACAGGTGCCTTAACCACTGAGCAATCTCTCCAGCAGCCCTGCCTCTGATTTTAACAGCCCCATGACTAGAAATCTCCTTGAACTTTGACTAACCCATCCGTGAGAAAGAGTTCACAACCACCCTTTGGAAGGTCACAGTGGTACTTGTGAGGGATTTAGAGATGGGACCCATAGTTAATTAGACAACTCTTATATAAGTTGGCTGAAGTTGTAGTGGGGAATTCCCTGGGGTGCAGAAATAAGGGATCCCAGCAAACAGATCTGTGGGGTTTCTTTCTCCAAGGTTTTGGATTTCTGGCCTCACAGGGAGAGTCTGTCAGACTCTCCTAGATACCTCCTTCCACCTTCCACCCAGGCACCCGAAGGCTGCCATCTTCCCTAAGCCCCCATACTCTGTGACCTGGCCCTCTGCCAGGCTAAGTTTAACAGTGAACTGTATGACCCACTCTCCCTGTGGGTGAGGTGAGGGTGGGGAGGAATTCAGCAGGCTTCCTGTCAGCTTCCGGGCAAGCAGGCAAAAAGCCCTCCAAATGACCCAGGTTTATTCTCAAAGCCAAAGCTGCCAACAGATGTTACAGACCGCAGACATGGGACAGTCTCGTGGGACCGAGAGCTTTGGGATAAGGAGAAGCAGACGTTCTTGGGATGGGGGAAATGTGCCCTCTGGAGTGGGAATCATACGTGTACATACGTGAGTCTGCACATACATGTCCCTGGTTCAGGGGAGCTTCCCGGCAGCTTCTCCCATCTCCATGACCTACACATCTCAGAATGCAATTTCCTCCCCTCCTCCTGCCCAGGATCCTCCAAGACAGTGGATCCTCCAAGACAGTGGACCCTATTAACTGGTTTGGGAAGGCAACCCACTCAGAGGATTTCAGCTCAGCCCTGGATACTGAGCACTAAATGACCACAGCCCTCCTACCTCATCCCTAAAGTCCTACAGCCAGCCACCCCGAGCAGTTTAGCAAGGAATGACATGACACCTGGGATGAGATTTCTGGGAAGGAGGCCATGGTTTAACAGCAAGGCGGTGAGTCAGCGGGAACTCCCAACCTGCAGGAGGGTGCCGGCTCTGAAGGGTTCTCCCCATTTGCTCGGAGGCAGGGTGGGCAGAGCAGTGTGCCAAGGAACAGTGGATCATGTTGTGCTTTCAAAGCACTTTTGAGCGTGCGTTCCTCCACACCCTGAGACTTGGGCAGGGCTAGTGTGCTTGGCTAGGGATTGGGGCAGGGAGCTGGCATTTGTGGGGTTCTTCTTCTGTGCCACTCACTGTGCTGAGTACCCAAGATGCACTTGACCCTCTCCCCAGCCCTCTGAAAGGACTGTTCTGAACTCCTCACAGGTCATAATAGGAGCCCTGGAGAAGCCTAGAGATTCACCTGATATCGTACAAGGGGCAGAGGCAAAGTTCAAGGTTGGGTCTCTTACATTTTGTTGTGCTGTTTCCCCAATGGTTTTTTTTTTTTTTTTTTTTTAAGCAAGCCCAACAGACTGGCCTTTCTTTTTTAATGAGAGACACAGAGAGACTTAGCACACTAGGGCCTCCAGCCACTGTAATGGAACTCCAGGTGCATGTGCCCCCTTCCTTAAGCCCATGTGTGGCCTTGTGCACTTGCATCACTTTGTGCATCTGTCTTATGTGGGACCTGGAGAGTCAAACCTGAGTCCTTAAGCCTTGCAGGCAAGCACTTTAACCTCTAAGCCATCTCTCCAGCCCTCCCCAGTGTTTCTGACGAGGCTTGTTTAAAGTCAGGCTGCTAGGAGTGTGGATGGGATTGCCTGTGTCCTGCCAGGGTTTCTTGTCGGCATTTCGTTAGGGCTCCATGTACGCCCACTTATGTAAGGGTTACTGCTTGCAGCAGGAGGTGTTCCCAAATGACAGAGAGAGAGAGAGAGACCCTGAGCTTCAGAGTTGGGTGATTTGTCCAAGGGCACTAGTAGGTAGGTAGGTACCCATGCCAGGTTCCATCTCCTTCAAGCCCATCTTCTTAACCCCCTTGGTTTTGAACAGGGAAGCTTCTAGAGCCAGACATTCTCCAGGGTTCATGAGGCTGTGTTTCGATGGTGTAGCCAAAGCCATCTGTTACAGAGGAGAGCTTCCCAGTTTGGGGATTGGTAATGGCACTACCCTTTGATTGGTGAAAGGGTTCACTCAGTTGACATGGAAACCATCTCCCTCTGTGGTTGGTAGTTGCCAGGGCTATTGTGCCCAAAGGAAGCTGCCTGTGGTCGAGGGGCCTTGAAGGACCTCAAAAGCCCCATAGTATCTGTAGCTGGCTGCCCCCTGGCACTCTATGGCTGGCACTCCAGTTAACTTAAAAATTCTTATCCACACTCATCAGCCAGCCTGACAGCTTTGTCTTGGACCACCCTGGTGGAACCATCCCTTGCTGTTTCTGTAATGTAGAAACTAGGGGGTGCCCTGATTCTGCATTTATCCAGTGCACCACTCCTGGGCTTGAGTGTGGAAAACTGGCTGGCTGCCCCTGGACTTCTGACCAGGTTCCAGTCTGACTTCCTGCACTTTCTCCTGTCCACCACTTCCCACTCTGTGGAAACCTGAGAGCTCTGTGGAACTCGTCTCTAAGCCTGAACATAGCACGTATTGAAGTTCCTTGTGCCTAGTCCTCCCTGCCTAGCCCTCTTGGATCCTGCTGATGTGTCCAGCTATGTCTGGGGTGGAGCTCTTGTATCACTTACGAGCTGTTGCTTCACCCAGGTATGGCCAACAGCCAAACTCAGTCAGTTTTACCTCCTGCTGTGAACGACCTGCCAAGGTACCCTCACCTACTGACCAACCCCTTCTTCCCAGATGCCATGAGGGTAAGAATTTCATCATGTGAATTCAAGGTCAAATTTGGCTCAAGCTAAAGTTCCTGTCAGTTGCTATCGTCTTTCCCCAGGAGGTGATGGGAGAAGCCCTCTGGTTTCTCTGGTGTCCAACAACAACCTTAGGGCAGGTGTGGAAGGGGCAGATTGTTCATCTCTAACGTTCCTGCTGTGGAGAGGGGAGTATATATATAAGGTTTATTCAGAAATGCCCGCTGAGGGGCTGTACTTCCCAGACTTCCATGGGGAGCCTGGAACCATGGAGTACTGAGCCCTTTATGTGGTGAACCACACGCTCTGTTGTCTATATGCAGATAGTCCCTTTTTCCTCTTAACTATCCTCCCTCCACTCACCACATATTGGGGCCATAACAGTTGCATCTGAGGTGAGATGAGGTGAGGTGACAAAATGTACGGGAATATCTTTTCCTAAACAGTTTTACAGGCAAGAGATGCCATAGATCGTAGCAGACTCGTCCCATATTCATCTTTCCATGCAAATGAAGCACTTTGCTGCTTTTTGTCACTATATCCAAATTGTCAGCATCAAGACTTTTGCACCTGGGGCCATTACTAAGTGTAATATGGACTACTTGACCACAGGCACTGTGATACCGTGATAGTCTGATAACCAAGGTGCCTGCTTTTGACTAGCAGGTGTGTAGCGTATACCGGGTAGATAGATGCTGGGCAAATGTGTGACTCATAACCTGGGCAGGAAGGAATGGAACAGTGTAAGATTGCAACACACTACTCAGAATGGCTATGAATTGTTTGTTTCTTATTTTCAGACCACAGTCAAAAACAAGTGTATTAGTTGCTTTACTTATAGCTGTAACCTAATACCTGGCAAGAAGTCACTTAGGGAAGGAAAGGGCTTATTCTGGCTTACAGTTTTGAGGGAACACACTCCACGCGGTGGAGACTTCGTGATGGCAGGAGTATGAAGCAGACATGGTCACACTGCATCCAGAATTGGAAAGGGAGAGAGCAAACCGGAAGTGGAGCCAGGTTACAAAACTTCAAGGCGCACCGCCAGTGTCCCACTTCCTTCAGCAAGGCTCTACCTACACCTACAGGTGCCAAAACCCTCCCAAACAGGGCCTCCAGCAAAGGAAACAAGTGTTCTAACACATGAGCCTACTGGGGACATTTTACACACTCAAGCCACAACATCTTGTTTCGTTTGAGACAGAGTCTCACTCTGTAGCCCAGGCTATCCTTGGACTTGTGGCCAGCCTCCTGTCAGCCTCTTGAGTGCTGGGATTATAAGCACCAACTGCCGTGCCTGGTGGGATTCTGGGTTTTAGCAAGCTCCCAGGAGATACTACAATGGATATTCTGTGGATCACGAGTTCACTCACAAAGACTGCAAGGAGTTACCCTGTCCCCACACAGTTATTTAAGACCTGCAATTCCAGTTGTCCTGGGGAGGGAGGTGAAAAGTCTCCCTTCACAGTGAAGAAGTCAGAGTTCTGTGCTTTGTGAAAATAAGCCAGTGACATCAGTATCATGACCCTGTGGGATATTATCACCTTCTTTTTGTACCAGGAAGCCTGGACTCAAAGAGATGAATGACCATGTCCAGGGTCACACAATTATTCAATAACTGGGCTAGTTTGGGAGCCTGTCATTATACTGTGTCTGTAGGGTGCATGCACGTGTGTATATTTTTATGTATGTGGGCTCACTGTGTGTGTGTGTATGTGTGAAGGCCAGAGGTCAATGCCAGGTGTCTCCCTCAACACTTTGCCTTATTTTGTTTATTTGTTTGTTTGTTTCTTAAAGCCAGTACCTCTCAGTAAACCTAGAACTCACCAGTTGGGCTAGCTCGCCAGCCAGCCCTAGGGGGCCTACCTCTACCTACCCAGTTCTGTGATTACAGGTGCACACTACACATCGGCATATGTGGATCCTGGGGATCCGAACTCAGGTCCTTTTGCTTACACAATCTGCACATTACCAATCCATTTACTGTTGCAGTCAGGTTAGCAGAAAACAGCTGGCCAAGAGAATCTTGTGGGGAAAAAAAAAAAAAGGTTTATTTTGGCTTACAGACTCTAGGGGAAGCTCCACGATGGCAGGGGGAAACGATGGCATGAGCAGAGGGTGGACATCACCCCATGGCCAACATAAGGTAGACCACAGCAACAGGAGAGTGTGCCAAACACTGGCACGAGGAAGCTGGCAATAACACCCATAATCCCCCCCACATACAAAAAATACACTGCCTCCAGGGCACTTTAATTTCCCAAATTGCCATCAGCTGGGGAACCTAGCGTTCAGAACACCTAAGTTTTGGGGGAACACCTAAATCAAACCACCACATTTGCCCCTGGCCACCATAAACAGATAACCATACATGATGTAAAATGCAGTGCATTCTGGGACTAGGAAAATAACCACAGGGTGAGTTCAGGGACCCACTGTCAGTCTAACGTTTTCCAAAACTCCATTGGTCACCTGACCTCCATAAGCACCTGTTTTAACTGGAGGGTCACGGTGCTGTTTGGGGTGTCCTGGAATCATTGTTAATGCAGAGCCAGTGTCCGGTAGGCCCCGAAGGTGTGATTATTTCCTCTTCCCCGGTGTACAGTTACCCTACCAGAAGGCCATAGGTCCCTCTGAGGAAGGCTAGGACTAAGCTTAATATTGAAACTTTTGGGGGGACCTAGCCACTCCTTTATTCAAGGGGCTCAGGATCTGTACACTGGCTCAAGTCTAGGAACCAGTTAAGAGGCCTTGATTCTCTGTTGCTGTAATTCAAAGTGGCCTTTTGTTCCTTTGCTCTGGAGCTTTCCTGCTTATATAGGTCAAGCAGGCGCTTAGTAGGCTTCTTATCTATTTCACTTTTCGGAACACCATGATCAATCAGCCAGTACCAAAGGTGTACACCTTTTATGAGCTCTGTTTTGCCCATGCTGTCCATTACGGTAACGTGCCCACCTCGCCTTTGGTGATCCAGGACTGCCACTAAGCCACCTAATGCAGGAACTGCGGCTCCCACTGTGATGTAGGCCACCTTCCTAACATGGAGCCGGTCGTTCTTAACCGCCAGGCTTTGCTGTGACGACAGGAAGGTGCATTCTCTAGACAGTCCAGTGGAGATAGAAGGCAATCCAAGCCTGTAATGACTTGAAGTGATACAAGAAAGGCCTTCTCTGGGAACTCACAAATATGAAAGCCCAGAAGTGAGGGCTTCACGCCCAACTGGACTGAGGATGTGCTTTCCTCTGCTGCATTTTTCTCAGGCTGACTCACCTCCCTGGTGGCTGAAAAGCTGGTCAGCACTGGCAGGTGAAATCCTGTTAACACACAACCCTAACAACAGGGTGAGTCCTTCTCCCCACTGGTCCCAGCAAGTCCCATGTCTGTCTCCCATTGGCTCAAATTAAGTGACATGTTCATCGCAGAATCAGTGCCTGTAGGCATAGCTGCGGCTGTGTGTAACAGTCTGTCTTGGACCTGGGTTCTATGCTCACACCTGAAGGTTGCTAAGTTTATCCCTACCTCAGCTGTAAGTGCAAGGAAGAGAAAAGGCTGACCTTCAGGAACAGTGGGGTACTGTCTCCAGCAAGAAGAATGTTCTGGAAGACAGAAAGAAAATGTCCCCAACAGGTATAGCCCTTCAACTCTTCCTCTAAGACCTACACCTGAAGACCAGAGGCCATTACAGGAGGCTTCTGGGGAAAGAACCAAGTCAATGGCTCTGTGAGGCAGAGGCCGGCATGTGGGGGCAGAGCACGGGAAGCTGAAGAGATGGCTTAGCGGTTAAGGTGCTTGCCAGTGAAGCCTAAAGACCCGGGTTCAATTCTCCAGTACTCACATAAAGCCAGATGCATAAAGTGGCACATGCCTCTGGAATTTGTTTGCCGTGTCTGGAGGCCCTGGCATGCCCATTCGCTCTCATTCTCATTCTCTCTCTCTGCCTCTCTTGAAGGAAGGAAGGAAGGAAGGGGGCATAGGTGTGACTGACAGTGTCTCTGTGTTTTCAGGAACGCCGCGGCCATGGCCATGGGGCTCTTCCGGGTGTGTCTCGTGGTGGTGACGGCCATCGTCAACCACCCACTGCTCTTCCCGCGGGAGAACGCCACGGTCCCCGAGAGCGAGGAGGAGATCATCCGCAAGATGCAGGCGCACCACGAGAAGCTGCAGCTGGAGCAGCTGCGCCTGGAAGAGGAGGTGGCGCGGCTGGCGGCCGAGAAGGAGTCCCTGGCGCGGGCGGAGGAGCAAGGCCAGCGGCCGGACGCGCACTCGGCCTGGGACCTGTGGAGCACCCTGTGCATGATCCTCTTCCTGGCCATCGAGGTGTGGAGGCAGGACTACCAGGACGCGCCCTTGCCCGAGTGTCTGGGGGGCGATGAGGATGAGCTGCCCGCGCTCGGGGGCAGCCGGCTACAAGGCCTGGCCTTGCCCGACATGGCCACACTGGCCCGCTTCCACGAGCGCTGCATCCGAAGCGCCACGGCCGACGCCGCCCGCACCCGGGAGTTCATGGAAGGCTTCGTGGACGACCTGCTGGAGGCACTGAGGAGCCTGGGCAGCCGGGACACCGACATGGAGATGGAGGACTTCGTGGGCGTGGGCAGCATGTATGAGAACTGGCACGTGGACAGGCCACTGCTGTGCCACCTGTTCGTACCCTTCACGCCTCCAGAGTCCTACCGCTTCCACCCGGAGCTCTGGTGCTCCAGCCGCTCTGTGCCCCTGGATCTGCAGGGCTACGGGCAGATCAAGGTAGCCCGGGCCGACGGGGACCCCCTCGGCTGCGTGTGCGGCAAGACCAAGCTTGGAGAAGACATGCTGTGTCTCCTCCACGGCAAGAGCGACCGGGAGCAGTCCAGTGACAGCAGCGGCGGTGGTCACGTGGAAGACCTGCTGTGCTCCAGAGAGTCCCCATACCTAGACACCATGCAGGTCATGAAGTGGTTCCAGGTGGCCCTCACCAGAGCCTGGCACCGCATTGCCCACAAGTATGAGTTTGACCTCGCCTTTGGCCAGCTGGACACGCCAGGGTCTCTTAAGATCAAGTTCCGCTCGGGGAAATACATGCCCTTCATCTTGACCCCTGTGATCCAGTATGAGGATTCTGACCTGTATTTTGTCTCCCACCTTCCGAAGGAGCCCTGCGGGGGGACCCCAGCCTCGAGCACCGACTGGCTTCTATCCTTCGCTGTCTATGAGCGGCAGTTCCTCCGCTCGAAGGCCAAGGCCCTGCCCGAGGGGGCCTGCCACCTCAGCTGCTTACAGATCGCTTCCTTCCTGCTCTCCAAGCAGAGCCGCCTGACGGGCCCCAGTGCCCTGAGCAAGTACCACCTGAAGACCGCCCTGCTGCACCTGCTGCTGTCCCGGCGCGCTGCCGACTGGCAGGCCGCGCAGCTGGACACGCGTCTGCAGGAGCTGCTGCGCTTCCTGGAGAAGAGCCTGCTGGAGAAGAAGCTCTGTCACTTCTTTGTGGGCAACCGCAAAGTACCCGAGACCCTGGGACTCCCCGAGGCCATACGCAGGGCCGAGCCTCTCAACCTCTTCCGGCCCTTCGTCCTGCAGCGGACTCTCTACCGTCGCACGCTGGACTCCTTCTATGAGATGCTCAGGAACGCCCCCGCGCTCATCAGCGAGTACTCTCTCCACCTCCCCTCCGACCATGCCAGCCTGTCCCCAAAATCTGTGGTCTCCTAGATTTGAGGGCCAAGAGGGAGAGCATCCCACACATCTAACCCTGCTCTGCCACCCCGATTGTGGGGAGCATGGTAGGCCTGGAGCAGAGCTGAGGTTCGGCTTGCCGGGAAGCCAGGTCCTGCAGAATGGAGGAAACCAGAGTTCCAATGGGACGCTGGCTCACTTTCCCGCCACAGGGGCTTGTCGGTGAAGCTGTTGGTTGAGTTTGGGGACGGAGCCTTTGCAGTTTACTTTTGGATCCTGATCATCATCGTGGGGGGCCAAGAGGGCGACAGAACACTCTTTGGACGCTGGGTTGGAAAGAACGTGAGCTCTGATTTGAGGGTAATCGGAATCCAGCGTAATCACAGGTCCGGTCAGCTTCATATCAGTAGACCGTCTGCTGGAATGCTGCCAGGGACAGAGGTAAAACCCAGCACCCCGTGCCAGCAACCAGCCACCGGCAGCCACAGGATGAATAGGGACAGATGTGGGAATTCACAGCCTTTGGACCACATCAAGCACAATAGCAGGGGTCATCCCACAGTGGCCACCACTTTGGTAGTTGGAGAAGAAAGAAACTTGGATTCAAGACCCTGAGTAGCTAATGTCTCTGTGACATAGAAATGAGTACTTGGTGGCAGAGTTTAAAGTTGGTCAGCCCCACTTCTCACTCAGACGTGTCCTCTTCCTTGTCCCATCACTCATGTGCCTCATCGCAAGCACCGTAGGTGTCATTTACTACAATGGGTGCCAACCCAGCAGCCCCCATCTCTCCCGGTCATCAGGGTAGTAGGGGGAGGGCAGGTGCTGAATGTGGGAGCTAATTACAGAAAGAGGCTCAGGGTGACGGGGGCAAGGGACGCAGCCTGGCGCTGGGCTCTGGCTTGTGTGTTTGGAGAAAATTTGCAGAGTCCTGAAACAAAGACTGCCATAATCTTGAGCTGCCCTTGGGGTGGGGGGAATCCCAGCCCTAAGGCAAAGTGAGCTTGGAAGCAAGAGGTGCTATGGAAACCCACCTAAAGCCCTCCACTTCCTCACTCCGGGGGTGCCGTGGTCACTGCACACAACCCGCCCTTTCTGCATGGGCCTTGCTGACCACCCAGATGACTCAGACCTAAAGATCATGGTGAAGGCTGGGCCTGTACATTCAAAAGCCACCTGAGCACTTTGGGGGACAGTGGGCCCCAGATAAGCACCAGAGCCCGAGGCTAGAGTGGGGGTCCTCTCTAGGGCTGGCTGAGTCCCCACAACCTCTCCTCCACCTGAGTTTCTCTGGCCCTTTGAGACCTCCCCTGTCAGCATCGAGGCAGTAACCTTCACAGGGAGCCAATGAGGAAGCAAGAACGGGGAGCCGGGTGGTACCTGTGTTCTCCCTCCAAGACTTAAGGCAGGCAGCGCAACCACATTGACTGGGGTGCCCAGGCTTGCCCTAGCTCCACACACGCTCTTAGGTAGCCTCAGGATGCTTCAAAAGATAATCTGCTGTGGGTAATTAGTGGTGAGGAAGCACAACTGTGCTCAGCGCAGCCAGAAATGGCAGAAGCCTCCATGTGAGGAGCTAGACGGAGCATGGTTAGCTTGCCCCTTCCCAGCCTTACGGTGGCAGCGGGGCCCAAGGGAATGAACCTGACTAAGCGTGGCTCTCACAGCAGCCCTGAGCCACCTATTCCACTAGGGTTCCTTTCCACAATCAGGGCAGAGGTCCCCTATTTATTGTCATTCTGTGCCTTTCCCCATCATCATCCTCATCACGCTGTGTTTTGAAGACAGCCCAGCACCCAAGAGCCAGCCTCAAGGAGCCAAGACCAAGCCTGTGTCTCCTGGGTGTCCCCTCCCCTTCCAGAGTCTGCTGGAAGAACACCTCTGACTTCTTGTTTATGTGGAACTTGGTAGGGACGGATACAGCTTCTGATGGAACCGGGGATCTTGGTGTTTCGTGCTGCCTTATTTATATTAAAGGGAGAATTAAATTCTTGCAACGAGGAGAGCCGGGTATGGTGTCTGTTTTTAACTTCATGGGAAATCTGCGAGGCCCTCAGGGCAGAGTGGAGGATGGGGCTGGATTTCCTACTGACAAGCAGGAGCTTTCACTCCTCTTTTATTACACTTTGAGGAAACTTTTTAAAATAACAAAATGGAATATTTCTGCCTTTGAGGCAGCTTGTGTGCTGCCTGCAGAGTCCCGAAAAAGCCTTTGAAAGCTGCAGGCTGCAGGGCAGATTCGAGCACAAGACCTTATTTCACAGAGCTGATGTGTGAAAACATGGACCCTTTGGAAAGCAAGCTGTTGGTGTTTGAAGAAAGAGTTTATCACAATTTTTTTTTCTCTCTCTCTCACTATGCCAGGCTGACTTGAAGTCACTTGGCAGCTTAGGCTGGCTTCAAACTTTAAAAAGAGTGATCCTGAGGCTGAAGAGATGGCTTAGCAGTTAAGGCACTTGCCTACAGAGCTTAATAACCCATGTCCACCTTCCAAGTACCCACCTAAGCCAAATGCACAAAGTGGCACATGCACTTGGAGTTCGTTTACGATGGCTAGAGGCCCTGGTGTGTCCATGCTCTCTCTCTCTCCATACACACACACACACACACATACACACACGCACATACACACTACATCCAGAAAGCCTCTGTTCTAGGTAGCTTGTCATTACTATCATGAACTATCCAACTGGCTACCTAAAAAGAAAAGTGTATTTAGCTTACAGTTTGGAGAGCTCTAGGCTCAAGCTTAGGTGGCCTCATTTGATGATGACGGCAGATCAAATCACATTATGATGGGAACACGTGTAGGAGCAATTTGTTCACGATCTTGAACTGAGAACAGGGAGCTGGGTAGAGCCAGGCTGAGGCTATTATAACAGTCTTTGTTAGAACTAACCAGGGTCCAGTGAGAACTATTTTAATCTTTTTCAAGGGTGCACTGCCTGTCTGAAGACCATCCCATTAGACTCAACTTCAAATATACCACCTCCCAACAGCACCCTCCCCCCAAGTTCCAGCCTTCCAATACGGGAATCTCCGGGTATACACAACACCGAAAGCACAGCTCCCTCATCATTGCCCTGAAGCCTCAGGTTGGAAACCTGGAACCAGTTAATGTGTTAGTTCATGAAAGTTGTAATCCAAGTCACAGGAGAGCTAGACAGTGCCTTAAACCTGTATAGTGCTCAGCATGCAATCTGCAGTGACCATGTAAGGCTGTACTGTTTTTCGTTTATTTTTTTATTGACAACTTCCATAATTGTAAACAATGTCCCATGGTAATTCCCCCTCTCCCCACTTTCCCCTTGGAAACTCCACTCTCCATCATATCCCCCTCATTCTTAATCAGTCTCTCTTTTATTTGATGTCATGATCTTTTCCTATTATGATGGTCTTGTGTAGGTAGTATCAGGCACTGTGAGGTCATGGATATCCAGGCCATTTTGTGTCGGGGGAGCACATTGTAAGGAGTCCTACCCTTCCTTTGGTTCTTAATTCTTTCTGCCACCTCTTCCACAATAGACCCTGAGCCTTGGAAGGTTTGATAGAGATATTTCAGTGCTGAGCACTCCTCTGTCACTTCTTCTCAGCACCATGGTGCCTTCTGAGTCGTTCCAAGGTCACTGCCATCTGAAAAGAGAAGCTTCTCTAACCAAAAGTGAGAGTGGCATTAATATATAGGTACAAACATTAAGAGGAGTGCTCACTGGGCAGTTTGGTGAGCATAGTATCTACTTTTACAAGACTCTATTTTTAAAGCATCCCATAAGTGGTCCAGTTGAGGAAGACTTCTTTACTCCCTTTAGAGAAAATCCAAGTGGGCTGTTTTATTGAAAGATAGATCTCTGTTGGGAGAGATTGCCCAGCTTGCTGGAGACCTGTGGTCCATATGGCACCAACTGCGCTACAGTTTCCTCTGAGCTAACCCACATTCCCGCTCGTGATGTGGGCTGCTTCCTAGTGGGTCAGTACAAGTCCACAAACACTAGGAGCCTAATGGGTAGCAGGCTCGGTAGAAGGTAGACAAGGACTGAGCCTGTGCCCTCCAAGTGCTCCCTCACCTGTCAACAGCCCCCTTGCCACCCATATTGATTGGAGACAGGCTCCTGGACCCCACCACGGGCTTCAGTGGCCTCCCTAGGAAGTGGGTCTAGTGACCTCCATTCCACCAGCTTCCCCAGGTGAGAAGTCCAAGAACCACCGACTCCTAACCAGGGTGATTGAGAAATGCCTCATGGTGCCAGGTGGACAGAACCGTGAGTGGGCATCACAGCATCCATACCTGGAAGTAAGAGTGGACAGTCACACTGAGACAGCCACATTGGTCCTGACATGGGTGCTGTTTCTTTCCTACTGTAGCAGTTAACCCTGTCATTGTTCAGACAAAACATCTGACCAGGGCTGGAGGGATGGCTTAGCGGTTAAGGCACTTGAAAGCCAAAGGACCCAGGTTCAATTCCCCCAGTACCCTCATAAGCCAGATGTACAAGGGGGCACATGCATCTGGAGTTCGTTTGCAGTGGCTGGAGGCCCTGGAGTGTCTATTCTCTCTCTCTCTCTCCTCCCTGTCTCTGCTTGCAAATAAATACATTGATTAAATTAAATTTTAAAACCCTGACCAGGAACAGCTCATGGAAGGAAAGGGTTTATTTCTGGCATGCAGTCTTAAGGGGAAATTCACTCGTGATAGGATGGCAGAAGCAGATAGCCGTGCATCCCATCAGCAGAGAAGTAGAGCGAGCTGCGTCCAGCGTGCATGGCTGGGCTATGCCAACCCCAAGGCCTGCGCCCAGTGGCATGCCCCCTTCAGCAAGGCTCTGCCTCCCAAAGGCTCTACCAGCCAGGGTTCAAGTGTGAAACTTAGGCACAAACGCATGAGTCAATGGGGACATTTTACATATGAGGCGCAGAAGGGTCATGTGACTTGGCTAACGTTACATGAGGGTAACTAGCAATCAGGATTTCAACTAGGCAATGCAGATACATATGTTTGGATATGGTGAGAAGTCATGCAAGTAAGATTGAAAAGGTGCTGTAACCATGAATGCTAACCAAGGTAAATTTGGACTTTGTACAACAAGCAATAATGAGCCATCGGTGGTGTTTTTAACATGATGGTAACTTGATCATCCAGAACTATGGAATCCTTAATTATGCAATCGCTGCTTTGTGGGGTACATGCGGCCATCCTCCAGAGCAGGGCTGGCAGCAACTGTGACAGCTGTCAGTGAATCCCCAGTGTCTCCAAGTCTGGGATTCACAACATCTAGTCTCCATCTTTTTGGGCAGGGGGCAGACAGCTGGAAGCTTGTTTGGTTTGGCCAGCAGTGAGTCCCATGTGGAAAGCCAAGAACCCCCTCAGAGGGAAACAGGCCTGCAACTGGCCTCGTCCCCATCTTTCCTCACCCCTTCCTCCCACTACCGAGGAAGAGCGTCATTGAGAGTTAACTTTTTCTCATCGCCATCTAAAGATAGCTGTTCTTCTAGTACAAAATAAAAATAAATGTAGTCATGATTAAAAATGAAACAATGCCCATAGGGAAATCAAGTAACATAAAAGCTCACACTCCTAACTTCTTACTTTACTCTCCAGAAATCACTAGTATTGCTTCCCGTGTCTGCTTCCAACAGTTTTCTACGCATATATCGCATCTGTGTATATTTCCATTCCTTTTTACAAAGATGACATCACACCATATAAGTTTTCTTGGACATCTTTCTGAGTACTTGGGCTCTATCTTGCTCTTTAGAATAGGCGCTCACCATAGGAGCTCATGGGCCCCATTTTACCCATTCCCCATCCTAAGGAACACTCCAGTTGACTCCCTCTTTTCTCTTTTTCTTTGTTGATTAACTATTAGCAATGACGCTGAGGCTGGGGAGATGGTTCAGTCAGTGAAACGTTTATGCACAAGTAAGACATTCACGTAAGAGGCTGAGTATAGTGGCACAGGTAGGAGAATCCCTAAGGCTTGCTGGCTAGCTAGTCTGAATCAGTTAGAGATCATGTTTAAAAGTGAGGTGGAAAGTGATTAAGGAAGACACCATTAGCGACCTCTGACCTCCACATGCATGCATACCATAATCATCATACAGAGTGGGGAGAGCTTCTTAGGACCTACAGATGCCAGGAGGGCTGAGCCCGAGTCTGGCTCTGCTCAGGGCATCTGCTGTGGTCTAGCATGGCCTGGATTCCATGAAGACTTGTTTTAAAATGAATTTCCTCTTGAAGTCATCACTAAGTTCTTCTTTTTTAAAACTTTTTATTGACAACTTCTATACTTACAGGCAATAAGCCATGATAATTCCCTCCCCTCCCCCACTTTCCCCTTCACAACTCCACTTTCCATCATATCCCCTCCCTCTCTCCGTTAGTCTCTCTTTTATTTTGATGCCGTCATCTCTTCCTCCTATTACGAGGGTCTTGTGAAGATATTGTTAGGCACTGCAAGGTGGTGGATATCGAGGCCAATTTCTGCCTAGACAGTTGCATTGTAAGGAGAGATACCCTTCCTTTGGCTTTTATATTGTTTCTACCACCTCTTCCACAATGGACCCTGAGCCTTTGAAGGGTGTGATAGAGATGTTTCAGTGCTGGACACTCCTCTGTCACTTCTTCTCAGCACTATGTTGCCTTTTATCCCAATGGCCACCATCATCTGAAAAGAAGATTCTCTAACCAAAAGTGAGAGTAGCATTAATATTTGAATATGAACATTAAGTACAGTGCTTTCAGGGCAGTTTGGTGAGAATAATATATGCATTTAGCCAGACAAGCACAGGCTTTATACCCCTAAGGCTCATGACCTCCCCTGCCATAGGCTTTTGATTAGGTTTTCAGTACCAGGCATGTGTTCCCTCCCATAGAGTGGGACTCCAGTCCAATTAGAGAACAGTTTGGTTTCTCCCAGAGCGGACATGCCACTATTGCACTGTTCGGTCATTTGGCCTGTCTGGCCAAACCTGAGGCTTCCAGTGTCCACTGTTTTCAATGCTGAGAAATCACCACTAAGTTCTGTACTTGGCCACTTGACGTGTGCAGATTCACCAGCATACATTTTCCATTGCTAAGGATTTACCCTTCCATCACCACCCAAGAGGAAGGAAAGACATTGAACCAAGAGCGATGCAACAGCTGTGTACCATGTGGGGTCAGGTACTGTGTGGGGACCCACAATAAAAGAAAAAGGCTCTGTCCCCAAAGAACTGGGCCTGTTAGGAAGCCCTGTGACTACAGAACAAATCAGATCCGTGAGGGGTGGCGAGTCACTGGAAGCACTGCTGCGTGGCTCTGAGACCCTCTAAAGGGGAACGGAAGAACGGCGAAGGCCTGATGTGAGTTTGAGCTCTTAGCACTTTGGCTCTCTTACACCTTTGGAAAATGCAAAACGTTTTCCCAGAAGAAAAAGTAAATCCACTCAAATTGTTGTCTTCCAAATGTTGGTACCCCATTCATCTGAGCAAGGTTGTCTTATTTGCCCCTGCACAGTGGGGCGTTGCTTTTGCCGGTGAAAGCAGCACGTGCCACTCCTCTGATTTCCTCTGCAGCCCCACAGAGAAGCCAGAAAATGAAACTGCCAACAACCAACTATCTCCCAGCAAAATGAAACCACAGAAACCTCAGGGGTGTTCGCAGACATTTGTTCTTCCCTCCATGGGAAAAGGCAAGTCTAGAAGGTGCAAAGTGAGTCTTACAACCTGGATTAGAGAAGAGTTGGGTGGACTTTGGTCCCATCTAGTTATTTCTGTTTTTTTTTTTTTCATCTGTTTCTTTACAACCCACCATCAGTGAAGTTTTTGGTTTCTCTTAGAGTAACTTTACTTAAAATAGAAACAGAAAGGGCTGGAGAGATGGCTTAGTGGTTTAGCACTTGCCTGTGAAGCCTAAGGTCCCCAGTTCGAGGCTCCATTCCCCAGGACCCACGTTAGCCAGATGCACAAGGGGGCGCATGCATCTGGAGTTCGTTTGCAGTGGCTGAAAGCCCTGGCGTGCCCATTCTCTCTCTCTCTATGTGAATCTTTCTCTCTCTCTGTCTCTCTGTCACTCTCAAATAAATAAGTACAAATGAATTTTAAAAAATTTTAAAAAAAGAAACAGAAAGCAAAGACCCACTTCCTATTTCCTCTCTAACCAACCCTGGCTGTCTTCACAACTGGCTGGGAATGATTCCTCCCGTTCCCCAGTTGCTTACCTACTCCTGGAAAGTAGACCGAGCACCAGAGTTGTCCTAGGACAGTAGCTGGATCCCCAGGGACTGACAGTGGATTTGGGTCTCTTCCAAAAGGCACGTCTAATGCTTGTTCAGCCCTTAAGAGTCTGGAGGTTGCTAGTCATCCCCAAGATCTCCTAGTGGAATATGAAGAGTCTGCCCCACATACACTCCCTGTCCAGGAATCCAGGCCAAGCCAAACCACAGCAGATGCCCCAACTCAGCACAGCCCTCCTGACAGCTACAGTTCTTAAGAAGCCCTGTCCGTGTTGGGTTTGCCCGGTGGCGATTTATGATCTGGCCGGGGCAGGAAAGTTCGCAAGCCCAGGCATCCGGAACAAGACGACTCCACAAGCATTAAGCTTGCTCAGCTGGCTACTGAATGATCCAGAGAGACTAGAAAAGCAGGCCTCTGCCCCATCTCCATGTGCCTTCCCACTACAGAGGCCCACACATGAGGGTCTATCCACCCATCCGGCACCCAGACATCTTCCAGTGAGACTGTGACAGTGTGGGGGGGGGGGTTGAGGGGCTAACAGCTGGGACTCTTCAAATCCTGGCCACATCGCAGCATAGCAAGCCTCAGCAATTCTATAAACCTAGGTTTTACCTCCATTTCCTCAACTGTGAGATGGCAGTAATGATGCAACTGTAATGCTTAAGTAAAAAGGGGGTGCAAAGTGCTGAGCCTAGGAGCTGAAGGATAAACTCCAGACAAAACCAGCACCTATCATTCCCGTTGCCAGTAATGCTCCTGACAGCCGAATTTCCACTCCCTAGTTCCCACAGTGGGGCATGTACTGCCTAAATGGTGGCTCCCATCTTCCCTGGAGATCCTCTCAGCCTGAAATTTTGCCTTTGTATTTGCAGGATCTATTTTCCCCGCACTTTCCCGGGGACCCATACACATGTAGGTACCCAGAAAAATGTTTCTGGACTACACGGAAGAGGTCTAGGACACCAGCACCAATTTATTGTACCTACAATTTTTCTTGACAATTTTACATATGTACCTGATGTATTTTGATCATAATCTCCTCCAACTACTTTTTTTTTTTTTTTTCAAGGTAGGGACTCACTGTAGCTCAGGCTGACCTGGAATTCATGATGTAGTCTCAGGGTGGCCTCAAACCCACAGCGATCCTCCTACCTTTGCCTCCTTAGTGCTGGGATTAAATGCGCCACCATGCCCGGCTCCATTACTTTCTTCTTGGCCTCTTTCTCCATCCCTCTTTCACTTAACCCCTCCTTCTTTCCAACTAGTCCCTGTTCTATTTTGATGTCCTTTTTTGTCCTCCATTATCCATGACAACATGCCAACGGGCTCAATACCATGCAGGTCTTATGCAGATGACAGCCACTGTGAAGTCATGAATGCGACAGTCAGCCACATTCAGAAGACGCCATCCCCGGGTACTTTTCCAGCTCTTACATTCTTTCCACCACCTCTTCTGCAGCTGTCCCTGAGCCTTGAAGACTGTGATAGAGATGTCTCACTTAGTGCTGAACACTCCGCTGTCACTTGGCAGCACTCTCGAGCGTTGGGTCTCCCCCACAGTCCTGGCCATGTCAAGACAGAAAGTGTTCTAACGAAAAGTAAGAACAGGCATGCCATACAGCATAAATGCAAATGTGTAGAGAGCAGTCTACGGGCACAATATATCCACTTAGCCAAACAACGGTAATGGATTCCCCTAGAGATGATGGCTTTCCCAGCCACAGGCTTTGATTAGGTCTTTCAGTACCAAGTGTGAATCCCCTCCTTGAAGCAGGCCTCACATCCAGTCAGAGCAGTGGGCTATGCCCATAGCAGACATGCCACGATTGCACCAGTCCCTGGCCAGTTGCCACTCCAGGTTTTCAGAGCAGTGAGGGCCTTGCTTGGCCCTTCTAACTCTTCTGTTCTCTCAGGCTCTGAAGCTGAAAGTGAGCCAGAGCCGGGAAGCCTGGCAAGTCTGTCCTGACTGCTTCAGCGCACAGGTCCCTGTTGTGACTGACGCCGCATGAGATGTCCCTGGACTGGCCCGGGTACACGCGTACATTCATCCATCCAGTCATGCGTCCACACGTCCATCATGGACTCCCACATACGCTCATGCAGCAGACGCATTCAGTGGCAGTCACTGCTGTCTTAAAAAAAAAAATGTAGCCGGGCGTGGTGGCACATGCCTTTCATCCCAGCACTCGGGAGACAGAGGTAGGAGGATGCCATGAGTTTGACGCCACCCTGAGACTACATAGTGAATTCCAGGTCAGCCTGAGCTAGAGCGAGACCCGAGCTCAAAACAAACAAACAAACAAACAAACAAACAAAAATGTTACTTACCTGCAAGCAGAGAGAACGGCATGCCAGGACCTGTTACTACTGCAAACAAACTCCAGATGCTTATACTACATTGTGCATCTGGTTTTTTACATGAGTGCCGGGAAATCAAATACTGGGCTGTCAAGCTGTGTAAGCATGTACTTTTTAAACATTTTTTTGTTTATTTTTATTTATTTGAAAGCGATGGACAGAGACAGAGAAAGAGGCAGAGAGAGAGAGAGAGAGAGACAGAGAGAATGGGTACGTCAGGGCCTCCAGCCACTGCAAACAAACTCCAGACGCGTGCGCCCCCTTGTGCGTCTGGCTAACGTGGGTCCTGGGGAATAAAGCCTCGAACCGGGGTCCTTAGGCTTCACAGGCAAGTGCTTAACCACTAAGCCATCTCTCCAGCCCAGTAAGCATGTACTTTTAACCACCGAGCAATCTCTTCCGCAGTCAGTACTGTCTATGTGCTCTGAGTACCAGGCGCTGGGCAGGTGCCAGGGAACCAAAGGGAAAATGATTCTTGCTTGAGAGCTCCAGGCTGAGAGTGGGTGGTGGGCGGGGGGAGGGGCAGGGAGCAGAAGGAGGAGGGCAGGAATGTGGAGGCAAGGCAGGAGCCGTGATGGGAGGTACAGTGGCACAAGAGTTAGGGGCAGGGGCTCTGGTCAGCGCCAGCATGAGCCCCAGATTTACGTATTACCAGCTCTGACATGCATGCAGTCACACTCCCTTGAAGTCTCTGCTTGCTCACCTGCAAAGCACGGGGCCGGTCCTGCTCACCTCACGGGGTTCTGCGCTGGAAGCAGGGTAGTGAAGTCCTGCCGCGCAGTAAGCAAGGCTTGCTGCTCCCGCCTCTGCAAGGGGAGCTGGTTTTAGTGAAGACTTCCACAGAGCTTGCTCAGACCAGCCCCAGCTACCCCTTCTCCTGGCTGTCAGACTAAGCAACCCCTGCTACCGCTGCACAGAGGACATCTGTGGGTCCCTGACACTCCATTTTCCTCTCGCCTCAGACCATCGAGAACAGAATCTCAGATGAAACTCTACAAAAGGATGAAACTGTTAAAAGGCCTCCTGTCTTAGCATTTATGCAATCCATAATTCATCCAGATACTTGCCTGTTACAGCGGAAGTATGCACACATGTGCACATGAGACACACACGCACACGCACACATGCACGCACACACACACACACCTGCATTAAGCCCAGCTTTAATAAAGGCTGTTCCTACGATCAGACGCCTGTCTTCTCCCTACTCCATCTTCAAAAAGTAAGGGGGAGCAGGCTGGGGCTGCAAGGTCACTGAGAAATCTTGCTGGAGCTGAGCTGAAAACCTCCTCTGTGTAGACAAGCTGACCGAAAGCTGGAAAAAGCTATGCTGCATGGGGGAGAGAGAAGTCATCAGTGGAGATAAAAAAAGCAGTGGACAGTGCAAGGCTTAAGTTTGGCCAGCCAGGGTCCAATAGTGGCATGTCTGTTATGGGGGAAACCAACTGCTCTCTAATTGGACTAGAAGCCTGCTTCATGGGAGGGAATACATGCCTGATACTGAAAACCTATGATGGGGCAAGACATAAGCCTGTTGGTATCTAGCTAAATGTATATATTATGCTCACTAAACTGCCTGGTAAGCCCTTTTCTTAATATGTTAATACTACTCTCACTTTTGGTTAGAGAAGCTTTTCTTTTCAGGTTGCAGTGACCTCTGGGATGACTCAAAAGGCACCATAGTGCTGAGAAGAAGTGACAGAGGAGTGTTTAGCACTGGAACATCTCCATCACACCTTCCAAGGCTCAGGGTCCATTGTTGAAGATATGGTGGGAAGAATATAAGAGCAGAGAGGGTGGACATCACCTCCCGGCTAATATCAGACTGACAATAGCAACAGGAGAGTGTGCCAAAACACTAGCAAGGGGAAACTGGCTATAACACCCATAAGCCCACCTCCAACAATACACTCCCTCTAGAAGGCGTTAATCCCCAAATCTCCATCAGCTGGGATCCCAGAATTCAGAACATCTAAGTTTATGGAGGACACCTGAATCCAACCACTACAAAGAGTCAGAGGCCATTCTGGGCTTCCTAGTGATATCCTGTTGCAGTCCGGTTCGCATTGCTGGTAGAAATCACCCAATAAGAGTAGCATCTGGGAAAAAGAGATTTATTTTGGCTTACAGGCTCGAGGGGAAGTTTCACGATGGCAGGGGAAAACGATGGCATGAGCAGAAGGTGGACATCACCCCCTGGCCAACATAAGATGGACCACAGCAACAGGAGGGTGTGCCAAACACTGGTGTGGGGAAACTGGCTATAAAGCCCATAAGCCCGCCCCCAACAATACACTCCCTCCAGGAGGCATTAATTCCCAAATATCCATCAGCTGGGGAGCTAGCATTCAGAACACCTAAGTTTATGGGGGACACCTGAATCAAACCACCACATATCCTGTCAGAGAAAGAGAACATAATGTGTTCCAGTGACTCACAGAGGACACACACAGACCCAGGAGGATGGACGTGAAGGTGAGAAGTCAATGGAGAAGCCCTACCCGGCAACTGCAGGGCTCCAAGGAGCAGTGTGGTAGCCGAACTCAGCTGTCCCTGCGGCACCAAAAGCAACGGTCCGACTTGTACTTAGGCTAAATCCCTTTTAACACAGCCATCAGCTGAAATCAGAAAATCTGAAAGCCAGAAGGAATTTCAAATAACAGTTACCATTCCCACCACCACTGCCAGTCCCAGCCACCCACACCCCTGTCCCCCAGTCCCGCTAAGATGCTATTGGATTCAGTCCAGTTCAGAACCTCCCAGGAAGGGAATGACATATTTCTTCTGGTTCCCACTTCTAATGTTAGCAACATCTGTGACTATGAGGTCTTTCAAATGCTTACTGTTTCAAATAATTCTCTTTTTGTAGTCTGCAGGAGATAGGGTTCTCACCATACTTATATTCTAAGGTTTAAAATTCTTCTTACAAGACATATACGCAGAGGTCCAAGTGGTTCTCTATGGGACATGAGATCATGTCAAATTTTCTATTTTTCATATTACTATATCTTAAACCATGCATAAATTATTTCTACTCTCAGGCTGGAGAGATGGCTTAGCAGTTAAGGCATTTGCCTCCAAAGCCAGAGGACCCAGGTTCGATTCCCCAGGATCCACATTAGCCAGATGCACAAGAGGGCACATGTGTCTGGAGTTTGTTTGCAGCGGCTGAGGCCCTGGTACACCCATTCTCACCACCCCCACTCCTTGTTTCTCTGTTAAACAAATAAAAATTAAAATGAAAAAAATTTCTACTCTCAGCCCTCTACTAAGAGCTCTTTGTGAAGTATGAGTTAGTACCATCTCCCCATTTTCTGTAAGATAAGTTCTTCTAGTTTCAAGCAGAAATTGATGACTCACTTTCCTTGATAGGTCAGGATGGTAACATCAAAAAGTGAGAATGGGGCTGGAGAGATGGCTTAGTGGTTAAGCGCTTGCCTGTGAAGCCTAAGGACCCCGGTTCGAGGCTCGGTTCCCCAGGTCCCACGTTAGCCAGATGCACAAGGGTGTGCACGCATCTGGAGTTCGTTTGCAGAGGCTGGAAGCCCTGGCGCGCCCATTCTCTCTCTCTCCCTCTATCTGTCTTTCTCTCTGTGTCTGTCGCTCTCAAATAAATAAATAAAAATTTTTATTAAAAAAAAAAGTGAGAATGAAGCCGGGCATGGTGGCACACTCAGGAGGCAGAGGTAGGAGGATCACCATGCGTTCAAGGCCACCTTGAAACTACATAATGAATTCCAGGTCGGCCTTGGCCAGAATGAGACCCTACCTTGGAAAACTTTTTTTAAAAAAAAGTGAGAATGAGTAAGTGCAAGCAGTGGAGGTGACCAGGCAACCTGCAGCGGTCACACTTGCCCCAAAGGCCTTCAAACCCCAGCAGGGCCAGAGCCATCAGCTTGAAATCTCTCCCCATGAGCACTTTTCTCCACCTTTCATTGCCCAGATCCTCAGGCTTTCCAAATCAGCACAGAGAGTCCCAAGAGAAACACCTTCATCCTGCCAACCTAGAGCTGTGCCAGTTTTGGTGTGCCCATAGCAATCTGGTTCCACGCTAAAGCCTCACCAAATTCCTGCCAAGTCGATCAGTCCCTCCAGCCCTGGGAGCTGCCACAGGAAATGATTCCCTCTTTCCCAGGACAGATCCCAGAGAAGCAGTGATTCACACACTTCACTCTGCATTCAGCTGGTACCATGGCAACCAGCGCCATATCCGGAGCAGATGATATGGGATGCTGCCCATCACGTGGCACCTCTTCTGGAATCCCTGGCCACCAAACCCAACAGGCCTGCTTCTGTCCAACTGGCATGGAGTAGCACCTGGTAACTGTTTACGTGGAGCAAAGTAAGTCCTGAGCCAGCGCATGGCAGAGCTGGCTGAAATGCAGGAGGTGGGGAAGAGGGAGGCAGCAGACAGCTACCTCCTCATGAGACAGAGACAAGTCTAAACGTTGCGTGAGCCACTGCCTTGACTCAGCACGGTTAGAGGCACCCAGAGGTTAGAAGAATATTCCTTGTGAGCAGTCAACATGACCACAGTGTGACCAGAATCCACTGACATTAAACAGCACGGGACAATCTCAGTCTCGAGGAGGCGACAGCCACTCCCGGCTGAAGGCACCTGCTGGCATACCCGGCCACCTTAGCTCCTCACTGTTGTCTCCCCCTCCCCAACCCCCCAGGTAGGGTCTCACTCTATCCCAGGCTGACCTGGAATTCACTAGGTAGTCTAAGAGTCCTGGAACTCACAGTAACCCTCCTACCTCTGCCTCCTGAATGCTGGGATTGAAGGCGTGCGCCACCACACCTGGCTTCACTGTTGCCCTTGATAGCAAGCACTGCCCACCCAAGCTGATGGAGGGACTATTTGGGAGCCAAACCTAGCATCCACGCAAGGCACCAGAGCAGCACAGATGAAACCAAGTTGATGAGGGGTCTCCATGGGGCAGGGTCTGTGTCTATTCCAACGTTTTTCCTCCCCTTAATCCTGGACTTGGTAGCCAACAGGTAACCAGAGGCATCTTTTGGGATGAGCTGAGTGACACAGCCCCAGCAGTGACCTTCGCCTGTGACTGGGCTGGGGGCAGGGGTGGGTGTTTTTAAAGCAGGATGCTGGCTGGCCACAGAACATTTTGTGAGACATCCTGAACCCGACAGTCACAGTGAAATTATGACGTAGTTAGTCCAGAGTGATAAACGGGTGTTTCATTTCCTGCTCTGGAATTCTTTCCAGTCACAAGACCCCTGGTGTCTCCCAGGCCCGTGGCCAAAATTTGAAGGAGAATGAAACTCATGCCTGCCCACGTGGACAGCAGGGTTTCTTTGCCAAAAGCAGGGTATTTCAACTTTGAGCATTTTCTTTTTTCCTCTGAGCTTTCCTCTCCTGAGGAAGGTTTGTGGAGGTGTCAATCTTGAGTAACAAAAGGTCATCAAAGCAAGCCTGAACCCCAGCACCTTTACCATTATTTGGAGATAAAACTGACCCAGAGACACCAGAGACCCGCCTTTTTTCTCCGCACCGGGAGGCAGAGGTAGGAGGATTGCTGTGAGTTTGAGGCCAGCCTTGGGATTACAGAATGAGGTCCAGGTCAGCCTGAGCTCAGGATGAAGACCCTAACTAGTAAAAACAAAAACAAACAAACGAACAAAAACTGGCCTAGAGACCAAGGAGTCAGAAGTCACACCCACTCCCAAAATGCACTCCAACATCAGTGGCGGGCACTTTCTAGACTCTGATGTGTAACCAAGAAAATTCCTCATCCAGTGTGGCCCAGAGAAGCCAAGACATTGGCCACCCATGTTCTAGAGAATCATTAGAAGCTACAGGCCAGAGGAGACAAGCAAGTGATTGTCAGAATATATTTTCCATTTCTGTTTTTATTAGGAGCCTCAAAGAAAGACACAGATGAACTGACCCCTGACAGAGTCAATCAGACAAGCTGGGATGTCTGAATGGTACAGAGGTGATCATGAGGCTCAGTAAACTAGCCCAAAGTCAAAGGCATTAGGGTTGTTCTGGAAATAGAGATTCAGGAAGCCCAGGAAAATGCCCTTATCGATGAGCAGAGCACAGACTGTGGGGTCCTGTTTCATGGTAGCCATCCAGACCTGTAGCATCGGGGTGTGATTGATGCAGCTGCAAGACAGAAAAGAGGTATGAGAATGGGAACCTTTATTACCTTAGTGATTTGCAAGAATACATATACATACATACATATATACACACATATATACATATATATGTATATATGTGTGTATATACATACATACATACATATATATATATGGGTTTATTTGGGGGAATGCAGCCATTTTAGTTATCTTATTATCAAATGAGCATGACCACTTACTGTAAGAAACACTTATTTTTAGGACAACGAGCTCCGTGTTTGGATTGTAGACGTTATTATTGCTGTCTCTAAGGATGTGTGAAATACAAGCGGACAGAGGTGGGGCATCAAGGGCCTCGGCTTCCTTGTTTGCTGACCCACAGATAACCCCCCTCCCCAACAATCTTGGGCCACTTGCATATTTTACTTTAAGGGGTTTGAAACAGATAAAGAAAGTAGCTCCTAAAATACTTTTTTTTTTTTTTTTAAATGTGAATACAAGAAGAAGAACACCTGGAAATGAAGGTGCTGGCAGGCCCTTTCAGAGAGGAGCCAGGGAATTCAGGCCCTACTGGCAGGCTAATAAGGTAAAACCACGGACAAAAAGGAGTCCAGGGCAGGGCGGGCTGGCTAATGCGCAGGCTCAGCACTCTGCCTGGGGAGGAGGCGGGTACTTCTTCGCCTGCTTTAGGGTTCAAATGTCCACATGTATTATAGCTAAACCACAGAGCCAGCTTCCAAGTGCTAGGGATGCCCAGCACCCTCCAAGTGACTGGCAGAGCTTGGCGTAGGTAACATCCAGTGTCACCTCTGAGCTTTGAGGTAACAGAGCTTTAAGCAGCCCTGCCACTCTTTAATGTACCTGAAACAGAAGTGTGGCACTTCTGTGATGCACACTTGCCATTTTGTTTATATAAACATCAAGCTTATTATAACAAAAAATTTAAGGACATTCTCATGCGGGGGGCGGGGAGGGAAGGAGGGAAGATTCCTCAGGGCAGTGAGGTGCAATCAGGTGTATGGTACCTGCTGGGTGACACTGGTGCAGGGCCATGGAAGGAGTGTGTGGATGGGCAGGGGAGGGCAGGTTCTGGAGTACTACTGGGAGAAGTTTTCACACGCAGCATCTTTCCCACAGAGATGGCAGGCAGCATGAACACAAAGCCAGTGGGAGAATACATGTTGAACAAGGAAGCAGGTACGGCTAGCCTAAAACCCATCCTGAGACACATTTATAGGGGAGTTAGAGGCACCCAGACCATTTCAACCACCGTCACGCAGTGAGTCAACTGTCTTACTCAGATAGTCCATATACATCCAGCCGTTCAAACCAGGGCCAGAAGAGGTAATCAACCATAGATATACGGCTTCCACCAAAGAAGGACGTGTTCTGATACTCAAGAATCTAGTAATACAAACAGAACAACAGCAGTGAATTTACACATCTGCCAACATATTTATAGATATGAAATACAAATATCAGATTACGTCTAAAGGAAAGTCAGCTTTCAACTTTTCAGTCTTCGAAGATTGCTTCTTCCCTTTTCCTGAGGTTTCCTCCACCTCCTCAGTGTCACAGCCCTGGCCACATCCTGTTCCCTGTCCCCCTTCAACACCGGACAGGTGGCTCATCTGACTGGGAACTGGGAAAGGAGAACTCTGGCCAGGGCAGCCAAGCCTCTCCCCCAGCCAGAAGCAGGCTGTTCATGTGCGGAGCTTGCGAGGATCAGCTCACCCTGGGGCATGGGAGTCAACCTGGTGCTCAGAGCCAGCATGAGAAACCCCACTTGCTGTAGTTGGGACCCCTTGTCCCCCAACACACTCCTTAGAATAAAGGGAATATCACGGTCTCCATATGTCTTACACTTGCCTTCTCAGCTAAGGCTGAAAGAAGGGATGCTGTTAATGTCTTCTGTCAGATCCCAGCATGGTCTTTCCTTTCTATCATGCTTTCTTCCTTTTTCTCTTTTTCTTTTTTAATTCCTCATACTTCACACTTGGCTATTCAATATTACCAACATATTACATTAAGATAATGTTTTCTTTTTCTTTCTCAAATTGGACAAATTGACCCAGCCACATGGACTATAAAGGAAATGGACAAACTTGACACAGATCAATAGTCAAAGACAAAAACAAAAATGTACCTGAAAATTTCCAAAAGCAAAAGTGCTTGGCGGAAGTTGATGTTGAGCCAGAACCTCCCAAAGAGAAAACTGCAGTGCATATTTCCTAGTTAAGCCAAGCCAAGAATTCACATTGAACCACACAACTCAAAACCATCTAGACAGCTCCCATTCACTGTGGACGTAGATTTCTAGGCCAGGCGAATTGTGGGGCTAAGCTATGCTGTTGTTTCCAACAGGAGATTTAAAAACCAGAGTGTCAACCTGTAAATTAAATTTCTGAGTAGAAATGAGATGGAAAACCAGACCTACTCATCTCTTTGCCTGGGATGTGGTCTTAGCTTTGTAGTCAGAAGACATGGTCCTCTACTGGGCTTCATTCCTGACTGAGCATGACGTCCAGAGCAACTCACCTCACCCTCCTTCCAAGCATATATGTCCTCATCTGCAGGACAGTGGGACACTAGTGCCCATCCAGAGCTCACAGGGGAAGAAAGTAGCATACATGGAGAACAGTCTGGGCCTTCTCTTCCCGTGGTCTTTCACAATGAAGAAGAGAGAGCACAGGCCCCTGAAAGCTCTCGCCACAGATACCAAATCGATCCCCACCCAGGATCAGCACGCTCCTCCGTGTGCTGCCACAGCCTCCAAGCCCTGCCTCAAGCTGCTTCTCAGACAACCAAGGTGTTGTGACTGCAATGTGAAATGTCCCTCATAGGCTCATGTATTTGAGTACTTGGACCCAAGATGGTGGGACTGTTTCATAAGGTTGTACAGCCTTTGAGGTGAAGTCTTGCTGGAAGAAGTGGATCACCATGGACAGGTCTTGAAGTTTATAGCTTAACCCCACTTCCTGCCCAGTGTCTGCCTCCTGGTCCACTCAGTGTGAGCAAACAGCCTTAAGCTCTCACTGCCACATCTGTGAGGTAGTTTCCCTGCTTTTTCTGCCCCTGCCATGTTGATTGCACCCTCAAGTCATGGGCCAAAACAAAGTCCTTCCTCCTTCAGTTGCTCCTGCCAGGTCTTTGGTCACAGCAACGATAAAAGTATCCAGTACACTGGGCAAGGAAAACTATCTCCCCGTTAGATCAACCACAGTGCTGGCTCCTTTACATTTGTCTCCTAATGACACAGGCCAGGGCTCCTTCAAGGTTTGTTGCTGTCTCTTTAGGACCCTGGACAGGAGAGCTCCCTTCCAGGCAAATCTGGCACCTTCCAGACATGCAAAGTTCCTTTGCCTTTAGAATCCCAGGTATTCTGCGAAAGGGCATTTGATGTTCTATAGCTTTAGAAACATTCCATTTTAAAATGTCCTGGTTTTCCAAGTCACCGAAATGTAAGACTACCAGTGAGTAATGCCAATAAAGGAGGAACTGTATGACATGATAAAAATGCAGTGTTGCTAACCCTGAACCTGAGAAGCGGTTGGCCTTCTGCCGGGAACATCTCCAGCGCCCCCAGAAGGATGAAGGGAGAATGTGCACACAGGAGTACAGGAGTGCGCATGGCTCCCCCTGGTGGCCATCAGTAGTGATGCGCAGTGGCAATGGTACCTTGCCCAAGGTCCAAGAGAAGGGAACAATTACAATGCTTTTTAAGACAGAAGACAGATAGGTCAAAAGAGATGAAGCCTAGACTTCCTCAGACTAGGCATTCTAATCAGTTCTAGTCCAATATCCTGGACTCAAATCAGTGTCAATTCAGTCAAACCTTGCAGCGGCCGCCTGTCCCTTCACTACTATCATTTTCTGTTATGAGACAGAAACTGCAGTCACACCTGTGGGACAGCGCTGAGCACCGTGTGGTTCTCACATAGCATTGATGACAGCTACCTAAACCAGGCTGGCTACCAGCAGGGATTTCTTGTGCTCTGTGACTAAACATGCAGTGAAGTGTGTTGTTCAGTGAGGCTCTGAAGCTGGCCCACTGCCCACAACTCTTCCCAGCTGAATTTAGAGAGTGTCTTGGAACCTGAACACCGGCCTGGAGGCAGGATTTCTAATACTGAAAGCGGAAAATGCTGCAAATCAATACTTTTTAAACATTTTTTTAGAGAGTTGGTTGTGAAATAATTATCACCACCCTTATTATTACATATTATATCATATTATTTTATTTGTTTGAGAGAGATGCATCTGGCTTACATGGGTCCTGGGGAAAGCCCCTCAACCGCTAAGCCATCTCTCCAGCCCCCCCCCCAAGGTCTTTTTACAAAAGATAATCTCAATATATCCCTTTGTGTCTTGTTACTGCCTCAGAGATATATAAAAGCTGGGCCAGAGGAGGCCGCTGAAAACGAAACCCTGTGAATTCAAGGATGGCCGCCAGCACATTTTGACAGCTCTCCCTGCTACTCTGTGTGTTTAGATGATGGGCACCCTTTGTAAATGGCAGATTGCCAAATGAGTAGGTGAAAGCATGATGCAGGCCTGGCTCTTCTTCGGTTGGGCCTCCTTCCCAGGGCGATGGAGGGCGTCTGCAGTGCCATGCATCATGATGCGATGCTTAGCATTCACCCACTCAGTCAGCCTTGCCAACAGCCTGTTCAGCCCAATAGTGCTGGTGTACTTTGCCAATCAGAGGGGCCTCTTGATGCTCCCTAGTGGGTACTAGGAGTACAAACATTAAAGACTTCAGAAGGCTCAGTCCTAGAGGAGATGGACTGTTAAGGTCATTGAGAACCGAGGTATGTTAAGTGCTGGACTGGAGGCATGCAGAAGAGAGTTGGTATGTGAGGAGGAGTGGAGAATCAGAGGCACGGGTCAAGCCAGATCCAGAAGCAAACAGGCTTATTCTAGTGTGCCAAGGAATTTGCTCTTGATACAGATGAAGTGGATGGGGCGTCATTGAAGACTGCCTGGCAGGGAAGGGGTGGCTCCTTCCTGCCATTTGGCCAGTGTAAAGGATGGAGGGAAGGGAGGGGTCATCAGGACCTGCATCATAGGATTGGAGAGATTTAATTTGGGGGAACTTTAAAGGACTAAGAAGCTAGGAGCGATCTGGGTTTCCAAGTTTATGAACATTAAACACAATGTCGCCGAGAGTTGGATAGAGACCAGTTTGTTCTGTTTGTGGTGCTGAAAGAGTGTATATTCATGTGGAGACAGCACTCAGGAGAGCATCAGCTGTGTTAGACCCCTGCAATGGCTATCCCAGGTGGGTGCATTAATTGGAAAGGTTAAGAATATCTAATAAGGGCTGGAGAGATGGCTTAGCAGTTAAGGTGTTTGCCTACAAAGCCAAAGGACCCAGATTCAATTCCCCAGGACCCACGTAAGCCGGATGCATAGGTGGCTTATGCGTCTGAAGTTCATATGCAGTGGCTGAAGGCCCTAGCATACCCATTCTCTCTTCCTCTCTCCCTCTCTCTGTCTCCCTCTTTCCCTCTCTCTCTCTCCCTCTCTTCCTCCCTTCCTCCTTCCCTTTTCCTTTCTCTCTCAAATAAATAAAATAATTAATTAAAAATGATTTTTATTTGAAAAAGACCTTAGGGCTGGAGAGATGACTTAGCAGTTAAGGCACTTGCCCGCAAAGTCTAAGGTCCCAGTTTCAAAAGCCAGATGCACAAGGGGACACATCCATCTGAAGTTCATTTGCAGTGGCTAGAGGCCCTAGTGTGCCCATTCTTTCCTCTCTCTCTTTTCTTCTTCTCTCTCAAATTAAATAAATAAATAAATAGCACTTAAAATTCTTTATTCACAAAACTTCTTTTTGAAAGCTATCTCCTTACCCAAATGCTGTCTTATTAGAGGTCTTGTCCAACCCTATGATTAGATGGTGCTTCACAAAGCAAATCTAGAACCTTCCACCCAGGCTTCCTTTGGAATTCAATAACGACACCCAAAACCCACAACTCCTTCACCCACACACTCTGCCTCCTCAGGGTCATGTCCTGTCCAGACAAAAAGTTAACATTTCTCATTATCTTATCATCCAGGAATCCTGCAGTTATACAAAGCTAAGATAGGGAATGAAGTGGATATAAATCTCATCTGCTTCCACTTGACAAAGAAAAATGGACATCTTAATAATCAACCTTCCCTTAAAGATAAAAATAGGCTCAGCAACTAAAAGGCACTTGCTCGCAAAGCCTGGTGGTCTGGGCTCAATTCTCCAGTACCCATGTAAAGCCAGAAACACAAAGTGGTGCATGCATCTGGACTTCATTTGTAGCAGCAAGAAGCCCTGGCTTGCGCTTGCTCTTGCGCTCTCTCTCTCTCTCTCTCTCTCTCTCATAAATTTAAAACAAAGAAACTTAACAATGCTTTTTAAAAATGATTTAAAAAATAGTCTTTTGTGGCTGTCAACAAAGGAGCAACCCACCCATAAAAGGAATTTATCTATTTCTAGAACAAAGGTAAAGAAAGTTAAAGAATCACCTTCTGGGTGATTCCAGAGGTAAGCGGCAGGCAAAAAGTAGCCCCAATACCACCATGTTAATGAAGACTCTATTGAAAGAGCTTGCTCCCCATCCACCTGCACCCACTACCTTGAGGTAGTGTCTCATTCTAGTGCAGGCTGACCTAGACTTCACTATGTAATCTCAGGGTAGCCTCAAACTCACGGCGATCCTCCGACTTCTGCCTCCAGAGTGCTGGTATTAAAGGCGTGCACCACCACGCCCGGCTACTTTCCCCTTCTTCATGACAAAACAGAACACTGATTATTCAGGGTGTCCCAGCTACAAGACAAATTCCCCAGCTCCTTCAGTAGATAGTTATGACACAAGTGAATTCTAGTCAATGGCATGTAAGCAATCATGGGACTTCAGGGAAAGTCCTTTGAAGGGACACAGCCATCTGTCTCTTCGTTTCTTTCCAGGGCCTGAGACTGGGAGATGACAGTGGCAGAGCTAGAAGCTACCTTGTCATTTTGCAAATGGCAACCTTGCACTAAGCATGACTGAGTGAAAGAGAAAGAGCCTCTGTCCCCCAAGAAGCCATGGAAACAGCCTTGGACAGCCTAGCTCTGGCTTTTTAATGAGAGAACAACCCTCCTAAGGCAAATTTACAGCCATTAGGTACCACACCACCCCATGCTTGTTGGATGCTTAGGGAATGCCGTGGCTCCAGGAAAGGAAGTATGCGTGTCCTCTTTGCCTCCCTTCCCAGGGCTCAAGAATTCCAAAGCAGGTCTGTGGGGACAAGCATTCACAAGTCAGTGGGGAATCTGGCAGAAAGAATAATCCTTTCCAAACAGAAGGTGTCAGGGTGTCAAGGCTAGAGACACCAACTGGCTTCTTCCCTCCTATCTAAGAGAAGTGCTCCTTCCCTACCTCTTCCAGGTTGCAGAACTCCCGACGCAGGGTGGCTTTCAGTTCTGTACAGTCTCTCCCGCATCTCAGAGCCACCAGACAGTCCTTGGTCAGCTGTGGGACCTAGTCAGAGGATAAAGGTCCCTAGTGGAGAAGTCTGTGAAAACCGCATGGTTCTACTCTGCCTAAAAGTACAGCGAAGCTTCATAACTGCAGCCTGGCAGGCCAGCACCCAAGGGCAAGTGCCCCCCACCCCCACCTCCTGTGAAGGGCACTGGGTTTATCTCTGTACTTCCAGACATCTTCTCACATCACCTGGTCAGGCCAGGTGTTTGTTCTCCAATGCTCTGTGTCTGGTTCAGTACTTCCACGATCTTAGATGAGACACCTAACCTCTCTAAGCCTCAGAGTTCTCCTCTGAAAACTGGTTCCAGTAACAGCATCTACCTCAAAGGACAGTACAGTGAGGGAGAAATCACCACGGTGGGGTTTGGTCCTCCTAGATGCTTGGTATATATCAGCAACTAATATCATTGCATTATTGTTTCTTCTCTCCAGAGGGCACTGTCTGTATTTATTTTCTCCTCCATCATCTTTCTCTCATGGTCAGCACCTGTCCCTCATCTAGGGAAGCATGAAGAATAACTATGCTTACTCTTCATGTTTTCTAGACTGCTGCCACACTTGCCCTGCTTCAGAGGCAATCCTTGTACATGCACAATCTCATTCCAGTATTTTGTACCTGGATCCTGAGAAATACTCCCTTTAAAGGATTACCAGTTTTCGGTTCTTTCAATATTTCCATTTGCAACCACACGATCACTATCATGTCATAACCACACATTTGGAGACAGCTGGGTGAAGTGGAAAAGTACCCTGCAGTGATGTTAAGCCTTCGATCTTCACTGCCAGCAGATACACATGATCCTAATCCTATGCCACATACTCTGCTCAGGCTGACATGGCATTCAATTGTGACAACTTCACAATTGCTTGATTTGACTTTAGAATGGTTTGGAGTTTGGAAAGACATATAAAGTAAAGTCAAGTCTAAGTGAATCTTTATAATTGCATATACCTTACAGAATAGTTCCAATAACATCTTTTGGCGAGCTCGTTCGTAAGGGTCGTATGGAAACAGCTTCCTTCCCGGGTAGGCGTCATCCAGGTACTCACAAGCAATGACAGATTCATAGATTAGTTGACACTGGTTGTTCTCCAGGACAGGAACTTGGCCAAAAGGATGTTTTGTATAGTACCATTCAGGCTTGTTTTTCAGATTAATGTTGATAATTTCATGTCTGAAAAAAAAAAAAACAAAGGGAAAAGAAGATGGAGCAGAAATGAGAAGTATGTGCAGGCAGATGCTGGCTTTGAAAGGAGAAACAATCAATTTCTAAAATTAACATTTGTCATTATATTTTTAAAATTCTGTGTGTATGTTTATATGGATGTGTGATGTGTGAATGGGTGTGTGATATGTGAATGGGTGTGTGGTGTGTGATGTGTGTATGTACGGATGCATGCATGCCACAGGGTATGTGTGAAGGTCAGAGGGCAACCTCGGAGTAACGATCCTCTCCTACTTTGTTAGAGATGAGGTCTCTCGACGTTGCTTCTGGCCCGGGAAGGCCAGACTAGCAGGCCTGCAAACTTCAGGACTCCACTGACTTCGTTTCCCAGTGGGGTTAGAGGCCCAGTGCCACTGCATGTCTAGCTGGGGATCTGAACTCTGGTCGGGCAGCTTTCAGAGCAGTGCCTTTAACTTCTGAGCAACCTCCAGCCCCTATTTGTCCTCATTCCTGCAGGAAGGGTGTCGCCGTTTTCTATGGCTTGTCTCATCCGTTCATGGGAAGGAATCTCATGCCCGCAGTGTCTAGCAGGATGAAGGCCAGGCCCCTGACTCAGCACTTGCAGACTTAGACACAGTATTAGAGATATCGGGGCATTTTAAAATTTAAAAATATAAATGAAGGCTCATGTTTGTTCTAAGCACTCAGGAGGCAGAGGGAGAAGGGTTGTGAGTTTAAGGCCAACCTGGACTACATAGTAAGATTGACCCTGTCTCAAAAACAATAACTACAAAAGTACAAACTTAGAATTAGTGGGTCACAACAGAATATGATAAATTTTAACAATTCAGAGCACAAGCTCTATCTTCAGTAACACACACACACACATACACCCAAAGAACGAAATCTCTGTACTCTGAAATGCTAATGCCAACTCCTAAGATGGACTCTCCAAGACCCCCGTCAGCACCTGAGTGACACATTCTCAACATGTCAGTTTTGAGGCCAGCTACATAATGACATCCATATCCCAAAAAAATTTACTCTGCCTTCCAAATGAAGTCCTGTAGGAGCTAGCCTTGCACAATTCCCTCTGGAGAGATATATACCCATTTCTCAGGTATGTTGAAACCTTGCATATTCCTCTTGATAGCAGTGTCTGCAACGTCAGTGTTGGGAATGATGTCTTCATTCAACAAACATTTCTAAACTAACTATTACGTTTCAGACTCCGTTCAAGTCCATGAACCAGCACAGTGCTTACCCTCAAAGAGGTCACATTTTTGGTGAGGATGTTGTGGTGGTGGGAGTGAAGGAACAGATGGGAAGACGGTGGACACAGCAAGCGCCGTGAGGGGATGAACAGAGCTGACCTAAGATGTCTGGGTGGGGGCGGGGCCACCCTTGAGGCAGCAGTCAGGCGAGGCCTCAGTGACCTGCCTTGTCTGTGCTTCCTAAACCCACACCAGGCTGATCGCCAACACTGCCATTCAGTTTTCTCTGCCTTGCCTAAAAGTTGTAATCAGAGCCTACTTGGAAAAAGGGCCCTGCATGTCAGAGAGACTGAAAGAAATAACATTTTGAACCTTCCCCTGCTCACGACTGAGGGGCGTTCTGCTTGCTCAGGACCGCTCTCGGCTTCAGCTTCTCACCTGATGCCCTTGGCCTTGAGGACGAGGCGTGTCCTGTGTGAGTAGGGGCAGAACCTCATGCTGTAGAGACGAATCACACCATCAGGGACTGGCCCTGGGGGGCAGCTTCCTAGGGGTGAGGGAGGAGTGAGAGGGTAGAGAGTCTGTTAGCCCTGTGCAGAGATGGGCTCTCTCACCTCATGGGGGTCTCAGGAGCCTGCTCACTCTCCCAAGTTCCAGGGAGGACACTTTTGCACGTGGCTTTTATGAACAGGAGCTCCCAAGTCCTTCCTCACTTCTCTGGCCTACAGGCCAAGGCCCAGTAGCTTCTGTCCAGAGCCAGCATCCCTGAGGACCCAGGTCTATAGACTCACCTTTTGACAAGGTCCTACTGGAATCCCCCGCCATCATCTCTCTGCAGGGGTCTGCCCAGTCCTCAGCTCTCACAGGCGCCTCCCTGTGGCTGTCCGCTGCTGTGGGCTCCAGGTACTGTTGTGCTCCCTCCTGCCCCAAACTGGAGTTCTGAAAGACTGCCCCCTGGCGGAGCAGATGGGAAGTGAAGGAGGATCACTGGGGCCAGAGCTAGGCTCACTTAACCTGAAGATATACATACAACACCCCAAATTTGGAAGACCACATAGGGGTGAGCAAAACAATGAGTATCAAAACAAACCCAGAAAGTATGTCTTCCTTTAGATCCCTAGGTGACAGCTCCTCCACATAAAGAAAATGTGGAAGACTAGGCATTTAAAACCCAACATGCACGTAAGTCAAAGGAGTTTAATAAAAACTGATCAGGGTGATGGTAAATTTCCCTTTCCTATTCCAAATCATCCCTCTTACATCACTCAGATAATTGGCTACAAATGAGGGCAGCATTTTTGTTTGCTTTTAAAGAAAAGGCCAAACTTTCCATGGTTAAACAGATAGGATGAAAAAGTTATGAGGGTTGAGAACTTGCGTCATTCTGAGTGGATGCTAGCTAAATTTCTGCACCCCAAACACCTTCCTTGCCTCACCCTATTTGTGAGCTTTGTGCCCAAGTTCTGAAAAGCTAGCAGTGTACAAGAACAAGATGCCCAGAGGCAAAGCACCATCATGAGCTTCCCACCCACATTCTAAATTTCTGAGACACATTCGCGTTGCCAAGGACACATTACCAGAAGTCCAGTAGTCCTGAGGCCACTTGCACATCTCTGTCTACATGACATTGAGGAGTTGCCTGGTCTTGGCTCTGACATTGATAAGCTGAGGTTCTCAATTTCCACAGGTGGAAAAAGAATTCCTTTAATTTTCCAGACAGCCTCTTCAACAAGTGGTGCTGGGGAAACTGGATGTCTACATGTACGAGAATGAAAATAGATTCTTGTCTTTCTCTATGCACAAGAACCAAATCCAAATGGATCAGGGACCCTAATATCAGACCTGAAACTCTGAAATTGCTAAAGGAAAAAGTAGGGGAAACCCTTCAACATATTGGCATAGGCAATGACTTTCTGAATATAACCCCAATTGCTCAGAAAATAAAACCACTAATCAACCAAAGCTTTTGTACAGCAAAGGACACTGTGAATAGAACAAAGAGACAACCTACCGAATGGGAGAAAATTTTTGCCAGCTATATATCTGACAGAGGATGAATATCCAGAATATACAAAGAACTCAAAAAACAAAACAATAAGAAATCAACCCAGCCGGATGTGGTGGCACACACCTTTAATCCCAGCACTTGGGAGGCAGAGGTAGGAGCATTTCTGTGAGTTCAAGACCTCTCTGAATCTACATAGTGAATTCCAGGTCAGCCTGGGCTAGAGTGAGACCCTACCTTGAGAAAGAAAACAAAAGAAAAAAGAAAAAGAAATGGGCTATGGAACTAAATAGAGAGTTCTCAAAAGAAGAAATGCAGGGGCTGGAGAGATGGCTTAGCAGTTAAAGCATTTGCCTGTAAAGCCAAAGGACCCCTGTTTGATTCCTCAGGACCTACATAAACCAGATGCACAAGGAGCACATGCATCTGGAGCTTGCAGTGGCTGGAGGCCCTGGTGCACCCATTCTTCCCCCCCACCCCATACACACATACCTCTATCTATCTACCTCTGTCTCTCTCCCTCTCCCTCTCTCCCTCTCTTTCTCTCTCTCTCTCCCTCTTCCTCCCTCCCTCCTCCTCTCTCCCTCCCTCCCTCTGTCTCTCTCTCTCTGTCTCTCTCTGGAGAGTAGAGTTGTGAAGGGGGAAATGGAGGAGGAGGGAAGGAGGGAATTATCATGGTTTATTGTCTGTAAGGATAGAAGTTGTCAATAATGAAATTACACATTAAAAAAGAATTCCTTTAATTTTCCAGGTCTGAGATGAAGTGGAAAATGTGTTTTATGGGACTAACATGGAAGAGCGAACAGAAATGTAGGGTAAGTTTCATGCTCAATTATTCCTGTGATTTACCTTGCTTGCCACAACTGCCCATTCAGCCTATTGTACAAAAATACCCTCAGAAAATAATTTGTCCAAAGTGACCAGCTACTAGAACTGAAGAATTGCACATCAATAATGCTGATCCACTGACTTACCTATAACAATGTTATAACAGTGTGAAAATTGTATGTCTAGAAAAAAAGACATAGCATGTTTCAGCTGCCCAGAGATCAGGGCATCTAAACACCTGTCATTAAAATGATAGTCTTGGGCTGGATAGTTGGTTTAGTGGTTAAGCGCTTGCCGTGAAGCCTAAGGGCCCCGGTTCAAGGCTCAGTTCCCCAGCTCCCACGTTAGCCAGATGCACAAGGGGGCGCACACGTCTGGAGTTCGTTTGCAGAGGCTGGAAGCCCTGGCGTGCCCATTCTCTCTCTCTCCCTCTATCTGTCTTTCTCTCTGTGTCTGTCGCTCTCAAATAAATAAATAAATAATTTTTAAAAATATTTAAAAAAATAATAAAATAAAATGATAGTCTCATTAGATGGCCTATAAGTGGGCACCTTTTGGCCTTTGGAATTCTCTTTTATCCATAACTTCTTGGCTAATAGCATTAACATTTTTTTCATCTTCTACAGAATAAGAATCTTTGAAAATCTTCAAAATAGTGATGTAGCTAGATTTTTCACTATCCTTCCGTGATTTCATGTGAGACATGCTTATATACTTTTTATGCATTGGGAATAGAAAGACTGAATCAGCCAGAAATCAGATATTGGTCAAGACAAATTTAATCATGACTTGCTCTCCGGACACTTTTCATTTTAAAAGAGGAAGTTCCAGATAACTACTACCCTGCAACTAATTTTGATCAAGAAGGAAAGACCAAATGAAAGTAGAAACAAAGAACTTAACCATGTCATGTTTGAACTTCTAATAAGTAAGGACATGACTTCTGACAGACATATGTCATGCACACAGATAAAGCAGATTGCAAGTGGCAGAGAAAAAGGTATATCCAGATTCTATGTGGAAAGGCCACAGAGGAAGGCAGAATCTCAAAGTCAGTAACAGATGCAATGGAACTAATCATCAGAAAATATTTCCCACATAGTAAATATTTAGGGGTTTCAGACCGCCTGGTCTTAGCAACTCAACTCTACTCTTGTAAGGTAAAAATAGCCATAGTTAATAATAAATAAATGGATATGGCTGTCTTTCAATAAAACTTTATTTGTGACACTGAATGTGAATTTGATCTATACTTTAATAGCCTTTATTTTAGAACTTTAGGCTCACGGCAAGATTGAGCAGAAGATACAGAGGGTTCCCACATACTCCCTAACTCATCCCCCACCACTCCTCACGCCACAACTTTCCACATTGCCAACATGCCAACTAGATAGAGTACAATTGTTGCAATCAATTAACATACATTGGTATTATTCAAAGTCCATAGTTTACCTAATTATTTACTTTTGATCAATATCACAAAATTTTCATGTCACATGTTATGATTTATATTTTGATATTGTCCTTAACAATGTAAAAAAAGAAACATTCTTAGCTGTTTTGACTGTATAAAAATTAGCAGGTAGCTGGATTTAGCCTGACTTAATTTGGTCATCCATGCAATGACTGTATTAGTAAGGACCAGAGTGGGTCTAGTATGCCATATATTAATGCTACTCTCACTTTTGGTTAAAGAAGCTGCTATTTTCAGATGGCAATGACCTCTGAGGTGACCCACAAGGCCCCACAGTGCTGAGAAGAAGTGATGGGAGAGTGTTCAGCACTGAAACATCTCTATCACACATTCAAAGGCTCAGGGTCCATTGCACAAGAGGTGGTGGAAAGAATGTAAGAGCCAAAGGAAGGGTAGACTGCTTCCAATACAATCATCCAGACAGGAATTGATAACCTTGTGGTGCCTAGTACTACCTTCACAAGACCCTCATAAAAGGAGGAAAAGATGATGATATGAAAATAAAAGAGAGACTAATAGAGAGAGGGAAGGGATATGATGGAGCATGTGAAGGGGAAAGTGGGGGAGGGGAGCATATTATCATGGTTTATTTCTGTAATATGGAGGTAGTCAATAAAAAATTCAAAAATAAAATTAATTAATTTTGTTATTTTATATTATTATATTATATATTATTATATTAATTTTCTAAACAATGTTTAGTATGCCAGAAGAAGATGTATTTCCAACTATTTTCTTCCTCATTCATTCCTTTTAAAGAAAATTAAAGCTGAGAACTGGAAAATGTTGCTTATTAAAACTATACCTGAGCCAAGTATGTTAGTACAAGCCTGTAATTCTAGCACTTGGTGATCTGAGGCAAGAGGATGATTGTGAGCTTGAGGGCAAACAGGACTTCTTACATAGATAAGACTCTGTCTCAAAAACAAAACCCCAAAGTATGCCTGTATATCAGAAGTCAGGTTCTGAAATGCAAATCTACATAGTGTAATTAGGGGAGAAAAGACAGAGATGGAAAGAGTTTTGCCTCTGTTGGGAAGCAGTATAATGTTAGCACCTTCAAAACTATCCAACCTCTCTGACCTCGTCATCCTCGTCCATGAAATGACAACCTCAACAGGAACAAACTCATGAAAGCATCATCAGTACAGTCAAAGCTCAGCATAGTTCAAAATTAGTGAAAATATTAGTGAATAAGAGTGTATTTAATAGCACGGGCACATCCCATGTTGTATCGATAAAAATGGAACACACTGTAATTCAGCTTTGCCAAAGGTATTAGAATTCAACTCACAATTCTTATTTTGTCAGTTACTGAGTTAACGCTACCTGAACGCTGCAGGCTATATTTCAGTAATGTGATTTTAATCAACACAATAGTTTTCTTAGAAAAAAGTTCTAATTATGACCTTTTAAGCTTATTCCTACTTCCTCCTTAAGATCCAATAAGTAGTACACTAAGATGTTCTTTGCAAACATTCCTTCTCTATTATCTCATGTTTACTCTTCTATTATATTGACCCCCTAATGTAAAAAAAGAAATTGTAACAAAGCCATATGAAACCAGCTCCAAATAAGTTTCCAGCCACCTGAAATAATCAGATCTGCCTGTGACAATACAGGGATATTCAGTCATGGGTGATTAATGACTTAAGCGTTTTCGGAAAAGAATACCACCACAGAAATAATTCCTTCATTCTATGTACATGAGGTTTTTTTTCTAAGAAAAGGAGTTTCCTCTTTGCAATTTTTCAATAATTTTTTGCCTTGCCAGGTTTTGATAGTGGCAGAAACTAGAAGACATTCCTCTTGCTTATGTCAGAACACCACTTAACATAAAAGATTGTATTATTGGGTGTTCACTTATTGTTCACTGAGTTCAAGCAATGCAATAAGCAAGGGGGAAACTCTATTCTCAAATGCACCTATAATTCAGGCAATTTCCAAGAAATGAGAACCACAGGGAATCTTGTGTTCCAATGCACATATCATTGGGACATCTTACATCAGATTATTACATCATATTTGGGGCATACTATGTAAGACTATTAACATATCAAAAGAGGAACTTGTTTACCCTTTAGGGAAAATGTTATTTAAATATTCATTTCTGTTTTCTGACTCCTATTTTTCTTTATAATATATAATATTTTACACATTTTGATATAATACTATTTGAATAAGCGAAGGCAAAAAATTTGAAGATTCTGACATCAAAATCACTTATGTGTAAAATCAAACAAGATACTGAATTTTCAAAAGGGACATCAATACTTTCACTAAATACCAGGCATAACAGTGGTGTGGCCAAAAAGGTAAATAAATTTATTCTCTAGAATCCACCCAGAATTACTTCCAATACTCTTTGGATACCAAACTCTATGGATGCTCAAAACCTTTACATAAAATGATGAAGTATTGGTATATAATCTACTCACATCCACCCATCTATATTAAGTCATCTGGAGATTACTTAGAATGCATAACACCATGCAAATGTTATGTAAATATTGGATACTATCTTACTTATGAAATAATGACATGAAAAGTATGAATATTCAGTACAGATGCAAGTATTTACCCAGGGTTAATAGAATCAGAGAATGTGGAAACCACCAATAAGCATGGCAGACCTATCTGAGCTTAATTTCTAAGTGCATGAATTATTATATATAATATACTTAATATTATATATTATAACTATAAATTAGCAGGAAGGGTCTGGAGTACACACATATAAACTCATACTAGGTCCAGAAAGCCAAATGCCATATGTTCTCTCTCATATGTGGATCCTAGATACAAATGATTGGACTTCTGTGTGAGTTGAAATAAAACTCAGTACTAAAGGCCAGTAAGCTAGAAAGGAGATAGAAATGTAGGTAAGGGAGAGGTAATAGAATGGTATTGTATTTATGTAAGTAGAAGAACAGATTAATGGGGGTGGAAAGGCCTAAGTGAGGTCACGGGAAGAGATTGAGTAAAGGAAAGGTGGGGGGAGAGCTGATCAAAATCTAAGATGGTATGAATAAGTCATATGGAAACCTAGTTTTTTGCACAGTGGAACACCCAGAAGCCATAGATTGTTAGTAGAAAATTTTCAGTGCCAGGGATGGGATACCTTCCAGTATGTTGCTGGCCAGGGAGGTCTCTGATGCCCCCAAAACATTACAGGTCATTGCTGAGGCTCTTGGTTTCCCACCAGGAACAGATGGTAAGACCCTATTGCTGAAGACACCACATACTTGGGCTGCAAGGTCACTGAGAAATTCTGCTGGAGCTGAGCTAAAAACCTCCTCCATATAGATCAGCTGACAGAAAGCCAGAAAAAGGAAACACTGCATGCCTGATAGTGAAAACCTATGACAAAGGTAGTCATGAGCCCTAGGGGTGTAATGTCTGCTGGTGTCTGACTAAATGAATATACTGTGTTCACCAAAATTCCCAGTAAGCACTTCTCTTAATGTTCATACTCATATTAATGCTACTCTCACTTTTGGTTGGAGGAGCTTCTCTTTTCAGATGGTGGTGACCTTGGGATAACTCAGGAGGCACCATGGTGCTGAGAAGAAGTGACAGAGGAGTGCTCAGTATTAAAACATCTCTATCACACCTTCCAAAGCTCAGGATCTATTGTGGGAGAGGTGGCAGAAAGAATGTAATAATCAATGGAAGGTGTTGCAGTCAGATTTGCATTGCTGGCAGAAATCATCTGACCAAGAACAACTTTTGGAAAAAAGGTTTATTTTGGCTTACAGACTCAACGGGAAGCTCCATGATGGCAGAGGTAAACAGTGACATGAGCAGAGGGTGGACATCACCCCCTGGTCAACATAAGGTGAACAATAGCAATGGGAGAGTGTATAAAACACTGGCAAGGGGACACTGGCTGTCATACCCATAAGCCCACCCTTAACAATACACTACCTCCAAGAGGTACTAATTCCCAAATCTCCTTCAGCTGGGAACCTAGCAATCAGAACACATAAGTTCATAGAGGACACCTGAATCAAACTACCACATTCCACCACTGGCCCCCATAAACTGATAACCATACATGATATAAAATACAATGCACTCATCCAACATTAAAAATCCCCATAATTTTTAAGAATCACAATGATGTTCAAATATCCCCATAGTCCCAGGTGTTTTAACTGAGCCACAATACCAAAAAATTCCACCAAAAAATGATAATGGCATAGAATAAACATTCTCACTGCAAAAGATAGCACTGAGCATAGCAAAGAAATATTGAACCAATACAAGATTTAAATATGACAAACATCAAACTCTAGCACCAAGTCCAACAACTCTAGTCAGTGACAAATCTCCAAGTCTGATCATTCTAACCAGCAACAAGTCTCTGGAGTTCCAATTCCACCCCTCTAACTAGTCTACTCACAGTCCTGGAAAATTTCATCCAGAGCTGACAACTCTCCTTAGCAACCATCTTGAGGTCCCAGCATCTCTACTGCAATCCAAGGTTCATCCTCATGGCTCCATCAGGTTCCCATGCAGGCATCCAGCAAAGCTGCTTCACACTGCCCATGGCCGTTTCCAAAACACAAGACAGCATTGCAAACTCAATGACCCTCTCTTTCCCACATTTTTTATACTCCACAATACCAGGTAGGGTGCCAATTTGTTAATCCATGGGGGAATAAAGCAAACTTAGAAGAACAGGACACTCCTTCAGCATTCATGTCTCTTCAAAAGACTGCTTTCTGTGGTTCCAATGCAGGTCAACTGGCCTAATCTCAATGGTTGTAATTTCTCATACAATTGCAGCTGAAAAGGCAGAAGTTCTGGCCCAAAGATTTCATATCTGTGCCATATCCCTCTTCTCACACCAGTCCATTTCTACACAATGTAACCCTACACAAATTCTCAGGACACATGCATAATAAGCAAGCCTCTCACACAAACTGCTTCTAGCCCAATCCAAGAAACCTTTTTCTCACCCTCATAAACTACACCTCACAAGTCCATAGTTCTTACTACATTCAGGTCTTTCAACTCTGACCAGAACAGTCCATCAAGCTGTACTTAGAGTACTGCAAAGTGTCTCTTAAGCCAACATTTCAAATCCTTCCACATTCCTCTTGAAAATCAGCTCCAAAAGGCCAAAGCCACACAGTCAGGTGTCTAGCAGCAACTCCACTTCTGGTACCAACTGTACTATGGCAGTCAGGTTTGCATTGCTGGCAGAAATCACCTGACCAAGAGCAGCATGTGGGAGGGGGAGGAAATGTTTATTTTGGCTTACAGACTCGAAGGGAAGCTCCATGATAGCAGGGGAAAATTATGGCATGAGCAGAGGGTGGACATCACCCCCTGGCCAACATAACATGAACAATAGCAACAGGAGAGTATGCCAAACACTGGCAAGGGGACACTGGATATAACACCTATAAGCAGGCCACCAACAATACACTGCCTCCAAGAGGCATTAGTTCCCAAATCTGCATCAGCTGGGAACCTAGCATTCAGAACATCTAAGTTTATGGGGGGCCTGAATCAAACCACCACAGAATTACAATGTGCTCCTCCAGACACAAAATGGCCTGGATATCCATGACCTCGCAGTGCCTGACACTACCTACACAATACCATCATAATTGGAGGAAAAGATGATGACATCAAAATAAAAGAGAGACTGATTGAGGAGAGGTATGATGGAGAGTGGAGTTTCAAAGGGGAAAGTGGAGGGAGGGAATTACCATGGGTTATTGTCTACAATTATGGAAGTTGTCAATAAAAAAAAATTTTTTTTAAAAAGAACAGCTTTAGTTGGCTATAAGAATTCAAGCTATATGGGCTAGAGAAATGGCTCAGTGATTAAAGGCGCTTGCTTACAATGCCTAATGGCCTAGGTTCATTTGCCCATTAACCACGTAAAGCCAAATGCATGAAGTGGTACATACATCTGGAGTGAGTTTGCAGTGGCAGGAGGCCCTGGCACACCTATACTTCCTCTGTTTCTGTCTCTCAAATAAATACAAATATCTGAATAAAAATTCAGGCTATATTTGAATCTCTTCAACATTTAATAGCTAGGTTACGTTGGGCAAGTAACAAATGTGTCCTATGGACTGGTGTTTTCATGTGTAATCTGTACCAGTGCCATATGGTTTAGGAAGTTTTTATTCCCACACAAGATGAGAAACACTTAATACATAGCACGTGTCTGTCACCTAGTAGGCATTTAACATTAGCTACTATTTACTGGACGTTGCAGAATTTTTTTTTTTATTTTCATAGTCCTCAAAAAACACATTCCCCGAAATGAAGTTACTGTACTTGTGCCCTCATCACATGGTGTAGCTCAATTAGGGGTGTCTGATTGCAGTGCTAGTCTCCATGGGATGGTCTTTGTCTCTAACCAAATCAGAAACCCTAAGAACAACTTAATTTAATTTGCACTCGAAGTACCAGAGCTCAAGTTCTTCACTCTTATAGGCCCTGGTGGTGGCGGTGATTTTTCTGTTAACATTTTCATTTCACTGAGCTCCACCCTCATTCTCCCTGAGCTTTTGGAAATGGCAGATTCTTCAGGCGAAGTATTAGCGAAGATTCAACAGTCTTTCTCTCAAAGTGCAAATGAAAAGTATGGCAATCCTATTCTGACACCCTAAATCCGAGAAAGCCGAAGAGTTCAGATACAACCCGCAAATCCGCTTCCCTCCTCCTGTGGGCGAGACCGACCACCCACCCGGCGTAGTGAGTACACTTCCGGCGCGCGACCGCCGCCTGCGCTCATTGGCTAGCAGCGGCCGCAGGCTCGGGCGGCGTGGCGTGCGTGGCGTGTCCCGCCCCTTCGCGCAGGATCCTACCCGGCAACAGGCCGCGAGCCCCAGCCTCCAGCCAATTCGCGACGCCTCCGGATGCGCGTCCGAGCCAATCAGCGGCCGCGTTCCAGCTCCGGGCTACGGAGGCGGAGTTGCGGCGGGGAGGTGCGGCTACGGAGAGAGGAAGTCGAGGAGCCGTGGGCCGGGGCGCCGCGGCGCCTGGCCCCACATCCTACTGGAACCGCGCGGGGTTCGAGGCCTGGCCGGGGCGGACGGGGACACGGGTGGGTCCGCCCGGCGCTGGGCCCTTGGGGCCGGAGCGTTTGTGAAGTCAGCCGGGTCGGGCGCGCGGGAGGCGCTCGTCACGGTGCGACCTCTGGAACTCATAATCTGGCCCCGGGTGGCTCCTCTCCAGCAAACTTGAAAACAAGCCGCGGAAACCAGACTGCTGGCGAGGGTCTTAAGAACAGCGTGCTGCAGATCCTTCTGCTGCAGCCTAAGGACTCGGCCTCGGGCCTGTGGAATGAAATGATGCTCTCAGGAGGTGATGTGACCCTCAGAAGTGAGATTCATACTTCTCCGTGAGGATCCTGTTTAAATGGCCTTCTATGCTGAATTTACGGATGATGACCTTCACCGTGTTTGCATATATGAGAGAGACCCACTGTGTATTCTGACATGGGACTTGGAAGGATTTGAAAGAGTTAGGGAAGAGAAGCTGAGAGGACCAAATAGAAGGCCACCAGACACCTAGCTCTGAGATTGGGATTTGGCCTTTGGTGATAAGATGAGTAAGAGAGAAAGTGCTGGTAGTTCATGCAGAGAGGCATAGCTGGTAAAAATGCTGAGAATAAGTGACTATTGACCACTCACTCCTAAATGGGATATCTATATTATCCCACAGATTTCAGAAGAAAGGGATGGAAAGAATATAAGAGGGTGGGGAAGAATGCTGTGGAATGTTGTCTTCTGGATAGGATATGGCCATTACACTCATGAATACAGTAGCTGTGGTTTCCCACAAAGGGATGCACTTATTAATATTCCACTGTGGATGGAGAGGGACACAGGAGGCCTCACTCCTCCCAGACAGTGATTGGCAGTTGATGGTTTACTGGGGAAAACATCATGTTATTCAGTGGTGTGGCCACTGGCAAGTTGTCTGTGCCCTGATAAATAACCCCAGACCCATGCTCATGGAAGCAACTAATAAACCAAGTTTAAAAAAAAAAAGCCAGACGTGGTGGCACATGCCTTTAATCCCAGCACTTGGGAGGCAGAGGTAGGAGGATTGCTGTGAGTTCGAGGTCACCCTGAGACTCCATAGTGAATTCCAGGTCGGCCTGGGCTAGAGTGAGACCCTACCTCAAAAAACCAAAAAAAAGAAAGTAGGAAAAATATTAGCGAGAAAGAGGCATGATTTTGAAGGGTACAAGAGAGGACAATGGAGTGAATATGACATATATATATATATATATATATATATATATATATATGTGTGTGTGTGTGTACATGTATATATGTATATATATATATAAAATATATATAAAACAAATGTTTTTATTATATATTTCATATACATATGTGAAATTATAAATAAAAATAGATGCATGAAAAATGTGATCTGTGATGGTTTAAATTAGCTGTCCCCCATAAAGTCTGAATGCTGGGTTCCCAGCTGGTGGCAGTTTGGGACTTGGAGCCTTGCTGGAGGTGGTGTGTTGGTGGGGGTGGGCTTATAGTTGTTATAGCCAGGTACCCCTTGTCAATTCGGCACACTCTCCTGCTGCTGTTGTCCACCTGATGTTGGCCAGAAGGTGACGTCCACCCTCTGCTCATGCCACATTTCTCTGCCACCATGAAGCTTTCTCTTGACTATGTAAGCCAAAATAAACCCGTTCCTCCAATAGGCTGTTTTTTTATTGGGTGCTTTGTCCAGCAATGGGGAGGTAGTTAAAATACCATTCTATTCAACCCCCAAACCAGATGAAATTATTAAATTTTAAGTTTTACCATTCCTGTGTTTTTATGCTTTTACTACACATGTGTATCTAAACAAGATACACTATTGGTTTATATCTTAAAACCTTTATAGCTGTGTTGGTTTAAATATAAATGTTCCTACAGCCTTGGGTGCTTGTGACTCAGCTCCCTTTGTCCAGACCTGGTGGAATCTTTGGGAGGTGGAGGAAATACGTTAGTTACCAGGATGACCTTTTGGGATGAATCCCAGCCCTAGTGTTCAGAGCCAGCTTGTACTTGCTGTTACCTTCTGTTGTGGAAGTAAGATGAAGTGAGCCAGCTTACCCACCATGATGAAGCTTCCCATTGAAACTAAGCCAGAAATAAAGCCTTTCCTCCCATGAGCTGCTTTTGGTTGGGTGTTTTGTCCAAGAACAAGAAGCTAACTGTAACAGGAAAACTATCAAAAAGGGGGGCGGGCTTTGCTGTGATGAATCTGACCATGTGGTTTGTGGTCTTTGGGTATGTATTTGAGAGGAATATGGAAGGATTTGGTACTTTGGAGTGGAGAACCTTTGCAGTACTGTAAGCAGAGCTTGATGGTCTGTTAAATGGAGAGAGAATTGTGGACTGTGAAAGCTTGGCATACAGAGTTTCAAAGGGGAAGGAGAGAACTTTGTTAGAACTGGGTTACTGGTGGAAAAGCTGGAAGCACTCTGCCCTCATTCTGAGAATTTTGAGCATAGTTAATTGAACAGTAATGGGCTGGACTATTGTGCTTGGTGAAAGAATGAACAGAAAGATATGAAAGATGTACAACTTATCACAGAAATTCAATCAAGTTTGAAGTTACAGTCACTGACACTGGTTTTAGGTTATTTAAGCTGCAATTGTTTAAGGAGATAATCATCATTAAAGGTAGGCCTAATGTTTGCATTGGGACACACACACACACAATGTCCTGAGGGTGAAATCCAAACCATAAAAAGCTCAAAACTAGTAAGAATACTTTTTTTTTTGTAAGCTGAGAGAGAATTGGCATGGGCAAGCCAGGGCCTCTAGCCACTGCAAAAGAATTCTAGATTCATGCACCACTTTGTGCAACTAGCTCTACATGGATTCTGGGGAATTAAGCCCAGGCTATCAGGTTTTGCAAGCGTCTTTAACCACTGAGCAATGGCTCCAGTCCAGATGCAAAGTCTTTTGAATGGAAAGGGCCAGAAGGAAGAGCCATGAAGGAGGATCCTGTTCCCTAAGGTCAAGCTTTAGTCCCTCTGGATTTGGCTATGCTGCTCACCTGGTATTGGCTTTAGAAGCATGAGAAATGCAGGAAAGAGGGCCATGAAGTACACACAATGGAGCAATGAGAAGCAGGGTTGAAAGCCCCATATGGAGGCCTAGTAAGGCCATTGTATGGACTGTGAAGATGAACGAAGATTTGTAATGGAAACCCCAGAGTTTATAGAGATACCAAGTCTTTGGGAAGGGCACCAAAAAGCTGCTAACTTTGGCTGAGGTGGCTCTTCCCAGAGATTGCTGGGATTAAAGACGCCAGAACTGCCAAAGTCTTCTACAGCCAAAGGATTTCATCACAGATCCCAGATTCAAAATGAAACTCCCAAGTGTTTGATGCTAGCTGGTTATTCATCCTGCATTGATCCAGTGTCTTGTTATGCTTTCTTGTAATGGGAATGTCATTGTGTATTAGAAGTAAGTAACTTGTTTGTTTTTACCAGGTTCATAGTTAAAAAACTCTTGAATCTCACAAGACTTTGGAGTTTTGGACATGGGAGAATTTCAAAGTTGGACTGAGTGCATTTGGCATTGAGTAGGCCATGAGTCTAAGTCCAAGGGCAGAATGTAGTGGTTTGGATGTAAATGTCCCCATAGCCTCATTTTTTTTTTAAAGTAAGCTTCTTACTTAGTCTTCAGCAGGCAGAGTTTTTGGTAGGTGGCACTCTGCTAGAGGAAGGTTGTCGTCAGGGGTGGGCCTTAGAATTGAGTTCAGCCCTATACGTTCAGAACCAGCTCATGCTTGCTGTTCTGCTGTTGTGGAGGATGTATGATAAAATGAGCCAGCTTCCTTCACCATGGTCAAACTTCTTGAAATGATAATCCTGAAATAAACCCTTTTCTCCCTTAACCTGCTTTTGGTCACGTGTTATAGTGCCTTGATTCAGGTGTCCCCCATAAACTTACATGTTCTGAATGCTAGGTCCCAAGCTGGTGGCAATTTGGAACCGGAGCCTCCTGGGGGAAGGCTTACAGGGGTTATAGCCAGCTTCCCCTTGCCAGTGTTTGGCATACTCTCCTGCTGCTGTTGTCCCCCTGATGTTGGCCAGGAGGTGATATCTCCACCTCTGTTCATGCCATTGTTTTCCACTGCCATCACAGAGCTTCCCCACGAGTCTGTAAGCCAAAATAAATCCTTTCCCTCCTACCAGCTGATCTCAGTTGAGTTTTTTCTGATAGCAATGTGAAGCTGACTGCAATAGTAAAATCGGGTTATTTTTGTTGTTGTTTGTTCTTGCCAGCAACAAGGAGCTAACTGCAAACAGCTGCCATACCATAAATTAAAAAAAAAAAGAAAACAAAGGGAAGAAGTAACAGTTTATTGATATAGAAAGAATGAGAAATTCAAATTTCCCAGTTCAGAAAGCAGAAGTAAAGAACTTCTTAAAATAACAAGGTATCCTGTTGAAAATTTTCCATGAGTTGAGACTTCTATAATAAAGTCTAGAGCTAAATAAAGATGCTATTTTGGGGGTTTTCAGCAAGGAGTCTGGTAGAACTGTCAGAATTAATTGAGTGTGCAGAAATATAAAATGTCTTCATATTGTTATAGGAACTTTTCAGATTTGGTCATAATGTTAAGTCAAAGAGAAGAGCCAGTGAGAGTACTTAGTAAAACAATAACATGTTATTGATAACCATGAAGGAAAACATCAGACATTCACTACAGACTCTTGTCCCTTTCAGAGCCCATAGTCACAGGCTTCAGGGCTGTTCTGCATGTAGAGCCTAAAGAAACCTTGGAATGTCTTAGCATCAGTGATGAGGGATGATACTGTGGGATCTTCCCGCATGGCCGCCATCCAGAGCTTAAGGTTTGGAGTGTGGGCCACACACCTGTGTGGGGAAGAGAGGAGAGATGTGGGTCAGCATCCTAAAGTCTCTTAGATACCATCCCTAGAGTTTTCCCCAAACCTTTAAAAACAACAGTCTTTAAAAAACTCCTGTAAAATGTATTAGATCATACATACTAGACTAGAAAGATTTAGATTTGTGTTATATTATAGAGGCCTTTAATTTTAGGATGAGGAATCTGAGATGTGAGTGAAGTGACTTGCTTACTTGTCAGTATGGGAATTTGTCCAAGCTGAGATTGAAAGAAAACTTGAAAGACAGCTAAGAATGTTAAATATTAATTTTCTGTCACCAGATGTGATACTAGGATTCCTAAATAGCTGTAATTTCTAAGTGGGAAGCAAGCCAATTGTGGCTGCTGCCAAACTCAAACCATGGGAGTTTAGAAAATAATGTGCACACTTTGTAAGGAATGGGAGGCAACCCTCATCATGCAACCACGCAACAGTATCCTTACAGAAATGCACATCCTTACAAGTTTTCTAAGCCAGCAGAGCAATACTAAATAACCCAGGATGCTATTGTCTGCTTGTCCTCCTTCATGCAAGTTGTATTAAACAATTTAGGTTCAGGAAAAGTTCAATATATAACAACGCTCACCCCCAAGTATGTGCAAACTATTGAAATGTCTTACTCATTGAGCTCCAGTGAGTCCAGCCGTTCAAACCAGGGCCACATGAGGTAATCAATCATAGAAAGAGAATTCCCACCAAAGAAAGTCGTCTTCTTTTTCTTCAGAGCCTGAACATACAACATAAAAGTATTTACATGTGCCCCTGACAAAAACCATTAGAAACAGGGCTGGTAAGAGGGCTCAGAGGTTAAAGACATTATCTTGCAAAGCCTGATGGCCTGGGTTCGGTTCCCCAGTTCCCATATAAAGCCAGATGCACAAAAGGATACATTCATTTGGAGTGATTTCAGTGGCAGAAAGCCCTGGTGCATCCATTCTCTCCCCCACCCCCTTCTCTTGTCTGCTTCCTTCTCTCAAATAAATAAAAAAATTAAAATATTTTTAGAAATCAGAAACCAAGAAGGTAAATTAAGGACAGCAGCTTTGATCCTGACACAGGTTGGGCTTCTGTCTGATTAACAAAACTTAAAACAGTTTTAGAGTCTGTTGTCTGGGTGTAAAATGAAACAATTAGCTACAGAGTACAAGAACTCTGTAATACAAAGGTCTGATATTAACAATATAGATTTAAAAAAAAAAAAAAACCCTCCTCGGAATCAGTAAAAGAATTGGCAACCAATTCACCAGAAAGATAAGCAAGGCTTGCACCTCACAAAAGATGTCCAAGTGGACAAAATCAGATACTTCAGAATAAAGGTTCTATATATATTTCAGTAGGTGAAAAAGATGCCAAAATTGAACACTCATAATTTCTTTTAAAAATGAGCAAATTAGTAAGAGAAAAAGAACTTAAAAAGGCTTCAGAGAGAAGTACTTCTGGCTGAGTGTGAATGAAGTGTGTCAAGGCCAAGGGAAAAGGTATTTTGTTTTGTTATGTTTTGTTTTTGAGTCAGGGTCTCAGTCTAGCAAAGGCTGACATGGAACTCACACGCTGTTGCCCAGGTTGCCTTCAAACTCACCATCCTCCTCCTCCTCCTCCTCCAGGCTCCCGAGTGGTAAAATTAAAGGTGTGCACCATCACGCCTAGTTTGAAAGTTGTATCTTAAGCCCCAAGTGACATCTCTCCTCAAAAGGAAAGACACAGCCAGATGTCTGTAGGATTCATGACAGACTTTACAGTGGAAGATGTTTACTATGTAAGATATGGGGAAGGAATCCAAGTGACATCTATGGTCCAGTTACAGCGAGGTTAAATTCTTTTGTTTTCCTTTTGTTTGTTTTTTGAGGTTGTCTCAGTAAACCAGGAGCTCGCAGATTTAGCTTGGCTAGTCAGTCAGCAACTCCAGGATCCTCCCGAGCACTCCCTGCCTCGCTAGCACTGGGATTATAGGCCCATGCCACCACACACACCCAACTTTCACGAGGGTAGTGGGTTTCCCAACTAAGGTCCTCGTGCGTGTACAGCAAGCCCCTTACTGAATAAGCCCTCTTCCCAAACCCCCTTTTCATTGCTAATGTCAATGTAATATATACTTTTAAAACAAGCCCATAAGCCAGGCATGATGGTGCATGTCTACAGTCCTAGCACTCAGGAGGCTGAATTGAAGCAGGAGGATTGTAAGATTAGGACTAGTAACAGACCAGGATATGTTATATAAACCCTGTCTCAAACAAATACCAGTAAGAACATGCCCATGACAATGCTTTGAGTTATTTTGGCTTATACCATGAGCACATCGGCTTACAGAAATCAGTTGTAAGTAGTTTGGAAGATATTAGGAGACTTGCTCCCTATTATCTTTTTATAACTTTTTTTTTTTTTTTTTTTTTTTGGTTTTCCAATGTAGGGTCTTGTTCTAGCTCAGGCTGACCTGGAATTCACTATGTAGTCTCAGGTTGGCCTCAAATTCAGAGCAATCCTCCTATATCTGCCTCCCAAGTGCTGGGATTAAAGGTGTGTGCTACCACACCTGACCCTTGTTATCTTTTTTTTTTTTTAATTAAGAGAGAGTGAAAGAAAGAGGCAGAGAGAGAGGAAAGGGAGAATATGCACGCTAGGGCCTTTAGCTGCTGCAAACAAATTCTAGACGCTTGTGCCTGGCTTTATATGGGTACTGGGGAATTGAACCTGGATCCTTAGGCTTTGCTGGCAAGTGCCTTAAATGCTGAGCCATCTCTCCTGCCCAGTTGTAAACTTTTTATTTGATAGCATTTCTAGTTGCCAAAAGATAACTTGGGAAGTGGAAAGAAAAGGAAGGTAGGAAGAGGACAGCGTTTACTACGACAAAAGCTGGAAGACATGATTACCTCCTCCAGCTTGCTGAATTCTTTCCGCAATTCATCCTTTATGCCAGGGCCATCTTCTTTATTTTGCATCCTAATAAAGCTTGACATCAAAGATGGCACCTGGACAGAGAATAATTTCATAGCTCATCAGTTTGAGACTAACAGCCTCACCTCTTTACCTGCAACCCCAGGCAATCAATGAACCGTGATAAAAACAAAGTCATCACCGCCCATGCAGCTCACACTCCCAGTGCAGCACGTGGACGGACAAGACATCAGGCTTATGAGGCTGAGGACCAACAGCCTCCCCGGGATTATGCAAGCATATCTGAGAACACACAGCTAGAGCCCTAAGGAGGCCGCGCAAGCTTCTGGAAGGTGGCAATGACTGAGCATATGCATCAAAGATGCCCAGGAGATAAGCAGAAAGACTCTTCCAGCAAGAGCTGAGAAAGAGAAGAGTAAATACAGGAAGACTGGAGAAAGCTCAGCACGTGGACTCAGGAAGAGACAAAGAGGATAACTGAAGAGGCAAACAGGCCGCAGACCAGGGATCCACAGGACGGGTTAAGCTAATGGGCGCATACTCTTCATTTGTTTTCCTCTCCCAAATGCCAAGGACATCACTTAAGCAAAACAGAAAGGGCTTTCAATCAGGAGCTGAAATGTCTTACACACCTTAGAAAACAACTCAAGCAGCATTTTCTGGCAAGCTTTCTCATATGGGTCATCGGGTAGAAGCTTCTTCCCAGGATATGCCTCTTCCAGATATTCACAAGTGATGAGAGATTCACAGATCAACTGGCCCTGACTGTTCTCCAGAACTGGCACCAGGCCATGGGGATTCTTCTGAAAGTACCATTCAGGCTTGTTTTTCAGGTTGATATTGATGACTTCATGGCTGAAAGACACAAGAGTACGCAGACAGCAAACCATTTTATTTTTCTGAATCCTAACTGATTCTACCACGTACTTGGTTGACCAGAGTACAATTTTGGAGCCAGCTTTCATTTTAAAAATTTGAGCCAGGTGTGGTAGTGCACACCTTTAATCCCAGCACTCAGGAGGCAGAGGTAGGAAGGTCACCATGTGTTCAAGGCCACCCTGAAACTACAGAGTGAATTCCAGGTCATCCTGAGCTACAGTGAGACCCTACCTTGAAAAAACAAACAAACAAAAAAATTGAAGGACTGTAGAGATGACTTAGCTGTTAAGGTGCTTGCCTGCAAAGCCAAAGGACCCTGGATCAATTACCCAGGACCCATGTAAGCCAGATACACAAGGTGGCACATGCCTCTGGATTCATCTGAAGCAGCTGGAGGCCCGGCACTCTTTCTATCTGCCTCTTCCTCTGTCTTTTAAGGTAAAAAAAAAAAAAAAAAAAAAAAGTTTTAAAAATTAGACTATTTCAGGTATCTCCTGAAGGGGAATCAGGTTGTATGTGTGTATCTGACTTATTTCACTTAGCATAACAGCCTCAAAATCCAGTCATGTTGTCACATGTTACAGAATTTCCTCCTTTTTATAGGCTTAAAAGTATTTCTAGACTAGACGTTCTTTATCCACTCATTACAGTCAGTGAGCATCTGCACTGAGCAGTGAACAGGCAGAACTGAGAGATCCAGATACAAGGCAGCTAACTGAATTGTGTCTACTACCCATTCACTATATGAGAATCAACCCGTACATTTCTTTATGATTAAAATGAACTCATTCAACTGATGCTAACATGAATTGTAAGAGCCTTACAAAAGAATTAGGAATAGTTAAAACTGGAAGTTTTCCAGACTAGTGAATAACCCTTCACTCTTGCTTATATATGCAGCCCCAATGAAACTCACCAAGTTAAAAAAAATGCAAGGAGGAGGAGGGCTACTTGGGAAGAAAAATAGGCTCTGCTGGCATGGTAGCAGCAGAAGAGGAAGTAGCAGTGGGAAAAAATGATCAAAATACACATGTAGGAAATGTAAAGAAAACAAAGGAACATATAATCTACTCACTAAATTTCAGGCTGGATCCTCATGTTGATTTTTTTTAATGTGGCATTTAAAAAAAAATCATGCAAAAGCAAAAGAAGAAAACAGCTAAAACCAGGCTATATTAAGACTGTAATTATATCCACCTTGTATCTTGCTTGAGATTACAGGGGAAATAAGAGAAAGGCAAGTGCTACATCCTTGTAAAAGCAAGATCTGTATAGCTGTCAAAGCAGGGCCCGAGCCCAGTAGAATGGACTATCCAAAGTAATATATACCAGTACCTTTCCTTCCCACCCACAATAGAACGGCATTTAGTTTCAGGATTTAAATATATAATCTCTCACAGAAACAAATGGAAACCCAGTTAGAACACTAGCTCTGTGTGTGTGTGTGTGCGTGTGTGTGTGTGTGTGTGTGTGTGTGTGTGTGTGTTTTAAAAGGTCCATGTGCTGACAAAATCCTGGACAGCCCAGCTATTGCAAGAAAAATAAGAGCCCCTGCCAAAGAACAAACATCTCTGAACACTTATGAAAACCAATGATAAATTCTGGACTTTGATGATGAAGTTTCAAAACACCTGCATCTTAGTAGCTTGGCATTTTGAGCAAACAGTCAAGACATCTGCCCTGGCAAGTTAGAAAATGCTCCTTTTGGAGAACATTGTACTTAGCTTACATCACGTGCCAAGTCTCTAGTGCTTCACCAATAAAAGAATCCTGGAGTTCAAAGTTGAACCTGGTCCAGGAACATAGTAACCCTCTGTTCTACGCACTACCTAAAAGGCATTACTTCCCACAATAGAGTCTCCTTATCCACTATTATGGTAATATAATTTCAATTTTCCTTTAGAAAATTGTCCTAAAGGTGCTTGGGAGATGGCTCAGTGGGTAAAATGCTGGTCACACACGCATGAGGACCTGAGTTTGGATCTACAGCACCCGCATTAAAGCTGGGCACGGTGGCAAGCACCTGTAATCCCAGCTTTGGGGAGGGAGAGAGGAGAGAATCCCTGGGTCGTGCTGGCTAGGTAGTCTAGCTGAATAGGTGAGTTCCAGGTTCAGTAAGAGATCCTGTCTCAAAAAATAAAGTGGAAATCGGGCGTGGTGACACACGCCTTTAATACCAGCACTCAGGAGGCAGAGGTAGGAGGATCATCATGAGTTCGAAGCCACCCTGAGATTACATAGTGAATTCCAGGTCATTCTGAACTAGAGTGAAACTCTACCTCGAAAAAAAAAAGTGGAGAGTGATTGAGGAAGACACCTAACTTAGACCTCCGTGGTACGCACATATGAATATGCACACACGCAGACATACACAGCAGAACACATGCAAAGAAAGTTCCCAGTGAGAGCTGTTTCAGCACACAGTTCTCCAAGAGGAGACACATTACCCAGAAACTTGGGTCCCTGAATCCAGCCATATCCTACTCCTGAACTTTCTCATTACATGAGGACATTAATACCTTGTCTAAAAAAATCAGTTTGAATTTTGTTACGAAACTAAGTTTTAACAAATGAAGCAAATTAGTGTTTTAGATAAATCTTTCAAAAAGTGGGTATTATGTGATCAAAATCATATCCGAATGAGATTCAAATCTTAGTGAAGAGACAGCTAATCCCAAAACATTTTCTTCTGTACAATATATCTTCCATTTCGCTTAGGGAAAAGAATTGCTTAACTAATTATGCCCTTAGGAGACTAAAATTAGTTTCCAAACTTTAAGCGCATAGATAAATACTTTAATAAGGGCGGGACTAGGATTTAAACTTTCACGGAGCCTTCCCAGGATATCTAATAAATATTTGTTCCAAAGATTCTCCAGGTCACTAGAAGAAAATGGTTTTAACGGTTACTGGACATCGGAGAAAGGCCAAGTGACTTGCCCATTGTGGATAACCAACAGGTCAATAACTACCGTTTTCAGTAATGAGGATTTGCCAGGAAAGACTGACTGTAGACAGAGCAGCCAGTCTACAAGAGTCCTGAAAGGCCGAGGTCTGATCTTTATACGGGGTAAGTGCTGACTCAGGGAAGTGCCCGTAAACTCAAAGTAACAGCCTGAGAACGCGGGGGACACCGGGCAGGAGCCCCAGAACCGGAGCGAGGAGCTGCCGCCCCCTGGAGCACCAGGCGCCCGCGCCCAAGGCTGACCTGGGGCGAAACCACTAACTTAACTGCAGCTTTTCCACTCCTCTATAAAATGCGCAATCCTGCACGGCTGGAGTCCGTGGCATCTCGGCCCTTGACACGAGGGTCTGAACCTCGCAGCGTCTCCCGCAAGGGGCCACAGCAGCGCCCCGAGGGTGCAGGCGACGACTCCCCGGCCGGACGCGCGCCTCCGGGCAGGCTGGGGAGCCCCTCGCCCCGGCGTCCAACCTCACCCGATTCCCTTGGCCTTCAGGACCAGCCGCGTCCTCTGAGCAAACGGGCAGAACCTCATGCTGTAGACGCGGATCTTGCCCTGGGGGACCGGCCCCGGGGGCTCGCTTCCTGCGGGAGGAGGGAAGGGGGGAGAAGCGGAGGCGGTTACAGCGGGGATCCCCAGCACCCCCAGGTCCCGGGATCGTCCTCCCCGGGCGGCCCGCCTCACCCTTCCCCAGGCTCCGGGCCGCATCTCCAGACATCGCTGCGCAGAGCACACCGGGCGCCACGAGCTCCGGCTACCGCCTGCGGGCGAGTCGGGAAGCAGCTCTCTCCTTCCCGGGTACCTCCCTTCCAACCCCGCCCCGAAGTGTCCCGTCGCCCCGCCCCGACTGCCGCCGGCTCCGCCTGTCCCGGGACCGCACTCCCGCGCCGAGCGCACGCGCCCACGCGCAGCGAGCCTCCTGCGTGCGCACCCTGCGCCCCGCGCCCCCGCGCACGCGGCGCCCACCCGGTGTCACGACATAGTCCTTAACCCCCCCCCCCCCACCAACCTCCACACGCGGTGTCTCCACGACGTGCATACGGTGCTCAGAACCACCCCACCCCTGCTGAGGCTGGCGGTGGTCCGTGCATGACCCTGACCTTGACTTTGACCTTGACCTCCCGCTCCACTCGCCCTGGCCACCGAGGCTCGCCTTGGGAGACCTCCAGACTAGGGGCCAGGGACCTTTGTGTTTGTCGTACCTCCACCCCAAGATTTCCCAGAACTGAGGTCCTGTGGCCCTGGTTTTCTCATCATTCCAGAAGGTAGGTTCTCTCCACAGGTTTCTGCTCTCCTCCAGGGCTTGGGAGGTCGTCCAGTCACCATGGACAGGCTTTTTCTTTCAGTTCTGGCTTACTGTGACAACTGAAAAGAGCCATTGGCCCTACTGTCACCCACGGGGCACATTTATTAACCTCCGGGGAAACTCAACTGGATATTGTTAACCTCAGAACGGCCGTGCTGCCTACAAAGATCTATCACACATTTGTGCTTGCGAGTCCAGCAAGGGCACAAGCTCAGTTAAGCAAGTGGGCTGAGTGAATGTAGATTGATTGGGGGAGATGACCAGAGGGTGGCCTGCAGGTTGGTTGTTAAAGCAGCTCCTCTTTAACTTAGTCAGGAAAGGAGGAAAGTGGGCCAGAGCATGCGGATACACATGAAAGGCCAGACATGATTGAAAACTAGTGACTCAATTTGCTCTACGTTTCTATTTCTTTTTAAATGATTTTATTTATTTATTTATTTAGAGGAAAAAAGGAGAAAGAGAGAGTTGGCACACCAGGGCCTCTACCACTGCAAAAGGACGCCAGATGCATGTGCCACCTTGTGCATCTGGCTTTATGTGGGTCCTGGGAAATGGAACCCACGTCCTTAGGCTTTCCAAGGAGGCACCTTAACCGCTGTCCATGTCTCTAGCCTTATGCTTCTATTTCCAATACAGAAGCATCACCCCATGTCTGCCCTCATCTTTCATTGGCATCCTCCCCCTGTTCATGTCCATCCAGATTTCTCCAGTCTCAATTCATTATGACTTCTTATTTTTACTTAACTAATTATATCTGCAGCAACTAGGTCTATCTCCAAATAAAGTCATCTTTGGAGATGTTGGGAATTAGTACATCAATGTATGAAGTTTGGGGAAACACAAAGGAACCCAAAACAAACTCTTCTTAGTCACATGAAAATGGACAAATCACTAGCCTGTTTCCAGCCCTCATCCAGTGAGGTGCAATGGCCAAAACATGCTGCCTCTCTTATGAAGCTGAAGAAAGGAATAAATTTAGTTTCAAGAGAAAAGCACTTAGACCAGTACTTCCCACAGAGTACTGGTTAGACTCTGGTCATTATTAGATAACTCATTTAACTTACTATATTGGATATTATATGAAATAATTTTTTCTGAAATATGGGCCTTTCTTAACTCTTTTTAAGGAAATAAACTTTTTAGAGACTTTCATCACATCAATGAGTTCTTACAAATAACCTTGTACATTTAAGCCTGGCCAGCATTTCCTTAGGCAAACTAAAATTTTCACATTAAGATACTACTTCTTTCCCATGATTATTATTATTATTATTATTATTATTTTGGTTTTTCAAGGTAGGGTCTTGCTCTAGACCAGGCTGACCTTGAATTCACTACGTACTCTCAAGTGACATCAAACTCACGGCAATCCTCCTACCTCTGCCTCCTGACTGCTGGGATTAAAAGAGTGCACCACCACACCTGGCTCTTTCCTTTTGTTCTAAGACAAGTTTTCTTGTAATTCAGACGATCCTCCAATTCACTGGGTAGCCAAAGATAACCTAGAATTTCTGATCCCCTTGCTTTCACTTTCCCAAGTGCTGAGAATACAGACATGTACCATGTTGTGTTTATGAGGTGCTAAGAAGTGAATCCAGGGATTCGTCTGGGTTAGGCAAGTACTCTATTACCTGAGCTATATCCCCATCTCCTAAAAACAGAACTTTCAAAACTCTCAGTTTTGGCTCACTCCACCACTTCATCCATCTCAGTAATTGATATGTTCAGTACACAGTCTGCCTATGTCTGATCTGCCACCCTAGCTCACTCTTCCCGCTAGGGTCCCCTGCATACACACAGATCAGTTGAGAAGGTCATCAGCTTGTGATCAGGTTGAGCCCCCAGAGAACACAACAGCATTCTCTCTCATTGTTGACATTTATATTTTTGTGACTTAAAATTAACATACTTTGCTTTAAAATGTTGCCTTTAAATTTTCTGGAAAGGCTGTTTCATTTCATTGAATGACTCTGTCATGGGAGAAAATTTCACATTAAAACAGAAATCAAAGTAGAAATCTGTTTTATGGCCAATCTGCCAAGGACATCAATAACCAGCATAATCACTACTTACATATAAGAATTAGAATAAGATTCATTTAATATTCTTATTAGTTATTAGGTTGATGAAATGAATAAAACCCCACAACTCCCATTATCTCAAATGCAAGAGAAATAAAAATGAAAGTAAAATGTGCACACATAAAAGAGTTCTCAAATCTTTCTTCAGGAAACATGAATTCAGTATTCCCATGTTAATTACTTGGATACTTGATCTAAGTAAATCAGTATTGAAGTTTATTGCTTTTCCTTAAACTTAATTAATTTTTAAAATAATTTATTTATTTATTTATTTATTTGACAGAGAAAGAGAAGAGAGAATGGGTGTGCCAGGGTCTCTAGCCACTGCAAACAAACTCCAGATACATGCACCACCTCATACATCTGGCTTATGTGGGTCTTGGGGAATCAAACCTGGGTCCTAAGGCTTCACAGGCAAGTACCTTAACTTCTAATCCATCTCTCCAGCCCAAATTTATTTAATTTTTAACTTAGTCATCCAAATAATAATATTCTTGAAATAACTCTCTGAAGTACTAGTTTATATATTTCTCATATACATAGATATATACATACAGTAGATAATTAGTAAAATTCTTTTTAAATACTTATTTGTGGCTGGAGAGATTGCTTAGTGGTTAAGGCACTTGCCTGCAAAGCCAAAGGACCTAGGCTCAGTTCTCCAGGACCCACATAAGCCAGAGGCACAAGGTGGTGCATGCATCTGGAGTTCATTTACAGTGGTCAGAGGCCCTGGCGCACCCATTCTTTCTCTCTATCTGCCTCTCCCCATCTATCTTCCAAATAAATAAGTAAATAAATATATTTATTTGCAAACAGTAAGAGAGAGAAAGAATGGGTGTTCTAGAGCCTCTTGCCACTGCAAACGAACTCTAGAAGCACGTACCATTTTATGCACCTGGCTTTACATAGGTACTGAGTAATCAAACCTCGGCCACCAGGCTTTGCAAGAAAGTCCCTTTAATCACTGAGCAGACTTTCTAGTCCCAATCAGTGCAATTCTAAACATCCAACTGGGTCTGAACATCATCTCTGATACTATCAGTAGCCATCCAAAACCCATGGTAACTACATCTAAAACCAAATGCTTCAAAGTATTACAGTATGAATAAACTTACTGTCTCCACATTTTATATACCAATGCATAAAATATCCAGATGCTCAGTCCACAGGTTTGACACACTCACTGTAGTAGTCTGAATTAGCTGTCCCCAATAAACTCACGTGTTTTGGATGCTTGGTTCCCAGCAGATGGCATTTTGTGAGGTAGAGTCCTGCTGAAGGAGGGGTGTTGCTGGAGGTGGGATTAGGCATGTTATAGCCAGCTCCCCTTTGCTATAGTTCTACTCACTCTCCTGCTGCTGTTTCCACCTGCTGTGGGAGAGGAAATGTCCAGCTTCTGCTCATGTCATTTCTTCTTGCCATCATAGAACTTCCCCTTGAAGCTGAAATAAATAGTTTTCCTTCTATCAGCTGCTTTAGGTTGGGTGTTTCATTCCAGCCATGAGAAGGCAACTACAACAGTCTCCTTGCCAGTCCTCCCTGAGAAAGGAAGTGAACCCCTTCTGATTCTTTCTTCTATTGTCTTAGTTTCTTAGTCTATCTGTCTTTCTTATGTTCTTTTCCTTTTTTAGTGAGAATCACTTTTTCTCCAACAAAGACACATGGAGTACAGAATAAATAAAGTTATACTGACATGAATTGGTCCATGATCTTGAACATCACATTAACTGGTTCACAATTACTTTAAAAAATGTTTAATTTTTTATAAGTTAAGATAAACTCAGGAATCATACTGTCAGCTTTTACAATGTCCTATTCAAGATGCCAGAAATAGCCCCAGAAAATCTGTAGGTGCTTTCTTAAACCTGAAGTCACCCTGGATTCCTGGAATAACAGAGCTTCTCAGACAGATCACCCTGTGATTAAGTCACCCCCAAATAAGAGCCCGATGACACCTCAAGCAATAAGGACTTCAAGACCACCTGCAGAACCGGAACAGAGATACGGATTATCCAGACCCCTGTCTGCCAGGGTTTCTTAATCATGCACCTCTCTTGTTCTCTACTCCAGTTCCTCCACTATTTCCACCTAAGGCTCATGACAGCACCCCTGAAGCTGAGTGGAAATGCTTATTTTCCCTTTTCAAACATGGCCATTTTGACTAAAATCCTTCCCTGCCTTCTCACCATCACTTTTGTTTGCGTTCTCGGGAGCACATAGTCTGACCAGACATGTCAGTACTGCCAGAGTCAGGCCTTTGGCTGAGGATTCTGTTTACATGAAAGAATTTTTTAAAATCAGCATTCCAAGACCATGTGTAACAAGAAAAGCAGTCTTGATCAAAGAGTTTCAATGGAAAAACCCTGGGTAAATGATTGAGTGAAAAAGCTACTAAGATCCAGCCAGAGTCAAGTCAATGAGAAAAGTAATAGCAATCCTCACACCACACAGGAATGACTGGCCCACAAGAAAAGAGTTCGAGTAAAAAGGGGGAAATTCTAAATCTTCAGTGAGAATAGGATGGATTAATTATGGTACATGTGATGAAAATTAATAATCCAGACCTAGTTATTAGTTTAAATGAATGTCAGAAACATGATTGATTCATGAAAGCAAAACACAATAAGATATATGATATGACTGCATACATTCATTTTAAAAACATGAGAAATGAAACAGTATATTGCTTATGGCACACACATATGTGGTAAAATTGATGGCTAGGCATAGTGGTACCTTTCAGCACTCAGGAAGCAGAAGCAGGAGGATTGTCATAAGTTTAAGACCAGCCTGCTCTACATAATGAGTTCCAGAGCCAGCTCTGGTGAGACCCTGTTTCAAGAAACAAAAACAGGGCTGGAGAGATGGCTTAGCGGTTAAGGCGTTTGCCTGCAAAACCAAAGGATCAGGGTTCGATTCTCCAGGACCCACGTAAGCCAGATGCACAAGGGAGTGCATGCATCTGGAGTTCGTTTGCAGTGGCTAGAGGCCCTGGAGTGCCCATTCTCTCTTTCTCTCTCTCTCTCTCTATCTCTCTCCCTCTTTCTCACTCTCAAATAAATAAACAATAAATAACAAAGAAACAAAAACAAACAACAACAACAAATAATGTGGTAGACTTAAAAAGCAAGAAAAAGAAACCACAGACTTCAGGGCAGCACTAACCCCTCAGAGGAAGAAAGGGAACAGAAAAGGCCAGGTAGAGGTAGGCAGCATGGGGTGGATGCTTCACAGGTTCTCTTTAACCTTCTGGACAATGACATTGATATAACAAAGGATGGTATGGGACAAAACAAGATAGAGACTGTTGTCATTTGAACACTTCCTATGTAATTAAAGTTTTTACTATATTCTATTCTGGAAAAAAATTAAGAAATTGATTTTGGGGGGTAAGGTCTCTCTTCAACCAGGCTAAACTAGAAATCACTGTGTAGCCCCAGGCTGGCCTTGAACTTGTGACAATCTTCCTACCTCAGCCTGTCAGTGCTGGGATTAAAGACGTGCATCACCATGCCTGTGGTGATTTGATTCAGGTGTCCCCCATCAACTTAAGTGTTCTGAATTGTAGGTTCCCAGCTGGTAGCAATTTGGGAACTGACGCCTCCTGGAGGCCACGTGTTGTTGGAGTGGGCTTATTGGTGTTATAGCCAGTTTTCTCTTGCCGGTGTTTGGCACACTCCCCTGCTGCTATTGTCCATCTGATGTTGGCCAGGAGATGATGTCCATCCTCTGCTCATGCCACCATTTTCCCCTGCTATCATGGAGCTTCCCCTAGAGTCTGTAAGCAAAAATAAACCCTTTCTTCCCACAAGCTGCTCTTGTTCAAGAATTTTCTTCAAGCCATGTCATGCTGACTGCAACAATGCCAAATAAAAAATTGATCATTTTAAAGAACAGAAAAAAAACCCTCTACTATTAAAATGCAACTATTTAAAAGTTGAAAGTTCTAAGCAGATACAGAAACATGTGCAAGATTTATTATTCAACTAAAATGGTGCAGAAGAGCATGGATGAGATGATTCCAACTGTTGACTGCTCAATCCCTGACAGGTGTCTGCTAAATGCTTTGTGTAAAAACCCTTCAACCCTGAGGATCAAGTGCTGTCTATATTACATTTCATGGATGAGAAAATGAGGGGTCAGAAGTCAAGATCAACACACTACATAAATGGTGGAGCTGGTTTTTGATTCCAGTCTCACACTAGTTTGTAACTGCTGCCATATCTGATCCTAAGACTCATATTTCTTCATGTTCAACACCTCTGAGAATGAGGATATATCTTCAAATAACTGCAGACCTGTGGCAGACCTTCCATAGATGTGACTCCTTGTGCCTGAACTTTCAGGGTAGGTATGAATGGCAAGGTAGAGAAACCCAGGGATAATGAAGGATCACCTTTGCTTCATTATTAAATTAAATGCTCTTGTTGGTATGGAGGACAACGTCAGGCACTCCAGGCATAATTGCAAAATTAATGAAAAAGAGGGCTGGAGTGATGGCTTAGCGGTTAAGGCGCTTGCCAGTAAAGCCTAAGGACCCATGTTCAACTCTCCAGATCCCTCATAAGCCAGATGCACAAAGGTAAGGTAAGCACAAGTTCATACATGCCCACTAGGTGGCGCAAGCATCTGTAGTTCTATTGCGGTGGCTGAGGCCCTGGCATGCCAATTCTCTATATGTCTCTCCTTCACTCTCTGAAATATAAAAATAAATGAAATTAATGCAAAAGAGCTGGATTATAAAAATAGCAAGGTGAGGCAATATTTAAATTAATGTCATTCTGATTCGTTTTAAAACATACACAAGAGTAAAATAAGATAAAATTCTATTCCTAAACTGACTTAAGAGTTATTTTATGCAAAAAGCAATCAACCTAAGTTTATAATATCTCCTGTAATAAGTCTACACTGTCTAGGATCCTGTGGGAATGTAGTTGGTAGATATTTTTTTTCCTTTTTGCTTATTTTAGATTGGCTGAAATGCAATATATTTCCCTCATAGCCCCTTCTACTTTTTTTTTCTCTTTTAGGGGAAATAAATTTTATTTAATGGCCAAATACAAAATACAAATAAATACATCACTTATACAGTATTACTACCACATCACTTAAACAGTATTAATAACATTTGGGACAATTCTGTAGAGGGTCATACAGCTGTATTTCACATTTTATATAAAAGTCCTTTTAAACATTTTGGTTTTATTTTTAAATTGTGTGTGTGTGTGTGTGAAGCCATGCACACCATGGTGCATATGTGAAGATCAGATGACAAACCCAGGGGTCTATTCTCATGTATTCACTTTCTTTGAGACAGGAACTCTTGCTGCTGCAAATGAATGCCAGTCTAGTTGGTCCAGGGGCTTTAGATTCTCAAGGCTGCAATTCCGAGTCATAGACACTTTGGTTCCACAGATACATGCACCACCTTGAAATCAGCTTTATGTGATGATGCAGACGAGCATCAAAGTGGGGTTGACAGGTTATGCAAGCAAGTGCTTGTAACTGCTGAGTCATCTCCCAAATCTACCCCCTCCACACACAGTTTGTATTTTGAAACAGGATCTTGCAATGCAACTGGGGATATCCTTAAATTGGCAATTCTCCTTTATATACATATATATATATTTATATATATAAATTTATATATATTTATATATATATTTTTTAATTTTTGTATAATTTTATTTATTTATTTGAGAGTGATAGACAGAAAAAAAGAGGAAGAGAGAATGGGTACACCAGGGCCTCCAGCCACTGCAAATGAACTCCAGATGCATGTGCCACTTTGTGCATCTGGTTTACATGTACACTGGGAAATCGAGCCTCAAACTGGGGTCCTTAGGCTTCACAGGCAAGCACTTAACCACTAAGCCATCTCTCCAGCCCCTATTCCTTTTTAAATTTAGTTTAATTACTTAAAAGAAAGAGAGAGATAGAGAATGGGTGCACCAGGGCCTCTAGCCACTGCAAATGAAGTCTAGATGCATGAGCCACTTTGTGCAGCTTGCTTTACATGAGTACTGGGAATGGAACTTGGGTCCTTAGGCTTTGAAGACAACAGCGTTAACTGATGAACCATCTCTTCAGCCCCTACACCGCCTTTTAGTTGGATCCTCACACTAACCCTGTGTGGGTAGCCAAAGAAATACCAGATTCACTTCAGATAAACTGAGGGTAAGTGCTTTTCTCTGTTATCCCATAACTTGTAAGAGTCAGAAAAAAAAAAAAAGCCATGAAATTTCAGTTTGAGGGCTCTTTTCTACACCCCATAACCTCTTTCTGCTGACTCAGGTTGTGTCATACAGTACAATACCAACTCCCAACTGACAAAGCCAGGCCTCTACTTGTGAAAAAGCCACAGGGTGTGTTTTTTGGAAGGCACTTCTCTTTATCTCTCCTCGCAAGGAGCACAGCAACACGAAAGACCCTAAAATTCAAAATGACTGGCAGGGAGTCAGATGGAAAGGTATAAAACAGAACATACTGATGGTCTTATTGCTTTTAATTGTTGACTTTTGTGAAAAGTTAAGACAGATCAGGACCATTCCAAGGGGACAAAAAACAAAACAACCCTGAGCTCTTGACCTGGCACCCATTAGAAGCAAGATTTTAACAGCTTTGTTGCAAAACACCAGGCTAGGCTACAATGTCACAATGTTTACAGGGGAGACTCTACTTATCACTAAACCAAACTAAAATGAATTAGGCCCCACGAGAGGGCTTTGGTAAACCTCTGTAATCAGCTTGTGGTGGTTTGATTCAGGTGTCCCCCATAAACTTAGGTGTTCTGAATGCTAGGTTCCCAGCTGATGGAGATTTGGGAATTAATGCCTCCTGGAGGGAGTGTATTGTTGGGGGCGGGCTTATGGGCTTTATAGCCAGTGACCCCATGCCAGTGTTTGGCACACCCTCCTGTTTGCTGTGGTCTACCTTATGTTGGCCAGGGGGTGATGTCCACCCTCTGCTCATGCCATCCTTTTCCCCTGCCATCATGGAGCTTCCCCTTGAGCCTGTGAGCCAAAATAAATCTCTTTTTCCCAGCAGCTGCTCTTTGTTGGGTGATTTCTACCAGCAATGCGAACTGGACTGCAACACAGCTCCACCGTCAGAGGAGAACCACAGTGCTCACTCTAAGGGTGGCTCAAAACCCACTTGTGTTGGAGCTCACGCCGCCGAGCAGAACACCGTTAGCTTCCCACCAGCGCCCCTCTAGCACGCCTCGTGTGTGCTGTTACGGTTGCTCTACGTTCTTGGCAGAAACCTAAAGGCATTTCAAGTCTTCACTAGCTCACAGGTGTCCGATGAATGACCAGAATGGGATGAAAGGCTTCACGGCTCTGTCTTCATGTTGCCTCTTGTCCCCTTGACTGTCTTAACCATTGAGCAGATGTCATCTGGCTCGGCCTGCAGGCATGTGGATCATTTCTGAGAAATGTTTTAAGACTGTAGTAGAGGGTTAACATAACCTATTGCCTGTTGATCAAATAGGCGTTTCTCTTCTGTCCCACCCTGCTTTGTGCTTTCTCAGACTTACGGTCCGTGAGCTTTATCACAACGCCCAGAGTAAACCATGGAGCCAAGACATTTATGGAAAATGACATCTACAATAGGGGAGGCTCAGAGATCCTTGGATTAAGTCTCCACCCACTGGCTTGCAATATTCAAGGGCAGGGTGGTTGGGCACAAGAAGAAAAACATCTTGAGCGATGTTGCCCACAGCCATGGACAACGACCAAACATTGACCTTGCTAAGAAATCAAAGGGTGCTTGTGTGCCGTTCAGACTCAACAAACTGCTGCGTCACTGTGATGCCCGCTGAAATCAGTTTGGACTGAAGTCCAAGTAAGGGAGCCTTCTCCGTCTTATTCATATGTAGCTTGTTCTTGAATCTATGCTTTCATAGTGTAGTATCAAAATAAGATGATTCTTCTGTGGAGGATCAGAGGTCTTGACAAGGTTATCCAGTGTGGAACATGGGATAGTAAAGCAAGACCTTCAATGCTTGGTACTTGGTATTCTCCCAAAGTGCTATTTCAAGTGATATTTATGTCACAGTACAACCTTATATTTTTGTCCATGAATGGTCCTTGGGTTAAGTGAAATGAGGTCCATGTCAGAATCCATGGATATTTGTATTTTGCAAAACTGTCCAGGATCCAAGAATCCAAGCCATAACAGAAGTCTCCCCTGCCCACCTGCGATCTCCGTGTCCTCCACCACCGGGTACTGGCTCCAGGGGCAACTTTCCTGACTTCTTGTTCCTCTCTAATGCATTCTGTCATTCTCCCTGTAAACTCCATTGTTTTCCCCCTTCCTCGCCTCCCACAGCCTTGCTCCTCTGGTAACCTATCTTTTTGTTAAGCTTATGTGATATGGTGCCACCCACAGAGCTGCAAGGGGTAGTTCTGCCATATGGGTATGTGTGCTAACACACACACACACACACACACACACACACACACACACACACCACAATACATCAACAAATGGTAAATAGAATCATGTTTGATGCATTATTTGTTTGCTTGACAACCTACAAACCTGTGTTCCAACCCTCTGTGGTTAGCCCTTGTCAAGAACAAGGTAAGCACCACGGGGTAAGAACTTTTATCATAAGACTATACTTTACAAAATGATTACAGTATTTGAAAGCTATAATCTCAGCCTGCTAGGTTAAATGCACAAGACAATCACATGATGCCATTCTTCCATATCAGCTCAGGATCTCCTTAAAAATGTAACCTCTTTCATACTATTTATTATAAAACTTCTGCAAATTACAAGGATTTCTTATTTTTCTCCTCTTGCAGAAAAATGCTGCACTGGTCAGTATTGTTTTTTGTTTTGTTTTGTTTTGTTTTTAGGTAGGGTCTCACTATAGGCCAGGTTAATCTGTAATTCACTCTGTAGTCCCACACTGGCCTTAAATTCACAGCAATCCTCGTTGCCTCCTGAGTGCTGGGATTAAAGGCATGGGCTGTAATAAAATACCTGACAGAAGCATTTTAAAGGGAAGAAACATTTATTTTGGCTTTTGTAGTGTTAATCCATCATGCAGGGAAGGTAATGCAGTTCCTGCCCTATGGCCCTCTGAATAGCCAGGAAACAAAGAAAGAAAGAGTATATCCTTACTGATGGGCTTCTCTGTGTTCCTCTTTTCTTTTTTAAAATGTATGTTTGGGGCTGGAGAGATAGCTCAGCCAGCATTAAAGGCACTTGCTTGCAAAACCTGATGGCCTGGGCTGGATTCCCCAGTACTCACATGAAGCCAGATGTACAAAGTGGCACATGCATCTGGAGTTCCATTTGCAGTGGCAGAAAGCCCTGGTGCACCCATTCTCTCCCCACCCCCAACTTTCATTGCAAATAAATAATAAGTAAAATATTTTTTAAAATAAAAATTTCTTTATTTATTTAATTATGATAGAGGGAGAAAGAGGGGAGAATTTTATCACACGTGAATGCCTAGCCTGTCGGATGGTGTCACCCAAATTCAGAGCAAGAGTCATCTCTAGAAATGCCTTCACAGAAACACCCAGAGATATGCCTTATTACTGAATCCCACAGACATATCTCAATCCAATCAAGTCAACAAAACTAATTATTGAAAATGCCCCAGCTCATTTCAACGTTTACAGGTCTAGGGCTGGGGATGTATGTAGGCCTAACATGTTTGAGAACTTGGGGCTCTATCTCTAGTGCTGTAAAACAAACAAATACCCAATTCAAAGTCTGTAATCTTCTAAAAAGAAAAGCTCTTGGGACTGGAGAGATGGCTTAGCGGTTAAGCGCTTGCCTGTGAAGCCTAAGGACCCCGGTTCGAGGCTCGGTTCCCCAGGTCCCACGTTAGCCAGATGCACAAGGGGGCGCACGCGTCTGGAGTTTGTTGGCAGAGGCTGGAAGCCCTGGCGCGCCCATTCTCTCTCTCTCCCTCTATCTGTCTTTCTCTTTGTGTCTGTCACTCTCAAATAAATAAATAAATAAGAAAAGCTCTTGAAGAACAATTCAAGCTATGTAGATTCAAGTCCATTTGAAAGTTGTAGTATTTGTAGTAAAAATCTTTTCTGAGACTCGATTTTCTCGTCTATAAGATAGAAATAAAACAGTGCATGCCTCATAAGAAAGTGAGAGGCTAAGCACACAGAGCAACTCAAAAGCTTAGGTATCACTACAGAGCCACGAGCCCATGCAGTCTTGGCACAGAGAGGAAAGTTATGCAGAAAACAAGACTTCAGAGTTGGATCAAGCTTGAACCCAACTCTGCCACTTACTAGATGGACAAACAAGATTTACACTTCACCTTACTGGGTCTCAGTTTCCTATGCAGTAGGAAAATGCAGATTTTACCAAGTCCCTAACACATAATAAAAACTCAATAAGTTGTCCTTTATTATCATCACTACTATAAAAAGTGCCTAGGCGGGCTGGAGAGATGGCTTAGCGGTTAAGTGCTTGCCTGTGAAGCCTAAGGACCCCGGTTCGAGGCTCGGTTCCCCAGGTCCCACGTTAGCCAGATGCACAAGGGGGCGCACGCGTCTGGAGTTCGTTTGCAGAGGCTGGAGGCCCTGGCGCGCCCATTCTCTCTCTCCCTCTATCTGTCTTTCTCTCTGTGTCTGTCACTCTCAAATAAATAAATAAATAAAGCACTACTTTAAAAAAAAAGTGCCTAGACAATAAAGACAATAAATTATTCCTATACTTTAAATTTTTTTATTTTTATTTATTTATTTGAAAGTGACAGACAGAGCGAGAGAGAAAGAGGCAGACAGAGAAAGAATGGGCGTGCCAGGGCCTCTGGCCACTGTAAATGAACTCCAGATGCATGTGCCCCCTTGTGCATCTGGCTAACATAGGTCCTGGAGAATCGAGCCTTGAACCGGGCTCCTTAGGCTTCACAGGCAAGTGCTTAACCGCTAAGCCATCTCTCTAGCCCATTCCTATGCTTTAAAAGCATTCATTTTTAGCTGCTTTTTTTTTTTTTACTCAATGACAATTTCTTGCCATGCTAGCTATCACAAAAGCAATGATTAGTTAGTAAATAGAGTATTCAATATACTTAATGAAATAATTCCAGTAAACCGTGTAATCTTTTCCATGTTTAAATGGCCCTAGAAAACATAACAGATGAAAACAGTGAAAATGTCTCTTTCAGATTATCATGGAGTTTGGGTATAACCCAATAGAAGACAGAACTGAAATTATCTCTTAGTGGGGCAAAAACAAAGTACTACTTGTCCAGTGACTTGATGTGGACTGGTTTTGGTTTTAGGACTCAATGAACTTGAACTGACCACTGTTCTTTAGCTTTAAGAAAAGAAGCATTTGGGAAAATAATAGGTCTAGAAAATATTATACTGAGGCAATGCAGGCTCAAGAAGTCAAACACCCCATGTTCTCTCTCATATGTGAATACTAGCTTCACATTTTCATGTTTGTATGTGAGGTGGAGTAACAGTCGGTAGTAGAGGCCAGGAATCTAGAAAGGGGCATGAGGCAAGCAGGAGAGGGGAGGGCCTGAGGAGACGCTATAGTAGATATATATCTATAGATAGATAGATAGATAGATAGATAGATAGATAGATAGATAGATAGATAGAGTAAGTAAAGGGGTGGGATGTAAATGAGGTCAGGGGAAGCAGATGGAGAAGAAGGAATGGGGAGAGTATTAAACAAAACTAAAGATGTTTTAAACAAGCCATAAGGAAACCTACTTCTTTGTTAGATAATGTAAAAAATATGTACATTTTTAAAACAGAAGGAGTTTGGGCAGAAGTACTCTGCAGAGGTGTATAATGCTACACCCAGAAGCCACAGACCATTACTGAAAAATCCCAGTGCCAGTGAGCTGTTGATTAGGGAGGCTCAGAAGACTCCCCCAGATAAGACTATTTCCAAGGCTCTTGGTTGCCAACCAGAAGTAGATAGTAAGAGCCCCCTCCCCCCCACCCACCACTGAAGACACCACAGGCTTCAGGTGCAGGTCACTGAGAAATCAAACTAGACCTGCGCTTGGTCAGTGGGCTCTGACGCCTGAAATGGCACTGGAACATGATATGCAGCCTGCTGGAGAGAAAAGTCACCAGCAGCCTTGACCAGCAGTGGACCCTGCAAACTACACAACTGGCCACTCAGGCAAGATGCCCCTCTAGCGCGATAGCGGCATGTCTGTTATGGGGGTAGCCAACTGCTGTCTGATTGCACTTGAAGATCACTCCATGGGAGGGAATTCATGCCTGGTACTGAAAACCTAGTCTGAAGCTTATGACTGGGAAGGGCATAAACCCTAGGATGTAGGGGGTGAGGGAGGTACTACTGTTGTGTGGCTAAATTGACATATTATGCCCCCTAGATTCCCCCCTACTTATGTCTATTCCCACATATTAGTACTGCTCTCATTTTGGTTAGAGAAGTTCCCCTTTTTTTCAGATGGCAATCAGAGCTGGGGAGACTCAAAACTCATCAAAGCACTGAGAAGTGACAGTTGAGTGCTCAGCACTGAATGAGACACCTGTATCACAACCTCCAAGGCTCAGGCACCACAGTGGAAGAGGTGGTAGAAAGAGTCTGACGAGCCAAAGGATGGTGAGGCGTGCTTTGGAATGCTGTCTTTTAGACACAAAGTGGTCTTTGCCTTCATGACCTCACAGTGGCTGTCATGCCAGCACAAGACCTGCATAATCAGAATGTCATGGATGATGAAGGATGGCAAAGAAAATAAAAGGACATCATATTAGAAGAGAGAATATTTGCCAAGTGTGGTGGCTCATGTCTTTAATCCCACCATTTGGGAGGCAGATGTAGGAGGATTGCCCTGAGTTCAAGGCCAGCCTGAGATTACAGAGTAAGTTCCAGATCAGCCTGGGCTAGAGTGAGACCCTATCTTAAAAGGGAGAGTAAGAGAGAATAGTTAAAATGAATTGGGGGTTCAGTCAAGGCGAAGAGAGAGGGGGAGACCAAATATGGTGGTGGGAAAGGATTATATAAAGTGTTAAATAAAGTTCCTAATTAATTAAAAACAAATACAGTTTAGATTTAGTTGTGCAAAAAAGTTTCATTCTCTTACAAAGTCATGAAACTTCACCCTGAGGACTTGGCTTATTCTGTCCAGATTGGTTTAGTTGACCAAAACTCATGCAACAGAGCAGATTTCAAAAGAATGATAGAAGAAAAGAAAATCGAACGGCAAATAAATATAAACAAATCTATAGAAATAAAGCCATGCTACCCGGAGGAAGAAGTCTTCCCCTGCTAGTTGTCAGCAGAGGCCCGCTACCTCCACCTTCCGCCATTTCATACGACATCTTAAATCTTAAGGAGGCAGTTGTGAAACTCTACCTACTGTGTTCATTGAAGGTAGGGCCCGAGACGGGTTAGTGAGGTGAGAGGCACATTCTCAATGATCTTCACACCTATTAACTTCTTTTTCTCCCCCCACCTACCCAGCCACCCACCCACCCACCCAAGGCAAGGTTTCACTGTAGCCCAGGCTGACCTGGATCTCACTCTGTAGGCCAGGCTGGCCTGAAACCCAGGGCAGTCCTCCTACCTCAGCCTCTGGAATGTGTGGATTAGAGATGCAAGCCACCATGCTCAGGCCTGCTAACTTAAAATTTTATTGTTATTATTATTATTATTAATTATTTTTGCATGTGTGGGTTTTTTTTGCCTCTTGCCAATTGCAAATGAACACTAGAAGCTTGCACCACTATTTGTGCCCAGTTTACATGCGTGGCTTTGAACTTGAATCTGGGCAGGCAAGGTGTGCAAGTATTGTAGCTACCTTCTTGTTGATGGCACCAAGCGCCTGAACCAAAGGAGGCGTTGGGAGGAAGCTTCTTCACTTTGACTTACAGTCCTGAAGGGAAATGCCGTGATGGCAACGGGAACACGGCGTGAGCGGAGGCAGGACAGGAGCTCTGCCGCAGCAGGGAGGAGTAGCTGGGGAGTGGGACCACTAACGGGGTAAGTTAGGGTTAGCAAATCACCAGTGTCTGGCCACGAGCACACCTCCTCCACCAAGGCTCCACCTTCCACATTGCCATCAGCCTGGGGGATCAAGCATTCAAACACATGACCCCGTGGGGGACCCCGAATTCAAACCACCACGGCAGGCAAGCACCTTTAATTGCTGAGTCATCTTCCCCACCCCCAAAAAAGCCTGGTAATTTCTACCTAGCTATATAATGATGGCTCTAGGAGAAGACTCCGGAGGCTGGCTAAATTTGGCCAGGAACAGAATCTTTGTCTCTAGGTGAGGAGGCCAACATAATCACTCATAACATTGAAATGGGGGAGGGGTGGAGCTCTGCTCTCAGGGGATGCACCCCGAACGGACTCTTACCCACAGAGCAGCAAAAAGAACGTTCTTTTGATCTGATATGCTCCTAAAGGTAGCTGTGAGGCTACAGCAGGGTCTTAGAGAGAAAAAATGATCTAGAGTAGTCTCTCTGTCTTCCTCCCCTCTCTCATTCTCTCCCTCTGTTTTCTTTTTTTAAGTCCCAATTATAACAAACATAAGTTGCAGCCTGGACCAACTGATCTAAATTCTTGCCTGGCAGTAACCAGTTTTTGTAACTTTCTGTGAATATCAGGTGCTGATTGGATTAGAAACTTCCCTAAGAAACCAGGCATGGTGGCTCACACCTTTAATCCCAGCACTCGGGAGGCAGAGGTAGGAGGATCACCATGAATTTGAGGCCACCCTGAGACTCCATAGTGAATTCCAGGTCAGCCTGAGCCAGAGTGAGACCCTACCTTGAAAAAAGAAAACGAAAAAAAAGAGAGAGAAGAGTTTCCTCTCCGTGGTCCTCAGGCTACATCCATGCGCTTCCTACTTTTCTCTTTATGCCCCCAGAGGAAGGCAATGAGGGCTCCTGCTCTCCCCGAACCATAGTGGGCAGATGGGCACTGTGTAGTGGTGACCTTTGGCAGTGAGGCTCATCTGAAATGAGATGGAAGGAAAGAAAACAAAGGAATCTTGGGTCAGGATCCAACCAATCCTGTCCCCCATCCTTGAGAAGGTGGGGTAGGCAACTCACCCCTGGGGATGGGCACACCCCCTGACTGAGATCTGAGGGCTCATCCCCCCCCCATACCAGCACATAACGCATACCATGGTCTTGTGTGCCCTGGAGTGAGGAGTCCCAGGTAGTGGGACTTTTTGTGCCTACCTGTAGCTTGGTATCGCCTTCTCCCCCAGTCATGTTCCTCCTAGGTATTTCTCAGGTTTTCCCTCCCATGTCCTGCCCCCATAACACACATACCCACGAGGTATTGCTGAGGATGTTGGTAGCTCAGTGGAAGCGCACAGGCTCTGACAACAAAGAGGACAGTCGAGCTTAAGACCTTGGCCAAATTTCTTTCCCTCTCTCTGGGAGTAATAATTGTACCCATCTCTTGAATCACAGTGATGGTCACACAGTGACTGTGCAAAATGTCTGCAATAGTGTCTGGTATATCAGCATGCCAACACTTTCTAATTCTTCTCATGCAGTGTGGCAAGCAGTTGACCTTCTGAGTCATCTCCCCATCCCTAATTCTTCTTAGTCATTATTAATGGACATTCAAGCCCATAACATTACCAGAGGCATACATACACACACACACACTCACACACATTTTGAAAGATTAAAAGAAACAAATGGGTACATTCTTAAAAGTAGTGGTTCTTAACCAAATGATTTTGGTCCCATACCCAAGAGATGTATCACATTTTGTCTAAAGACATTTCAGTTGTCACCCTGGGAGAAGGATAGGAGTCTACCTAATCCCTATCTAATGGGTAAAGGTGGAGTACTATCAAATATCAAAAAAAAAAAAAAAAAAAAAAATCCATGAGAACCCTTCCCCAATGTAGAACTATTTGGCCCAAAATGCCAATCAGCAGTGCTAAGGCTGAGAAACCCTAACCCTAAAGAAACATTTGCATCAGTTCTTAAGCTGTCAGTTTGTCACCAAATTGCCAATGCAATGCATTACTGTTATTTTTCTCCAAGACAAACTACAACAATAACCACTGAGCCAGGCAGAGTGAGGAAAGGGGAAGAATCTGGAAACATATGTTACAGTACACATCGCAAGCCAGAGTTAACATAATTTATTTAAAACATCCCAGGGGAGTTAAAGAGTACTTTCTGCACAAGCATGAGGGCCTGTGACCTCCTGAGATTGATTCCTGAGGGACTCCATCACAAGGAAACAGCAGGAGGATACGGAAAAAGAGGGGGCACCCGATGTTCTCCACACAGGACACACATATGAATACACTGCACTACACACACACACACACACACACACACACACACACACACACACACACAAGAAAGAAATCTCTGTTGGTCTCTGCACTCTCTGAAATGCTAAAGCCAACTCCTAAGATTGACTCTCCAAGACCCCCATCAGCACCTGAGTGACACATTCTCAACATGTCAGTTTTGAGGCCAGCTACATAATGACATCCATATTCCAAAAAGTTTACTCTGCCTTCCAAATGAAGTCCTGTAGGAGCTAGCCTTGCACAATTCCCTCTGGAGAGATATATACCCATTTCTCAGGTATGTTGAGACTTTGCATATTCCTCTTGATAGCAGTGTCTGCAATGTCAGTGTTGGGAATAATGTCTTCATTCAACAAACATTTCTAAACTACCTATTACGTTTCAGACTCCTTTCAAGTCCATGAACCAGCACAGTGCTTACCCTCAAAGAGGTCACATTTTTGGTGAGGATGTTGTGGTGGTGGGAGTGAAGGAACAGATGGGAAGACGGTGGACACAGCAAGCGCCGTGAGGGGATGAACAGAGCTGACCTAAGACGTCTGGGTGGGGGCGGGGCCACCCTTGAGGCAGCAGTCAGGCGAGGCCTCAGTGACCTGCCTTGTCTGTGCTTCCTAAACCCACACCAGGCTGATCGCCAACACTGCCATTCAGTTTTCTCTGCCTTGTCAAAAAGTTGTGCACAGACACTACTTGGAAAAAGACTGCAAAAAACAAAACAAAACAAACTAACTAACATTTTGAACCTTCCCCTGCGACTGAGGGGCGTTCTGCTTGCTCAGGGCCGCTCTTGGCTTCAGCTTCTCACCTGATGCCCTTGGCCTTGAGGACGAGGCGTGTCCTGTGTGAGTAGGGGCAGAACCTCATGCTGTAGAGACGAATCACACCATCAGGGACTGGCCCTGGGGGGCAGCTTCCTAGGGGTGAGGGAGGAGTGAGAGGGTAGAGAGTCTGTTAGCCCTGTGCAGAGATGGGCTCTCTCACCTCCTTGGGGTCTCAGGAGGTTCTGCGTGCTCACTCTCCCAAGTTCCAAGGAGGACACTTTGTTTAGTATTTTTAATTTATTTTTATTTACTAGAGAAAGAGAGAATGGGTGTGCCAGGGCCTCAAGCCACCACAAACGAACTCCAGACACATGCACCACCTTGAGCCTCTGACTTAACATGGGACCTGGGGAATTGACCCTGGGTCTTTAAGCTTTGCAGGTAAGTACCTTAACCACTAAGTCATCTCTCCAGCCCAGGGAGGACACATTTGCACCTGGCTTTTGAGACAAGCAGCTGTCCAAGTTCTTCCTCAATTCTCTGGCCTACAGGCCAAGGCCCAGTAGCTTCTGTCCAGAGCCAGCATCCCTGAGGACCCAGGTCTATAGACTCACCTTTTGACAAGGTCCTACTGGAATCCCCCGCCATCATCTCTCTGCAGGGGTCTGCCCAGTCCTCAGCTCTCACAGGCGCCTCCCTGTGGCTGTCCGCTGCTGTGGGCTCCAGGTACTGTTGTGCTCCCTCCTGCCCCAAACTGGAGTTCTGAAAGACTGCCCCCTGGTGGAGCAGATGGGAAGTGAAGGAGGATCACTGGGGCCAGAGCTAGGCTCACTTAACCTGAAGATCACCCCAGGTTTGAAAGGCCACTCGGGGGTGAGCGAAACAATAAGTATCAAAACAAAACCTGGAAAGTACGTCTTCCTTTAGATCCCTACGTGACAGCTCCTCCACATAAAGAAAATGTGGAATACTAGGCATTTAAAACCCAGAATGCACGTCAATGGAGTTTAATAAAAAACTGATCAGGGTGATGTTAACTTTCCCTTTCCTATTCCAAATCATCCCTCTTACATCACTCAGATAATTGGCTACAAATGAGTGCAGCATTTTTGTTTGCTTTTTAAGGCCAAACTTTCCATGGTCAAACAGATAGGATGAAAAAGTTATGAGGGTTGAGACCTTGCGTCATTCTGAGTGGATGCTAGCTAAATTTCTGCACCCAAACACCTTCCTTGCCTCACCCTATTTGTGAGCTTTGTGCCCAAGTTCTGAAAAGCTAGCAGTGTACAAGAACAAGATGCCCAGAGTCAAAGCACCATCATGAGCTTCCCACCCACATTCTAAATTTCTGAGACACATTCGGGTTGCCAAGGACACATTACCAGAAGTCCAGTAGTCCTGAGGCCACTTGCACATCTCTGTCTACATGACATTGAGGAGTCACCTGGTCTTGGCTCTGACATTGGTAAACTGAGGCTTTCTAGGTCTGAGATTAAGTGGGAATGTGATTTATGGAACTAACATGGAAGGATGGACAAAAATGTAGGGTGTGTTTCACACTAAATTATTTCTGTGATTTACCTTGCTCGCCACAACTGCCCAGTCAGCCTTTTGTACAAAAGTATCCTCAGGAAAATAATTTTTCCAAAGTGACCAGCCACTAGAGCCAAAGCAATTTAAAACTCCAAAATGCTGATCCATTGTCTTACTGATACCATCTGTATAACTTTAAAGAGAGTATGTCCAGGAAAAAAGACATAGATTGTAATGGCTGCCTCGAGATCAGGGAATCTAAATATCGGTCATTAAAATGACAGTCTCATTAGATGGCTTATAAATGAGTACCTTTTAGCCTTTGGAATTGTCATGTATACAGACATTCTTGGCTAAAAGTGTTAACATTTTTTTCTTCCACAGAATAAGAATCTTTGAAAATCTTCAAAATAGTAATGTAGCGCCATTTTTCACTGTCATTCTGGAATTTCCTGTGAGATATGCTTAGATGGTAATACAGCATGCTTTATATGGATTGAGGAATTCATATAAAGTGGGTTCCGTGACTGGCTTTTATATGATTTGAAAGACAAAAGAAGAAGGGAGGGAGGGGAGAGAGAGAGAATGGGCACACCAGGCGGCTGCCACTGTAAACAACTCCAGACGCGTGCCCCACTGTGCATCTGGCTTTACGTGGGTACTGAGACACTGAGGCTTTGCAGGCAAGCACCTTAACTGCTGAGCCATCTCTCCAGCCCTTGATTTTATGTTTTGTTCACTATGTTCCAAGTTTCTAGCACAATGCATGAATGCATAGCAGAGGCTCAGTAAACGTTTTGCACGTGTATTGTGTGCTGGTTGTGTGCGTATGCATGTGTACTGGTTCACATGTGCATGGGCGCATGTTTTCCATGTGGAGACCAGAGGTTCATGGCTTGTTTATGAGTCAAGTTCTCTCACATGAACACAGACTCATCAATTTTGCTAGTCTAGATAGCCAGCTCGCCCTGCAGATCCTCTATCTGTGCCTCCTGAGTGCTGGCATTGCAGGCTGGTTGCCACGCCAGTTGGGCAGTCACACGCCGGCTGAGCGTCTGATGCCAAGTCCTCATGCTTGCGCAGCAAGAGCTTTAATCCACTGCGTCGTCTTCCCAGACCTTAATATTTTTGAGAGAAATAAAGGGAAAATAGATGGTGTAGTGAAGATGTGGAAGTTGTTAGCAGAAAAAAGTGGAGTCACTTGCATTAGCTCTGACCCAGAAACAGTAAATAAGGCTAGGAGACTATTACGGAAAAGTTCCCTGATAATCATAATTGCAGATTACAGCCTTGTGTAGAAGCCACTGTGACTTTATACAGCTTGTGCTTCCGCAGGACATCTGCCTCGTCATTGTCTGGCAACCTCAGACTGACTATGGAGACAAAGGTGTGGCCGGTGCTTAGCTACTCCACAAGGCATAGAATAATTTTCAGGCTGGGTCCCTTGCCCTGAGGGACTCCTTTCTCTAAAGCAGCGGTTTGCTCTGTTGTCAGTTAAAAATACTGAAGCAGAATGACCCTTCGGCTGGTTTGCTCATGGACATAACCACCACCTGTCCAGTGCTACAGAATGATAATTGACACAAAACAAAATATTACCACTTATGAACCCAACAAATTAGAACAGGAGTGCATGGGTAGAGTGGCATATTCAAACCATACCAGAAAAGTCAGGTGATGTAGTCCTCTGTCCCCGGGGTCTTATGCATGAGGGAGCACCCATCCGTGACATCTGCAGCCTCAGGTGTCCTGAGCCTTGACTGCAGGTAGCCTCTCCCAACTCTATCCCTGGGACTCTGGCTCTGCATGATTCACCTTCCAGACCTGGTCCACTCAAATAGCCATGTGTTGGAAGCCAGTGAGCCTTGGTCTGGGCTCTGTGCCTTCTAGTCTTGTGTAGAGCTGCTCTGTGCTCCATTCCTTATGTTAATATCTAATCACCTTTAATGAGCCCCTTTAGATTAACTCTCTGCCCTAGCCTTCAGTAAGACCCCTTTGGACCCTGCAGGCGTTTTAACCCTTTCTTAGCCATTCTGTATCTATATATCCTGTGTGTGAAATCTAATATGAGAGTTCATAATAGTAATGAAAATATTGGAATAAAAGACCCTGTCATTGCCAATGGCCTCAAGATGAATTAAAGGTAATGAAATTGACGTAACTTGTGAATTTATTGTTCAATAAACTCTAAGATGGTGGAGAGACACAAGTGGTCTCACCTGTGTTCCTGACACAGCTTATTCACTGACTTCACTATTGTTATTATTGTGATCAATAATTATTGCTTCAAAATATTTTGAAGTACACTTCCCTGTCTTTCTCTTTGAAGGCCCCCTTTGCCCCCGCCTATTTATAATGAACCACCATGCCAGAAAGCCATAAAAGCAAAAGTTAGGAAAGACTAAGCAAGGGATTAAAATGACTAGCTTCTTTGAAGACCATTGCTTTATGTGTCTTGGTGGGGGTGGGGGGCTTAGGGGAGGAGCTAGACCTCTGTCCTTCATTACCATGGCAGGAGGGCGGGAGGGAGAGCCAAATCCTATAAAAGCCAGCCCCTGAGCTCACTTTGGGCCCAGTTCTGGGACACTTCGTTCTCAAAAAGGGAGCTTTCGCTTGCAGCCAAAGAATAAAAGTTTGCTGCCTGTCTGCTGTTCGGTGTATTTCTGAGTCTTCATTTCTGGAGCTTCCAAAGCCTTGTTTGCTTCTAGAAAGGACCCTAGAGGGGGAAGCAGTTTTCCCGCCACAGGAGGGAGGAGAAAGGGAAGGAGAAGAGCGGCGACACACTGCCTTCCACCAGCTCACTCCAGACTGCTTCCTTGAGGTGGCAGGGGAGACATCTGAAAAGTGTTATTCAGCAATTAAAGGCTCGGAACTTTGGCTTCAGACTAGGTCTGGATTGAAGCCTATTCGGCAAATTACTTTCCTTATGGGTGATAAGGGGATGACGGGGCATAGAATGAAGTATTAGTTGCCTGACGTGTACAGAGCAGTGTGTGGTGCGGTCAACACTCAAACTAATAGATGCTCCGGGCTGCAGGGATGGCTTCGCGGTTAAGGCACTTGCCTGCAAAGCCAAAAGGACTCGGGTTCAATTCCCCACACGTAAGCCAGATGCACAAGGGGGCACATGCGTCTGGAGTTCGTTGGCAGCTATAGACCCTGGGGTGCCCATTCTCTGTATGTGCCTCTTCCTGTCTCTCTCAAATAAACTTAAAAAATTAAGAATTAATAGCTGGAGCCGGGCGTGGTGGCGCACGCCTTTAATCTCAGCACTTGGGAGGCAGAGGTAGGAGGATCGCCGTGAGTTCGAGGCCACCCTGAGACTACACAGAGAATTCCAGGTCAGCCTGAGCTAGAGTGAGACCCTACTTCGAAAACAACAACAACAATTAATAATAATAATAATAATAATAATAATAATAGCTGCTTTGATAGTTTCGTCCGGGCTGGACCTCACCACTGCCCATTCACGGAGCCCCTCCTTCGCTGGGCTTGCCACTCGCCTATTGGTCCAGATCGCAGGGCTTTGGCCAATCGCCGGGCTCGAGAGCGAGCGCATGCGCAGGCAGAGCCAATGGGCGCGGGCGTTGCGGTCTCCTGGACACGGCGCGCACCGCGGCGGCCGCTCCGAGGGCCGCTCGGCGTCTGCGCTCCGCCCGGCCGGCCGCCGGGGCCCGGGGACGCGGCATGGCGCAGGACCGCGACCGCGACCGCGACGAGGCCGCCTTCCAGGCCGCCACGCTGTCCGTGAGGTGCCGCGCGGGGCTGGGGCGGGGCGCCCGGACACCCCGTGCCCGCTTCCTCCCGGGTGGTCTGCCCGCTCGGCGCCCACCTTTATGCCCGGTCTCCGCCCCACCCTTTCCCGCGGCCTCGCCCGGTTTGGTCCAGGCCCCCTCCGCCTGCTTACCCGGCCTTGCCTCCCTCCACCCTTCATTTCTGCTTCAGCCTACCCAGCTCTCGCTGTCTGTCTGTCTGTCTGTCTGTCTGTCCGTCCCGCACACCCCATCTCACATCCCGGAGATGTTCCCCCCCACCCCACGCCCGTCGTTATTTCAGGCCCTCCACTGCCTTCCCTCCAGCTCCCACCCTGCAACCGCGGTTGCTTTTGCATGTGTTGAGGGCGTTGTAACGTAGACGCCCCCCACTGCCCATACTGCATCCCGAGGCCAGCCCCAGGGTCCCCTCCCACCTCCTGAGAGGACTTATCAAACCTGTGTCCATGGCCTGCCCTTGCCTTCTGTGCCGTCTTGAAGCGCAGCTTCAGTGTTTAAATAAAAATACAATCTTCCTTGTATTCGACCCGCCTTCCCCTAGCATGTATGCTTATCACACAGGCCTTGAAATAATGTTCCCCTCACGTTCTAATCCTTTCACCCATGACTCCACTCACCTTTTAAAAATAGATCTTCAGGTTTCAGATGCAAAACCTGTTCACTTGTGGAAAGAAGCGACTTGGACCTGGGTCTTTACAACCATGCCGACCTACTCAAGTCGTTTTTAACTTTTATGTTTAAAACACAAATCAGTGACAAGAGCCCTGTGCGCGCTGTTTCCTGTTAGACACTTGATCTCTCCTCTTTCTGCTGCTGTCAGTTTTGCTCTTGCAACTATACAAGACCTCAGAAATCCTTTGGTGTCTTTAGGTTCAGTCAGGGTTTACTTAAAAGTTCTCTGAGGAACGACTTTAAGGTCTGTGGAACTTTAAATGTCTATAGTTCATGGATTCAAACTGGTGTTCTACCCAGAATGTCACTGATCTTAGTTGATGGGGCAGAAAGGGAGTGAAAAACAGAGCAGGCATGTTTCAAAGATCCTGACAACCTTCTATTTGCTCTTTAAAAAGGAAAGAAAAATTATTTGAACTGTATTATATTGATGATGTCCTTTTTCCAAAGATGGGTGCAAGGATTCCCTAGTCAGAATGTGCATTTTGTCAACAATGACACCATTTGCTACCCTTCTGGGAATTATGTCATCTTTATTAATATTGAAACCAAGAAAAAGACTGTACTCCAGTGTATTAATGGAATTGTGGGTGTCATGGCAACCAACATTCCTTATGAAGTTGTGGCTTTCTCGGACCGGAAGCTAAAGCCCCTCATCTACATATACAACTTTCCTGCATTGACCAGAAGGATCAAATTAAAAGGTATCCTGGGATGGCCCTCCTCTACCCATAACTGAAGGTCTTATAAATGAAGATGGTTTTCCTTTCAAGTCAAAGGAATCAAGCTGATCATTAAATATTTAAGTAGGCTACAGCCTTGCTAATCCAAGTACCTATCTGCTTATCATCAACATAACTGTTGACCAGGAAACTATTTGAAAGTGCAGAAACTGAGCTGGGTGTGGTGGCAATGGCCTGTAGACCCAACGTCTTAGCAGACTGGGAAAGGAAACTGCTTTGAGCCCATGAGTTGGAGGCCAGTCGATCTAGGCAGGAGAGCAAGAACCCAATCTCAAAAATAAATAAATAAATAAAAGAAACTGTCTTCCATCCCAAACCCACCAAATCAAAACTTTTAATAAGACTTCCCAAGGGATTTGAGAAACACTCATGTTAGAAGACTGACTTCTTACAGAACAATGATCTTTTTCTTCCTTAATCATTATTTATTGAGAACTCGCCTGAGCTGATGTCTGCATAACCAATAAAGACAAGTGTGAACTTCACTCTGTAGGGGGAAGGTAGTATCTAATGTAAAGTTTGTGATGATGGCAGATGAGTGCTCACTGTGTTCATGCGCACGCGTGCACACACACACACATACACACACACACACACACAAAAAAACCCAAGTGCTCAACTGGTGTTACCTACTGCTTGTACATTTTGAAATCTTTGTGGGGGCCATGCTGCATGTATTAAGGTAAGAGGACAATCTGGCGTGTTGGTCCTCCCCTCCCACCTTGTGTGAGGCCTGGTCTCTGCTGTATACCACACACGCTGGCCTGCCTGCAGCTCACTGTAGGAATGCTGGGATAACAGACATGAGCGGCCTTGTCCAGCTTTCTGGGGATCTGAACTCGAGTCCTCATTCTTGCACTTGGGAGCTCGACATGTAGCACATGCCTGCAGTCCTAGATCTAGAAGATCTAGAGTTCAAGGCCAGCCTGGGCTAAAAGTGTGACTGTTTCAAACAAAACGCTATACACTACGTGGGCCAAAGGTCATGCTTGAGGCTGCTTTTAGTTTTGGAGCCTTGTAAGTCAAATAAGTGGGTTAAGTCAAGAACCATCACTAATTTACACGATTTGTGGGAAAATTTGTGTCCTCACCAGATTAAGTCACATTTTAATATATTTTTGTTTATTTGAGGGAGAGAGACAGAAAGAGAGAATGGGCACGCCAGGGCTTCCAGCCACTGCAAATGAACTCCAGATGCATGCACCCCCTTGTGCATCTGGCTTACATGGGTGCTAAAGAATCGAATCAGGATCCTTTGGCTTTGTAGGCAAATGCCTTAACTAGTAAACCATCTCTCCAGCCCTTAAATCACATTTAAAAACAACTCATTTAGCATGTTGGGAGCTGTCTATACAGGCTATTAACTACCCTTCATCTTTAAAGATCCCCAGCTTAGTTTTCAGCTGTAGACCTGTGCAAGAAATTGGAAATAAATCCACACCAGTAACATGTTAAATAATAAAACACTAAAAGAATTCACAATAAAGTTAGGACCAATTCATCAAAGATATCTATTATTAAAATAATCACTTTATATCAACCTGTAAAGTCTAACCGGTATGATAAAATGTTTAAGAAAGTATAACTGTGGGAAAGGAGAGTCTAGGGAATGTCTATAAAAATGCTTATATCAAGATGCAAGTAGACTTAAATATTTATAAAGAAGCCAGAGACATGAGTTCAATTGCTCATGATGAAGACAGCCACTAACATCATGGATTGGAAGTATTAACTCCATAGAGACATCCCTGATGGAAGAGCTACCTATAATAAATCAATGTGTTTCTGACAAAATCGTTCATAGGTTTATTACCATAGAGAGAATGTAGTACTTAGCTAACTGCAGAGTTCACCTGGGACAATAAGAGAGCATGGTGACAAGGCAGAGGGTTTTGGTGACCTTATGGTGCTATAGACATTAGGAGTGTGCTATTCATTTGGGGACTACTGGGTCATGCAGGAGTTGAAGACTGGGGACAGGATCTAGGAAAGTGAAGTATATGATGGAGAAATTTACAAAAGGATGTGGGCTATTCAACAGTGATGTTAAGAAAACAATATTTGGGGGCTGGAGAGATGGCTCATTAGTTAGAGGTGTTTGCTTGCAAAGCCTAACAGCCCAGATTCAGTTCCCCAGTATTCATATAAAGCCAGATGCACAACATGGTGCTTGTGTCTAGAGTTTGTTCTGCACACCCATACTTTCTCTCTCTCCCTCTCCCTCTTCCCTCTCTCTCTCTGCAAAGAATAAGTTTTTAAAAGAAAATAATATTTAACCAAAAGCATCAGGTTAGATATACAGTACATCAAAATATATCACATGGAAAAAAGCAAACCCATTTGAAAAGTAGAAGGCAATTTAATAGGCTACTGAAATTATTTCATGTTCAGAAAAATTTTACATATACTTTAAAAAGATAGAATGATGAAAGAATGACCTTACCTAGACAGATCACATAATTATAAATGACCAATTATACACAGTCCAATTTCACTGTTAAAAAAAAAAGTGTAGTTTAAGCCCGGGAGCTACTTTTTTTGAAATGCAGTTTTCTAAAGACCATGATTGTTAGTCAAAGTGCAGTGGGACTGACAGCATTCCTGTAAGCTTGGTCTTCCTGGGAAATGTATATTCATGGTCACTGTGAGAAGCAAGACTCCACTTTAAGGCACTATGATAATCAGAAATACAGTTACAGTTTTGTATGCAGAGAAGTTAAAAAGTACTGCCATAAAAACTGAAGATGGAAAAGAACCCAGTCCCTAGCAGTACGAATACATGGCAGTGTGTCAAAGCTCCCTGTACAAGGTTAAAAACATACATTTTAGGGCTGGAAAGATGGCTTAGCGGCTAAGATACTTGCCTGTGAAGCCTAGGGACCCACATGGGACTCTCAAGATCCCATGTAAGCCAGACACACAAAGGTGAGGCAAGTGCAAGGTCGCACATATTCAGTAGGTGGTGCAAGTGTCTAGAGTTCAATTTCAGTGGCTGAGGCCCTGGCACACCAATTCTCTCTCTCTTTCTCTCTCTCTCTAAAACTACAAATAGGGATGGAGAGATGGCTTAGTGGTTAAGACCATTGCCTGCAAAGCCAAAGTCCCAGGTTCGATTCCCCAGGACCCACGTAAGCCAAATGCACAAGATGGTGCATGCATCTGGAGTTGGTTTGCAGTAGCTGGAGTCTCTAGCATATCCATTCTCTCTCTCTATTTGCCTCTTTCTCTCTCTAATAAATAAATAAAGATGTTAAGAAGTGAAAATAATTTTAAAACTAAAAATAAAATTAAAAACTACATTTTAAAGAAATATTAAGAAAATGGTAAAATGCTTGTTATAATGTGAACATAGAAACCAACAGGACACTATGAATGATCTGAATTCTATTTCTGTGTCTGGTTTTATGTGGATCTTACGAGCCCAGGCCTATAGGCTTTGCAAGTAAACTCTGTAACCACTGAACCATGTCGCCAGCCCCTGAATTGCATTTTATTTATTGGTCTATTTATTTTCAAACAGAGAGAGATAGAGAGAATGGGCACACCAGGGTCTCCAGCCACTGCAAAGGAATTCCAAATTCATGCACCACTGCGCATCTGGCTTTATGTAGGTATTGGAGGGAGAATCAAACTCCCATCATTAGGCCTTGCAGGTAAATGCCTTAGGTGCTGAGCCATCTCTGCAGTCCTCAAATACCATTTTAAAAATATTTATTATATGTAATATTCACTCCATACTCATAGCTATAAAAAGCAAACTTACATTTAAATAATTATATTTGTATGTATTTTTACATGTAAATACATAGGATAAAAATACCAGAAAGAAGCTGGGCACAGTAGTAGACATTTGTAATCCCAGTATTCAGGAGGCAAGGACAAGAAGGTCTTGAGTTTAAGGTCATTTGGGGCTACATAGTGATTTTTGAAGCCCGCCTGAGCAAATAAACTGGAATTATTACAACTTCCCAAAGTACTGGAATTGTGAATAACTTTTAATTGCAATGTCTCATTTGAGACTTTTTGCTTTTGTTTTTCGAGGTAGGGTCTCACTCTAGCTCAGGCTGACCTGGAATTCACTATGCAGTCTCAGGGTGGCCTTGAACTCATGGTGATCTTCCTACCTCTGCCTCCCAAGTGTTGGGATTAAAGGCATACACCATCATGCTCTGCTTCATATGAGTCATTTTAAGGACTTGGGATCATTCATTTTGAATCAAACTGAAACATTAATGTGCCGAGTTCTGAGATGACATCTATCCACAGGGTCCTAATGGTCTTAATTCACTCTAGTAAAACATGGATCCCAGGGCTGGAGGGATGGCTTAGTGGTTAAGGCAAGGCCAAAGGGCCCAGGTTCGATTCCCCAGGACCCACGTTAGACAGATGCACAAGGGGGCGCATGCCTCTGAAGTTCCTTTGCAGTGGCTGGAGGCCCTGGCCCACCCATTCTCTCTCTCTCTCCCTCTTTCTCTGTGAAATAAATCAATAATTTAAAAAATTTTTAAATGGGTCCCACTAGGACTGGTGGTACCTGCTTATAATGCCAGCATTTGGAAGACTGAGGCAGAACTATCATGGGTTCAAAGCCAGCCTGGTTTACATTGGAAGACTCTGTCTCAAAACAAAACAAAACAGACCAAAAATAATAATGACAAAAGCAATGAAAGCAGTTCTTAACTTTGCTATTAGATTTCTGTTCATGGTCTTAGAGGTTGACCAGAAGGAAATCTTTTGCTGCAATAAATAGTTAAGTGCTTTAAAGATACATTAAAAAAATCACTAGAAAAGAATGTGACCATCAAGTCCTTGTAATGGCTTTTATATTTTAGGCAATATTCTTCTGGACTACACTTTACTTTCCTTCAGCTACTGTGGCACCTACCTGGCTAGTTACTCCTCTCTGCCAGAATTTGAGCTGACCCTCTGGTAAGTTTCAGCACCCCAAAACATTTCCTTCACTAGATTCCACTGGAATTGTGTCCTTCTGGATATTATAAAAGAGAACGTACATGAATATCTGAAACAAGGGAAGATAGAATAAAAATCCCAGTCATTTAATGTAGTTGTTTAGGTATGAAATTTGTCAGGGCAAAACCATATGATGGCTAAATTATTGTCTCTTTTAACTCACGTGCTGCAATATTTCCTTCATCGGGTAACAGGTGCAAGTACAAGTATTGTTTTTAGTGACATCAGAACAGAATGCTGAGAGTGTAGCAATAGACCACATCTGTCACCTGGCCATCCATGTAGGAAAACCTGTGGATTAGACAGACACAGCTCTGGTCTGAGCTGAGTCATTTCGCGTGACCAACTTCACGGCCCCATTCACTTTTCCATCTGTAATATCAACCTCTTCAGGAGAGAATAGTTGTTATAAGGAGAAGTATAAAATGTTCCAGGAATTATTGAGGACACTCTTTAGACACAAAAATTTCTTGCACAAAAATGTAAGAATCAAAAGCATATTGAATTTATGTGCTTTATTTCTTGGGTGTGTGGACATGTTTGTATGTGTGTGGGTACATATGTGTACACGTGTGTGGGGGCCAGGGAACAATCTCAGGTGTTTCCCTTAGATTGTTGTTCACTTCTTCTTAAGACAGGGTCTCATTTCTGCCACCTCAGTGCTGGCCCTAAGGCATGTGCCTCCCACTATGCCTGGCATTTATGTGGGTGCTGGGGATCAAACTCAGGTCCTCATGCTCATGAGGTAAGCCCTTTGCCAAATGAGCCACATATACCCCTGGTCCAATTATGCATGATTAAAAAATAGCTTTACTAAACCAGGCATGGTAGTTTACACCTGTAATCCTAGCACTCAGGAGACTGAAACAGGAGATTGTGGTGAGTTTGAGGCCAACCTAGGCTATGTAGTGATTTTTGGACCAGCCTTGGCTACAGTGTGAAATCCTGTATAAACAAATAATCAGTTTTTATTGAAGGCTGATTGCTTACTTAACCTGCATGAGGCATGAGTTCAATCCCCAAAACTACCAAAAAAAAATCTTCAGCTTTATCGAGATGTAATTTAAATGTAATAATCTGCTCATATATGAAGTATACAGTTTAATCATGGAAGCCAAATATATCCATCCTCCATGTGCCCTTTGAGAGGCTCATTATTGGCCCTTGCCACACATACCCTTATCTTATCCCTGACCTGGCACTAAGCAGTGCCTGATATGTTTGTATCACTCAAGATTCACTTGCTTTTTCTAGAATTTCAAACACAGGGAGTCATACAGGGTATCTTCTGTTTCATTTGCCTGATTTCAGGCAGCACAAATGAAATTTGAATGTCAACAGTCTTTCTAGCCCAGGACATGGATATGCCACACTTCGTCTAGTCACCTCTTGGCAGCTAGTGGTGGGTCTCCTTTACAAGGGTGATGACCCTCTTTATGAGGTCCTGCACATCTGAATTGGGGGCGTGGGGACAGAAACATTCAGAGGCAGCAGTTCCTGAATACATAAAAAAAGAAAAGCATACCACAGTTCAAACAAAGAATGGTCAACTAGAACTTTAGAAGAAATACAGGAATACCAGAACAGTGAACATCCCGGAAGTCTCTGCCATAGCACTGAACTGGACTGTTGTACCAGACAGCACAATCACAGCATCACCTTTGTTCTGGTATTGACCTTTCCCCAGTGAAGTCACGCTTCCCCTTATCCCGTAGAGCTTGCACTCAGTACCCCACTGCAGTGGTGTTAACACCTGAACTCAAAGCAAGGAACAAAGTCCACGGTTTGAGTTCAAGGGAGCTGGTTGCAAACTGCTGAGCCAGCAGTTTTCTTTTATTCCAGCTTGGCTTTTTTCTTCTTGTGAACTCTTTGTCCAAATTCATGTAGTGGGTATGTGGTTGAGTAGGAAAAACCTGAAAAGGGTCTGAGATCTTCCGCAGCATTCAGTGGTCTTGGGCTCAAAGGTGCATGGACCAGAGACACCTCCTGTACCCTGAAGAAGGAGGTCAGGTTTAAGTAGAAGCCTGTATTAGTTTGCTAGGCCCAACTTAACAGGTACCACAACATAAGTGGCTTAAGCAACAGAAATCCATTGTCTCAGGTTCTGGAGACCAGAATTTCAAGATGGAGGTATGGGCGGGGTCAGTTTGTTCTGCAGTGCTGAAAGCACATCTGTCTGTTCCAGCCTCCTGCCAGACTCTGCTGGTTTGCAGGCATTTTGGGTGCTCATTTACACGTGACCCTCTCTCTCTCCCCCTCCTTCCCTGTGTGTGTGTGTTTGTGTGTCTTCATTAAGGCTCAGCCTTGATTACCCTGTCTTAACATAATCACCTCTGTCAAATTCCTGTTTCCAAATATGGTCATATTCTGAAGGAAGTCAGGTCACTCAGCCCCTTTTCTCTGCAGTTCAACCCATAGCAATATCAAAGGGAAACCAGGGATGAGCCTTAAGAAGAGGAGAAGGATCCCAAGCAAGGGAGAGGCACGTGCAAAGACCACAGGATCAGAGAATGTATATCAGGCTTTAATTGAAAGGTCGCAAGAGATTTACTTTAAAGATCACAATAAAGAAATTAGGCATGAGAGAAACAAGCCTGAAAGGAAGTGTGAGGCCAGCTTGCAGTTATTCAGCAGGGAGTGTATCCTCAGGAGGGAGGCAGGGTAGACCTATGTCTTGAAGGCCAATCTGGGTTGCATAGCAAGATCTTATCTTAGCGAGAGAGGAAGAGAGGGAGGAAAGGGAGGCAATGAAGGGAGAGAGGGAGGGAGGGACAAAGTGAGGGAGGGAGAAAGGAAGGAAGGAAGGGAGGAAAACTGAGGCTCTGTGAACTGCTGTGAGTATGGACAATGGGGAAGAAGATGAGGGGAAACAGTTTATCCCTCCTGTATCACTGAGCAAAGGTTCACACCATACACTACTGACTCCTCTGGTTTATTGCCCCCTGCAAGCGACGCTCAGGGAAGCCCCTGAGCATGTGCAGCATGTATGAAGTGAGACACAGGTTGGGTATGCCACATGAAGTAAGTAAAGCAGTAATGTCCACAAAATTAGATAGTCATTGAATCCATGGGAACAAAGGAGGTTAAGGCCCGAGACACAACGAGGTTGGGAGGACATGAGGTATAACATACAAGCTGCATGCCAGAGCATCAAGAGTTCTTCCATGGCGCATGCCTTTAATCCCAGCACTCAGGAGGCAGAGGTAGGAGGATCGCCGTGAGTTCAAGGCCACCCTGAGACTACAGAGTTAATTCCAGGTCAGCCTGGACCAGAGTGAGACCCTACCTCGATAAACCAAAAAAAAAAAAAAAAAGAGTTCTTCCAGAAGGTGTTAAAGGTTGAGACATGCCCTCTTGATTAGTGGCAATGGCAGATGTCTATGAGTTCTAAACAGAGGTGTGGTAAGGGAATGGTGGCGATGGGTACAGGAGGCTTGGGATGAGGAGGGAGAGTGGTGCCGAGGGAGGAGATACAGGGAGTTTAGCACAAGAAATTTAGCTGGAAGAAGACAGTGAGAGACATGGATGGCTTGGAAAGATGCAAAAGAGAAGGTATGAGTGAATAAGCTCTGGAAGACAAGACCTGATCTAGTGCTGGGTGGTCAGAGGCCTTCAGCTGGAAGCAGGGTAGGCCTTGCATGGTAATGGGAGAGAAGTGGCCCGGGAGGCAACCAGAAACAGTGGTTAAACTTGAAAGTGTCCCGACCCGCGGGACCTCGTTATTCGTGGGGGCGAGGGGAACCCTAACCTGAAATAAGATGGGCGAGAGAGAGGAAGAGACTCAAGCAAATGTACACTTGTCAAGAGTCCAATTTTATTGAGCCACAGCGGCCTTTTTAAGGGTTAGGGTTAGGATCTTGGCGGGGGGGGGGCTGGAGGAGGCAGGTGGTGGAAAGTTACAGAATCTTCTTGGCCTTTGGCCTAGGACAGTTTGCGGTTATTCCAGGAATTCACAGTATAGTTCTCACGTCTCTGCAGTCGCCAGGCAGGATGTTAATTAGTTAGGTGTGGCGGGGTGAGGGGATGGAATCAGTTAGGTATGGCAGGGTGGGGGGATGAGGAAAGGTCGGAAGTTGCTCAGGGCAGAAGTTATCTCAGGGCAGAGGTTATCTCAGGGCAAAGATCTGTTCAGGGCTCATCTCCTCGTCTCCAACATGAAAGCAGGAGAAATTCTGTTTTCTTTGTTAGAATGGAGACCATTCATGTTGAGGAGGTAACTCGGGTTAAGGCTTCAGGAGAGTGAAGAGTATTAAAAATGTCTGCTCTAGAACACGAAAGAGAAAAGCAGTCAGGGATGCGACAAGACAGGAGGTTGCTTCGATTTGAGGGTCCAACAGTGGCAGGAGCCAGGAATCTGTAGCATCTCTGGTGTGCACAGCCACATGCTCTTTGCTCCTATGTCTGGAGAAGCCTAGGCGCTCAAGTGTGTCTGACCAAGATTGACAGGCTTGTCAGGTGTCTGAGACAGGAAGTTGAAGAGGAGGGAGTCCACAGGCAAGGGATGGTCAGGAGACATCAGGTCCTGTTTTGCAGTCACTGCTCTCTGAGTTCCTCAGGTGAGGGTAGAGCCCCCATACGTTTAAAATCCATTTCTTTGTTCTTTTCCATCCATCTAACAAAGGACCTCGTTCATGGTAAGTTTTGAGGATATTCACTCAAAAGGGTAAATGAAAGAATCAATTTTAAAATGCTATTGATTTGATTTTAAAACTTCATAAGTGATCAGTTTTCCTTAGTGAATACAGTATCCCCAGACCCATGTGAAATATTCAAACATAATAAACTACTACTTTTATTTTTCAGCATATGTGATGATATATTCCATTTCCTAGGTTTGGCAGAGTTAAATTCAAATCAAATAAGAAGGTTAAAGTAGCCTTGGTGTAGTGTACAGCAATGTGATATTTTGAAAACATACTATTTTGCTTCTTAAAGGAATTCAGTTAAGCATAACTGCCAATAAATTTGATGTTTGTGTTATAGGTTATATAAATTATACACTATGTTCCAGTGTAATAAATTGTCTTAAAATAATCAGATATTTTCATGATATAAATTAAATATAGTTAATGTTTTCCCAAATGCTGTTTTTTCTAAGGAACTGGGAATCCAATACCGTCTTGTGCAGGAAATCACAACCTGGTGTGGATGTGAGCCAGATGTCTTTTAACCCCATGAACTGGCACCAGCTGTGTTTATCAAGTTCAAGTATTGTGAGCGTGTGGACCATTGAAAAGTGCAATGAGGAGCATTATTTAAAATCAAAGTAGGAGGCTTTGTCATTATATAGCAGTAGCATGTTAGTCTTTGAGTTCATGGACTGGGATTGGGCTACTTTGATGAATAAAGTGGTTTTCTATACAAGCACACATACACACATACATGCAGCTTATCAGCTATAACATCTTTCTATATCTTATTACCATGGTGTAGTTGTTTGCATATCAAAAACATTCTCTTTGACTTAATTTCCCAATTAATTTTTTCAAGTCCTTTGAGAATTGCTAGCACAGCTTAATTTTCAAAATTTTAATTTATTCTTAGTATTTTTTTAATGCAACTATTGTAACAAAGGGGAATTTATAAGTTTTTTGCTCCTACTTTTTTTGTTGTGTCCTACTGACATCTCAAAAATAAATATTTCAGGACAAGGGAGAGGGCTTAGTGGATCAAGTGTTTGTTGTTCTGAGCACCCAAGTTGGGATCCCCAGAACCCACATAAGAAGGCAGACAAGCAGGCATCTGTCATCTGAGCACACGATGTGAGAAGGGAGGTAGAGGCAGGATAATTCACTGGAAACTCACAGGCCAGCTAGCCTCCTGAACAGACCTGTGGACAAGAGATCCTGCCTCAAACAAAGTGGGAAGCAAGGATGGACACCTGAAAGCTGTCCTCTGATCTCCATACATGAGTGCCATAGCTCCCCAACCCAAATATGTGCCCCGTTAGATGTAGGAGGTGTGCAGATCTATACAGCATATGGCGGGGTCACATTATCCACATAAGAGGAGTTACAGGAATGGAGAGATGGCTTAGCAGTTAAGGTGCTTGCCTGAAAAGCCAAAGGATTTAGGTTCAATTCTCCAAGTCCCACGTAAGACAGATGCACAAGGTGGCACATGCATCTGGAGTTCGTTTGCAGTGGCTAGAGGCCCAGGTATGCCCATTCTCTCCTTCTCTCTTTATCTCTCCCTCTCTAATAAATAAAAATAAATATTTTTTTAAAAGAAGAGTATTACATATAGTGTTGTCAAGGAAGTCACCTGTTTATAAAGAAACAAACAGAAAAAAACTCAATGGTTCAAAGAGGAATTCTGGGACAAATTGTTAATAGTGGGCACAGTTAATAACAACCGGTGTATATAACCAAAGAGTTCAAAGCCTCAAAGTGCCACTGAGCCGATCACCTTTTTTTCAGAACAAGACATGGTCTTGAAATTTCAAGCTTTGAACAATTGTGTTGGGGGCTGATGAGACAGTCCAGTGGGAAGAGTGCCTGCCTCACAAGCATGAGGGCTGGAGCCAGCCGGCCAGTTCGGCCTAACTGGTGAACTCCAGGCCAATGAGGCCCTTTTCAAAAAAAAGTGGCAATGTACCTGAGGAAGGACAACCAAGGCTATTCTCTGGCCTCCACCTCACATGTACACATGCACCTGCAAACACATAAACATGCACACATACACAACATAAAAAATACATCACCTTAAACCATGAAGCCAGTTAAAACAGAAAACAAGCAACCAGATGAAGGCTAGGGGGAAAAAGAGTTATGCTTAGAACTCTGTCTCTCAAGTTCATTTTCATAAGAACCCATTGAATAGATAAATCTGTCTCTAGTCACAGCTGACAACACCATGCTTTAGCACCGAGGACAATGTCTCTATCAGATCCCTGTGAGGATCTTCCCCTTTCCTCCTTTGCTGCCCTCGAACTTACTATTGTACTTCTGAAGGTTGACTTGGGTGACTTAAAAATATTTTAAATTTATTTGAGATAGAGGGGCGGGAGAGAGAGAGAGAGAGAGAGAGAGAGAGAGAAAGAGAGAAAGGCAGGTAGAGAGGTAGAAAGAGAGAATGCCAGGGCCTTCAACCTTCACAAACAAACTCCAGACTCATGTACCACCTTGTACATCTGGCTTACCTGGGTCCTGGAGAATCAAATGTGGGTCCTTTGGTTTTGCAGGAAAGCACATTAACCACTAAGCAATCTCTCTAACCCTTGGGTGACTTTTTTTTTTAATAAGCACATGAAACAAGTCCTGCCTCAAAAAGCAACAGGATGCTACAGTAGTCACACCATGCAGTTCAGCCCTCTGCTTATGTGATCACTCTCAAAATTACTGTCATTCACGGAACATACCAAGGAAGCTTCCAATTTAATGCCAGCTTCTCCAAACTTACCTTTATAACCATATCATAGATTAAAAGCAGATATATGGTAAGTTTGAAAATGAATTCTTGTTATCAGAGATTGCAAAGGTGGCTGAATACAGCCTATATGTATGTTGATTTTTGCCTACAAAATTTGATTAGTTGCCAACATTTTAAGCTTGTGCTGTGTGTGAAGGAGATGGCTCAGCAGTTAAGGCACTTGCTTGAAAAGCTTGCCAAACCACGTTCAGTTCCCCAGTATCCACATATAGCCAGATGCACAAAGTAGCACATGCTTCTGGAGTTCATTCTCAGTGGCAAGAGGCCCTGGTGGGCCCATACTCACTCCCCACTCTTTCTCTATAAATAAATAAACATGTAAAAAATAAAATCTAAGCTGTTTCTCATAAATACCCAGACTATGGTATTTTGGAACCAAATGCTTCCCATGTTACCAACTCTTTTGAATAAAACTGAGGAGTACTTGCCACTTTTACAAGGGACAGACACTCTCTACTGGTCATACTCCCTATCTCCTGCCCATCAGCATTGTATTTTACAGTTCTTGCTTCAGACATTAACTTTGCATACTTTATTTATTTAATGCGTATATGGGCATACCAGGATCTCTTGCTGCTGCATATGCCAGATGTATGTGCTACTTTACATCTGGGTCATCAGGTGTTTCAAATAAGTGCCTTTGACCGCTGAGCCACTCTCCAGCTCCTAATCCCTGTACGCTTAACTTATAACTGTGTGTGCCTTGTCCTTATATGATATATATTTTAAAACCTGTCCCTTGGCTTTCATCTTCCCATGTATTTTTATATCACAACCCTCCCCTATCTTATACTGACAGGCAGAGGTTACGTCCATAATTAGTTTCTGTTAATCTGTTGTGATGGCTTCCTTATCTACAGGTCAGTAAAACTTCCTCTAGAAGATGGAACATTTTTCAATGAAACAGATGTGCTTTTCCCCACTTCATTGCCCAAGGACCTCATTTATGGACCCGTGCTACCACTGTCAGCCATTGCTGGGCTAGTGGATGAAGAGGCAGAAACTTTCAGGGTAATTACCTTGTTTGCTTAACAGATGGTAGTCTTAGAAGTGAGTTTTCACTTGGCTATGAGACAGGAAGGCTTCAGAGGATGGTCCTGATGAAGAGTGAGAGACAGAGACTTTGGATGGCTGAGTTTAGATGTCTGGGAAGATGATGAAAAAACTGGGAGCCTCAATGATAATTTTATTTTGGACAGACTGAAGTTGAGTGGACAGGAAGCATTGAAGCAAAGATGCTGGGTGGAAGATGGCAAGTAGACCCCATGTCAGGATAGAGAGGCAGGGCTGGAAACACAGACGTCAGTGTCTATCTCACAAGTGGCACTTGGGAGTGTTCAGTTCAGGTGTGATTAACAAACAGAGAAAGGATGAGAGAAAAGAATAGAGCTCAAAGAGGAGAAGGCGTGTGGTCCAAAAACAAGCGATGCAGGAGAGAGGAAGGCAGAAAAGAATGGTAGAAAGTTTCAAGAGGGAGAATTTGTCCACAACTTCTCCTTTCCCTCCCTCCCTTTATCCCTTCTCACTTTCCTTCCATACATATGTATCAAGCTCCCTTCCCGTAGCAGACACTCTTTTGGCAATGAGACCACATGGAGACCCAGCAGCCATGATCCTCAAGCGGTTCCCATTCTTATGTGCACCACAACAAAAGCAGCATCCCTCAAACCACAACAAAAGCAGCACCCCTCAAACCACAACAAAAGCAGCACCCCTCAAACCACAACAAAAGCAGCACCCCTCAATGTGGTCGTTGTGGCAAAAGGCAGAGGTCTGGGGAATTGGCACTTGGTGGAGGGTTGGGGGCTGGCGTCCCTAGCAGAGAAGGGCACTTCAGGTGTACAGAAATGCCTGTTCAAAGGCCCTGGGGGGAGAAGATGGACAGCTACTGGAGGAACTGAGACTAGATCTGTGTGGCTGGGGCATGATAAAGGAAGACAGGGTGATGGCTGAATGAGGCGTAGGGTGGTGGAGGAGGGCACACAGCACAGTAGCAGGACAAGGCATTTGAGATGAAGGTAAGGAATGTCAGTCCCCCAAGCCTCCAATACCTGTGTTAGGCTGGCCATTCTGTGAAACTCCTAAACAGTTATCAGAGGGGGATGTTCTGAAATAGTTGAGACTGCTGCAGAAAATTAATCTATGAATGCGAAAAGTAATTTACCGTGAAAACTTAAATTTTATTATAAAATGTTTGTGGCAAGCAAGGAAACAAGTTCAAGCTCCCAGTGACTCCTCTAATGAATGACAATAACTCACTGTTGGCAGATTCTTGGCTAGCCCCAGGTTTTAGTCTTGGAAGTAGCACCACACTCAGCCACTAGGGGGCAGCAAAGAAAAACAAGCGGCTCAGTCATCACACTTGTTTCTATTTCAGTTGGTACTCTGTGCCTACATTATCCAAATTTCATCTCAAATCCTTTTCTCTTTCTGTAGTCAACTTCTGTATGAGTCCTCATATTTCTCTACACTACATGATAAATCCTACACAAAGCATTTAATATGCAGTCAATTGTTCTTTGCCTTTGGAAAATGTTGGGATATAACTCATTCAAATACCTGGAGTTGCCATTTTGAAGAAAAAAAAAATCTTTTTAGAGCTCCATGCTGATTTCCTTCTTTTATTCGGGGATCATTCATCTAGCAAACATTGATTGGGGCATTTGATAAATTTCCAGAGACTACTGTTCTAGCCATAGGTATACAATAGTAAACACAGCACGGAAAGAGCCCCTAACTGTATGGTGCTTTACTGACTGGTGAGGGGGAACAGTAAGTAATAAATTATGAAGTTATACATAGAATGTTATGTGCTGCAAAGTCTGATGAAATAGGTATAATAGGATAAATTGGAATATGTTTCACAGTTGAGAGGCAGAAGTAGGATTGTAGTGAGTTCAAGGACACCTTGAGACGACATAGTGAATTCCAGGTCAGCCTGGGGTAGAGCAAGACCCTACCTTGAAAAAACAAAAAACTAAAACAATATCACCTCAAACAGATTGCCAATGTGATTCTCCCAATGCCAGTGAGTCTGCGTGTATGAAACAGAATGTGAGAATTAAAACTTAGAATTTTCTGGCCAGGGCAAGCTAAACTTGTATGTGACTTTTTTTCCTTATGAGCTGTCTTGGTATTATTTTCTTTAATAATATATTTTGTGTTATTTAAAAAATAAATGTGGACTGGGTAAATGGCTCATCAGTTAAAGATGCTTGCTTGCAAAGCCTGCTGGCCCAGGTTCAGTTTACCAGTGCCCATATAATACGTTTGATCCAATTTCTGCCCAGATAACACCTGCCTTTGATTTCCCCACACTATAAGTGGATATGTTGCTCACATTCTCAGTAAGCTGTGTAATGTGTCCTAGGCCTATTTATAATGTGCCTTTCTAGCAGTAGCTACAAGAAAGATAATGGGATTTTTCAATATCTATAATCTTGTAAAAGTCCTTAGCTTGCCAACTTATATACATACATGGTTCATAGTATCCAGGTCACAAGAAATAAGATTTGGCAGGAGGAATGAAACTAAGACCCTTGAGGTTTACTTTTGGTTATACTTTTGTTCATTATTAACACTAATCAAAGCTTTAGCCATTTTCCTCACCAAAATGAAAAGGTAAATGACTGATAATTTGATTTAAAAATTAAATGCAAAGTGTATGCTTTATCAATATTCCCTGTATGTCTTAGAGCTATTAAACTGTAGCATTAAATTTCTGTTTTCAGAAAGAGGGTAAAATAGGGACTGGGGAGATGGCTCAGTAGTTAAAGTTGTTTACTTGCAAAGCCTTCCAACCCATGTTAAGTCCTCACCAGCACCCACATAAAGCCAAATGCAAAGTGGCTCATGCATCTGGGATCCTACAACAATGGGAGGTGAAACCAGGAGAATCTGAAGCTCTTTGGCCAGCTAGACTGGTGTTCATGTGCAGTGGCAGTAGACCCTGTCTAAAGAAGGCAGAAAAGAAGTGCACAGACACCTCCAGGTTATGTTCTGACTTCCACATGCACACCATGACACATGCCGCACACATAGTCCCCCCCCACCGTACACACACATAAATAAATAAATTTAAGTTTTTTCAAAAATGGAAAGGTTAAGATGCGTGGAGTAAGAAGCCCTAGGAAATGACAATATTTATTACCAGCACTTTTCAAAATGGCAACTCTAGGTATTTGAATGATTTGTTTTCAGTCCCCAAAGTGAACTTTTCTTCTAAAGACATTCCAGGTTTTGTGCATTTCCCCTTTTGTGGGATCAAATCCATGTGGGATGTCTTATGAACCAAATTAGAGGAGCCACAGAATCAGGGTGGGCTCTTCCTCCCTGTCACCAGCTAAGTAGAGGCACTAAGCCTTGGTGAGCTGTGCAGATCAGAAAAGAGGAATGTGGATGGACGTCTCCCCACCTCCAAAGGGCAGTTTTACACAGAAAATAATTTTTCTTAGACTCAAGACACCAAAAGTGCCCACTAAGAAATGATTTATAAGTTGTCATAACTTTCATGAGAGTCTGTGACAACAGAGCTCTGAGTGCATTGGCAAGAAAGCTTAAGCGTTTTTCTTGGTGAAATAGCATGTAAAGAGAAGTAGAGTGAGGAAGGAGAAATTCACTGTAGCCATTGGCACATGGCAAGGCCAGTGACTTTGTGAGTGACCATATGAATTGGTTTCTCCCTGGCAGTTGTTTTGATGGGCATTTCTCTGGTTCTTTCACATGATTGATGTCTAACACAAGGTTATTATTCTTGCCCCAAAGCCCAAAGATGATATCTACCCTTTGCTTCACCCCACAATGCATTGCTGGACTCCAACAAGCGACCTGTATGTTGGTTGTGAAGAGGGTCATCTTCTGATGATTAATGGAGAAACCTTGGCGGTGACTGTGCTGCAGAAGCAAGAGGAGAATTTACCAGGTGAGACCCGGTCCTGCTCCACAGTCGCAGAGGCCTAGCGCAGCCATGGCCCCTAGCTGGCGTGCTCTTGTTCCCTGATTTTGCCCTTTTTTTTGGAGATACAGCTGATCCTCCTTCCGTTTCACCTCTACTTATTCACCATGATACTCTTATCACAGGTACAGCCTATTGAGTGTTTTATATGCATATCTCATATAATCATCCAAACAGCATAGTGAGGAGTTACATCTGCATCTCTGTAATACAAACAAGATTTAAATGAAAACAAAACAGGTGCCCCCATGGTAGTATATGCCTTTAATCCACAGCACTCTGAAGGCAAAGGTAGGAGGATCACCATGAGTTCAATGAGGTCACCCTGAGACTACATAGTGAATTCTAGGTCAGCCTGGACTAGAGTGAGACCCTACCTTAAAAATAAACAACAACCAAAAAAAAAAAAAAAAAAAACAGGACTGGAGAGATGGCCATAGTGATTAAGGCGCTTGCCTACAAAGCTAAAGGATTCAGGTTCAATTCCTGGCACTCCTCTCTCTCTCGCATTACAAATAAAATTAAATTAAATTAAAAAAAAAAGAATTTCAAGGAGAACCATAGGTCCGGTGCCCATTCTTGGTTCCATCAGCTGTGATCAGGGTGAGGTCTGACTCAGGAGATGACACTGGCACCCACCTGGGCAGTAGGTGTGGATTCTGGAGAGAGCCTCTCCAGGGAAACCTCCCCAGACCTGCTTGTAGGCACTCTATTCCAGTTGCATTCATCGTTTCACACCTTGATTTCGTCAACCATCTCAGACCCTCACTGACCTTAATCTATCTTGAGGGCATCTGCAGGGCATCTGGTCCCTGTTGAACTACCCATTTTGAAGACCATGTCAGCACACAATTCCAGGCCTGGGCAGCCTTGACATCAAGCCTGCCTTACTCGGATCCTAGCTGCTACATTAGCAATGTTTCCCACACCCACTCAGGATCACGTCTCTTCTCAGAACAGTATTTCTTCCAGCATTTCACAGATGTGCCTCTTGGCTTATTTCCTTATCTCTGTTTCTCTCCATACCTTCCAATGTACAACTCAGATATCAAACACTTCCAGAAAAGTTTCCCTTACTGCAATGTCCCTTGTTGACTCTCTCAACCCAGTCTCTGATCATACATCACTGGCAAAGCTTTTCCACCTGACAGCCCTTACTCTGACTGCTTCTCCAGATCCGCTCCCCTTATAAGCATCTCCAGGGTCCCTGGAAGCTCTCTGAGAGCCAGCCTCCTTCTGCTGGCTCCAGCTCCTCTCACTTGAACCTCTTCTCAACTTTCTTAACATTCTCTTCAAATTCTACCAGCTGCCTTTGGTGGTTACCTTTGTCTGGGATATCTCTCTCTCCTGCTTTGTGGAGCCTTCTCTGGCCTCACCCCAACTTCTAGGTATAATTAGGTGGCTATGCTGGAATTCTTGGTTAGGGCCTTGCACCTTGCTATCACAATGAACCTGTCATTCTTTTCACTCAGCCAACTTCATTCTTTGGCTCTTTTTTGTTTTATTTTATTTTTTGTTTATTTTTATTTATTTATTTGAGAGTAACAGACAAAGAGGCAGATAGAGAGAAGGAGAGAGAAAGAATGGGTGCGCCAAGGCCTCTAGCCACTGCAAATAAACTCCAGACACGTGCGCCCCCTTGTGCATCTGGCTAACGTGGGTCCTGGGGAATCAAGCCTTGAACTGGGGTCCTTAGGCTTCACAGGCAAGCGCTTAACCCCTAAGCCATCGCTCCAGCCCTCTTTGGCTCTTTGTAATTCCAGATATCACCAGCATGAATTATGAAACTGCTTCTTGTTTCTGAGCTCCTATTATATTCCTAATATAAATTTAGGATTTAATCCCATGTTGTCTTAATATTTTTCACTATTTTCTTTTTACATACTACTTTATATGATTTTTATGGTATTCTATAAATGCCTTCAAATAAATGTTTATAAGTTGCATGTTCTGGCACATGCCTGTAATCCCAGCACTCAGGAGGCTAAGGCAAGCAGATTGTAAGTTCAAGACCAGCCTGGACTACTTAGACACTGTTTCAGAAAAATTTTAAAAAAAGAGCCAAGTACAGTGTTTTAAGTGTCATTATATATGGAAGACACTACGCAAGGTACATTAGAGGATACATAGTCTTAGTATTTCATCCTTAAGGGACATAGGTTTTAATAACAAGTCAACAAGTAACTACAGTCAGGGTGACTGACTAGACATCAAAATACCCCACGTGGAGGTAGACCGCAATATGGAGTGTGCTTGGATAGATTAGTTTAGGAAAGGCAGCTTCTCAAAGAAGATGGCTATAAGCAGCAAGCACCTGTGCCAGGCCAGAGGCCATAAGAATCTGGGCTCCAGCGGCGGGTGGGCTGAGGAAGGGACTGCTGGGAGATGAGTGGTCCTCAAAGGGAAGACAATATGTTTCCCAGCATGTAGCAAAATGTCAGGCATGTGGCATGCAGGAGACAAATGATTTATCTGATGGAGACCACTTGAACGTTTGACTAAGTAATTCTTTCAGTGTATCTGTGTCTCATAGGGCGCCTGTGTAAAGAGGCAAGGTGCTTTGTTCTCCCCCAAGGAAAATATTGTACTAATGACACATGTTCATATTGAACTTGCTTCTTTTCACTTTCTTTATTCCCTACTTGATTAGCTTATTGATATGAATTTATATGCTATAAAATGCATATTTCTTAAATATTTGAATGTATTACTCAAGTATAGCAATATAGTTGTGATTTGTTTGTTTTTACCCCCAGCTTATTCAAACCTCTAATAATACTGCCCTGTAAAATGTTATATTTTTATGATGTCATTCTATGATACTAGTTATATAGATCTTTTGTAATGGACCTACAAAGTACATTTGATTTATATAAGACATCATTGCAAGCAGCTTGTATTGTTCTGTTGTTCTTTTAATTACACATTGTATACTTGACCTCACTTATTCCAAACAGATGGAGCAGAGCTCATGAGTCCAATCACCATGGTATATCAGAAGAATGGCTTGCTGGCTTCTGGAGTTGTAATGTATTCTATTTTCAAAATTACTTTCTACTAAAGAACATAATACCCATGTTCCACCATTTATCATTATGAGCTATACTTTGGCATATCAAATAGTTTTCAGATTATTAATTTAAATGATTTCCTTGCCCTATATATAATAAAAACATTAATTATGAAGGATTTTAGTTACATACAAAAGCAGAGAAGAAAGAACTACCATATGTCTATCATGTTGCAAATAAACAAGAGTTTAAAAATCTAATCATGAGAGGGGATTATGATCAAATGACATTGTTTACATGTATAAAAATTGTCAAATTAAAAAAGGTGAAAAATCTGCTACTGACCTTTGCCAAGAAAAATCATCTAATATCTATAACCCAGTGCATGTTTGTTTCTGCAGTAGTGTATTAGGTTGCCAGGTACGAATTTAGATCTTTTCTCTGAGCCCACATTTAGGCTTTTAGCTTCCTAGTATCAAATTGTTACTGTTGGCAGCTAGATTTAGTACTAGTACTTCCGTTTACTTGGTGCTGACTTTGCACCAGGCACCACGCTAAGTGCTTTACTAAATTGTCTTACTGATCCTCACAACAACCTTATCAGGTAGAAATCTGATGTCCTCCTCATACAGATGAAGGAATAAAATCTTATAGAGGTCACAGCACGTAAGTGAACTCAGGGGTGCCACACTCCAAAGTATAGGTTCTCAGTTATTTTATTAGAACATGCAGCCCCAGCAAGTTTGAAATGGTGAGGTCAGACCATACATTTCCATGCTGTTGTAATCTATGTAATTAAAGCTAAGGTTCATAGCTGACTTGACTGAAATCTCAGGACTAGTTGAAGTTGCCCCTAGTCCATTGTTCACACTGTCTGTTTCATTGCCACAGACTACCTTGGGGCCAGTTAGGAAATGACATTAAGATGTAAGATGTAGTTCCACCAACCAGGAACCACCCAAAGCCTGTATTCTTTTTTTTTTGTTGTTGTTGTTTTGTGTTTTTGGTTTTTTGAGGTAGGGTCTCACTCTAGTTCAGGCTGGAATTCACTATGTACTCTCAGGGTGGCCTCAAACTCAGGGTGATCCTCCTACCTCTGCCTCCTGAGTGCTGGGATAAAAGACATGTGCAACCACACCTGGCTAAAAGCCTGTATTCTTATACTCAGTTCATATTTTCCTCCCCTTTCTTACATGTAGTTTGCAATTGTTGACCTTTGTGACTCTTGCATTTGTCTAAGCTACTTTTGGTATTTGCCTTAATTTGAATAAATGATTGCATCATTTGCTGTGGTGAGGAACAGTGAACTTAGAGAAAGCATCTTGTATGTCTCTCTTGCCACCCAAGTCCCAACCATGTGAATGAACCAAATGCCTACTGTTAGTTATGATGGGCCAGTCTAGATAGTGATGCATACTTTTGCCCAAGGCCTCTTCACTACTATAAAAAGCAAGGGGACTGAAAGGATGACTTAGCAGTCAAGGTGCTTGCCTGTGAAGCCTAAGTACTAGGTTCAATTCTCCAGTACCCACATAAGCATGCACAAGGCAGCACATGCATCTAGAGTTTGTTTGCAGTGATTAGAGGCCCTGACATGCTCTTCCTCCCTCTCTCCCTCCTCCTCTTCCTCCCTCCCTCTCTCTCAAATAAATAAATAAAAAAAATATTTTTTTAAACCTCAGATTCTTCTTGAGTGGTTAAATTAACTTTAATCTATTTATAAGACAACTGACTGACCTGCCATTTTTCTTGGATACCTCTCATGCTTGAACACTGCATGGGAAACTGGAGAGAGGAAATAAAAGGCACATTCCAATTTTTGGGTCATGTAGAGGGATAAGACATGTATGTATTAATGATTAAAGCACACACTTAGGACTACTGCCTTTGCAAAAAGGAGACTGCTATAGATAGCCACACAAACTCTGCCTCAATTATCTGTCCTGCTTAGTGAAGAATATGGGGATAACAGACAGTACAGACATGCTCAAAGAACTTAAAAAAATCAAATACAAGGAACTCATAAAATTTTAGGTGATTGAAAAATTTATCACAAAAGAGATTAAATTAAAACTCAATCAAGGAACATGTTTAAAAGTTGCCTAAAGAAAGATGAAAGGACTAGGTATTAGGTGGTATAAGCACAAAATGTGATCCCAAATAAGTGGTAGGTAGTGACCTCTAAACCATAGCTTGTCTGATGAGGAAAGTGTATTATACATTTACCCAGACTGACTTTCTGTATCTCTCTCCTTGTGTTTTGTCTATAGGATGGTATTGTGTACTCTTTCACAATTAAAGAGTCGAGTTACCAAATAGAAAATTTTCTTCAGGTTGAAGGGCCAGTGGAAAATTTAACATTTTCTCCCAGTTACAAGACATTGCTGATTCAAACAGACACGGTATGTTAGATGGAATTCCCTAACAGACAATTTTCAGGTATATCATCATTGTATGACAGAAGTGAAGGACAAAGTATGTTGTACAATGATTCTCTTCTAGTCAGGACTCTTCCTGCAAATGGAAAAGTGTCCTCACTAAAGGCTTAAATGACAAGTAGGTGTTTGTTTCTGTACACATCCTGAAGGAGCAGGGGATGAATCTGAATCCAAAGGCTTCTGTGGTCGCACTGGCCTTGCCTTCTGCACCTCCTGGCTCTGTCTTCTCTCTGCCACCTCACTTTGCATGCAGAGTCCCTCCTTGGGTATTGAGAGCTCCTGACATTCTGGCTTATATTCCTATCCTCGTGGTGACTTTGGAAGAAAGTTACCACCTGGAAAGCATGTCCTGCTATAGAGACACACTGGACTAACTTGGTCTCTTGTCTACCTCAGGATCAATCATGGGGCTAATTGAAACTTTGATTGGTCAGGCCTAAGTCACATGCCTGGAGTCAGCTCACCCAAATATATCACCCAAATGTGACCTGAGATTGGGGATATAGGTGGTTCTCTTAGGAAACTGTGAGCTCTGTAAGTGAACAAAGTTAGGAATTAACATGGTATGGAAACAAATGAGTATCTGAGTTATATGTTTAGGAAAACTTCCAATTAATAAAATGACACTCAAAATAGCAGCCATTTATATTGTTATGTAACAATGTTGGATATACTATAAATAAAGTTTAATATTTTATTTTTAAACTTTTAAATTATTTTATTTATTTATTTGAGAGATGATAGAAAGTAGAAAGAAGAGAGAGAGAATGAGAATGAGTGTACCAGGGCCAGTGCCTCTAGCCACTGAAAATGAGTTCCAGATAAATGTGCCACCATGTGCATCTGGCTTACATGATTTCTGGGGAGCTGAACTTGGGTTCTTAGACTTTGCAGGCAAGTGTTTTAACTGATAGGCCATATCTCCAGCCCAATTTTAATATTTTAAATTTTAATATGGAAAGACTTAAGTGTCTAGTATACCAGAAGTTGAAATAATTGTGCTATGTTTTTATAAATATATGCTTAAAATAGATATAGAGAAAAGAAAACTATTATTATTATTGGTTTTTGGAGGTAGGGTTTCACTTTAGCCCAGGCTGACCTGGAATTTACTATTTAGTCTCAGGCTGACCTTGAACTCATGGAGATTCTCCTATCTATGCCTCCCAAGTGCTGGGATTAAAGGTGTGTACCACCATTACTGGCTCCAGAAAACTATTTTTTAGAGTATTCTACCAGAAGAAAAAAAAAATTACCAAATAAAACTACTAAAAACCAATAGGAAATATTAAGTAACATATCTGGCAAAAGATTTTTACATAGCTAAAGAAAGAATCAATGAATTGGACCACAGGTCAGAAGAGATTGCTCAGAATGTAGCTCAGAGAAGCAAAGGGAGAAAAAGTACAGAAGGGAGGACAGGAGACACGAATAACAGAGAGGAAAACATCAAACATATACTTGAGTGGAGAAAGAGGCAGAGGTAAGGCTCATCGAGATATTGACTCAAAATTTTGCAGAACTGATGAATTTTTAGAACTAAGGGGTCCAGTGAATCCCAAGAGGGCACATAAAGTGGCAGCCACAGTTAAACTTCCCAAGGCGAAATTTTTGAAAAAGAAAGGCAAAAAGAAAACAACTTAAATCAATTAAAGAGAAAAGAAAACAATTCTTCAAAGAAATTTCAAACCAGAAGTAGTGGTAGAGTCCTATAATCACAGCACCTAGGATATGGAGACATGAGAATTAGGAGCTCAAATCCATCCTGGCTATAGCAAGTTCTAGGCCACCTTGGGCTACATGAGATTCAATCTCATCCAACCAAACAAACAAAAAGCATACAGAGAAAACTTTGCTGTGGCAATATTCTAAGTAAGAAGTAATGGAGCCAGGCATGGTGGTTCATACCTATAATTCCAGATGAGGAAGGAGAATTGTGAGTTGTATGTCAGCCTGGACTACATAGCAAGATCTGGTCTGAAAAAAATAAATGAAAGAAAGGAAAGATGGGAATGAGGGAGGGAGGGAGGAAGACTATAATGGTATTTTGATGCAACCCAGAAGTCAGTAAACCATGGTGAAACCCAGTATGCTCCATGTTCCTGTAAACAAAGTCTTACTGGAGAGCAGTCTCCCCCATTCTCCTGCAGTTGCCATCACACTACACTTGCAACAGAGACCACATGGCCTGCAGAGCGTCATGTACTTACTACCTTTCCACGGGGAGGAAGTTTGTTGACCCCCTGATGTAGCGAACTTGAGAGTTCAACAGCAGCAACTAGCACTAAAATTCTAAAGATTATACTTCAGGCAGAAAGAAAATGATCCCAGCTGAAAGGTCTGTGATGCAAGAAGTGTAAAGAGAACTAGTGTATTAGGGAAAAATGTATGAGAACACTCCTGGATAAAATAGCAAAGAATAATGTTTAACAATGACATTGTGTTAACACTGCAGGCAACAGAGCTGGGTGTATATAAGCTGGGTGTATATAAGTGGCTGCGTGCTTGCTTAGCATGTGCAAGGCCCTGGGTTCCATCCTCAGCACTATAGCAAATAAACAATCCCAGACAACAATACTGTAAGTTGAGGAGAAAGAAGAATTAGTGAAATAAAGAGCTTCAAGATTATTATCTTATGGAGGAGGGAGTAAGGTTATTTAAGGCAACTTTTGAAATTATGCCTGCATGTGTGACTTCTAAGATAACTACTCAACAAATAAAAACATAGATCAGATTTCAAAACTATAGAAACTTGGGCTGGAGAGGTGGCTTAGCGGTTAAGCGCTTGCCTGTGAAGCCTAAGGACCCCGGTTCAAGGCTCAATTCTCCAGGACCCATGTTAGCCAGATGCACAAGGGGGCGCACGCATCTAGAGTTTGTTTGCAGTGGCTGGAGGCCCTGGCGCGCCCATTCTCTCCCTCTCTCTCTCTCTTTCTCTGTCTGTTGCTGTCAAATAAATAACTAAAAATAAACAAATTAAAAAAAAACTATAGAAACTTCAAATGACATGGTTTTCCACACAAGTAGACAATATTTCTGAAATTAAAAAAATGTGCTTTATAGTTTAAAAAACTGCCTAACATGAAGGAAGTTTTGTTATTTTAAATGAGTGAATGGATGACTCAATGCGTCAATAATCAGGCATTTACATTTTGAGTTCCTCATGGTCAGGGCCTAATTGAATTGTGATTCCCCATTCCCTGTTCCCATACAGTGTCTTGCTCACAGTAGGTAAATAAGTATTTGTGGAACTATATATACAAAAATTATAACGTGTTTCTCTCTTTTCTTTGTGCTTGTGCATTTATGTGTATTTTTCAGGGGTCTGTTTATATCTACACCTTTGGTGAGGAGCCAGTTTTAGATAAAGTCCTAGATGCATGTGATGGGAAATTTCAGGCAGTAGACTTTGTCACACCTGGAACTAAACACTTCTTGGTAAGAAATAGTCTACCAGGCAACAAATAAGCTTTAAAGATATGCTGTTTCAAGATATACATTCCTGTCCATAAGTACCTGGATAACTTTGGAAATTCACGTGCAAAGTGGTACAAATGAAAGAGAGAGTGTGTCTTTAACATTATAGTGGAGATGTCAAGCCCTGTGTGTCAGCCACTTCCTCATTGCTGGGACAAAATACCTGACTAGAAGCAGCTTATGGAAGGAAGAAGGTTTGACACAATTTACATTACCAAAAGGAAGAGTCCACCAAGGAGTGGCAGCCAGAGTGGGAGCCAATGTCACCCTCTCACATCACCAGGAAAGAAGACCATGTCAGAATTGACATAAAACCTCAGGGCCTGTCACCAGTAACACACGTCTTCCAGAAAGGCTCCACTCCCTAAAGGCTCTATGGTGTTCCCAGATCGCACCCCTTTGCTGGGGATTAAGCGTTCAAATACATGAGACTATGGGGGAGTGGTGACATCCTTCATCATCAGATCTAATCCTCGATTAGAATTATGTCATCATGGTATGACTTCTCAATATTATCACCTAAAAACAGACAAACAAATTGAGATCTTAGAAGCTATCTCTTTTATATTCACCAGCTAAGCTATCCCCTGTCAGAGTGAAGCAGCAGTGCCACCCAAAGATGAGAATGAGGTAATTGCTGTACCCGAAGCATGAATTCAGTTTAGAGAGGAAACGTACAAAGCTACATTTAGAATCATGCACTTCTCTAGTGTCTATTAACTTTTTAAATTTTGTATTTATTTATTTATTTAACAGAGGGAGAGAGAGAATGGGAATGTCAGGACCGCTAGTCACTGCAAACAAATTCCAGACACATGCACCACTGTGCATCTGGCTTTATGTGGGTACTGGGGAATCGAACTCAGGTTGTTAGGCTTTGCAAGCAAGCTCATGAACCACTGAGCCATCTCTCCAGCCCAGTATTTACCTTTTACTTAACTCATAAAACATATTTTATATGATTTATCAATAATGTTATTAAGATCTTGGATGTTCAAAACTATGAAAACAAGGCTGAAGAGATGGCTTAGTGGTTAAGGCACTTGCCTGAAAAGCCAAAGGACTCAGGTTCAATTCTCAAGGACCCACAAGGTGGCACATGCCTCTGGAGTTTGTTTGCAGCAGCTGGAGGCCCTGGCATGCCCTCTTTTTCTCTCTCCTCTCTTTTCACTCTCTATCTTCCTCTTTCTCTTTAAACAAATAAATAAAACTATAAAAACACACGTAGGCTATGTAATTAGTAACGTTTAGCTTTTTCCTAATCTTGAGGTTCTAATTATGATTTTTCTTCCAGATGTGCTCTTACAAAAACATGTCTATATTATGGTGGTTTCAACTCAGTTAAGTTCTATTAATTAATCAATTTATAGAGAGACCAACAGATAGAACTGGTGAGCTGGGGTCTTTTGCCACTGCAAATTAACTACAGACATGTGCATCACTTTGTACATTTGGCTTTATGTGTGGTACTGTGGAATTGAACCCACATCAGGGGTTCAGGCTTTGCAAGCAATTGTCTTTAAATGCTGAGCTATATCCCTAGCCCTAAAACAATTAAATTCTATTCAAGACATTCATGTTTAGAAATTAGGTATTTGATACACATTCTCAGCTTCTTAGTCAAGAAATAGAACTCATGTTTGTATTATACTTCAGTCATTTCAAGCTTTCAGTTTTGATGCTGAGAAAGTTACATACAGGGTAAACATTGCCTCCCATTTAGAGACACAGACAGGCAAATACAAAGGACTTAAACTTACTAGACACAATGCCCAGAAGCAAAAGCCACTGCTGAAGCCAGTAGCAGGTGTTACACTAAGTGCACATCTCAGACCTTCTCTAAGGAAACAATGGAGAAACACCCATGGACAACAAAGGAGGAAAAAATCAGACACAGTTATAGTAAATAGCAAATCAAGCCTGCTTCCTAGCCAGATAAGCATAAACCTTACCACGAAGCCTGTGTACCTCAGTTCCCTTTACCCACTGCATCATGTACAACTTCCAACAACGAAAATTACAAGGCATACAAAAAATAGGTCAAGTATGTTTGAAGATACATACTAAAAATCAAAGGTAAAGATACTAGAATGATCAGATAAGGAATTAAAAACAACTATGAAAAATATGCTAAGGACTCTTATGGAAAAATGAACCCCATGCAAGAATGAGTTATGTAAGTGGAGATATGGTAATATTTAAGAGTCAAAATCACATGATAGATAGCTGGGTGTGGTGGTGAATACCTTTAATCGCAGCACAGGCAGAGGTAGAAAGATCACTGTGAGTTCAGGCCAGCCTAGGGCTACAGAGTAAATAAATGCCAGGTCAGCCTGGGCTAGAGTGAGACTCTGTCTTGAAAAAAAAAAAGAACCACAAAATTAGATGCTAGAAGTAAAAACAATATGAAAAAATATGAAGAATACCTTTCATGTACTCATCAGTGGAAGATATTGCTGAGGAAAGAATCAGTGAATGCAAAACATACCATCAAAACTGAAATGCAAAAAAAAAAAAAAAAAAAAAAAACTGAAATGCAAGAAAAAAAACCCTGAAACGCAAAGGGAAAAAACAGAATATGGAAAAAAAAAAAAAAAAGAAGAATCCCAGGCCAATTATAAAAAAATGCAATGTAATGAGATAATGAGAATACCAGAAGGACAAAGAGAAGGAATAGAAAAAATGTGTGAGATAATAATTATCTAGGATTTTCCAAAATTAATGACAGATGCCAAACCATGGGTTTAAGAGATTCAGAAAACAGTGGCATAAGTAGAAAAAAACCATATTCATATTGATATCATATTAAAGCTGTAGAACATAAAAACTAAAGAATTTTGAAAGATGTCAGTGGGAGAATAAAGAATGTTATAGAGGAGAAAGGATAGGAATTACACTGGAATTTGAAAACATATAAGTGAGATGAAACTATAAGATGGATCAGCAGAATTAATATTGTGAAATGACTACATTACAAAAGGCAACCTACAGGTTCATTGTGTTCTCCATGAAAATTCCAGTGAAATTCATCACAGAACTAGAAAGAATATTAAAATCCATGGAAACACAAAGGACCTCTCAAAGTCAAAGCAATCTAAAGTAGGAAAGAGTAATGCTGGAGGTGTTTTAATTCCTGATTTCAAATTCTACCAGAGAACCATAGTGACAAAACAACATGGTACTGCCACAAAACCAGAGTACAAACACCAATAGAATAGAATAGAAATAAACCCACACAGGTATAGCTGCCTGATTTTCAACAAAAGTGTAAAAAACATCAGAGAACCACAAAAAAAAAAACCTACCTCCTACAACTGGTATTTTTTTCAAAGTTAGAAATAAATTACTACCATTCTTAATCTCCCTCAAACACACGTGAGTTTACAAGCACTCCCTCCACATCTTTTGTCAATTTGCTTTTCTTCCCATTTTCAATAATTTATGGAATTAAATCTAGGGTTAGATGCCTTAGATTCCTCCCAACTCAGGAGCTTTCTGCTTTACTTTATTTTCTAAAATAAAACTAGTGTTTAAAAACCTTTAAATTGGGCTGGTGTGGTAACTTAGCAGTTAAAGCGCTTGCCTGCAAAGCCTAAGGACCCATGTTCAACTTTCCAGATCTCGCATAAACCAGACACACAAAGATGAGGCAAGCACAAGGTATAACATGCCCACTAGGTGGTTCAATTACAGTGGCTGAGGCTGTGGTGCACCAATTCTCTCTCTCTCTAAAATAAAAATAGAATGTCTTTAAATTATCTGATATAATACACTTAAAGATAAATGCTTTTTCTATACAAAAAAAGCACATTAGAGAAAAAGCAGTCATGTCCAACAAACAACACTGGAAAATCTTGGCATGGACATGTAGTAGAATTAAACTAGATCCCTACAACTTACCCTGTAGAAAAATCAATTCAAGATGGATCAAGCTGGGTGTGATGGCACAAGCTAGTAATCTCAGCTCCTGAAAATGAGGGTTAGTGAGAATGGGGGGCAGTGGGAGCAGGAACCCTTCTGTAGTATTGATTGGAAAGCAAACTAGTACATCCATGCAAAAAAGTATGGAGATTACACAAAACAATTAAAACACAAGTACTATATGATCCAATTATCCCACTTCTTTATTTTTATTTTTTTTATTAGCATTTACCATGATTATAAAAAAAATCCCATGCTAATTTCCCCCCCACTTTCTCCTTTGAAATTCCATTCTCCATCATATTACCTCCCCATCACAATCAGTGCCACTTCTTCATATACATATGTGCCCAAAACAATTTTAAGTCATCAGTCCACAGACACTGGCACATCCATTTTTTTTTACAGTATTATTCACAGCAGCCAAGATATGGAATCAACCTAGATGTACATTAATAGATGAATAAAGAAAATGTGGTACATATATACAATGGAGATTTTTGTTAGCTGTAAATAAGAATGGAATTATGTCATTTTCAGTAAAATAGGTAGGATCAGACTTCATAATTTTAAGTTAAATAAGCCAGACTTGGAAAGACAAATAACTTTTTCTCTTGTATATGAAATCTAAGTTTAAAGATAGATAGATAGATAGATAGATAGATAGATAGATAGACAGACAGACAGACAGACAGACAGACAGACAGACAGTGTAGCAGACAGCTTTAGGTTCACTGAGATAAACTTCCAAAGCAGGCACAGTAATGGAGGAAGGGATTTATTGAAGCTTACAGATTCAGGGGAAGTTCCATAATGGTAGAAGAAGTTGGTCCCCTTTTAAAGGACCAAGCAGAGAGAGAAAAAGCAGCCCCAAGCCAAAAGCCATACAGCACCCTCCAGGAACTCCAGGCACTTTGTATATCTTTAGATTGGAATCTCAAATCCACCTTCGGTCTAGACCCTAAGATTCATCCAGTGACACCTCCTGCCAAGTGGCTGCAGATCTAAACTAGAAACTAATAAAACACTGGATAAATTGGGGGTCATCTATCAAAATGACCCTATTCTGCCCATGTCCCCCAATAGGTTTAAAACCATCACACATTGTAAATTGCATTTAGTTCAACTACAAAGGTCCTCAAAGTCTTGATCAATTTAGGATAGTCCTATAAAATCAAACAAGTTAACATTTATATTAACATATAAAGGCACAGAATAAACATTTTTTAAATATTTTATTTATATTTATTTATTTGAGAAAGACAAAGAGGCAGAGACAGGAGAGAAAGAGAGAATGGGCACACCAGGACATCCAGCCACTGCAAGCAAACGTCAGACACATATGTCCCCTTATGCTTTGGTTTATGTGGGTCCTGGAGTATCGAACCTAGGTCCTTTGGCTTTTCATGCAAGCCCCTTAACCACTAAGACATCTCTCCAGCCCCAGAGTAGACATTTTTAACTAGTATAAGGCACAGCAAAGAGAGACTAGGACAATGTAAACTCAACAACCATCAAGCAAACATCAAGCTTTTGTAGTTTTAAGTCCAGTATAACCAGAGATTGACAGTCTCCTGATTTTTTAATTCTGCCCATCCATCTGGGATGAGTAGCCTGGGAAAACTTCCATCCCTAGCTAACAGCCTCTATGGTAGCCCTTGTGTAGTCCTGGTAAATTCAAAACGTCTTTAGGTCTCCATGCAAACCATGGTCCATCTCCAATAGCTTTATCAGCCTATCATGGTCATCATGCCCTGTCTGATTCCACATCTCAGCAGCAGCACCTAGAAACCTGTGTACTTCATGACCACTCCACACATTTTTTATGCTTTCAAAATTAATACCAGGTGGGCAGGACAGCCATATTCATAATTCAGGAACAAAATAAATCATTACTTTGAGAAGCAGATTCCTTTTCTAGTCAACTCTTTTCCAAAAGAGTGTGTATTTTTATCATAGTTTTTCCTCAGGCATCCTCTCCATTGTTTTAATGTAAAGCAGTTGGGCCATCTTCTTTAAGATTGTTAATGTGTTGACAAGAGCAGCTTCAGTATCCTAAAACCAGTCTCAGTGCCTGTAATTTTAACTTGCTTGAGGTTTTTTAACTTAAAATTTTAAATCTCTCAGTCTAATATCTTTAGCCAAGCACATCAGTCCATTACAAATTTAACTTTAAATTTAATTTGATCCCTGGGCAGTAGAACACAGCCAGCCCTTATTCCAGTAGCCCAATTCCAACAGAGACCTCGGAAGTCTTTCCTTCCCCTTAGAAAACTCATAAGCTAAGCCTTGAAGTTCAATACTGTCTGTACTTAGCATTCTCAAACCCTCATCAGAATAGTCCATAAAATTTGGCTTACCACTCCAGAAGGCATCTTCAGTTGCAAGCACCAAGTCCATGCCCATTCCTCCAAAACAAAGGTTCCAAAAGACCAAAATCCACATGGTCAGATTCATGCCAGCCCACTCCTGGTACCAACTTCTGTAGCAGACAGCTTTAGGTTCACTGAGATGAACTTCCAGGCCAGGCACAGTCATGGAGGAAGGGATTTATTGAAGCTTGCAGATCAAGGGGAAGTCCCATAATGGTAGAAGTTGGTCCCTTCTTAAAGGACCAAGCACAGAGGGAAAAAGCAGCCCCAAGCCAAAAGCCACACAGCACCCTCCAGGAACTCTAGGCATTTTGTATATCTTTAGACTGGAGTCTCAAACCCACCATCATACCTTAGGGCTGGATCCTAAGCTCCACCCACTGACACCCCCCCCCCCCGCCAGGTGGTTACAAATCCAAACTACAAACTAATAAAATACGGAATATACTGAGAGCCATCTATTCAAACTACCACAGATAGATAGATTAAATAGACAGACAGATAGATAGGCGATAGAAAGAGAAAGGTGGGCAGAAAGATAGACTCAAAAAGGAGACTATATGGAAGGAAGAAGACTAGAACGAGAGAGACAGGCTGAGGGAGAGGGAGTTTAATAGGAAAAGAATATGATCAAAGTACAAAGATAGATACATATGATAGCATCAAAATGAGACCTATTACTTGTATACTAAAAATGTTTTAAGAGAAAAGCTATTATTAAAGTGTTGTGGTAGAAATGAACAACAACAAAAATTAACCAATTTAGAATTCTATAGTCAGTGAATTATCCTTTAAAAGTAAAGGAAAATGCTTTTCAGACAAATGAAAGCAGAGAATTTGTGGCCAGTAGACTCACTTTCCAAGAAGTGTTAAAGTCTTTAGAGAGATGGATCTAACAGACAGAAGCTCTAAATTATAAGGATACAGTCAAACTGCACTATTGATCAACTGCATAAAATAAACACCTCTAGAATGCTTCATCCAACAAAACCAGATGCATATTATTCCTGGGCTCTTATGAAACATTCAAGATAGATTACATTCTGGGCCATAAATCTCCTTAACAAATAGAATAGAAATCATACAACGTATATTGCCAGGGCACTATGGAATGAATTTAGAAATCAAGGAGATATCATTCAGTGATAAAGTGCTTTTCTAGAATGTGTACGGTCCTGGCTTCAATGCCAATGAAAATATACAATAACATATACTTGGTTATCCCCAAAATACTTGGTGATTAAACATAAATAAAAAAAACTTTTTGTGTGTATATCTGCAGGTATATGTATGTGCACATGTATGTGGAGGTTATGGGTTGATGTCAAGTGTTTTCCTCAACTTCTCTCCACTTTATTTACTGAGCAGAGTCTCTCACTTGAATCCAGTGAGGCTAGTCTACCCTGCCAGCTTGCCCCAGGGATGCTCTGACTCTGCCTCCCAAGTGCTAGGAATCACAGGCTGGCTTCCCTACATGCCCAGCCTTTGTGTGTGTGCTGGGACCCAAACAGTCCCCATCCATGCCCAGCAAGTGCTTTTTCCATTGAGCAACCTCCTCAGCCCCTAAACAGCACTTTCTAAAACACTTCTAAATAAACATGGATCAAAGAAGATATCTCAAAACAAATTAGTGTTTTCAAGTAAATGAAAATGAAATACAACAACAAACTAATGGGGTGCAGTGAAAGCAGTATTATCTTTATTAGGAAGGAAGACAGAGCCAATGCTAATAATCTAAGCTCCAACATTAGGAAGCTAGAAAAGCAATTAAATCCAAAGTAATCAGAAGAAATGAAATAATAAATAATAACCCAGGCATGATATTGAATATCTGTAAAACTAGCACTCAGGGAAATGAGTCAAAAGTGATTGCATGTTCAAATTCAGCCAAAGTGAGATTGTATAGGCCAAACCAAAATGGCAATGAATAAAAAATAAACAAAGAAACAAAAGCAAACTAATTAGAGCAAAAAATCAATAAAATTGCAAATTGAACATCAATATAAAAAGTGAAACCAAAATATGATTCTTTAAAAAGATCAATAAAACTGATAAACTTCTAGCTAGGTTAATTAAGTAAGTAAAAAGAGGAAATACCAATTACTAAAGTGAGCTGGGCACAGTGGCACATTCCTGTAATAAACTAATGTAATTTATCATATCAAGGTCAACTTTGGCTAAAGAATAAAAATCATATCATCATATAGGTAGTCACAGAAAAGCATTTGATAACATTGATTACCTAGTTATAATTTTTAAAAATTCAAAAAATGAAAATAGATGTTCACCTTGATAAAAGAATATCTACATAATAGCTACAAAATATGTATTGCTGACATTGTACTTCGTGGTGCAAATTCCTCTTTAGCATTTTACTGGAAATCAGAATTCATACAGCAAGACAAAAAAAAAAGGAATATAGACTGGAAAGGAAGAAGTAAAATTGGTTTTGTTCTCTGTTGCTATGCTTGCCCATATAGAAAATTGTAAAAACTAAGCAAACACTCCTAGAACTTAGTGATTGTAGCAAGGTTGCAAGATAAAAGTATAACATGGAGGAAATTGTTTCCTTGCATGACAGTAATGAACATTTAGAATTAGAAATTAAAATACAATACCATTTACATTAACACAAAAAATGAATTGAGTATAAACTTAACAATAGGTATACAATTTCTGTTTGAGAAAAACTACAAAACCCTGATGAGAGAACTCCAACAATAATCTCAATAAATTGACACCGATGTTGGAAAGGAGAACTCAGCATTGTTAAGATATCAGTTCTTCCCACTTGTTCTATAGATTCAGTGTAACTCCAGTAAAAATATCAGTAAGTACCTCCATTCATGCTCATGTGGAAGTACTAATTAAACTCAGCAGGGCTGGAGAGATGGCTTAGCTGTAAAGGCACTTGCCTGCCAAGCCTACAGCCCCATGTTCTACTGTCCAGTTCCCACATTAGCCAGATGTGGAAAAAAAAAAAAAAAAACCTCAGTGGGTCACACATTCAAGAAACAAAGGAGACATCAAAGTCAAAGGACTGGCCAGGAAGAAGGGGTTCAGTGGAATGAAAATAGGGAAGAGAAGGAAACAGAAGGGGATTATGACCCAATGCATTATGTATATGTATGAAATTGTTAAGAAATAAAATAAGACTTACATAAAATGTTTTAATAATAAATAAAATATTAGCATGTTATCTTATGAAAAGTAACTGATTCCAAAATTTATGTAGTCCCAATACAATATTAAATGAGTCTTCAATTCAATATTGGAGAAGAAATACAGTCAGGACTAATGCTTTCTGACTCAAGGCCCTGTATAGCTAGAATAACAAAGACCATTAGTATTGATGAAAGGATAGACAAATAGACCAACAGAACAGAATACAGAGCCCCAAAATAGACCAACTTGCAAGTTCAAGGCCAGCCTAAGCCTGGACAACTTTGGGAGACATGTCTCAAAGTTTAAAAAGAAATAGATCAGTAACTATATTTTTGTTGGTCTATATTATATCAATGAATCAATGAAGATATTACCATGTCTTCAACAGATGGTGCAGGAACAATTGGGCATCCATGTGCAAAAAAAAAAAAATTGTAATGCAAATTGTATACTTACACACACACACACACACACACACAACCTCAAAATGGCAATAGACATAAACTTAAAAGCAAAAGTATATAATTACTAAGAAACAAAGAAAATGTGAGTGACCTTGGAACACATGATAACTCTTTAAATCAAGACCAAATCATAATCTATGGAAGCAAAAATTGGCAAGTTGGGATTCATTACTTTAAGATTTCTGTTCTGTGAAACATCTCCCAGATAGAAAGTACCAGGCCAATGGGAAGACAACTCATAAATTGGAGGGGAAAAGGTGGTATAACACATGTAGTTGATAAAGTATAGTTGTCCAGAAAATACCAAAAGCTACTAAAAATTCAACAATAAAATGATCAACCTCATTAAGAAATCAACAAAAAATATCAATAGACACCATACTGAAAAATAAGTGTAGGTTAAAATTAAATGTATAAAAAGATGTTTAAGGTGGCTGGTAAGATGACTTGGTGGTTAAAGGCACTTGCTTACAAAATGTAATGGCCCAGGTTCAGTTCCCCAGCATATAAGTAAAGCTAGATGCTTAAAGTGATGCATGTATGTGGAGTTCATTTCCAGTGGCAGGAGGTCCTGGTGTGCCCATTCTCCCTCACACATTCATTCTCTTGCTTGTAAATAAATAAATAAAAATATTTTTTAAAAAGAAAAAATTCTCTCTATAGAAATTAATATGCAATTGGATATTTTAGCAGTTTTATACTGAAAAGTATAGCACATGTAATTTGCCATCTCACTGTTCTTAACAGGAAGCAACCTCCAATGTGTGTGTGCACATCAGAGGCAGGCATGTTACAGCACCTGGCAGACACACAGTGACTGGTCCCTTCAGCAGTCAGGTGGGGACAGTCTGAGTTCTACCCATGATACTTCAGTAAATTCCTCACCTGAACAAGAGTGGCAAGACACTCAAAAGCAGATCCCAGAAGTGACACTATACTCATTCCATTGCTGGAGTCTTTTTCAAATTTTTAGCAAAATACAAAAATGCAAAGATCACTGGTGTTCAGTTCAGATTCGTACACTGGATTCACTACACAGTCTGTCCATAGATGCACAAACAGCCAAGGCCAGTCTAATAGAACCCTGCATCATAATACTGTCCTCCAAGTGACGACTCCAACTTCTCAATAGACTCTGAGTCACAAGATTGTCACCAAAGTGACAGATTCCAGCTTCTTCTAAATTAACTATGTTTGAGTTTAAAATGCATGTAAATGGAGTCACAAATAGGCACAAAGGTTTTTTTTTTTTTGTTTGTTTGTTTTTATTTATTTATTTGACAGCGACAGACCGAGAGAGAAAGAGAGAATGGGAGTACCAGGGCTTCCAGCCACTGCAAACGAACTCCAGACGCGTGCGCCCCCTTGTGCATCTGGCTAACATGGGTCCTGGGGAATTGAGCCTTGAACCGGGATCCTTAGGCTTCTCAGGCAAGCGCTTAACCGCTAAGCCATCTCTCCAGCCCACAAACAGACACAAAGTTTTGTGCCTGTCTTCTTTCCTTCATGTGTGACTAAGATTTCACCACATTTACAGCTAGCTTGGAATTGGTTCATTCCATTGCTTGAATAAAGATCAACTTATTTAAAAAAAAAGAAAAAAATTCTCAAATATTTACTATTAGAAAATTGTACTGTAACACTGAGATACCATTCTCATCTCTTTAGAATGTCTAAAATTCAGCATCTGCAAAAGCCAGATGCAGCTGTGGAACAGCCGACATGCTCATTCATTGCACATGGGATAGCTGACTAACATAGTATGGCAGTTTATCACAAGATCAATCACACACCGTCTGCATTAGCAATTATACTCTTTAGTATATATGCAAATAAGTTGAAAACACATTCCCATCCAAAAACAAAACTACAAATGAATATTTATAGTAGCTTATCATACCTCAAACCTGGAAACAACTGAGATATCCTTCACTAGGTGAATGTGAAATATAAAATAGTCAAAGGAAAGGCTATTACTAAATAATGAAGAGAATTAAAGTACCAGACCACCAAAATATTTGGAGAATCTCAGATGCACGTGCTAAGTGAGAAACCTTCATGTTGTAGAATTCCAACTATAGAATCTCCTAGAAAAGGCAAAACTATGGAGACAGTAAAAAGATAAGAGATTGTCAGGATGTGGTAAGGAGGGAGGGAGAAATAAACAGGTGGAGCCAGGGGATTTGCAAGGCATTGAAACTGTATTCTGTGATGGCAGGTACATATCAATGCAAATCTGTCAAACTAACAGAATTGAAAACACAAAAATTGAAGGAACCTTAATATACACAATAAAGTCAATAGTACATCAATATTAACTCATCGACAGTAACACATCTACAACTCTAATTCAAGGTGTTAGTAATGGGAGATTGTATATAAGGAAGGAAAGGGAATTCTTTGTATCCTCTGCTTGGTTTTTTATAGTCCTAAACTGCCCTAAAAATAAAATCTATTAATTAAAAAAACAACAATATATTATTTCCTATTTCTAGACTTGTTAGGCAATAATCTCATTGGGTTTGCAAGTAACTTTATGTAAGCCATGTTTATAGACAAAAATCATTATTTTAAAGCCGGGTGTGGTGGTGCACGCCTTTAATCCCAGCACTCAGGAGGCAGAGGTAGGAAGATCACTGTGAGTTTGAGGCCACCCTGAGAATACAGGGTAAATTCCAGGTCAGCCTGGGCTAGAGTGAGACCCTACCTCACAAAACCAAAAATAAAATAAAATAAAATAAAATAAAAAAATCATTATTTTTCTTTTCTTTCTTTTTTTTTTTTTTTAGGTAGGGTTTTACTCTAGCCCAGGGTGACCTGGAGTTCACTCTGTAGTCCCAGGCTGTCCTTGACCTCACTTGATTCTTCTACCTCTGCCTCCCACTGCTGGAATTAAATGCATGTGCCATCATGCTTGGCTTACTTTTCTTCTTTTTAAAACTTTTTATTGATTATTAAGTTGCAATAAGAGAAAGAGGGTACGGGGGAGAATTGGCATGCCAGGGCCTCTAACTACTGTAAACAAACTGTAGACATATGTCCTACTTGTGCATCTAGCTTTACATGGGTACTGGGAAATTGAACTAAGGCTATCAGGTTTTGCAAGAAAGCACCTTTAACTGCTAAGCCATCTCTCCAGCTCCCATTATTTTACTTTTCTAACCCTAATTAGTTATCAAGTGTTACTTATAGTAAAGATAGTCATTTATAAAACACAAAAAGGGGGCTGGAGAGATGGCTTAGCAGTTAAGGTACTTGCCTGTGAAGCTTAAAGACCCATGTTCAACTCTCCAGATTCCACATAAGCCAAATGCATAAAGGTGAGGCAAGCACAAGGTTGCACATGCCCACTAGGTGGCACAAGCATCTGGAGTACGATTGCAGTGGCTAAGGCCCTGTCTTGCTAATTCTCTTTGTCTCTCTTAACAACCCCCCCAAAATATTATAGTTAATATTTCTTCAGAAAGATATTAATGTTAAAGTTATAAAACAATTATTAATAATCTAGATAATGTCTTGGGTTTTTGTATTTTAGAAATAGTTTCTCACTCTAGCCCAGGCTAACCTTAAACTCACTTTCAGGTTAGCTTAAACTCATGGTGACCTTGGCCTCCTAAGTGAACCATTGTGTCTGGCTTCAACAATGAAGTTTTTAACTGACTCTCCCGATTAGCATATAAAAACCCAATTTGAAAAACAAACAACAACAACAAAATACAATTTGCAATGTGCTCCCATAGAACAATCTTATCTTACTTTTGGTTTCATTTATTTACTTTTACTTTCTTTCACAGACGCTCACACGCTCAGGTGAAGTTTGCATTTGGTGGCTAGAGGACTGTACTTGTGTAGGCAAGATGTATCTGAACACTACGGTAAGTGGCTCTAATGAATCAATTTTTAAAATGCTGTTTCTAAACCCAGTCTGCCTTTCTGCAGTCACGTTTCAGTGGTCTGTGGAAATACTTGCTAATACATTTTCACCTTACAGATTTATAGTCATCCTCACATATGGTCCATGGCACAGCCTGAAAGTGGGAGCATGCGGGTGCCTAGGAAAGGGTTGTTTGCCTAAGGCGACAGTTATTTCTGGACTCCTAGTGGTTTCTGTCTCACTCATGCTGTAGGGTTCATTGTGGACAGCAGGTTTGGCTGCTGCATGCAAACTCTCAGAAAGGCAGGTTGATGAAGAGTTCCATCAACAGTACGATGGTAAGGAAGCAAGAGTGTGCTTGAGGGTCATTGCTTTTGCTCAGAAATGGAGGAACTTAGTGGCTGTAACTAGCAAATGGCCCTACTCTATGAGAACATCAGTTAGAAATGAGAGAATTGCTGCTCTAAGTAGCTTAAGCTAAAAATTAAAACATGGGCATTACTGGCTCGGGCAACCATACAGCACAGTACTTGCCTAGGCTACATGTGCCTTAGCCCACATTACCACCAGTCTCGTCTTTCTCCATGTTCACTGTGTCCTCAGAGGCCTCATTCAGTGCACAGCTTCCTAAAATGGGGGTCGTGACCCCATATGGGGTCATGTAATAAATGTGGGCATTAAGAACATTTTGACAATGGTAAAAGGAGTCTGAATGCACAATGATCAAATTTTAATTTCAAATCAAACACTTGCTGAATCTGAGGTGCTTTTGGAAGTGCCTGGCCGGGTTGCATCACGGAACTTCACTGTGGCCTGGGTTCTAACCACACAAGATGGGCCCTGCATACTGCACATGCCATCTTGCCACACACTGCCAAGCATTGCCTAAAACACCTCCACCCAGATTTGCAATTATTATATGTTATGAATTGCAGTATTTGCTGCAGTACAAAGTTCTGTGCTCTCATAGAAACATAATAGCTCACTTATGATAAAAGGGCTAACTCTTCCTGCTATCACTCCTCATTGGGTGTGGCGGTGTGATTCAGATGCCCCATTAACTCCTGTGTTCTGAATGCTAGGTCCCCAGCTGGTGGCAGTTTGGAATTTGGAACCTCCTAGAGGTGATGTATTGCTGGGGACAGGCTTATGTGTATTATAGCCAGCTTTCCCTTACCCATGTTTGGCACACTCTCCTGGTGCTGTTGTCTACCTAATGCTGGTCAGAAGGTGATGTCCACCCTCTGTTCATGCCATAGTTTTCCCCTGCCATCAAGGAGTTTCTCCTCAAATCTTGAGCCAAAATAAACCTTTTATCCTACAATCCCCTCTTGGTTGGGTGTTTTCTGCCAGCAACATGAAGCTAACTGCAACAGTGGGTAAATATCAAATCAGTACATCGTTGGGATGTGTTGCGTTAGAATATTTGATTTTAAAAATTGTTGACTTGAGTTGCATACAAAATGTTCATTGAATTTTATCTTGGGATTAGGACAGCATTTCCAGCAATTTCTGAAATGCCCCTTAAGCGTCTTTCTGCCATTTTATATTGTGTGTTTAGGTCAAGAAGTATTCTCAGCATTGACTATTATAAAATCAACATATTAATCAACTTTAAATATCTTTACAAATGCCGGGCGTGGTGGTGCATGCCTTTAATCTCAGCACTCAGGAGGCAGAGGTAGGAAGATCGCCGTGAGTTCGAGGCCATCCTGAGACTACATAGAGAGTTCCAGGTCAGCCTGAGCTAAAGTGAGACCCTACCTCGAAAAAAAAAAATATCTTTACAAATGCTCAGTGTCTTTTCAGTATCAAATATTCATCCATGATTTGATTCTTTATGTAAAAATAAATGAGCCTATCCATATCATTAGCATTAAAATGTGCTTTCCTCTTTAATAAATGGTAAAATTATAGGCATGCCAAAGAATTACTCTAAAGTAAATTTCTTTATGATTTTTTTTAGCAGTAGATGTTTGATCTCTATACTATGTTTTTGTTTTTTTCAAGGTGGGGTTTCACACTAGTCCAGAAAGACCTGAAATTTACTATGTAGTCTCAGGTTGGCCTCAAACTCATAGCAATCCTCCTACCTCTATCTCCTGAGTGCTGGGATTAAAGACATGCACCACCACGTTCAGCTGTATACTATTTTATATAACTATATGCCCAGGGTCATGTAAAACTTTCTCATGTAAAAATGGACTATGACTAGAAAAGATTAAGAAGCCCTGATTTAGTGGCACCCAGCTGTCATAGTGCTGACATCACATCATAATTTTAGGGAAGGAAACAGTTGACAGTAGGAGAAAGTTTCTCTCTCTATAAGCCTATGAGAGAGAAAAAAAATATATATATTAATATATATCATATAAATATACAATTATATATTAATATATAACTAATATATTATAGCATAATATATTGTTGATATATATTATATATAATTATCCTCTAGTGAATAATCACATGGATAAGCAGGTGAGAAATGCTAACTGGCATAAGCTCACTGCTATAAATGGGGTTGGATTCATTCCAGTAAGCCCTACAAATAAGGGAGGTAGTTTGCCAGTGTACATTCTAGAAGGAAGGTGTCTAGGCATTGGCTAACAAATAACAACAGTCCATAACACCTGCTTCAATGTGATGTTATTACTTCTGCCAAGTCCACAATATGTTCTGCGTAAAATAATGTAAGAAAATTCAAAGCTCCAGTAAATAATGATAATGTGTTTTTTTTTTCTGTTCTAATGATTTGGTACATTACACAGTTCTTCATGAGCTATGGGTCTTAGTAGATCAGAGAGTTATAATCCTTCCCCTTTATAAAATCAAAATCTCAATTTTACAAGACTAAGTATCATCCTTATATAATATAAGAAAAATAATATAATTCAACAGAATCAATAGAACTCTACCCCAACAGTAAAGATATAATTAATTGCCTAAAAGACCATGAATTTTAAGAACCCTCCATAATCTCTGACAAAGATTTGGACGTGTTGATTCTGTTGGAATTTCTAGAACTTGAAGAGATCTTGTACCTCCATCTGGTCACATCTCCTTTTACAGACGAGAGGCATATGTTTAATAACAGCCCTAGGGGCCCATAATACCAGAACTTAACCTTTTCCCCTTTGGACAACACATGATACAGGTACCATCAGAAGGCCTTGGACAAGCTTCATTGAGCTCCAAACAAGTCCTGGTGCAACCTGTAATGGGAAAAGACATTGGTGTTTCCTTACTGGAATATCCCACTGCCGTACAAAGAAATGATCTCTGGACATACCTAGTGATACTGAGGCCAGATATTTCTGCTTGTGCCATTGCTGTGTTCCCTGTGAACACTTTGGCAGTTATCTCAAGGAGCCCAGCTCAGCATCACCATGGCTACATGCCCTTGATGACACTTGCAGGGGACATAAGACTCCTATGGCTATTGCTATAGTTTTCTAGAGTAGACCTCTATTGCTGTAGAATGGAGAAGTCTGACAGATCATTTGGTGAATGTTACACACACACAGCCCACAGAGGTCCCATAAAGGCTTCAGCTAAGTAAATGCTAATAACAAAAGCCCACTCAATTGGGAGACTGTTGTGTGCTATGAGCCAGAACCTATGAGCACTGTTACAGCGATGGGACCCTGGGAAGACTGCAACACCTCTTCGGCCTTTCTTTTCTTGTCTACAAAACGATGATGTCTTAAGCTTATTTTTCAGTCCTAACATTCTCTGATTGTACTACAATGCAAAACTATTTTACAATGAACCTGATTCCTTCAGAAAATTTAATGGAGTTAAGTTTATTCCCTTAGGCATCAGATTATGTGTAAATAATTGTGAAATAAATACAAATCTGGTATGCATTTCTTTGGTGAAAGTATATTCTCCTATAAACTTCTATTAGACTGAGAACCTGCAAAGGATGCTGTGTCTCCCCATGATATTATAGTTTAAAGCCAAAAAAAAAAGAACAGTACATTGTACCATTCTAATTTTAGAATTAAAAAAAATGTGGAGATATTCCTGTGATTTCCCATGCAACTGGTTAGTTAATACATGTTGAGTTCATGATCTGAATTAGGTACCACTGCACACTTGTTGCTCTTCTCATTCTGTGGGCTTTTCCAAATGTTGTGAGCATTTGAAGTATAAGGGAAATGCTAGAATGGAACCCAGCACCTTGTTCACTCTGAGTGTAAGGTTAACCCCAGATCTCCATCCCCAGCCTAGTAGGTTTCTTGTTCCTTCAGTAGGCTTCATTCTCTGGGGTTTATCTTGAACAGGCAACCACTCTGGCATGTTCTCCTTCGACCCTCTCTGCAGCCGTGGGGACTGTGGATGGCTATGTGTACTTCCTGGATATCGTCAATGTGGAATCCCCACGCCTGATTCAAAAGGCCTTCCTCTCAGCATCATCGGTGCAGCACATCATGTAAGCACCACCTGCTGTGGCAGCATGGCTCAGCAGGCCTATGTTGAGGCTCCAGGGTAACCATCACATTACCCAACATTATACTAAATGGAGAAATACTAAAAACATTTCCAGTAAAATTTGGAAAGAGACAATGGCATGCTTACTTCTTTCCACTCCTATTCAATATAGTGCTATAAGTCTTAGCTAGAGCAATAAGATAAAAGTTAAAGGGTATAAATAGGAAAGGAAGAAATCAAATTATCCCTATTGTGGGGCTGGAAAGGAGGTTTAGCACTTAAGGCACTTGCCTGCAAAGCCTGAAGACTCATGGTCGACTCCCCAGATCCCACATAAGCCAGACACACAAGGTCTCATATGCACACAAGGTAGTGCACACATCTGGAGTTCGATTGCAGTGGCTAGAGGCCATGGCATGTTAATTCCCCTCTCATAAAAAATTACATAGCCAAAAAAAATTACCCCTATTGCAATTGACATGATTCTTATGTTTTAGAGACCCTAAAGATTCCACCAAAAAACTCTGATCTGATAAACACTTTCAGAAAGGTAGCAGGATACAAAACAGACATACAGAAATCAGTAGCTCTTTTATATACCAATAATGGACATACCGAGAAAGAGATTGGAAAAAAATATCATTTTCATAATAGCTTCAGAAAAATAAAGAGAATATCCAGGAGTAAACCTCATCAATGAGGCAAAATAACTCTATTATATAAACTTTAAAATATTGAATAACTTGACAAGGACACTAAACGATTGAAAGACCTTCCATGGTCATGGATTGGCAAATTAATGTGACAAGGGCTAAATTACCAAAAGTAGCTGGGTGTGGTGGTGTATACCTTTAACCTCAGCACTCCAGAGGCAGAAGTAGGAGGATTGCTGTGGGTTCCAAGCCAGCCTGGTACTATAGAATGAGTGCCAGGTCAGCCTTGGATAGAGTGAGACCTAGCCTCAAATAAAACAACAATAAACAACCCAAAAGTAACTTACAGAGTCAACAAAGTCCCCATCAAATTCCAGTGACATAGTACTAGAAAAAAAAAATCATAAAATTCAAACAGAAACACACAAGTCCCCAAATAGTCATAGAAACTGTAAGCAGAAAGAACAATGTTGGAGGTATCAAAATACCTGATATCAAATGATACTAGACCCTAGTACAAAGACAGCATGGCATTGGCACAAAACAGACATGCATACCAATAGAACAGAACACAGGAGCCAGAGATAAATCCATACAAGTTACCTAATTTTACCCTAACCCTGGAAAGGATTATACTAAGTGAGGTAACCCAGGCCCAGAAAGCCAAGCGCCACATGATCTCTCTCATATGTGGATCCTAGCTACAGATGACTGGGCTTCTGCGTGAGAATGAAAACACTTAGTAGCAGAGGCCAGTAAGTTAAAAAGGAGACATAAAGGGAAGAGAAAGGAAGGGAGGAGGGTACTTAATAGGTTGGTATTGTATATATGTAAGTACAATGATTGTGATGGGGAGGTAATAAGATAGAGAATGGAATTTCAAAGGGGAAAGTAGGGGGGATTACCATGGGATATTTTTTAATAATCATGAAAAATGCTAATAAAAATTTTTAAATAAATTAAAAAAATAAAAGTATATTTATTATTTGAGAGAAAGAGAGAGAGAATTGGTGCACCAGGGCCTCCAGCCACTGCATACAAACTCCAGATGCATGTGCCTCCTTGGGCATCTAGCTTACATGGGTCCTGGGGAATCTAACCAGGGTCCTTTGGCTTTGCAGGCAAGTGTCTTAACTACTAAGCCATCTCTCCAACCAAGTTGCCTAATTTTTGACAATGGCATTAAAAATACAATTCACTGGATAAAAAGAGCCTTTTCAATAAATATTGTTGGGAAAAGTAGATATCCATATGTAAAAGAATGAAATTAGATATGTATCTCTCACTCTAAACAAAATGAATTTAGGCTGGGGAGATGTCTCAGTGGATAAAGTGCTTGCTAGACAAGCATGAATACTTGAGTTCAGATTCTCCAAATCCACGTAAAGTCATATGTCTGTAATCCTAGCAGATCTACATTAAGAGAGAAGTAGAGGACAAGAAAATCTGGACCAAATGTCCTGAAGGATGGAGCAGGGAACAAGGAGAGATCCTACCTCAAATGAGGTGAAAAGCAAAGTCTGATACCCAAAAGTTGTCCTCCAACTTTCACATGTGTGTCATGGCACATGCATGACCACATCACACACAGATACACACACTCATACTGAAAAATCAATTTAAAATGAATTAAATATCCTAAATATATCTACATATACCTAAACATAAAGAACTGCAAAAATTAAACAACAATCCCTTTCCAATCTCCTAGTCAATTAATGGGCTAATGAACTGAGTAGATGGTTCTCAAAGTTAGAGACACAAATAACCAAGAAATAAATATGTTAGATTACATCTCATTGTTTTTTTCTACCTTGAAGAACTTGTAGAAATGTTCTATTAGGTTCTTCATTTTGATAAAAAAAATATTTTTATTTATTTATTTATTTGAGCAAGAGGAAAAGAGAGAGAGAGGCAAATATAAAATAGGTATGCCAGGGCCTCTAGCTGCTGCAAATGAACACTAGACACATGCACCACCTTGCGCATCTAGCTTATGTGGGTCCTGGGAAATCAAATCTGGGTCCTTTGGCTTTACAAACAAGTACCTTAATCACTAACCCATCCTTTAGCCAAGCTCTTCCTTTTTCTGCCAGATACTATTTATGGGGTGCTGAAATGTCATACCCATCAATAGCTAATTTCAGAATCACTTATTTCCATTTGAAACATCAACAAGCTCTGCCAACATATTTCATTCATTCATGATGTAACAGTTGCTTTCCTGATGTTTTCAGTGCTTGGGATTGAATCTATGGTTCTTCACATGCTAGTCAAGCACTTGATCACTTTCTTGACTGTATTTTTATAACTTGAAATTGGAATTGCATTGGCCAAGAAGGTAATGATTATATCTAAGGTAGAGGTAGGTTTTCTACAAGGTCAGAGAATATTTTAAAATCACAAACCATGATCGCAGATCACCTGCCTAGAATGCACAAGATGCTGAATTCCACTCTCCATACAACAAAAACAAGAAAAAGTCATAAACTGCGAGAATGACTTATCTTAGATATATCACCATGGCTATTCATTCAACCAGCTCAATCACCATCTAGCAGGTGAAGCAGGTAGAAACTGACCATAAGATTGCTTCCTTTCTAGCTATGACCAGTGTGGAACTTACCTGCTCGTTGGAACAGTGGAAGGAAATATCTTTATTATCAATGCCAACCCCTCAAGCTCATTTGAAATCATTGGATTTACGGGTATGATTTATCCATTACAAAATGCATTACTTTATTCAAAATAATTTAAGATTATTGAAATGGAATTATAGTGAAATAATTGTTTATGGCATATTTCTTTTAAAGAGTATTGCTTCCATTACAATTAAAATTTACTTAGAAGGCTTTCCACATTATGTTTAGAAGAATTTGAAGTATTAGAGTTGTCTGGAACATAATTGATGCTTTAAAATTGTATGAAATGGCTTAGCAGTTAAAGTACTTTCCTATGAAGCTTAAGGGTGGGGGATGGCTGGAGAGGCCCTCATGGGCTGTCCATGCAGCAGGCAGGCCTGAGAGACAGGGACCAGGGTGGGAATCAAAGCAAGGAAAAAATGTCAGTACATAGAGTTCCAGTCTGAAGAAGTTTACAGAGAATGAAATAGGATTACAAGGTTATTGTCAAGGGCAAAGCAAGTTGGAGAAAGGCTCTTGGCTGAAGATCAGGGCCTCTTGCAGGAAGAACAGAAGAACCAAAGAGGAAACAAGAAGAGAAAAAGAAGTGCTTGATAGTGCCTGGTCTGATAGGAGATTGAAGAATGGGCTCAAAAATACAGATAAGACCTGAGATTGACCCCTGCATCACATGAGTGCAGAGATAAGGAACTTGAGTTGGAATTTCTGTGAGATGTCCTCTTGTTAACAAAGGTGGAAGGCAAGCAATTGAATAATTTGGTGAGGACTGAGAAAGGGGGTAGCACTGTCCAGTGGAGGAGGTAAATGTGAAATGAACCCACTCCAGGCTTCAGGCATGCCATACTTTGTGATGGTCTTTCCAAGGAGCAAACTCAGAGTAGAGTGAATATCTACCACATCTGCAGTCCACTCACCACAGACTCAAAACACATGGATGTCTGAGCTAATCCAGTTTATCCAGAGTGAGGAAAATGATTGGAGTGTTTGTATAAGCGTCCAGAGCAGAGTGGAGATGAGAACTGTGGAGAAGGCAGAATCTGGGAGGCACTCTGTTGGGTAAGAAGCTGCGTCAAATCAAACGTTTTAGACTTTGACAGTCTAGGCATATACTCAGAAAAAAGTGCCCTATCATCTGTCATGTATGATTAAAGTTTCCTTTTAAAATCAGTACATAAATTTAGTAGGAGAGATTGTTGAATAGTATCTCTTACGACATCTTAATTGGAATGGTAAAGGATTCCTTAAACTTAACCACTGAAGGACCACTTGTGTGGTCTCTTTCTTCTTATTGTCAGAAGCATGCAAAGACATAGTGCAGATATCCACAGTGTCTCTTCCGGAAACAGACATAGTAGAAGTGCTGGTACTGTCCCCGCTTCCCGAGACAGGAAGAACCAGAATAGAAATATTCACTCTACCTAAAATACTAACAAAAGGTAAAGAAAATCAAATGCCTCCAGCCCTTCCTTCTTGGCCTTGAAATTATATTATATTATATTATATTATATTATATTATATTATTGCTCTCATTATTTTTAAGGGGGTTGTTTCATTTTTCTTCTTGTGACAGTATTCGTTTTCCTTAGATAGGAAGAGGTAAAACATTTGTGCATCTTTACAAATTAATATCTAATATGGCTGCTAAGCAATTTCAAATATGGACTTCCCTCTAGGCCTTGTAACTCATGAACCTGTCTTACTACCAGAGAAAAGGAACAGGATTGACTGCTATGTCCAATTGATCTATTATTTTGTGATAACTTTTGTATAGTAACTTAAAATATGTACAATTAAATCCATAGTTTATAGTACAGTTATGTTCACTGACACCATTATAAATAAAGTTTTCTGGCCAGGTGTGGTGATGCATGCCTTTAATTCCAGAACTTGGGAGGCTGAAATAGGATCTGTGAGTTTGAGGCAAGTCTGTGGCTACCAAGTGATCCCAGGTCTGCCTAGACTAGAGTAAGACCCCATATTGAGAGTGGGGTGGGGAAGAGAGAGAGAGAAAGCTTTCTGAATAAAATAATATGAGAAAACAGATACTTTCTTGGTCTTAGATGACAAATATAACTGGGTAGCACTATATAAAGGATTAAAAAATAAATCTCAAAATCCTTTTATGTTTCAATTGAGATTTTTCTACTCAGGCATGGTGACTTGTGTCTGAGGCTGAGACAGAAGACTGCTACAAGCTTGAGGCCAGCCCGGCATAGAGTGATTTCCAGATCATAAAAATATTGTAATGACATGTCTTTAAGCTAATTGATGACATTAAAGCCAACAAAAGATTGTTGAAGCCAGGTATGGTGGTACACTCAGGAGGCAGAGTTAGGAGGATTGTTGAGTTTGAGGCTAGACTAGGCTTTTGGAATGAATTTGAGGCCAGCCTGGGCTAGAGTGAGACCCTGCATAAAAAAAGATAAGACAACAACAGAAAAGATAGCTCATTATCAATCATAAGTACTTCTTCTGGAGACAACTTGTTCTAAAATCATTTTTATCACAGAATAGTCTCTATAATATTAACAAAGCATTTAAGACATTATTTTGCCTGTTATAACTTTTCATAATGATTTTTAAAACTAAAATCCATGTATACCACACCTGATCTCTCTTCTTCTCCTAATCTTATAGTTTATACATCTCTTACTGATGAAAGAGGAAGACTAAAAGATGAATTAATTCACAAGTTCCTGTATGAGATTGAGCACGTTGTGTCTTCTGCAGTCTTGGACTTTCAAAGCAACAAAATATATGGCTACTGTAGTCAAGTGCCGTACATCTGCAGCTATCCTATTCCTGACCATGTATGCAAATTTCAGCATGTCATAATTTATCATTAGTGATCAAGATTGACATTGTATTAATTAGACATGATCCTCTTGACTTCCTCAGTAGGATAATTCAATTGGAAAATGGCTTAATTATATTAACATCAAGCCAAATCTCACAGTCCATAGTTCTTATTGCATTCAGGTCTTGTAGCTCAGACCAGAATAGTCCATCAAGCTGTACTTACAGCACTGCAAGGTATCTCTTAGGCCAAGGTTTCAAATCCTCCCACAGTCCTCTTGAAAATCAGCTCCAAAAGGCCAAAGCCACACAGTCAGGTGTCTGGCAGCAATCCCACTCCTTGGTACCACTTTACTGTTGCAGTCCGGTTCGCATTGCTGGTAGAAATCACCCAATCAAGAGCAGCTTCTGGGGAAAAGAGTTTTATTTTGGCTTACAGGCTCGAGGGGAAGCTCCACGATGGCAAGGGAAAACGATAGTATGAGCAGAGGGTGGACATTACCACCTGGCCAACATAAGGTGGACCACAGCAACAGGAGGGTGTGCCAAACACTGGCATGGGGAAACTGGCTATAAAGCCCATAAGCCCGCACCCAACAATACACTCCCTCCAGGAGGCATTAATTCCCAAATCTCCATCAGCTGGGAACCAAGCATTCAGAACACCTAAGTTTATGGGGGACACCTGAATCAAACCACCACATAGATCTACATTACTGTTACTTGTTAATCCATCATAAAATACATTTGAGCAAATTCACATTTGTTCCACTGTTGTAGCCAGTTCCAAGTTGTTAAGAAGAACATTCAAGCTAGACACAGTTATGGAGGGGGGGTTCTTTCATGCTTACAGATCCAGGGAGTCCCATCCATGGCAGAAGAGGCTGCTTACTTCCATACATACAAGCAGAGAAAAAGTACAACAAAAACCCACCAGAGCACAAACCTGTTATCTTCACCTTTTGGCTGGAATTCAGATCTACCCCTAAACATTTGGCTGGACTCAGATGCACCCTAGTGATATGGTTCCTCTGGCTAGAATCTGCCTGCTAGGGGCTAAAGTTGTAAATTCAATTTTAATAAAACACCTGAGTTTATGGGACTACTCATTAAAATTTCCAAATTCTACCCCTAGCCCCCCAAAACTCATAATCATCTCACATTGTAAATTGCATTCAGTCCAGTTTCAAAGGTCTCCATAACCTTTACCCACTTCAAGATTGTTTCAAAGTCGCACCTGAGATTCAAGACAGTCTCTTAACTGTGAGTCCTGTAAAATAAAAACAAATTAAATATTTTCAACCCAGAATGACATAGAGTAAACATTTCTATTGCAATAAGGCATAACCAGGAGAGACTGGACCAATACAAAATCAATTACCATCAAGTAAAAATCAAACATCTGTAGTTCAGGTCTGACACTCATCACCAGTGACAGCAATCTATGGATTTTCAATTTTCATCACTCCAGCTGGGCTGAGTAGCTGGGGGAAAACTTCCATCCTGAGACAGCAGGGTTCCATGGTAGCTGTTGCACAGTACTGGTATATCCAAAACATCTTTGGACTGGTCCATCTTCAGCTCCATACATTGGCCTTAAATACAGGAATATCATCCTGCTTCACATGCTACATCTCAGCAGCAGCTCCTATTTAACTTCAGACAGTGGCCATATTGGGACATTGCACTGTTACACATACCACATCTCATCAGCAGCTCCTAGAACCACGTGCACTTTATGACCCACTTCCATGCATTTTTCATGCTTCCAAAACCAATGCAGCAACACAGCTATTTGTTAATTCAGGAAGGAAATAAATCTTGACCTTCAGACTTCAGAATTATTTCTTTCAGTCATCTCCTTTCAAAAGAGTTTGCATTTCTATCATTCAACCTTTCCTGGGTGGACATGACCCTTAGGCACCTTTCCATTGTTTCAGTGTAAAGCAGTTATTCCACTCTTAATTGTAAGTAATCTGTTTAACCATACCAGCTTTGGCAACCTAAAACCAATCTCTGTGCTAGTAACTTTAAACTTGCTTGAATTTTTCCAACTTTAAATCATACATCTTTCAGTTCTATACCTTCTGCCAAGCACACTATTACTTTTAAACTCAACCTTGATCAAATTCTTAGGGCTTGGCAAAAGAACACAGCTGCCCCTTATGCCAGTAGCCCAGTTCCAACAAAGTTCTCTGCTGTCTTTCCTTCCTCTTTGAAAGTTCATAAAACAATACAATTCTCTCTGCATTTAGCATTTTCAAACTCTTAGCAGGACAGCTGATAAAACTTGACTTACTGCTGTCCGAGGCTTCTGAAGTCCTAAGTACCAAGTTGCTACACATTCCTCCAGCACACAGATCCCGAAAGGCCAACATCCACGTGGTAAGGCTCATCATGCAGCAACACTCCAACTCTCTGGTACCATATTCTGCTGCAGTCAGTTCCAAGTTACTGGGATGAACTTCCAACCAGACGCAGTTATAGAGGAAGGGCTTTATTTCATACCTACAGACCCAGGAGAAGTTCCATCAATGGAGGAAGTAGTTGCTTACTTCCATAAGTCCAAACAAAGGGAAACAACTGTGACAAGCACAACACCAGCAGCAACCAAACACAAACCTGCCAGAGCACAAACCTGCTCTCTGCACCTTTTGTCTGGGATTCAGATCCAGCACAAACACACGTTCAAGCTGGACTCAGATCTGCACTCAGCGACACGCTTCCTCTAGCAGGAATCTGCCCGCTATAGGCTAAAGTTGAAATCTCGATTTTAATCACACTACCATAGCCACATTCACCATACTTGTATGATAAACATGCAGATGCTGTTCTGTTGGTTTCTTGCCTTTAAAAAAATCTAGCATTTGATCCATTCCATAGATGCCAATAGCTGTAGGAGAGATGACTTTCAGTGGAACTTTACACTTATGTTCTAACTAAAGTTGTGTGAGATAATTAAATTACACTTCCAGCATGTTTTTACCACTCACTCTGCAAACTTACATATTGTGTTTCCCACTGCACACACTAGCCCAGAGTCCAACTGCTTACGCCCTCTGGCAACTCAGTGTCCCACTGATGGTTGTCTCATCAGAACCCTCTACCTCCCTGCTTCTCTGATCAATGTTTAGTCAATATTCTCTAACTGCTTCTCTCCCAGCATAGCTGGTATTAGACTCAGACATTAAGAAAAAAGAACTGGTCTGTGGCAAGTTGTGTTTCGATTCAAGCATTGTGAAGGAAATAATACTTGAACTGGACTTTGAAGGATGATGCTGAGTAGGGAAGTAGAGAAGGACTGGTGGAGATGGAGTCAGCAAGGAGACTGGGGGCCACATTACCCAGACCATCTGTATAATTCAACTTAGTGATCCTTACTAGACTCATTCACACACAACCCTCTCCCCCGCCCCCACACCAGAAGCATAATGCCAGACAAAAAGAAGGCTTGGAATTAAGAAGGCATGAGATACGTAGGGGAATAGTAATGACTCTATTTTTACTTGTGTATAAGGATGTATGAAATGGTTGGTAAAAATAAAGATTGTCAGGGCAGGCTGGGATTCTTACTAGCAGAATGGCATATAAAGGTGGCTCCTGGGTCAAGCTGTATCTCAGTGGTCAGAGTGCTTGCCTGTAATGACAGTGCCCTGAGCTTGACCTGAAAAAACAATGTTCCTCAGGGGCAAAAACAAACCTTTATTTGCAAATAAAGATGAGCTTCGTAGTGTAAACCCAAGTAACTCCTTTACCCCATACTGGTTTATTTTCAAGAATGGCATTCTTGTATTTGAACCTGACTATGTATGTGATGCATACTGCAAACGTAAAAATTGCTGATCACCTAATCTTTTCCATAATGTGCTCCTCCTTTTCTTTGATTGTCAGGGTCAGGCTGGTATTTGCATACTTAAGCCATGCCAAAAAGTGCAAAGCAGACAGTACGGGCCTGGAATAATCAGTATGTCTTCACATGGATTATGGCTCCTAACAGCAGCTAAATGCGGATTTCTGTGTGTCCGAGATACTTACACTTTAGTAAGCTCCTTTTAAAAATAAATGTGATTATATGTAGCAAAAGCACTTAGAAATCAGAAATGGATTAAGTAAATAGACTCAACCTTTTTTTAAGTAACTGATAATATTAATGATTTTAAATGCTGCCCTCTGGCTTGGAGGGACTCTGGCTTTTTTTTGCCATTGCCCCACTTAACCCATCACAAGATTCTGGAAGAGAAGGGGGCAGGAAATGCCATTTAAGCCCTTCTCAATCCTTGCAGTCAAAGCACCATCAACACTAGCATTTCTGGTGTCCATTGTTCAGAGTTGCTTCTCCCCACTGGTTGGAAGATCCCTTCCTAGATCTGGAGGCCACATTACCCTATATAACTCAACTTAGCCAGGTTTCTACACCCCTCTCCACATACCCAAATAATCACTTCCACCCATATGACCCTCCCGCAGGTCCATAAAAACCAGAGTCTTTAGCACATGTCAGATCCTTTTCTTTACATCTACCAGAAAGCATATTTGGACAAATGTGACTGTTCCATAGGGAAATTATTCTATCACATATGGACAGAACCTCATAGAGGAACTTACTCACAGCAACACTGCAGAAACAACCTAATCTTCACCCACAGATGAATAGACAAATAAGTATATTATGGTACAAAATAATACATAAAATATGTAATATCATGCAACTATGATACCAAATGAGGAGATGTATATGTAACAATTTAAAAAAATTAGATAGGTAAAGCTATGCTATAGCCTATGTGGACAAAATTGTATTTGCAGCTGGCCGTGGTGGCGCACGCCTTTAATACCAGCACTCAGGAGGCAGAGGTAGGCTTGCCATGAGACTACCAGGGTAGAAGGCCACCCTGAGACTACATAGTGAATTCCAGGTCAGCCTGGGCTAGAGAAAGACCCTACCTCAAAAAAAAAAAAAAAAAAAGCTGTATTTGCATAAGATCTGTTGGTGTATACATAAAGTTTCTACAAGATTATCAAGGGCACTATTTCTACTAGTTATGATGAGATACTGAGACATGGGGACAGGAGAGATTCCCTTTGAAGCTGTTTGATAACTTTTGAGTTTTGAACTATTTGGATGTATTGCCTTGAGAGTTGTTAAATACTGGGCTGGGCTTTGTGAACACCCTGGTGAGGCCTTCCTCGGAGAAGATGTTCTCTGTGCTCTGGCACAGTGCACTGCCTGTTCAGAAGGGTAAATGCAGGGATGCTGGAGGACCAAAGTGACAGCAATCACCGTGTTTAGTGGAGGAGCTTAAACTGTCACCCAGTGGGCCATATTGGTGATGGGTCTGTTTAGCTTGCTACATTGGCTTAATGAAATCCCCCCAGGACATGCTATCCTCCTTCTTCATGTTTCTTGTCACTTTTTCTCATCCCACTCAGTTGCCTTGAACATGTGTGGATCCTGCCTGATTCTTTTTTGCTGTTGTTGTTATTGTTTTGGTTTTTTGGAAGTAGGGTCTCACTAGGATCTCACTCTGGTCCAGGCTGACCTGGAATTAACTATGTAGTCTCAGGGTGGCCTCGAACTCATAGCAATCTTCCTATCTCTGCCTCCCTAGTGCTGGGATTAAAGGCATGCACCACCACGCCCAGCTCTCTGCCTGATTCTTGAAGGCCTCTGAATTTTGCTTGCTCAGGGCCCCTTTCCAACTGCACAGACATCACTTATTTGTGTCTGACACCTGGTTTAGTCAGCAATAATCCCTCTCCTTCCACACTACACAAAGTAGTGAGAAAATATATCAATATGGGTTTGAACTAGAGGTTTTTAAGTGCTATGTATTACTAAGAGCTACTACCATGCCAAGTGAAATACTGCTAGCAAGTAGGAAAAGATACCTACAAGTAAAAGTGCATGTAGCTGTGTTAGGATACCCATGGCAGAGGATTACATTATTAATTTATCCACTTTGTTCCCAAAACTATTGAGGAAACATTTGCTCGGTGTCGGAGTCATTCACACCAGGGACATGGGATTCAGTCCATGACAATATCAATGGATGGACAAAATGTTCTGGTGAATGGGAAAGGTGACGGCACCCTTGTCTACCTAAAATGGAAGTACGTACAGTAAACAGTAAGCTACCTCATGTATGATGCTTTAAAATATAGATCTTATTGGAATTTGGGCCACTAACACTAGGAGATAGCTGTTACTGAAAAGATGGACTGTTATAGATCTGAGGAGAGAGGTCACACCACGCTATAGAGACCATATGGGATGGTGCCAGGGTGGGTGAAGGGGCTGGGGGAGTGGGAAGAAATTAGGATGGGCTACATTGCATAAGATCATCAGGTTCTGGGGCACAGGAGTCGTGCCTAGTTGTCTGGAACTTGAGGCTTAAGGCAGGAAAACAATGGTCCTGAATATGAAAACCTTTCTAAGGAGGTGGCTGGGATATGGCCTCTGGATTACTGGGTTACTTTTGAAAGAATGCTCCAGGAGAAATTGTTAATCTCTCTAGGAATGACTAGCCCTGGGAGAGATATTCCCTCAGGACAAAAAAGCACAGATAGCTGGGTGTGGTGACGCACATCTTTAATCGCAACACTGCCGAGAGTTCAAGGCCGCCCTGAGACTACAGAGTGAATTCCATGTCAGCCTGAGCTACAGGGAGACCCTGCCTCAAAAAACTAAGAAAATAAAATAAAGGCACAGAAAATATGCACTAAGGTGATCAATCCCACTCCTATAGCAACTGCTAGAGGAGCAGAAGGAATAAAGACAACCGTGAGCATTAGACTTTAAAAGCTCCTATTTAACCCCAAGAACTATGGCACATGCGTTGTATGTGTGTTATATGTATGTTCACTTTTATAGATCTGCTTAAAAGATAGTAAATTAGCACACTTTTAGTCTCAGCACTCAGGAGGCTGAGATAGGAAGAAAGCTGTGAGTCTGAGGTCAGCTTGGGCTAGAGTGAGACCCTATCTTGAAAAAGCTAAAACAGATTTATTAAATTATTCAGATTAAGTTTGTTTAGACTAAAATAAGATATGAAATAAACAAACCCTACCCTAACATGCAGATAATAGCAGGGCTTTAGAGAGTGTGAAGGTGACCCAGGATGACAGCCCAGATTTTGTATGCTGTCTTGTTCCACATGCTGATAGGCACAAATCACCAGTGTGAAGTGCATTTTAACACTACTATTTCCTGGTGCCTCCTGTGACTCAAAAAGCAATAAAACTTAAGTGTTTTGGCTGGGAAGATGGCTCAGCAATTAAAGGCTCTTGCTTGCAAAGCCTGCTGGCCAGGATTCACCCAAGTAAAGCAGAGGCACAAAGTGGAGCAAATGTTTGGTGTTAGTTTGCAGTGGCAAGAGGCCCCCGTGTGCTCATTCACATATGAAAACAGAGAGAAAAAGAGAGAGGGAGGGAGAGGGAAACAAAAAGATTTTGAAAACTTACCCTTCTTGATAATGGTATGAGAATTTTCAATATTTGAAGATTTTATATTATAACAATTTGGTAACTGCTTATTTCAAAGTCTCACTTGAAATATCATCCACGCCTATTTTTATACCATTCAGGAATCCTGAGTAAAATCTAAACTTGTATTTATTAAATAGGCCCCAATATACCCTTTATAAGCAGTAAGGAAATAACATCACAGGCTATAGCAAAAAAATGCAGGAGCCCTATATGTAGAAGGAAGAACACTTCCATCCATCGGTTACTTCCATGCTTAACAAAGCTGTATTTGAAACCAAGGCCTATGAGCCTATGGTCTTTGGCATCTATAATGATGTTATTCAAGGGGGCAAAGGGCCTGTAATTTCTATGAACTTGTTAGAAATGATTTTGCGGGGGCCTCATCCAGACTTTGTGCTTTGGAATGTCTGCAGATAAGCCTAGGAATATGTTTTCCCAAGCTCTCACAGTAATGCTAACCAGTCCCCAAAGATATCCCAGGGTGTTGCACAGAAGTAGCCCTATGAGGTGGACCATAGAGGCTGAGTGCTATAAAGAGCTCAAGCATATGAAACAGCTCGATATCTGGTGCATTCTGGGGCTCCATGGGAACAGTGGTCCTTCTTTAAAGTGACTAAAGGCCATGCTGGCTATGAATACAAGGCAACATGAGGAGAGATCATCCTAGAAAAGCAATGAGTCTTGTTTTGGAGCCCATGAAAGGATTCTTCTAGAAGTCAAGGCCTAATAACTTAAGGGCACTGTGGAGCATTGTCCTCATATTTCTTTGTGTAGATATCTGGAATTACTAAATGCAATTTTTATTATGATTTTATAGCTTTCTTTCTTTCTTTTTCCTTCCTTCCTTCCTTCCTTCCTTCCTTCCTTCCTTCCTTCCTTCCTTCCTTCCTTCCTTCCTTTCTTTCTTTTAATTAATGTAGGCGACTTGGAGCAAACTTTGCAAATGAAAACATTGAACATTGCCAGAAACTAGTAACTGCTTTGGTCAGCACAATGCAGACGGAGACTGAATACTTATCTTCATTAGTGCACGCAGATGTGGAAAGTGATGCTGAACATCCCGCTGAGACTGACGTAACTGGCTTGCTTGCTCTTTTTTTTTTTTTTTTAATAAATCATACAGAATCATGTTGTTTTCTTTAAGTACATATTTAATAATGATTTTTTTCAAATAGAATATAAACTACATCTGAAAGAAAACATACAGTTTTTTTCAAAGTGGTCAAAAACATTACATATCAGGTCTTATTTAGACCATAGTGTAAGATCTGGACTTGCTCAAAAAAAAAAAAAATCTTTTACTAATACTAGTGGTTGTTCAAAACGATCTCTTTCTCTCTTTTTGTGTATGTGTATGCACGTGTGGTGTGCATGCATGTGAGTATATATGGGTGGGTAGGTGGAAGCAAGTATTTATGAATGCATTCCTGTAGAAGCCAGAAGTCATCACTAGGGACAATCGCTCTCCGCTTTATTTTCTGAGAGACCACACCCTGCTTTTACATAGGTTTTGGAGACCTGAACTGAAGTTTTCATGCTTACATGCTTTCACTCACCCCAAACTATCTCTCTATACTTTCATGCCATGTTCACAATTTAAGAAGTCAAGTCTCTGGCTAGAAAAAATAAAAATAAAAACACTCATTCACTCAACAAATCTTTATTGGCACCTCAAAATGTTAGGATAGATATAACCTAAAATGAACAAGAGAGAAATTAATGTTGTTATGGTGTTTGCATTCTAAAGGGGCTGATGGTATGCAGAGAGCTGGATAAAAAAAAAAAGTTAAATACATAAGGAAAGGTGTTGTTTAGTGAATAAAATATTATAAAACAAATTTGAATAAAGACACATTAATGAAAAATGACATAACAGCCTCTCCGTAAACTGAGATATGAACCAAAAGAGCGCAGAGTCTTGTAAAGACTTACAGTGGTGAGCACAAAAGAGCTCGGAGTCCAGGGGCAAAGGGCTTGGCCCACACGTGAGGACTTAGCGCAGCTGTGTGCACTTGAAGTAGGCAGAAAAGAAGTCCTCGAGGTAGGAAAGAAATAGGGAAAGACAGGCTTTATAAACAGGGAGAGCTTCTGGTTTTATTTTGATGTGATAAGGATATCTTGAAGTGTTCTCAGCAGAGGCTTAGTAAGACCACATTTCTCATTTTGACCTGGTCACTTGCTGCTGAGTGGCGAATGTTTCCAGTAGGGGATGGAGTAGGCTCAGGGAGACAATTTAGGAGGCTGTGATAGAGGTGCAGGTGACAGTGATGGGGTGATGGAGAATGGGGGCTGGGGAGGAGACAAACGGTGGGTTCCAGGTTGATTCCAGAAGTAAAATGGGTAGAACTTTCCAAGGGGTAGACATGGAGCAGAATAGAGTCAAGGACGACTTGTATCAACTTGGGGAGATGTGAACAAACATCTGTTCACCCCAAATAGGGCACTAGCAATAGATCAAAGAAACAGTCATAGTAAAGTCCAACTTGGTGAGCCAGTGAGTTTCTTGGAGGTCACTTACAGAAGCACATGGGTGACTCAAAGGCAGCTGCATGACAGAAAAAGCCCATGGCAACCTCAGTAGCATGACATGGAAACTACACCTCTGGAGCTAACTGCAAGCTTGTAGGCCATCTGCCTGGTCCAAGTCTCTCCACCAGCAGTTATCCACTGCTTCCATAATGGGGCGGGGGGGTGCATCTTATAAGTTTCAGCTTTCTCCAGCCTTCCTCAACCACCTGAGTCTCATAAGACTCCCACCTTGAGTCCAGGAGGGAATGTTTCTGGTCAGATGAACTGGCCACACAACCCTTAAAGACTCCTCTTAACAGCTGTGTAGTTGGCACCGTGTGTGGGATTGGGGGACTGTCAGGGTGCCAGCAGCTCACAGGGACAAAGCCAGATCTGAAGTCAGTTTTCCCCAGGCTGGGCTTGAAAACCTGTTCAACATCCAAGTATAAATACCAGCCAGTCCAGTGGATAGATGAACCTTGTGTTTTGGGGAGAGATGAGGACTGGACATGTTGAATTGAAAATCAAAGGCACTATGGCCATACCACCCTGAAGGTGCCTGATCTTGTCTGAAAGTTAAGGGCAGGTGAATTGAATTCAAAGGCACAAAACTAGGGAAGGTCATGATGCGTGAATAAATGTAGAGAAGCAGAGGGACCGGGTGAGGACTACTTCTAGAGAGCCACAGGGAGATGGGGGAATGTAAACTCTTCCAGGAGAAGGGAACAAATAATATCCTAAGCACAAATGGCACACAGCCCTTGCTGGGCAGGAGCACCTGGTCCAGTCACAGGAAAGAAGCAAGCGTCATCCAGCTATGGTGTGAGCTGTGTGATCATTTCTTCTTTCTCAATTACTTAGTCACTTGCAAAGTAGCAGTTAGGTTGAAACAGAGAAGCAGTTTTACTTCATATCAAGTCATTTTACTCTACTTTAGAATTGTTTTATTCCTGTGATAAGGACAGGCTCAAAGGAATTGAATTAATAAAAGGTTACACTTTGGGCAGACAAATGTCTGGGTTTTTTAATTTATTTATTTGCAAGCAGTGAGAAACAGACACATACAGAGACAGAGGAGAGAGAGAGAGAGACTGGGCATGCCAGGGCCTCTAGCCACTGCAAACAAACTCCAGATACATACACCACTTTGTGCATCTGGCTTTATGTAGGTACTGGGGAACTGAACCTAGGTTGTTAGGCTTTGCAGGCAAGTGCCTTAACTGCTGAGCCATCTCTCCAGCCCCGGTGTTATTTTTTAAACACAATGTGAAGGGATTCAGTGCAGCGATGTGAAGAGAGGTGGGAGGAGAACTTGATGAATTTTAAAGAATTATCTGTCTCTTTCTAAGCTCTCTGGGAATAAGTTAAATTATGACTCATCACAAGAGGAATTAGCCACCCCTCTTTCGAAGAAGGAACTTTCCTGGATGGATCAAAAGAGCCAAGAGGTATGTATAAAATGTGGGAAAGGTTTGAAATAATGTTCTGTGGTATGCCAATTAGGTATGAAATAATGCCCTGTGGTGTGCCAACTAGATATGGAAAATAGAAGAAAATTATAAGATTGAATGAGACATTTTTTGGCAGTGTATTACATTGTACAAGTAACTTTCCTGAGAGTAAATATACACCTAAACCCAGCCCAGTCTTTTAGATTATTTAGACAAGCTTTAAGAATTGTACTTAAGGGCTGGAGAGATGGCTCAGCAATTAAAGGCACTTGCTAGCAAAGCCTGAAGGCCCAGGTTTGATTCTTCATTGCCCACATAAAGCAAGATGCACAAAGTAGCCATGCATCTGAAGTTTGCTTACAGTGGCAGGAGGCTCTGATGTGCCTATTCCCACCGCCTCCCCATCTCTCTCTCCTTGCAAGTAAATAACATATTTTTTTCAAAAAAGAATCATACTGGGCTGGAGAGATGGCTTAGTGGTTAAGCACTTGCCTGTGAAGCCTAAGGACTCCCGTCCAAGGCTCAATTCCCCAGGACCTATGTTAGCCAGATGCACAAGGGGGCGCACATGTCTAGAGTTTGTTTGCAGTGGCTGGAGGTCCTGGTGTGCCCATTCTCTCTCTCTCTCTCTGTTGCTCTCAAATAAATACATAAAAATAAAAAATATTTTAAAAAGAACCATACTTAGGGGCTAGAGAGATGGTTTCGTGGTTAAGGCATTTGCCTGCAAAGCCAAAGGACCTTGGTTCAATTCCCCAGGACCCACGTAAGCCAGATACACAAGGTGGCACATGCATCTGGAGTTCATTTGCTATGGCTGCAGGCCCTGGTGTGCCCATTCTTCCCCCCCTCAAATAAATAAATAAATAATATAAAATAAAAGAATTAATCATACTCAGGTTCACATAAAGTCCAATTTAAGTATCCAGTGAAGCCAAGGCAAGAAATGAGCTGTAATGCCCCATTGTGGAGTGAGTTTTGAGGGAACAGAAGAAGAGAGAGAGGTCGTGGCTTAAGATGACAAGAGGGTGACACAGGAGGCAGACTAATGGCAACTCACGTCTGAACTCTACCTGGCGACTTAGTTCACCAAGGGCACATTCATTTTCCTTCAGTTATTCAACTATTGAGTCTTTCATTCGTTATTTTCTTCCCACTGGCTATGTAATTAACATGAGTTTCAGGTTGCCTCAGTGGTCATTTATGAATACCATTAGATTTAATCAATCTTACTTCAAAACTATTTTAGGGCTGGAGAGATTGCTTAGTGGTTAAGGCACTTGCCTTAAAAGCCAAAGGACCCATGTTCCATTCCCCAGGACCCACATAAGCCAGATGCACAAGGTGGCACATGTGCCTGGAATTCATTTGCAGTGGCTGAAGGCTTCCCCGGCCAGCGAGGAGTTGAACAAGGACCCAAGGGGAAGTTAACTGGAATGGGAGAAGGCAAACAGACACAAGAAGGAGACCATGCTAGTTGTTTGTAAAGGCCTCGAGATTTATTCAGGCAGACATAGCTTATATATAGAAGACAGAACTTTTTTGACAATGCTTACATGCCTAAGATCAGTTTAACCAGGGTCGTATGTTAATCCCTCTATCAGGCGCCCACTGCACCTAGGCTGTATACTAAACAATGCCTTAGAATCAGGCACTCACTTTATCTAGGCTGCATACTAAACAATGCTTTAGGATCAGGAGCTTACTCTATCTAGGCTGTATACGAAACAATGCTTTAGGATCAGGAGATTAGGAGATTAGAGATCACCCTAGCTTCCAAGGTCAAAGAGCAGCTACAGATCATGAGATCTCCTTTGTATTAAGAGACAAGAGAACACCCTTAGTTCCCAAGGTCAAAGAGCAGCTGCAGCTCCTGACAGAAGGCCCTGGTGCTCTCATTCTCTTTCTCTCTCAAAGAGAAATGCTATCAATGTGGGTATCAAAGGATCTGCCATCTTTCCCTGTCATTTTCTCTTGCTCTGTTAAGTGATATATTTGCTCCATTTTAGGCCATCAAAAATGAGGTTACACTGTTTTCAAATATAAGGAAGGAGATAAAGACCAGAATCAAAGAACTTACAAAAACTGTAAGTGTTGTGATTGTTATGCTTAGATGCATCAGTCCTCCATCTAAAATTACTTTTGAATTTCATTTTGCTTAACACAATGTCATGAGGAGATTATTTTATTTTCATGTAAGACCTGAGTCATTATTCAGGTCAGTTGCTCTGTTCTCTCTTTTCTTGGTCACCAAGAACAGGGCTGCTAGAGACCCTGCCATCTTCAACACATGCCTCCCAAGGTTTCCTTTCTCAGTCTTATCCCATTCAGGTGGCAAAGAAAAAGAGCATGGGGTGTATCTAAGACAAATCTAGAGGTAGTTATTATAATTAGATAAGACTGATATTTTACAGAATATAAAATTACATAAGTGATATTTCATATAGTTTATCCTACAAAAATGGTTGAGGCAGTGATTCAACCTATAGGTAATATATTCTATCTTACATCTTAACTTTTAATAACATGCCTATTTAAATGTAAAACTAAAGTTGAAGCATGGTCTAGGATATTCTTTTCTTTATAGCATTTGCCCTTTGCATCTGGCTTTAAAAATCCTTCCAAAATCTGGGCATGAGGGGCTAGAGAGTTGGCTTACTGGTTAAGATGTTTGCCTGCAAAACCAAAGGATTAGGGTTTGATTCTCCAGGACCCACTTAAGCCAGATGCACAAGGGGGCACATGCATCTGGAGCTCATTTGCAGTGGCTGGAGGCCCTGACGTGCCCATTCTTTTTCTTTCTCTCTCTCTCCCTCTCAAATAAATAAAATATATTTTAAAATATAAAAAATATATTTTTAAAAAGCTGAGCATGAAATGTATGCCTGTGGCTCCATCTGCTCTGGAGCCTAAGGGAGGAGGATCACTTGTGCTCAGGAGCTGGAGATCAGTCTAGTCAACATGGTGAAATACTGTCTAAAAACTAAAAGTAAAAACCTTCCCAAGTTTCACATATCTTCCTCTAATATCCTTGTATTACTCCTGCATTTTACTTTTGTGAATATAATAAAGTATGTATCTAAGTTACTTTTTTCAGATAAATATCCATCCTTACCCCCGTGCTTTATAAATTGAACTTGTCACCCTTTTTCCACAGATTTGCAGGGTCTCTTTTTTGCAAGGGAGTGCTGATCTTTACCTGAACCAATATCAAATTATTTGGTTATTAGAGCTGTTTAATGTATTTTTGCATACTGAGATTACTCCTCCCTTTGCTATTCTTAAAAAAAATTTTTTGTGGACATTAACTTTGCCATTTGAATTTTAAAACCAGCTTGTGACAAGCATACATGTTCCTGTGGTGTTTGCTATTGGATGAATGAGCTCTAAAAGGTCAAACTTTAAAACTTCAATAACCACAATAAGTCTGTAACTGATCCTTTACTCAGCAGCACATTTAGATAAATGGACCACCTATTTTTATTGACTATTGTCTGAAAGAGACTAAGAAAACCATTTCTTTAAAGATCAGTTCTTGAGTTATCATCCTTTCTTATTTCAAAATTCAGATTACGAAGATGATGGAAGACAATGAAGAATTAAATAATATAGCAAAATTGGGGCAACATGAATTTAGCCTGGACCTTGATGAGCTGGAAAGGCTTCATGATGAGAGTGAAGAGGAGGTGGCAAAGGTATGAGGACCCAAGCAGACAATGAAAACCTGGTACAGAGACAGACTCTTCCCACCTAAGTTTCCCTTGTGCTGTATTTTGCCTGGGCTCTGGGCTTTGGGAAAAACATTAGCCCTGGATTAGCAGCTGGCACCATGAACCCAGGTGGCTTTCAGCATGTTTGGGGACAGAACATTAGACCCTAGAAAGAGTCAGCTGTACCTCTCAGTAAGGGATCCCAATGCTAAAGATCCTGAGTTACTGGCCAGCTCCAGTCAGGGTCCCAACAATAGAGAAAAAAAACAAACTCAAGAATAGCTATCTGGACACTAACCTGTTGGTCAAAGGGCTGGACCAGTGGAGCAAGGAGGTCTGAACACACTGGGGACTCAGGCAGTTCTGACAATGGTTCACCATTAATTCAATGGGTCATAATCAAAAAGAAATAAAATACAAATTAAACATAGTCATGAAATGTATATTAAAGTCGTTATATTAGAAGATGAATAAAGCATAAATAAAAAATGTAATAGGGAGGGAAAGATAGCTCAAGTGGATAAAATGCTTTCCTTGTAGGCATGAGGACCTGAGTTTGATCCCCAATACCCATGTAAAAAAAAAAAACAAACCCTAGAATGGCAACACATGCCTGTAATTTCAGTGCTGGGGAGGTGGAGATAGGCAAATTCCTAGAGCTCACTGGCTAGCCAGTCTAGCCTAATTAGTAAGTACCAGGACAATGAGAGACCTCATCTCAAAAAACCAGACCCAGGATTGACCTCTGGTTTCTCCACACAAGCATGCACATGCACACATGTACTCACATACATATAAGCACATATGTTCCCACATGCACATGAACATGCACACACACACATGCACCTCATGTATGCACTTACAAGAGTAAAACAATTTTAGGATCTGAAAGATTATTTATAGGTAGTTTGCTAATCCTGCCATAAAAGGGAAATGCAGCAAAAGTTCTGGAAAGAGTTCAAAAGACTATGGATGGTTGGGTTCCCCTCTCATACCAGGTCTTTTGGCAGACTCTTGCAGAGGGACACTTACCTACATGTAGATGACAGCAGCAAATAAAACTAATTGAAGTAACACATATGCCTCTAAGTGTAAAAAATAAGTAGTAGGAATTCTTTTTATTTTAGACATAAATAACTAGAGAATTAAGTCGATTCCCAACAGAGGCCACAAACTGGCACTTTAATATAAATTGGCCAGAGTGTGAAGCCAGCATTCAGTTATCAGTTATGTATTGTGTAAGTATGAATTGCAAACCCCTCTGACAAAATAGCAGGCATGATGCATGGTCTCATTTCCCTTGAGTCTGTGGGTACCAGTCAGCCTGTTGACCACAGTGAGGAATCTGTCCACACTTTGTGTGTGTGTTGGGACTCCAGTCGTGAAGGCAGGGAATGCAAGCTTCCTCAGAGATTAGGCTGGGCCCCAGGCATTCACTCCAGTGAAGGGCTGCTCATAGCGCTGGTGGAAGACAGTCCAGTCCTCCCAGTAAGTGTTCAGCTCTGACGAGTCGGGGCGTTTACAAATGGTTTTTTTTCTAAGCAGCCACATTTTCATTTTGCCTTTCCCCTTCATTTGTTCTTTTCAAGATAAGAAAGGATGCAGAGATGTATAACTTAGCCAAGAGCTACTTGACAGAGATCATCAAGGAAGAGTGCTGGAACTCCATGGCTGTGAAGGGTCGTGCACTGAAGGTAACAGGCACTTGAGTCTTGACCGATGACAACATTCATTGAATGTTACATGGCATAATGCTTCCAAAAGAGAAAATCCAGGCTGGAGAGATGGCTTAGCAGTTAAGGAGCACGCCTGCAAAGCCAAAGGACCCAAGTTTGATTCTTGCATGCATCTGGAGTTCATTTGCAGTGGCTCAAGGCCCTGGCATGCCCATTTCCTCTATCTATCTATCTATCTATCTATCTATCTATCTATCTGTCTGTCTGTCTGTCTGTCTGTCTGTCTGTCTGTCTGTCTATCTATCTATCTATCATTTATCTATCTATCTATCTATCATCTATCTATCATTGATCTATCTTACTTTCTCTCTCTGCCTTAAATAGATAAAATTAAAAAATCCACACACAGCAAAGTATTCAACGCATACCTTGCTACTTGCCACACTGCACCCCACCTAGATGTCACCTTTTAATTCATTTTTCTCTCTGCCCAGTCTCCATGTGCTTCTAAACCAGCATCATTTCAGGTTGATTTCCACACCTCTTCTGTCTTCTGTGAAGCTCTTTGTGTCTGGGTCTTAATATCTGTCTACTCCCCAAAGTCATCTTACTCGTGTTCCACACAGGCTAAAAATATAAGCAATATTGTTTGCATTTACACCTCTACCTCCGTTCACATGTCCTGAGGAGTTCTTTTCATTCTCTCCTGTATATACAATAACCAACCATTTAGGTTTAAGCCTGTGGTCTCCGGTAACTATCAACGGCACATTTTTTTTTTTTTTTGCCAAATATTTCACTCCCCCTTCACCTCATTTGGATTATTGATTTGAGTGACTGAGTATTGCTCTAGGACAGGCTTTTCTAAGAATGGCACATTTTAGGTGGGTAATTCTTTGTTTCAGGGGCTGTCATAGGCATTACAGGACGCTTTGCAATATCCTTAGCTTCTGTCTACTACACAATAACATTCCCCCAACAAACACCAGTATCAGCAATAAGAAAAAGTCCCCAGATGCTGCCAGATGTCTGGGAGGGTGAGAGTGGGCAAAATCATTTCTACTTGAGAACCATTGTACTAGAATTAAATCATTCAGAAAAGCACAGTATTATTTTTATTTTGCATGTGTATGTGTGTGCGTGTGTGTGTGTGTTTGTATGCATGTGAGCATACATGTGTAGGTTGTTGTACATGCCTGTGAACATTCATGTGCAAGCCAGAGGTGTTGAACATCTTCCTCAATCACTCTCCACCTTATTTTTTAATATGTTGTTTGTTTATGTATTTGAGAGAGAAAGATAGAGTCAGAGAATGGGTATGCCAGGGCTCCTAGCCACTACAAATGAACTCCAGACACATGTGCTACCTTGTGCATCTGGCTTTACGTGGGTACTGGGGAATCTAACTGGGGTCCTTTGACTTTGCTGTCAAGCATCTTAACCATTAAGCCATCTCCCTAGCCCACCTCCTTATTTTTTGAAGCAGAGACCCTCACAAGCTTACCAGTTGAGCTAGACTAGAGAGCCAGCATGCCCCAGAGATCCTCTATCTCTACCTGCGCAGCACTGGGATTCCAGGCCTGCACCACCAGGCCTGGCTTTTATGTAGGTGCTGGGCATCTTATCTCCGATCCCCAAGCAAGCTCTTTACTATCTGAGCCATCTCCCCAGCACCAGACTATATTTTATGCAAAGCTTATGTCAACATCAATGGCATTACATCATTTTAAAATATGAAGGTTTCCATTGTCAAGTTCACTCATGGCATAATAACCTCTGAATTAACTTTAATCAGAGAAAAAGCCCCCAGAGCCCCAAATACCCCACAATCAAACTAAAAGAACATCAACCTACTTCAACTTTTTTTTTTTTTTAACCCAGAGCTTCCACATTCCCTGTGTGGTTGAGAACTTTCCAATGAGACCACGCACCAATGAAGAGCTGGAGGAATTACAGAAAGTTTTGCAGCAAAAGAAGATTGAAGCAGAGTGTCTTAAGGTATAATTTTAAGGGTGTGTGTGTATGTTTTCAGGACCAGGAACATAGCTCAATGGGAGAGTGCTTACATAGCATGCTGAGACTCTTGGTTTGATCTCCAACACTGCAAAAAAATGTTTTAAAATGTGTGCATTTACACATGATATGATTTATTTAGGGTCCTTTTCATGCAGATTTAGGTTTGGAAATAATTTAATATTAAGTTTACATATAGTATAAGTTTATTTATATTTTTATTTCTTATTGGTAGAATATGTTCTAATAAATATAGGATCTTCTATCCATACAAAAATCAAGGAGCCTATGTCCTAATACAACATTTTGTCAGGCCTCAAAAATGAAGATATGCTTTTTTGCATGTGTATATATGTATGGAGTGTATGTTCATATGCTTGTGGTCACACATATGCATATGTGCATAAGTGTGTGAGCGCGTGTGGAGGCCATGCCAGGTCAATGTCAGGTGTCTTCCTCAGTCACTCCCCACTTTCATTTCTTGAGACAGTGTTTCTTGCTGAACCTAGAGCTCACCAATTTGATTACACTAGCTAGCAAGTGAGTCTTAAGGATTTCCTGTCCCCCACCACACTAGCACTGAGACACAACAGGACAACATGACACCATGACTCCTGGCATTTTATGTGGATTCTGGGGTCTGAATTTGGCAAGTACATTATCCACTGAGCTATCTAGCCCAGGATATGCCTTTTTTTTTTTTTTTTTGGTTTTCGAGGTAGGGTTTCACAGTAGCTCAGGCTGACCTGGAATTCACTATGTAGTCTCAGGGTAGCCTCAAATTCATGGTGATCCTCCTCCTCTGCCTCCTGAATGCTGGGATTAAAGGCGTGCACCACCACGCCCAGCTCATGGTATGCTTTTTGGCTTGTTTTTTTTGTTGTTGTTTGTTTTGTTTTTCGAGGTAGGGTCTCACTCTGGTCCAGGCTGACCTGAAATTCACTATGTAGTCTCGCGGTGGCCTTGAACTCCTGGTAGGATATGCTTTTTTTAAAAAATTAAATTACAGGAGCTGGGGCCAGGCATGGTGGTACACGCCTTTAATCCCAGCACTTGGGAGGCAGAGGTGGGGATCACCATGAGTTCGTGGCCACCCTGAGACTATATAGTGAATTCCAGGTCAGCCATGAGCTAATGTGAGACCCTACCTCGAAAATTTTAAAAATAAAATTATAAGAGCTGGAGGGATGGTTTAGTGGATAAAGTGCTTGTTTTACAAGCATGAATAGCTGAGTTCAAAAACCTAGAACCCACCTACAACATCTGGATGTTATGGCAGGCGTTTGTAATCCAGCCCTACCTAACAGCAAGGACAGAGGCAAAGAAGCTCAGTGGCCAGCTAGCCTTGCTGAAAAGCATTGGTAAGCAATGTAAGACTCTGCCTCAAAGGAGGTGGAAGGAGAAGACGGATAATCAGAAGTTTCCTATGACCTCTTCATGCTCACTATAGCATATACACACACACATACACACACACACACACACACACACACACCACAACTCACCACACCACACCACAACATACCACTCCACACCATACCACACTACAACACAGCATACCATACCACAACACACCACAACATAGCACAACAAACTACAGCATACCACAACACACAACTACACAACACAGCACATCACAACACAACATACCACAACATAACACAATACAAAACACATAAAATAAGGGATTTTTGTCCTCACCTGGCTCAAAAATTGTCTTGTTCCACACACGCACCCCTCTTCTACCACTAGAATTTATTTTTAAGCTCATTGATCAAAGATGAAGTAGACTCTGATTTGATGCAAGTTTTTTAAATATATATTTTATTAATTTATTTATTTGCAAGCAGAGAGAGAGAGATGCACCAGGGCCTCTAGCCATTGTGAATGAACTCCAGATGCATGTGCCACTTTGTGCATTGAGTTTTACATGGGTACTGGGGAACTGAACCCTGGTGATTAGGCTGTGCAGGCAAACACCTTAACCACTGAGCCATCTCTCCAGCCCCCAAAGTAGAGTTTGAAAGCAATCCCAGCTATTTTTTAAGTAACAATCTTTTACAAAGCAGTTAAAAGTAACATTTGGTGTAGCTTTGATCTAACTAGAACTTTGTACCCTATCTTTTTCTGAAGCATACAGAGAAGGTATGTCTAAATCTTAATCTACACCTAATCCCATGTGAACAAGTTCTTTGGTAAAATATAAAGAAAGCATATATTTTTTTCATGCTTAAGTAGCAAGAGAGATTCAGAATATTTTCAATCAGGTATCATCCTGACACAAAAGCATAAATATTATGTGCTACTAAAGGTCACTTTTATTCTTTTGATTTATAAGCAGTTTTTACTGGCTCCTGAAACTTTAATCTCTTCTGCAAAAGTTTCAGGATCTCTCTATCATTTTGAAATGCACCCTTGACAAGATAATTTGAAGTCTTATAATGATTTTTGAAATAATTAGGTTGTCATAAAATTGTTCTTTTATAGAATTTTTATTATTGTATAATATCCATGTCATCTTCTTCTATACTTAGCTACGGCAGGAAATTGTAGAGGTACAGTCTGCTATCACTTCAGTTAAAAAGCACCATGAAGAGGATGATGAAGAAGATGAAGATGAAGAGAAAATAGCAAAAGATACTAACTTGCCCAATTACCTGCTTGGTAGCCTGAGTCCTGAATTTGGGGTAGATACCTCTTTATTGTCAAGCCAATTGGAACTTCATTCCAGAGAGGAAAAAGTCAACCAAATTATATTACTAAAAGTGAGTAGATTTTTCTCTTTATCCTCAAATATCTCCAAAACTATCCAGAAGGTGTCTTTCAAGAACTGGAACCTGATGATAGTCAAGTGACATCTCTAAATACAATAGAGAAGCATACACACTAGCATCAGTGTCTTTTAGGTAGAGCTGGGTGCAAAGTTATTTCCATCCATGCAAACTGGATTTGGCAATGCCAAGTTTTCTCATCCTATTTTCCTCTGGCTGACACCATGGGCCATTATTCTGCTGGGAGCTTTTAGTCATCTTGGAGACACTCCTGAAGTCTATCCTCTCAGTGATGCAAACATAACTTAGGATCTTGTAAGGTCAAGACATGAAAGCTCATCTGTCTACATAACAGAAGGAAATACAATTTCTTCTCTTGAGATTTCAGGAATAAGATGTGAGGTCTCACTGGCTTTAAGCTCCTATTCCTTGCTTTCCACCAAACAAGTCAATTTCAGCACACATCTGAAATGTGTGTAAGACTGTACTGAAAATTTTTGAAAATTCACCCACTTGGCTGGAGTAGGATAGCTCACTGGACCAAGTGGTTGTCATGCAAGTTCAGACCACCAGAACCAAGTATAAGCTGATCATGGCAGCATGTGGCTATAATCCTAGTGCAGGGGTATCCACAATGCGAGGACCTCTCGGGCTTCCCGGCAAGCTAGTCTAGTTGAATTGGTGAGTTCTAGGCTCAATGAGGAACCCTATCTCAAAAAAATAAGGGATAAGTAATGGAGGAAGATATCCAATGCTAACTTCCACCTTCCACATGAGCACATGCATACATTCATGCATACCCACACACATACATGCACCCATACATAAACATGCATATATACACATGTGCACACCATATACAAATACACATTTAAAAAAAGAAAATGCAACCACTGAGATTACAGTGTGAAATTTACCATTAGCTATTCCTACTCTCTGGAGTCCTTCAGCCACATCTGGGATTTGTGCTCCTAATTTATACTCAGAACTATTTAGTTATTTTTTGTTGCTCAACTCCTGATAAATCAGCCCCCAGACGCTGCTCTTCTTGCTGCCTTATTCCTATATGGAGGTAACTTCAGCCCAAGAGGTGTTAAGATGGGTTTTCTATCCTGCTTTAATGCTTTAATCTTCAGTACAAAGATTGAAAGACTGAACTTGGATGGTGATATACAGGCCACTCTGAAATGGGACATTAGTGACTGAGTCAGAACAATCCACTTGAACTGGCTGCCACAGTAGGCATCAGTTGATCTAGCTGGCTTTTACCCAAGAGTGGCCTGGCCTTGTACATAAAGAATCCTCTCCAAATACCCTCTACAGGTCATTTCTTCCTTTCTACATATTTCCCCCATCGAGTTTCCAACGAAGAAATATTTAATTACCATATGCTACCTTTTAAATGTTTTATTATCAATTTTTTTTTGGGGGGTGAGATAGGGTCTCACTCTAGCCCAGGCTGACCTGGAATTCACTCTGTAGTCTCAGGGTGGCCTTGAACTCTCAGCAATCCTCCTACCTCTGCCTCCCGAGTGCTGGGATTAAAGGCATGTGCCACCATTCCCGGTTTATTATCAATTTTTAAGAACATGCAGATAGGTCAAAAGAATTTTCCAATGATCTCCAAGTACCTATCACCCACTTCAGTGCTTAGCATCATAAGCCTTGCTGCACACTGGATTACAACTCATATAATCAGAAATTGGTCATAGTATAGCAGTTATACTGTGGCCCTTAATTCTACCCCTGATTGGATGCTACTATAGATTACTGAACCTGCAAAAGACTCAGTAAAAAAAAAAAGGGGGGTAGAATTGGGTTGGAGGGATGGCTTAGCAGTTAAGGCATTTGCCTGAAAAGCCAAACCCAGGTTTGGTTCCCCAGGACCCACGTTATCCAGATGGGGTCTGGAGTTCATTTGCAGTGGCTGGAGGCCCTGATGCACTTGTTCTCTCCCTCCCTCCCTCTCTCTCTCTTTGTCTGCCAAATAAGTAAATAAATAAATATAAATCTTTTAAAAAAATGGGAATCCGGTAAGATTTGTTTGACCTTAAAAGATAATTTCTAGAATGATCTTGAAGGGTGAATGTATGTAGGATCATGTAAAGAGATAAAATATGATGTGTTCTCAGTAACCTGTTGATATTTTAGGATATCATTCACAAAGTCAAAACTGCTTTCAATGCTGAGTTTGATACAGCATTTAAGCAGAAGGAGTTTGAAATCACACGTGTGAAAGAAAGAAATGTTAGAATTGAAGAAATTATTGCAGACCTCCAATTGGGAGAAAAAGTCTGGCAGCCAGTATTTGAAGACTGTGAGAAGCCAGAAAGAACCCTTGTTGTGACCGACGATGAGGTACTGGCTAACCCCTTCTTTCTCAGGAGCTCTTTTGGGTGCGCTCTACGGATCTTGTCTGCAGCGCTGCAAGCAGCAGTATTGGGTAGCCCGCCAGGTAGTACTAGTGAGAGACGCGGTGGCATCGCCTCCACAATGGCAAAGTGTTCTCATATGAATCCCATGGAATCCAGGGAAGAGTTGGACTCAGTCTAGGCAGAAGCAGGAACCCCTGACTGGAGCTTCGTGGGGTCAGAAGGCTTCTTCCTTCTTCTCTTAGTTCACTTCTGTATGAACAATTTTTACTTCATATCTCCCACTAGAAAGAGCTGTTCATCTGAATTAGAATCCCAGTCCCAGTTCCGTGCTTGCTTGGGAAGTAGCTCCTTGCCCGCATGGGCACAGGTACTGGGGAGGGCACCAGGCTGCCCAACTGAGGCTGATGGAGTTCCACTAGCACATAGGCCATTTGGGTGGTATAGACCCTAGAGAGGCTAGCTGGATAGCCTTGAAAATACTACGCAGAAATAGTTTCCAGAAAAGTACCTCAAAATGCTTAAATAGGACCTTATTTCATTTTTTGAAAGTAAAAAACAATATATGGTCTTATAATTTATATAAATAGTTAAACTCATATATATATATATATATGATAAATAAAATCATAAATACATGTATGTGTATATATATGTACAAAATATAAAAGTGGAAGTAACTGCTTAAGGAAAAAGGACTAATGGGAGAGGCAGGACCATGAAGGGGTGAGTGGCAGATACAGAAGTGAATATACTCAAATACATTATATACTTCTATGAAAATGGCCCTACATGTAATATAACAGAAATAAATAAAATCACACACTAGATAATACACAAAGTAAATCTCTTGCTCACATAAAACCAGCTTAAGTACTTTGAGGCAAAAAAAATTGTATTTAAAAGAATTTTTATTTTATACAAAGCTTTTGTATCCCCTCGCCCCCACTCCCATTTCCTTGGGGGCAATCCTTAGTGGGGTCATGAAGGCCTTTGTCTGTCTCTGTGAGGAAGGGGGCGACCATGCTTCAGAGTGTTCCTACCCACTCTGTGGGTCTTTCCACCCCTCTTCTGCATTGTTCCCTAAGCCATAGTGGGCCTGTTGGCAGTTTGATTTAGTGTTGAGTTCTCTGTAGCCTCTGGATTTCTACTTTGGTGGTTTTGATTGGCCACAGTGTCTGTCACCATCACCCTGGAGCTGGTCATCAGGCTAGCAATGAGTACCACCGCCTCCTCTGCAAGTTCTCCTGGGCCCTGCAAGATGTGGGAGAGGTGGTACATCTCATGGTGGGCACATCTCTTTTCTTGTCATGTTGATGTATCTTGGTTTTCCTCCATTTTCTCTGCCATCTGCAAGATAAAACAACCAAGAGTGAGAGCACCTTGGGTTAAAAGAGGTATGCATAGTTATGTAATAGACTTTTTGGCATGTAAGCTCACTCTTCTTATTAAAGAGCAGTGGCAACCTCTCTCCAGTCTTTGAGTTTCCTGTCTATGGGATTCTGACTTGATTTCCAGTACTGGATATGAGTTCTGTCCCACTGAGTGGGCCTCATGTCCAATCAGAGGACAGTTGGTTATCTGCAAAGGCTGTATGTCCCTATTGCACCAGTATGCACTTCTTGTCTGGTTGGTTGATTTTGTAGCTTGCAGGGTCCCCTGCATATTCATGCTGTTGTTGACGTCCTCTGGCTGCTCCAGTAGGGCTTTCCAGCACTATAAGGGCTAGCCAGGAGACATCAACAAATATTTCTTCCAGTCCCTGCTAGATCCCAGGCACCAGGCACAAGTACCCTATAAGACTAGAGTGCATTTATGATTATACCAGCTTATAAAGTAGCTTCAAACCTTATTGCTGCAAACCTTACACCACACTACAGATGAGGAGAGTGAGACAGAGACCTTCAGCAGCTAAACCATAGCCTCTCAGCTCATGAGCAACAGAGTTGAGACCTAAAGCTGTCCAAAAATCATCATGCTTCAAAGACAACTTCATGTCCTCTGCCCTCTGCTATGCTTACCTAAGCATGCCATTCTTTCCTGAGCTCTGCTGTATGCCCCAGACCCAGATCAAGGTGTCAAGGAAGACCTCACTCTGTCCCTCTCTCAAAGAGCCCTGCTTATTGGCATCCACATTGTGTATGCTCAGTGAAGCCCCAGCCCCATTTACCCTGAGCTCTAACCCACATTACACACACAAGAGTGACCAAATACGAAGCCCTTGCTCTGCCTTTTCCTCATGGTGGCTGTGCATGTCACTTGGGACAAAGCCCACAGGCCCTTTTTGCCTGCCTCTCCTTGCCTTCTCCTTGTCTGGCCATTCTCTGTTCTGACCACACTTTCCTACCCTTGGCTCCTTGACTGCCCAAGCTCCCAACCTCTTAAGACCTTTTACATTTGACATGGGTGACACTTCATTGAGGCCCATACCCTTCTCCTTTAATCTTCTTCAAATTCCATTAGAAGCTCTTTCGTGAGAAAGACAAGATTTGAGAGCTCACAGAAAAGTAAAGATCTAGTCTTATTTCAAACCTTATCCTCATTCCAAAGTAGGAAATTGGTTGAAAATCTGGAATATCCCTTCCATCCCTTTAATACCACTTAACCTCTTCCAAGTATGTGGTAGGAAAATTTGGTTTGGATTTTATAAGAAAAGTACCAGGAAACTATTTTCTCTTTCAGATTTCAATTCAAAGATATCATACTCTATGGAAAAAACCCAAATCAGAATTGACCTTGGCACATGAAATGGAACAGTGGCATCAGGCACGGGTAGGTGGCTTTACTCAAGTGGTACCCAAGACCTTCTTTCATTTAGAGATAATTACTTTTTATCACAGAAACAACCAACATTGTTGTATCATGGTCCAGAGATAACTTGGATCTCAGTAAATTTCATCTACATCACTACTACCTCCTTGGCCCTACAAGGCAGCCATTCTAATAGCAGGTGGGAGACTACCCCAGCTGTCAGACCCCTTGTCTTAGCCACCCTCTCTGATTCTGGCTCTCTCCCAGGCCTCGGATGCCAGACTCAGAGGCCTGATGGACATGATGGGAGGTGTTCTGGAAGTCAAGAAGGAGGACATTTTGAGAATGGTGAGATTTGGGGCCATCTTTACGTATGGTGCAGTGGGGTGGAAAGAACTACTTACAATTCATGATTTTTGTCTGTTATGAAGTTCAGTTTTAGAAATTTGGTAGCAACAAATATGCAATAACTTCCTGGTACCTTTTAAATATGCCAAACAAGAAACTTGCTATCCATCACCACAAAAATAAAAAAGGAAGGGAGGGAGGAAGGAAAGAAATGAATACTAACACATCAGCACAGTGGTCTTGGTCTCTAATGATGGCAGGAATACCACTTCATCTGTAGTTGTTCAGATAATGCCAAGGAACATTTAAAACATATTTTTATTTATTTGAGATAGAGAGAGAATGGGCACACCAGAACTTTCAGCCACTGCTCCAGACGCATGCACCACCTTACACACCTGGCTTACGTGGGTCCTGGGAATTGAACCTGGGTATTTTTGGCTTTGCAGGCAAGTACCTTAACCACTAAGCTATCTCTCCAGCCTGCAGGGAACATTTTTTAATGACATTGAGGTTGGTATTCCTATAGTTCAGATAGAGTTTTAGGTATAACAATTCCAATACACATTGGAGTCTATCAACTAAGAGTCGGGACAATCCCCAGGTGACCCCATCTTTGAAGTCATACACCAAGAACAATGGTCTGACTCTCTGACCAAAGGCCATGGTCCTTGGCTTTTTAGTTTTTTGAATGCAAGCTGAGCTGTGAGGCTTTACTATACTGTATGACGTATGTAGCTATCTGCACTAAAGCATATGTTTCCTTTTGTATCTCCAGGTGATTCCTCAACCTGCTTTCATGATAAAACCTGATACTCTGTGGACTGAAGAAGAAAGGAGACATTTCAGAGATTATGAGAAAAAAGTCAAAGAGTTAAATGAGGAAAGAGATAAGTACAGAAAGGTTAGAAAAACAAAAGCTTAATGTAACCCACCTAACTTTTCCAGTCAATTTTTTTCTAGTGTCTTTCATATCTTAAAAGATTTAGCTTAAATTCTCATGAGGTAGAAAGGGATAAATTTAAAAACGTATAACATTTTTTTTTAAAGTTAAATGTGTAACAATGGTTTGGTTAACGTTCTCAACGATTTCAACACTTCCACATGGTTACCATTCGCTTGGTCCTTCATTCACTCTAACCATGCCCCCTGTAGTGCATGCGAGTCACTGCAGGGGCTGCTCTCTGTCTTGGCTATGCTCAGAAATGCCCTTGCTTGGAGTGTTCTCAGTCTCAAGGAGAGGGTTTGAGAGAAGAATAATGTAATCAGTGTGGCCCACACTTTACAGTTACTATTTGAGTTTTTTGGAATGCAGTCCTCTTTTTTTATGTCCTTCCATTGCAAAGAAATGTTCTCACATTAAATCTGCTTACAACTATAATAGGGATATAAAAGTTTATAGTAGTTGGGCATGACAGAGCACACCTGTAGACCCAGCACCTGGAAGGCACAGGCAGAAAGACTGAGTAGAGTTTGAGACCAGTGGGCTACATAACAAGACCTTGTCTCAAAAAAAAAAGTATATAACCAAGTAGATGATAGTTATTCTTCTATGGAGGAGGTAAAAAAGCCACACCATCATTCAAGGCAGGACAACTTTTCAGTTTTACTGTGGCAGTTTCTCACCAACACCTTCTCTGAACCTGTTCCTAACCGGTCTGTATTTTTATTCACTGAAGCCTTCCCTTGCATTTTAACTAAGGTTTCAAGATAAGCCTAAAAGGCCAAATGAGTAATCCTGGAAGAAGTCAAGACTTGGGTTAGGGAGTACAGATGACTATGTGATGAAGAAAGGTGACCATTTAACTGCATTTACTGTGTTTTTGTGTTACTTCCTTGATTATCCTCCATTAGAGTTCTCTGGTATAACCACGGGAATCCAGTATTCCATCTTCTCTGCACCAGCTCTCATGCAATGACAAAGAAAAGAAAACAACAGAAACCCCGTGGGTCCACCCTGGGTGAATGACCTAAGCAGTCTCAGTTGAGTCCCTACAGCTGTTCAGTGGCACTTCTCTTCCACTCCTAGCCTCGTGCTCTCACCTTGGACCACAACAATCCATATTATTTAGGAATCTTGTTAAAAGTGTGGAATCAGCTTCCACTGGGCATTCCATTCTGGGCACTATGAAGAGGCAGAGACTCTGCACTTCTAACAAGCTCCCAGGTGGTGCCATTACTGCTGGCTCATGGACCACACTTTGAGTAACAGGATCCTAGGGACCAATTCACACCAGTTCCTATGTCTTCAGATGTCCAACACCTGAGGGCCTCAGAGCACTCTCACTAAATCTTTTGTTTCCCTATTAGACTAGAAGCAACTGCAAGAGCTTTTCTTTAGTATACCAACACCACCTTTCCCACTATACTGTGCTGAGTCCATGGTATCTCACTTTTCTGTTTGTGGGTGGCATGACTGGGCACACACTCAGGGTTGTGCCTCCACTGTGAATGAATGATTCACTATCTCAGCTACTCAAGGTCATTACTAACTTGGCTGTTTTTCCTGCATCTTTTTTTCCCCTTTCCTTCCTATTGGTTTTTCCCTATTGACACAGATGCAAACTATCATCTTGAATATCTCTCATCTATCAGAAAAGTCCTCCCTTGAGGGGGTACTATAGTTCTTTCTCCTGCTTATGTGGCTTTTAGATGAAAATGATTTTATTTCAAATAAAAAGTAAGGAAAAAAAAAACTGTCCTTTTCTTTGGCCCTACTTCAACCCATTGCTCAATGACTCTACTTCCCTGCACAGCAAAACTCAAAAAATTTATATTTAGTCTTTCTTAATTTCTCCATTCCCAATTTAAGAGGTTTTTATTATGGAAAATATCCAATATATAAAAGTAGACAGAGGAGTATAACCACCTCCTTGTCCAGCACCAACAGTTACCTACTCACAAGCAGTCTTGTTTCATTTTATACCTCTGTCTTCTTCCCTCCCACTGGACAACTTTTTCAGTAACATAAAAATTAAATATAAAATATGCAATTAAAGAATAAAAATTCCATGAGTTTCAAAAACCAGTAAGATTATTTTAGGGCCAATTGTGTGTCTTGAAATTACTGTCCTATAATCAGTTTTCTGGAAAATTTTGCACAATTTGTTTTAATAGGCCTACTCAGTTAGTGATTTTTAATTTTTTTCTGTTATGTACTTTTTAAAAGAACAAAACATCCCAAAAAGCATCTTAGATGCATCTACACAGTGCGTCTGGCTGCAGAGGCAGAGGGTCTGGGAAGACGTGCAGAAGGCCCTTCCCGCTCCCCGTGGCAAATGCTAGTGCTTCTTCCTGTGAATGTTTCATTATCCCACTGCCTTCCTTCCAGTCACTGGAAGCAGAACTGAAGAAACTTCAAAACTCTATTCAAGAGAGCACACAGAACTTCGATGATTATTTGAAAAGACTCCTTGAAAGGAGAGTGAAGGCGGAGATGGTCGTCAACCAGGTAAACCCAAGCTTCAGGACTGTAACTCATTCTTTTCAGGAGCCCCCCAGGGACCTTCCATCACTTGTAGGAAATTGATCGATTCTCTCACCTGATGCCAAGGTCCTGTATGCCCCTGTATCCAGTCTCATGTTGGTGCTATGCTTGTATTTGCCACACTTCTCCTTCCCAGGTGCTGATAAGTGCTTGCTTTGGGGAAAGGGAGGGGGCTTCTGAAAGGTATGGGTGGGTGGGAAAGCCCCTAAAGGCTTTTCTCTTGGAGTGGCAGGATGTTCTAAAATTGATGGTGGTGATGGTTACATGACTGAACATGTACCGAAACACTGTCTTATACACCATAAATCGTGAATTGTGTGGTATGTGAAGTATACTTCAACAAAGCTGTTATTTAAAAAAGAATGCCCAGTATCTCTTATATACAAGGAAATGAGGAAACTATAAAATACTAGTAATATGCAAATGGCTCCTGAGCCATAGTCCTCTAAATAAGACCACTTAAGATTCAGAGATAAAGGGTTGGAGGCCTAGCTCAGTGGTACAGTTCTTACTTGACATGCATAGAGACCTGGACTTAATCCTCAACACCAAATTAAAAGATAATTTCATTTGTTGAAACTCATCAAATGTGTCAAAATTCATGTAAAGAAAATGTCAGTTGGTCACCTTTCAAAGAATAACAACCAGTTCATTGTCTGAAAACTAATAAAGGTAAGGTGTCCATTTATTCTGACTTTCCTATATGAACTAGACAACCAGAATCCATAAGTCTTTGTAAGTATTTCAGACCAACACCACTTTTTCTGTCTCATATGCAGATCCTAGCCTGCAGTATTTTTAATATGCGTATTTGTGTGGGTGTGAATGTGTATAGAGGCCAGGAAACTAGAAAGGGTTGGCAAAAAAGACTTTAATGGAGAGGGAAGGTAGTAGAACATGCATGATATGAAAGTGGAAGGGGGAAATACTGAGGGCAGAAAGATTTAAGTGGAAATGGATGTCAGGAATATAGGGGAGAAAACAGGTAGGGGAGGGTCAACAAAATCTATGTATGAAAAAGTCACGTGAAACCTGCTACTTTGTAATTTAAAAATAAAAATTTTGAAAGTAAGGCTGGAGAGATGGCTTAGTGGTTAAGCGCTTGCCTGTGAAGCCTAAGGACCCCGGTTCAAGGCTTGGTTCCCCAGGTCCCACGTTAGCCAGATGCACAAGGGGGCGCACACGTCTGGAGTTCGTTTGCAGTGGCTGGAAGCCCTGGTGTGCCCATTCTCTCTCTCTCTCTCTCTCTCTCTGGCTCTCTCTCTCTTATTCTCTCTCTCTCTCAAATAAATAAAAATAAACAAACAAAAAAATTTTTTTAAATTTTTTAAAGTATTTCAATCAGTAAGTGAAAAGAAAAGTAAACTCAAACTTACCATTGTACAACTCAGTGGATTTATGGACATGCTTGGAGAATACAACCTATAATCCTGCCAAAAGGGTCTGGCCTATACAAGGGATGTGGAGCCTGACAATCTGCCCTGTGAGGAAGCAACTGGTGAGGCACTGTGCTATAGTCTACTGGTTGCCACAAATGGACTGTGGTAGAAAGAAAATAAAAGGGGGCATGAAAATTATAAGAAATTCGGAGAGGTAACAATTTCCAAATGGGCACTCATGTGCCTAGGAATGCACACAAATAGAATGGCAGAAGATAAGAGGTTGTTACTATCAGCAGTTGCTATTGGGGTTGAGATTCTGATAGGAATACCAAGCTCCAGTGCTGGCAAAATTTGATTTCTTTTTTTTTTTTTTAATTTTTATTAACATTTTCCATTATTATAAAAAAAATCCCATGGTAATTCCCTCCCTCCCCACCCCCACACTTTCCCCTTTGAAATTCCATTCTCCATCATATTACCTCCCCATTACAATCATTGTACTTCCATATATACAATATCAACCTATTAAGTACCCTCCTCCCTTCCTTTCTCTAAAATTTGATTTCTTATGTTGAGTGGTGATGACAAGAGTGTTGGCATTTATAATAATTCACTAAACAATTCATGCATAGGCTTAATGGGTAAAAGCACCTCCTGCCCAAATGTGACGATGTGAGTTAGGAGTCTCATAACCCATCTCCAGCTGGACACAGTGGCATGCATCTATAACCCTAGTGCACCTTGGCAAGATGGAATGTGGAGACAGGAGAGTTACCAGATGAAGGGCTCAACTGAGAGCAAGAAGGAAGTTGAATTCAGGAGAATAACTGGACGTGCTTGGTGGCTCACCACCTAAGTGTATTCTTTTTTTAAAAAAATTTTTTTGGTTTATTTTTATTTATTTATTTGAGAGTGACAGAGAAAGAGGAGAGAGAGAGAGAGAATGGGCATGCCAGGGCTTCCAGCCACTGCAGGAGAATTCCAGATGCATGCACCCCCTTGTGCATCTGGCTAAAGTGGGTCCTGGGGAATCGAGCCTTGAACTGGGGTCCTTAGGCTTCATAGGCAAGCGCTTAACCGCTAAGCCTTCTCTCCAGCCCCTAAGTGCATTCTTATGTTGAACTTCCTGCGCTGTTCTCAGAACGACTCCCTATGGCTTCAAATTATAAGTAACATATAAAGCAGTGATTGAGCTCTTACACCCTGTTTTGCTCAGGGCACAGCTCCTGTCTTGCTTAAGGTATAGCTGCTTTGATTTTTACCTCACACACAAACATTTTTCTTTGTCTTGGTTCACAATAAAAATCACCATGTCTCAGTCCAAAACACTCCTCCTCCAAGAGAGACTGAGTCCTCTGCTGGTGCTGGTGCTGGTGTTGCATCTCATTTCTGTGTCCGTGGTGACTTTGTCTCCGAACTCCAACAACCAGAGGCCTGTTGGCCAGCTAGCCTGGCATATGCAGTGAATAAGAGACTTTCCCACAAATAAGATGAAAGGCAAAGAGTAATACTCAAGATTGTTCTTTGACCTCCACATGTGTACCATGACACATGTGCAGTCTTACACAGAGAACAAACATGCACACAGATCTTAAAAGTCATTCATGTTATATATTTTCTGCAGATATGTTTTATTTATAATAAAACAATGAATAAGATGACATAAATAAATATTATTGTAACAGTCTTGTCTCATAAACTTTGTTGACTAGAGCCAAGCCTATGACCCTTGATAGGAAGTCCTTTCTCAGAAATATGGTTCAGTGGCTAAAGACACTTGTATGCAAAGCCGTATGGCCCGAGTTCGGTTTCCCAGTACCCATGTAAACCTAGATGCACAAAGTGATGTATGCATCTGGAGTTGGATTGCAGTGGCAGAAAGCCCTGGTGCATCCATGCGCGCGCGCTCTCTCTCCCCCTCTTTCTCTCTGTCTCTCTCTTTCTCAAATAAATAAATAAACAATAGTTTAAAAAGAATATTGAAATATTAATTGCTGCCTCTGTTTTACTATTTCCACAGGAGGAATTGAAAATAAATAATCTCATCTTTTCTTTATTGCTGGATGAAGAATTAAACTCCAGAGAACGGTTTCTGAACAATTACCTTGTAAAAAAGCAGGAGGAAAAAGTAAGTTCAGTGTCTGATATCTGAGAGTCATGGTGTCTGACAGCTGTGCCTTTTATTCAGTAATGGCTCCCACGTCTGGACCCTCCCTGTCTTCTGCCCTTCCTACTCAACTGTTGGTTGAGGGCCTCCCTTTGTTCTTTGTCTTGGGCTGCTTGAGGACCATATGAAAGTTCTCACTCTCATCTCTTACTAAGGTCATGTGATTCACACCTGGGTAAGAGGCAGAGCTAGACAGTTTTGGTACGACACACTGTGCATGAAATAAAAAAAAAAAGAACTTTGTGGTGGAAAGCACCAACTTTCAACCATATACTGCCTGTATGACCTTGAACAAGGCATGCAACCTTTACAGGTGCTCCAAGGCCATTTCTTTAGGAAAGAGTGTTCTTTCTGAACCATTTGTGGAAACACAATTAAATGTGGAAACAATGGGTTAGTATCATCTTCTGAAAAACTAAATTTAAGCATGAATAGGTAGTAGTTGCTAAGGCAACAATGAGTAAAAATATGGAGTACACGTTTGCACAGATGTCTGCTTGGGTTAATAGCATTAATACTGGACAATTGTGAATACACACTTATATCATAAACTACAATCATATTCACTTTAAGAGTCTATTAAATAACATATGCAAAGGACTTTCCCTGGCATGGTGGTACATTTCTATAATCCCAGCACTTGGACAATGAAGTGGAAGGATCACATGATTGGGGCAAACCTGGCCTACGTAGGAAGACCCTGTCTTTAAATGTCTCCTTCATAATAACCTGCACGTTATCAGATTTCTATCACATCTGTGGAGACCAATTCATAGATAATCATATAACATGCCTACATCACCCTCTAGGATAGAAAAGAGCAGAAACAAGGACAGTAGAAATAGGTGAAAACCACCCCAGTGAGGATAAGCGTAGACTTTATTCAGAGCATAGTGGATTAAGGGAATTGTGTTTAGGAGGCAGAGTCTGGAAGCAGGCAGGGGAGAGAGAAGAAAGGAGACTTTGGGTACACTTGAACTGGAATTTGTCAGCATGGAAAATCAACCAGAAGAAGAGCAACATATTGCTGTCAGGAACCTATCTGGCCTTCTCTGGGTGGCCATAAATTCGAATGGGGACCAGAATTAAAGGTGCTGGCAATTACCGATCAGTTCTTCACAGTGTAGAGGTGATTGCATGAATGTCATGGTTAGCTTTCCAGAGGGCCACTACAGAGTTCTGTTCTTACGCACGATCTGTCTCTTGTCCTTGTGTACATTCAGTATTTGGGACACAGGCCCATGTGTCTCCCAAGCCTGCACTTTCCTCATTCATACTGCCCTGCCAGGAACAGTGTGCTTCCCAGACACTTACACACTCATGTGGAGATGGCTTCCTTAGAGACAGACGACTGCATGCTCTTCTACAGATGTTACCTATAATGGTCACTTCACAGACACACTTATCTTATGCTATGAAATGTCTTTTTCTTCTTAAAAACCCTCATATTATTGTTTATCTTGAAAAGTCTCCAGCTTGAAATAACTCTCCTATTGCTATTGCTGTAGAGCCAGACTTCAGAAGCCGTTCAGAAAGCTAAAGAAGAGGTGGATTTGTCCAAGGAACAACATGACAACCTGCTGGCAGAAGACAAAGTGAGAGTCCAGCTCAGGCACTTGGCCGGCTGCAGGCTTGTTGCTCTTGTTGTTGGGAGGAGGCTGAGTGGGACAGCACTCTATTTCCTCCTCACTGAGTTTCCTTATCGTTCCTAGTTCTGAATGAACATCATTCTATGTGACTATATATTTCTTAAAATCTGTAAGTTAAAAGTAATTTTTTGGAAACTCTTGAGTTAAGCATTTTCTTGTAGAAATAAGGAGGCCATTAAGACATTAGGGCTTTTCATACTTAAGGTTGCAGACCTCACGAGTTGGTCATAAACTCAGCTTGTAAATGGAAAAGAATATGATGAACTAGTTTTTAAAAGACAAAAAAGAATGGAATGGAGAGAAAGGAATGGAATGAAAGGGTTGAAGAGAGTGAGCACTTTGTGAGTATATATTATTTGGAGAAACTTCTAGTTGATAAAAAAAAAAGTCATGGTGTATGTGTGTGTGTGTAGGTCAAAGGAGTTGTTTGTGCTCTACTATATTGCATCAAGCTGGACATGTGTGAATGGAATTGAACCTGAGCCAGTAGGCTTTTATTAGCAAGCCCTTTTAACCACTGAGCCATCTCCCCAGCCCTGTTCTGGTTTATTGCAAGACTCCTTCATATGAAATAACATTTTAATACATGGAGGTGCTTCCTATGAAAGAACCTGAAGGAAATCATTTTGCAGAGAAAAGGAGGAATTTTTTTTACAGTGAATATTTAACTTCCAAAAATTTTTTAAACCAAGTCTTCGTATTTAAAGTCAAAGTGATACTACCTGTATCTCAGAGAGTATTGTTAGAGAGTGTTGTCAACAACTAAATGGTTTCTGTACACAGCTGTAATGACATGTTGATCCTTAGATTCTAGATCGCAGCTTTAGAAAGGAATTTTCTGAGATTCCCAGTCATCAGGTGGATGTACTCTACAAACTTTTTAAACGTCGGCCAAGGTTGGTTTCTCCTATGCTATTATATTTCTGAGGTAAAAATGTGTTAATGAAGAGCAGAATTATACGATTTCATGTTTTTGACTAATTAGGAAAGAAGAGTTGGGGTAATATCTATTAAGTAAAGATGTTTTATCAGTATCATAATTCAGTATTTTTTTTAGATGTCAGTATATTTTTTTAAGATGTCAGTATATTAAGATAGGAAATGGGGCTGGAGAGTTGGCTTAGCAGTTAAGGCACTTGCTGCGAAGCCTAAGGACACATGTTTGACTCTTCAAATCCCACATAAGCCAGATGCACAAGATGACACAAGCGGGCAAGGTGGCATATGTGCACAAGATGGCACACATGTTTGGAGTTCAACTTCCGTGGCTGAAGGCCCTGGAGTGCCAATTCTCTCATAAAAAAGATATAAATAAAGTGTAATAATTTCACTGTTAAATAGTTAAGCACATATACAAGCATGGTAGTATAGTATTGTTCCTATTTTATACATGAAAGTAGGTTTTAAGTTATAGGTGACACACAGATTTTTTTCAACATGTTCTAACATATATGAGTCCTTATGGTATGAATTAGTTTTATATGGAATAGGCTTCTAGGACTAAATATGTTGGAGGAAATGCTATGTAAATGTGAAAGAGATAAATGGCTCCCTTTACTGAAGAACCTCTCAAAATTTGTTTTGGCCTTGGGGTCTCAAAATATAGGAACAAGCAAACAATACTTTCCAAACTTACTTGAGTGAGAAATGTTTTCCCACTTTATATGACTACAGCTGGCTTTTTCTCAGGGCACCTAATGGGGTGATGCTCAAGGCCAAGGTTGAAAGTGTCAGGATAAAGATAAATAGAATGATTGGCAAGAATCCTAAAATATCTTCTTCAAAACTGAAACTTTAAGCATAATTTTCTGATTTCTAATATAATAAATTCAGATTTTTTCCACCAAATGTAACATAAAAATCATGCTGTTTGTCACAAAGGATTAAGTTAATTTTTGAGTTAGACATAAATGCATTCTCTCACCTTTGACAGGTCACATGAAGGATTTAAGTACTTTTTCTTATTTTTATTTGTCTTTTGAGATAGGGTCTGACCTTGAACTTTCAGTGACCCTCTTGAGTGCTGGGCTTCTAGGCATGAGCCATCATGCTTGGCTATGAGTGTATTATTATAAGCCCAGGTGAATACCTTTTTCTTGAAAATGAAGAAGTGGAAGGCATACAATTCCTTGTCAAATAGAATTAACTTTAAAACCAGACTCCACTACCTACCAGACTTGGAGCTGGCCTTGGCCCAAGGGCTTCTCCCAGAGCCCAACTTTCCTGTCTAGAGATGAGATAAAACCACTGTCCTCACTGTGTACCTAAAGTATCTTTGTAGTGAGTGCCCAGCACACCTCTTTGTATATTTCTTCCTTTCCCCAAGGCAGCCTAAGAAAACTAAGCCAATATATTAATGTCGATAGAAAGGGTTCTTCTCCAGTTCCACAAACATCCATGAATCTCTTCCTGCAGAAAGGACCCAGGGAACACACACATCAGAAAGCATACACATCAGAAAGTACACACAACCAGGGAGCACACACACACCTCCTGGGTATTCATTTACCTGCTTATAATACAGAGAAAGGCAATGCATTCTAGCATAGGTAAAGCTGCCATGTTGCCAATTATTAGGGATGTCTGTGAGTTCTGGCCAGGGTCATGTATAGGGACCAAGACAGTGGGGAAGAAGGACAAAGTGGGTGCTTCTCTCTCTCTCTGGGATAACCCACCCACAAGCCCTGAAATGACAAAGGAAAATGCCACACAATGTTATTCTTGTGCTAAGAGCATAGGCTTTTTTTATATTTGTGAAAGTATGGAAGGTTGATGGTCTTCCTTAATAATGCCAGGTTTCACAAACAGAAAACACCTACAGATGTGGGCAATATGGTCCCTTTTGGAGATCACACCGGAGCTGGCAAGTTGAATAAGGACAATTTTGCCCAGTTAATGAAAGGCATGGATGACTTGGATAATATCAACAACATGCCAGACGGCTTGGACCCAAATGTCTGGGAACATTTCTGCACAACCAGACGAGCAAAAGTGGAAAATGAGTATAAAGTATGTAATGCCATTTTTAAGTACACCAAAATCAATTGTACAGTTCCAGGCTGTAGAGCTGGCTTGGCAGTTAAAGGCACTTGGTTGCAAAGCCTGACAGCCTGGATTTGATTCTCAGTAACCATGTAAAGTCAGATGCACAAAGTGACACAAGCATCTGGAGTTCATTTGCAATGGCAAGAGGGTCTGGCTCAGCAATTCCTCCCTCTTCTTGCAAATAAATGATAATAAAATTTTTAAATGGACAGTTACATTGGTCATTACATCCAGAAATTATATTTTTAAGATTTTCTTGTTGGATAATCATTACCAATATTAATAATAATTTAACAAAATACAATACTATCATTGATGTTACTGAGGGCCCATTGCAGCCTTATAATCCTACCTAGTGAAAACTAATGGCCTCTGGTGAGTGGTTATTGTGCATTTGAAATAAAATTTGGCCATTCTTACTGGGATGTGCTGTAAGGAAAATATACATAGGTTTAGAAGACTTAGCATGGGAAGAGCTCAGTATTTTGTATCATTTATAAGTTAAGTAATAATATTTTCAATATACTGTGTTCAGTACATTGTCAAAGTAATATTCAGTTCATGTGTTTCATTTCACTTTGCATGTGCATGTATGTGTGGGTGTGAGTGCCTGTGTGCAGTGGCACACGCATGGAGGTCAGAGGACAAACTCGGGGTGCCAGTGCTCTAGAAACACGAGACCGACTCACGTGTGAGCTGTGAGCTTAGAGCTTCTCCTGACTTGGGCTCCCATTGCTCTGGGCGTGCTGCACTGCCTGTGTCTGGCTTTTCACTTTTGATAAAGTGGTTACTGGGATTTCTATAATCCTATATACAGCTCACAGGGTGTCTCTCTGGGACAACACTGGTAGAAGGATGATCTAATAGAACAAATTTCAAAGTAAGATATAAAAAAGTCTAGTCATGGGCTGGAGAGATGGCTTAGTGGTTAAAGCGCTTGCCTGCAAAGTCTAAGGACCCAGGTTCCATCTCTCCAGATCCCACATAACCAGACACCCAAAGGTGACACAGCAGAAGGTCACACATGCACACTAGGTGGTGCAAGCGTCTGGAGTTCTATTGCAGTGGCTGAGGCCCTGGCAATCCAATTCTCTCTCCCTCTAAAAAAAAAAGAAGAAGAAGTCTAGTCAAGGGGCCAGGCGATGGTGCACACCTTTAATCCTCAGCACTCAGAAGGCTGAGGTAGGAGGATCACTGTGAGTTCAAGATCAGCCTGAGCTTGAATGAGACCCTAACTCGAAAAAAAGCCTAGTAACTTGTACAATTGATTTTTCATCAGAAAGTCTATTTGATTCTTTAAATGTCTCATCGGATGTACTAGGCATGTTTCACACACCTCATATTACATAATAACAGAGATCTTACTAATCACTGAGAAAGATTGGCTTGTTAAAATTTTGTAACAAAAGAAGTTAGCGACATATTTTGTCTAAAGTCAAGCCCCTGGATGTTCTGAGATATGTGCTGTTTGGTTCTTCAGGTGAAGCAGAAATCTGCCAGCTTACTTGAAATGACGGCTTTTCTCCGGAAGAGAGTCGATGATGACGAGACCGTGCAACACGAGATTGAAAGAGTGTTCCATGAGCTGCTCCGGTAACCTGAGCCTCCCAGGCTTATCCGTTCACAGCCCAGCTGAGCTGGACTCCACGTTGTATTGTCCTGCCGGGCACCAGTCTCCTGGCTGACTGGTCTACGGCTGGCACAACCTTTTGTCTCCATCCTGGCATTGTACTGAACTTTCTCAATTCAAAAAGTGCATGTTTGTGCACTTGTCCTCGGATGGAATTTGTCATATGTGCTCTTTTAATAGAAACAAGCTTAGAAAAAAAAGATCTTAGGGCTGGAGAGATGGCTTAGTGGTTAAAGAGTTTGCCTACAAAGTTAAAGGACCCAGGTTTGATTCCCAGGACCCACGTTAGCCAGATGTACAAGGGGATGCAGGCATCTGGAGAAAAAAAAAATCTTAGTATTTCACAAATCTGCCCTAAAAATATTTCATAAGTCCGCAAGTAAAATCACAAAAGATCTGCATCTACCACTGGGAACCAACGAGCTCAAGCTGTATAAACAACGAAGCAGTTGTCCAGAGAAGTGCTGTGTAGCCTCCTGCCACCCACTCCTTTCTGCAGGGGCGTGTGCCGTTTACATCAGGGCTGTATGCTCTTCTTTTTCTTTATTCCATAGTCACAATCACATTCATTTTTCTTTTCAGTTTTAAATATTTTCATTTTATTTATTTGTGATCAGTGAGATAGAGAATGGACATTCCAGGCTCTCCTGCCATTACAAAGGAACTCCAGATGTATGTGCCACTGTGCATCTGGCTGTACATGGGTACTGGGGAATCAAACCCAGGCAGGCTGGCTTTGCCAGAATCACCACTGAGCAATCTCTTCAGCCCTATATATTCTTTTTAAGTCAAAATGGCTGTATTTACAGCTACATAGATAAGTCTTTCTCTAATGTCCTCAAATTCATTATTATACATCACTTTTAATTTTTTAAAAATTTACTTGAGAGACAAGGAGACAGAGCGAGGAATGGAGAGAGAGAGGAGAGAAGGAGAAAATGAATAGTCAGGGGCTCTAGCCATTGCAAACAAACTACAGATGCATGTGCCTCCTTATGCATCTAGCTAATGTGGGCACTGAAGAATTGAACCTGGGTCCTTAAGCTTCACAGACAAGTGCCTTAACTGCTAAGCCATTGCTCCAGCTCTGTACATCATTTTCTTATCTAGGCTACAGATGAGGGATATGAGTGATACAGAAATAGATTTGATAAGTAGTTTATAAGTTAAATATTGTTGGTATTGTTTCAAGTTAATAAATAAGCTCAGAAGTTTAATAAACTTGCAATTTACATCATTTATTTTCTTCATTTTTAATTTTTTTTTTCAAGGTAGGATGTCACTTTGGCCCAGGCTAACCTGGAATTCACTACGTAGTCTCAGGGTGGCCTTGAACTCACAGTAATCCCCCTATCTCTGCCTCCCGAGTGCTAGGATTAAAGGCATGCACCAGCATGCCTGGCTCCACTTTTAATTTTTTATTCCAATCAAACCTACACAATCTTTTTTTTTCATCCTAAAGTAAGATTTTATGACTGTAATTCAGTCCATAATATTATTTGAGCAATCAAATTATAATTTCAAGTCAGTTGGAAAGTTTGTCTTTGGGAAAATAATAACCTTCATACTACCCAAAATCTTATTTGATTTTATGTTCTCAGATAATAGGTGATATATGAAATATACTACAACTACTTGCTTTGAAGTATTTTTTAAATTTAGATTACAGGAAGAAAAGGCAAGGTTCCAGATCAATTTGACAATACAAATTCTTCTTAAACAAGGACAAGTAGAACTGGAGAATTTCCAGTTAATTCTGGAATATTCTGATGCAATTCTCATCAATAAGAACATAATTGAAGACTTGAATTCTATTATTCGGGTAATTATAGTTTTTGAAGAGAATGTATTTCCTGCTGCATCAAGTGTTTTATATTATTCTCTTGTTTCCCTAACCTTTTTTTTTTTGCCATGTGTGATTGTAGCATGTGTGGTGTGGTGTGTGTGTAGAGTGCAATTGCAGGTGGAGGCCAGAGCAGAATACTTGTTATCCTCCTCCATGGATCTTTCACTTTGTTTCCTTAAGATGGAGTTTCTCACTGGACCCTAGTGATTATCCAATCTCTGCTCTCCCACACATACACACTAGACTGGATTTACATGCATGTGTGCCCATATCCAGCTTTTTACTGGGTGGCAGAGATTAGACTCAGATGGTCTCAGGCCCTCATGTTTGCACAGCAAGCTGTCTTACCCACTGAGCCATTCCCCAGCCCCAATAAATAACCCTAATTAAGTTAAATAAGTGGGTCATGTCAGCTAACTACAGTTAGAATCACCTGAAGAATTTTGTAAATGTGCCCAGACCCCTACCCCAGATATAAGGATTTTTTTAAAGATTCCTAGACAATTCTAGGGTCCATAAAATCCAGAACCATGTAGTTAAGTGTTTGTTCTATGTACTGCTGAGATAATTTTCATTATATGATCCTTCCGATTAATGTAGTGCTGGTAATAGTGTGTAGACATTTGCCCCCTTATTGATTTTTTTCAAAGAAACAACTTCTATTTTTATTTTTCTAGGTAGAGTCTCATTCTAGCCCAGGCTGACCTGAAGAACCAACTTTTGATTTCACTGGCTCTTGCTGCTTCCCTATTTTCTATTTGACTTACCTCTGTCCTAATCTAACCCTGTCCCTCTTCTGGCTTTCAGTTTACCTTGTTCTTTTCCTCATGTGGACAGTGTAACATGAGATTCTGGACGGCAGTTTCCCTCTGGGTGCTGCTTTTGGCTCATCTGTAAGTTTAGGTGTACTGTGTCTCCATTATGCATTTCAAAGTATTTTAAAATGTGCCCTTTGATGTTTTCTTTGACTCAAAAGTTCTTTGATATTTCATTTTCACATTTTTGAGAACTCCCCTGGTTTTCCTTCTATTAGTGACTCCAACTTGCATTCTGTGCAGTGAAAAGTTGGTATTTCGTAGGATTTCCATTCTTTTAAATTGATTAAGACTTGTTTCATGGCCTCTCATTCAGTCTGTTCTGAACAATGTTCCATACACACTTGCAAAGGATGCATATTTGGCTGTTGTTGGTATCATTCTGTATTATCTTATTTGGTCCAATTGATTTATACTGTTGTTCAAGTCTTCTCTTTCCTCGTTGGTCTTCCACGTATTTATTCTGTTCATTATTGATAGTAGAACATTGACATCGATAATTATAGATCTACTTATTTCTCCTCAATTTCTGTTTGTTTTTGCTTCACATATTTTTGGGGTTCAGCTCTTAAGTACATATATGCTCATAATATATTATAATCCTTTGTGGATTGACCCTTTACTAGTATATAATCCCTTCTTTGTCTCCTGTGACAATTTTTGACCCAGTCCATTTTGTCTGATGCTAATAAAGCCACCTAGTGCTCTTTGGTTACAGTTTGCATGAAGTACAGTTTTTAAACCTTTCACATTCAGGCTGTGTGTGAGTCTCTTCTAGACAGAATATCTTTGGATCATGTTCTGTAAAATCCATTTGCTTTCCCTGTTGTTTTTTTTTTCCTAGTAAAAAAAAAAAAACACTTTAAAATATTTATTTGAAAGGGGGGCAAAGAGAGAATGGGCATGCCAGGGCTTCTAACCACTGCAGATGAACTCCAGACACATGTGCCATCTTGTGCATCTGGCTTATGTGGGTACTAGGGACTCAAACCAGGGTCCTTAGGCTTTGTAGACAAGTACCTTAACCACTAAGCCAGCTCTCCAGCCCTTGCTTGTCCCTGTCTCTTAAGTGCAGAGGTTAGTTCACTAACTCTTAAGAAATTAGTGAAAAAGAAGTTAGTTTGTACCAAGTTTTTTAGTTCCTCAAACCCTCCATTACTGTTTTATTCTATATAGTTGGTTTTCTGCTGTTTGTATTCACTTTACCATTGACTTTTCTGTACACTTTATAAATTATTTTCTTGGTGGATTCCTTGGATATTATATCCCAACTGTATAGTAAAATTTGAGTCAATGCCAATTTAGCTTCAGTAGTATACAATACTCCAGTCCTATAAAGCTCTTTTCCTCCCCTGGTAGGCTGCTATTGTCACTAATTATGTCTTTTCACATTATGTGTTCATTAGCATAGATTTGTAATTATTGTTTTGTGCATTTGTATTTTAAATTGTGCAGAAGAGAAAGAGCAGCTATGAACTATTGTATATTTGCTTATGTGTTTACATTTTTTAGGTTGTGTTTCTTCTTCCTTTTTCTCTGAGCTGCTATCTGGTAACTTTTCAAGTTGAAGAACTTCCTTTAGTATTGCCTACTAGTAATGGACTTGCTGAACTTCTGTTTCTCTCAGAATGTCTTACTTGCTCCAATGTCACTTAAAGCTTCAATTTTTCTTTGTCTTTCCTTCCTTTCTTCCTTCCTTCCCCCTCCCTCCCTCCCTCCCTTCTTTCTTCCCTCCTTCCTTCCTTCCTTCCTTCCTTCTTTCCTTCCTTCCTTCCTTCCTTCCTTTCTTTCTTTCTTTCTTTCTTTCTTTCTTTCTTTCTTTCTTTCTTTCTTTCTTTCTTTCTTCCTTTCTTTCTTTCTTTTTTATTTTTCTGAGAGAGAAAGGGTTTTCCTATGTGGCCTAGACTAGAGCCTTGAATTCACAATCCTCTTGTCTGAGACTGGGTTCTGAAATTACGAGTGTCTTACTACATCCACTTATCCTTCAATTGTGAAAGACAGTTTTTCTAACTATAAAATTCTTTAATTCTTAGTTGACAGCTTTAGGGGTTTTATTTATTTGGAGTTTTTCGTTTGTTTGTTGTTTTCTTGACTCTTTCCTAGGAGTAAAGGTTATTTTTTTTTTTAAAAGAAAACATGATTTAAATGTCTGTTTATTTTTATTTATTCATTTGAGAGCAACAAAGAAAGAAGCACATAGAGAGAGAGAGCGAAAGAGAGAATGGGCACACCAGGGCTTCCAGCCACTGCAAACAAACTCCAGATGTGTGCGCCCCCTTGTGCATCTGGCTAACGTGGGTCCTGGGGAATTGAGCTTCAAACTGGGGTCCTTAGGCTTCTCAGGCAAGCACTTAGCCACTAAGCCATCTCTCCAGCCCCAAGTAAAGGTTTTTAAATTGCTTTTCTTTTTGATTTTTCTCCTTTATCCTTTCCCTAGACACAGTTGTTCTTTATGACCCTAGCACGACAGGGTTTTCTGTTCTTCTCTCAGTGGTTTAAGGCTTTAGCTGTGTGAAGAAGCTTCTGGGACAGGTTCTGCACCTCTCCCTGATTGCTGGTCCCTGCCCTTCTCCAAGCTCATGCAAACATGTAAATGCTCCAGCCGCATGCATGTGTTTCTAGAAATCATGTAGTGGAGGTCTGCAGAGCCAGGTGTGGTGGTATGATTGGATCTGAGTTCAAGGACAGCCTGAGTTATATAGCAAGATTTATCTCAAAAAAACAATGGGTTGAGCAGCTGAGTAGATGATGGTGTTATTAATGGATGTGGGAAATACTAGGCACTGTAGTTTTGGCTTAGGTTATAGAGAAAAGGGTTTCACTCTTGTTAATTTGATATGTCATGGAATGTTTCAATGAAAATGCCAAATAGAGGTCAGGGCTGAGAGGTTCTCTATAGACCATATAGAAATAATTGCATGTGGATTATTACATACAGATATTAACATGCAGATAATTTAAGACATGAAATTACATGATACCAGCTAGAGAAGTAGGTAGATCAAGAATAGAGAGGTTGAGCCTCCAACACAATCAACCTCTGACAGACCCAGCAGAAAAGTGAACAAATATGAGAAGAAGACCCTCCAGTAAATCAGGAAGAAAACTAGGGTATGGTCTCCTAGAAACCATGAGAGGAAGAGTTCCAAGGAAGGACTTAAGCTCTGTGTCAGTTACTTAACAAGAGTAGTCTCAGTGGACGGTTGGGGAAGGAGCTGCATTCAAGATGCTGGAATAATGACATGGGCAAGTAAAGCCAGTGACTTTAACTACAATGACTTTGACTGAAAGGAAGGCAGAAAGGAGGTATAGCTTTAAAGTAGTATTTGTCCTCATCGGTGCTTTTGGGTGGGACAGAAGATGCTTGGCTGTGTTGTCCTGTGCATTGTAGGGTGTTTCAGCAGCATCCATGGCCACTACCCACTAGCTGCCTCTCATTGTGTCAACCCAAGCATAGCCTTTAATGTAGTGTCTCCTTTGGGCTCAACATATTACCCACACAAAGAAACAATGTTCTTGAGACATGTCTGCAGTTCAGATTTTGAAGCCGTCAATGGCTAGATCAAGGATGGAACCATGAAGTACAATAAAGAAGGCCACTGGAAGTTGGAAGCTGAAGAAGTTGAGATGCAAAGCCATGAAAAAGATGGAAACAATAGAAAAGAATGAAGGTAGTATAGTCTAATGGCCTGAGCTGCAAAAGTCAGATTTAGGAAAGAAAAGAATTCCCCATATAAGTTCATTGATTGGTTGGTTGATTGTATTTTTTGGGGGGGGGGGACGTGGTCTTACAATGTAGTCCATGCTGGCCTGAGATTCACTATGTAGCCCAGGCTGGTCTTGAACTTATGGCAGTCCTCCATCTGTTCCTCAAGTGGGGGGATTAGAGGTATGAGCCATTAGACCTGGCTATAAATTTATTTAGTGACATGTTAATTTCACTACTAGAAATCTTAGAAAAATTTCATAAAAATATTCCTAGATTCCATATAGGTAATTCAAAATGAAGTATAAAACACCTATGTATATTTTACACACACACACACACACACACACACACACGTATGTGTGTGTATATGTATGTATATATGTATATTTATATGGCATTGTTTCCTTTTTCTACTAGTTACCAAAAACTGGTCTGCCTAGCTGTGTTCACTACAATGTTTATCCATAGCAGCAGGGGAGAGCAATGAATAGGTTTTCAAATGCATGAAGGCTGGTTGTTTAAGTACTAGCAATTCTGTGTGCAAAAACATTATATATAAATATCAAATGTACTTTTTTAGACTCAAGGGCAAAAAAAGGTTGCTAGCATGATGGAAAGTAAAGAGGTACACAAAGGAATATATCAGATTGAGTGGGAACACAAGAAAATGGAAATGGAAATGGAAGATCTAAACCAGAAGGCTTGGGATATTCAGATGCTGTTTTTTTCAAGAGATCGTCAAAAGGCAAGTGCTTCCTGACTTCTCCAACTTTTTTTTTTAAAAAAAATTATTTATTTATTTATTTATGAGAGAGGGAGAAAGAAACAGAGAGAATGAGCATGGCAGAGCCTCTAGTCACTGCAAACTAACTCCAGACACATGCACCACCATGTGCATCTGGCTACGTAGGTTCTGGGGAATTGAACCTGAGTCCTTAGACTTTGCAGGCAAGCACTTTCACTCCAGCCTTGAAAAAAATGTTTTAATGAATTTATTTGTAAAGAGAGAGAGAGGAGGGGGGAGGAGAATAGACATGCCAGTGCCTCCATCCATTGCAAACCAACTCCAGAATGCATGTGCCACTTTTTGCATCTGGCTTTACATGGGTACTAGAGAATTGAACCTGGGTTGATAGGCTTTTCAGGTGAGTGATTTAACCACTGGGCCATCTCTTCAGCATCCCTCTGCAGTTTTAAATTCCGGTACTAATGAGTTTCATCCATTTCATAAGAAGCCTCCATGATGGCGAGCATATTCTAAGCCAGAAGTATGTCCTAATGAGTGTGGACGTGGCTGTGAGTTCTTTTCCCAGCACTCCACATTTGCTGACCTCATGCCTGATTCAGTGGTGTCATTCTATATGGCAGCCCATTGAGAACTTCCTGATTGTCAAATCATTTCCCTTTTCCTAGTCACTTCCATCCTTTAATTATATTGCATTTGACCACCGTAGCTACCCTTTTGGCTTTATCACTTTCATTTTCTCCAATTTTTTCCCATTTCAAATGACTCTGCCTCTTTAACTGAATTCTCTTTTTTGTTTCGTTTTGGTTTTGGTTTTTCGAGGTAGGGTCTCGCTCTGGTCCAGGCTGACCTGGAATTAACTCTGTCATCTCAGGGTGGCCTTGAACTCATGGCAATCCTCCCACCTCTGCCTCCCAAGTGCTGGGATTAAAGGCGTGCGCCACCACGCCCGGCTTGAATTCTCTTTTGCATCTCAGTTGTGAATGCTGTTTTTCTTTAAGATTCTGACTTAGCTGGGTTGTGTTATTTCCCATGCCCTCTCCCTTTGTGATAACCTTGCTTTTGCTAGCATCACCATGGTTGAGCAAGTGTTTCTGTAGGAAACAGTAGAGTCTTTAAGGGCATATGCCTGAAAGATACATAGCTGGATCTATTTTTAGCATTTTGAGGAGTCTCCATACTGATTTCCATGGTGATTGTACAAGTTTGCATTCCCACCAGCAGTGGACGAGGCTTCCTCTTTCCCCACACCTTTTCCAGCCTTTGCTGACATTTCATTTTTTGATGATCACTCTTCTGACTTAAGTGAGATGGAATTGCAGTCATTTTAATTTAAATTTCCCTGATGACTAAAGATGTTGAACATCTCTTTGGGTGTTTATTGGAAATTTATGATAAATTCTTTCAAGTAAACTGGTAGAATATAAAGTCAACACACAAAAACCAGTAACTATAGTGACCTGATCTTTGACAAAGGGGCCAAAGTGAACATTTGCTCACTGGAAAAAAGACAGCATCTTTAACAAATGGTGCTGGAGAAACTGGATAACCACATGTAGAAGAATAAATTTGGACTCTTTTTCACCTTGCACAAAAATCGACTCCAAAAGGATTAAGGACCTCAACATAAGATCTGAAAGTTGAAAATAACTAGAAGAAATAATAGGGAAAACACTCTAAGATAGAGATATAGGGAAATACTTTCTGAACAAAACCCCAGTAACCCAGAGTTAGACAAACTCTCAACCATTGGAACCTTATAAAACTGAAAAGCAGGTAAGTAAACCATTAAGAGAGTCAATAGACAGCCTACTGAATGGGAGGATATCTTCGCCAGCTATACAATCAACAGAGGTTTAATATCTAGAATCTACGAAGAACTCAAAAAACTAAACAATAAAAAAATCCAGCAAAAAAAAAAAAAAAAGTGAAGCAGGGAATTTGACAGAGAGTTTGAAGTCTTATACTAAGGCATTTGAGCCATTTGGAGTCAGTTTTTAATACAGTGTAAGAGATGAGGATCTATTTTCATGCCTCTACATGTGGATATTCGGTTTTCCCAGCACTATTTGCTAAAAATATCTTTAAAAAAAAAAAAAAAAAAAGAGGGCTGGAGAGATGGCTTAGTGGTTAAGTGCTTGCCTGTGAAGCCTGAGGACCCCAGTTCAAGACTTGATTCCCAAGGACCCATGTTAGCCAGATGCACAAGGGGACACACACATCTGGAGTTTGTTTTCAGTGGCTAGAGGCCCTGGTGTGCCCATTCTCTCTCTCTCTCTCTGCCTCTTTCTCTGTCTGTCACTCTCAAATAAATAAACAAAAAAATTTTTAAAGAGGTTCTTTTCTCCAATGAGTATTTTTAACCTCCCTGCCAAAAATCAGGTGGCCACAGCTACATAAGTATATGACTGGTTCAAGTCTGTTCCCTTTATCCATTCACTAGGGCTTAAAATTTGAGTCATCTTTGATTTCTATCTTTCCTGTGCTTTTAAGTCTTCTCTCTTACAACTGCCTCAGTTCAGTTAGTTCCCATTTTCAATTACTTGGACAGTATTAAAATTAATCTCAGGCTGGAGAGATGATCGATAGGTTAAGGCAGTTGCCTACAAAGCCTAATGACCTGGGTTAAATCCCCACATAAAGCCAATTGCACAAAGTGGTGAATGCATCTGGAGTTTATTTGCAGTGTCTGGAGGCCCTGGTATGCACATTGTCTCCTCTCTCCCCTTTCCTCTCTCTCTCTTATCTGTCTCTCTGTGCTCATAAATAAATCAAAAAATAGTTTAAAATAATCTCTAACTGGTTTCTTCATATTGGAATCTCTTTCTTAAATTTATTTTATTCTGATTATTCTTATTTGTATAGTATTGTCATTTGAATTTATATTTCATTCTAGTATCATTAATACTAGACTATTTTACTCATAACTATAAAATGAAGTCGCTAGGCAGACAGTACCTTTCACCTTAACTCTGCGGCAAATAAGAGGAACTTTGTCACTGTACTTCTCATGACTATTCTCAAACCAAATGAATTTCCTTTTGCTCGTACTGACTCTTCTACTAGAATGCCCTCTTCATTGTCATCCTTCTCTTCCCCCCACCCCCATTAAACCACCTGGCTTAATTTACATCACCTTCTCTATAAAGCCTTTCTTGCTATTCTAAGCCTGGAAAAATCCTCTCTCATTATAAACCACCTTTGAATTTGCTAACACTTTTCATTTATTGTCTATCAATGAATCATTACTATGTCTTATCTTTTTCTTGAAGGGCTAGGTCATGTTTTCTATCTTTTTTTATTTTATTTATGAACGACAGACAGAGACTTGGGGCTTCAGGGCCTCTAGCCACTGCAGTCAAACTCCGTGCACCATCTTGTATGCATGCGCAAACTTGTGCACTTGCATCACCTTGTGCATCTGGCTTATGTGGGTTCTGAGTAGCCAAACTTGGGTCCTTAAGTGTCACAGACAAGCACCTTAACCAGTAAGCCATCTCCCCAGCTCCAGACTATATTTCTAACTTAGCATGTAGATGAATGTATTGATGTCTAAGTTCGAGTAAATATGGCAAAAAGCCTAATCAATTTTTTTATTATTTATTTATTTGAGAGCCACAGAGGGCGGAGAGACAGACAGACATACAGAATGGGTGCGCCAGGGCTTCCAGCCACTGCAATCAAACTCCAGATGCGTGTGCCCCCTTGTGCATCTGGCTAACATGGGTCCTGGGGAATCAAGCCTCAAACCAGGGTCCTTAGGTTTCACAGGCAAGCACTTACTTGCTAAGCCCTCTCTCCAGCCCAGCCTAATCAATTTTAACTTAAATATAGTCATTTAATAATTTTTAAAAACTAAAATCATCTTTATAAAGTTTTCTGTTGAGCCAGGCATAGTGGTACACACCTTTAATCCCAGCACTTGAGAGGCAGAGGTAGGAGGATCACTGTGAGTTTGAGACCACCCTAAGACTACATAGATCAACCTGGACTAGAGTGAGACCGTACCTCAAAAAAATAAAAATAGGGGCTGGAGAGATGGCTTAGTGGTTAAGGAACTCACCAGCAAAGCCAAAGGACCGAGATTCGATTCCTCAGTACCCACATAAAGCCAGATGCACAAGGTGGCACATTTGTCTGGAGTTTCTTTGCAGTGGCTAGAGGCCCTGGTGTGCCCATTTTCTCTCTCTGTCTCTCTCTCAAATAAATTAAAAAAAAGAAAAACCAAAAGAAGTTACCTATTGAAAGAAAACAGTTGTCCTTATGCATATTGTGCTTTTTTTCTCTTAAAGTTCCTAAATGAACCAAACTATGAGTCTCTGATTACTCTTGAGATTGGAATAATGGAGCAAACCATCGCTGTTCTAGACAAGGTCAGTCTCAAAAGCTTTTTAAAAACGATTTGCGATGTGCATGTATGTATATGCACATGAGGTCAATATGCCATATCACCCTGCACCTTACTTATTGAGACAGAGTCTCTCCCTGCCCCCAGAGCTCACCAATTCAACTACTCTAGCTAGCCAGCTTGCCCTAGGAATTTGTGCTGGGACTACAGGCAAGTGCTGTCATGCCTGGCTGTTACATGGGTTCTAGGGCTCTGAACTTGGGTTCTCATGCTCACTTAGCAAACACTTTACTGAATGAACCATCCCCCCAGCCCCAGTCTCAAAAATATTGATCACTATAATTCCAACAGTTGTGAATCATATGAGCAAAGTAATAGTATTTCAGTCATAAAGTTAGACCGAATTTATCAAAATCTTAACAATTTAATGGTATTCATAAGGTTCCTATATAGTGTCTTTGCAACCAAAACCAGTGGGGTAGACTGAATTACTTTTTTCAATATTAGAATAATCTCTGGAGACATGTATGAGTGAAAGTGGAGTTCTTATTTCACATTAGGTTATATTTATGCAACACAAATGTTGATAGCCTTTCCTTGACAATGTTAAAGGTTTTATCTTAAATGAATAACAAATTCTCAGTTTTATTACATACTATATGCTGTAAGATTAAAAGAAATACAAGTTTTTAATGCTCTCATTTTATAACTGTATAATCATTTTCTAAAGTGATATTAACATACTATATTTCAACAAATAATCTGAAGGTCTACTATAGACGGACCACATATGGCAGACACTAGGAATATGGTGCAAGATGTTATCTTTAATGATAATGTATTTAAAATGTCAGAATGTCTATATAACTTACATTTTTTCAAAATTATTTTCGTGGGATTTCATGGAACCAAAAAATTCAGACCCACAAAAAGAATGTAGAAAACTGCAAAAAACTACTCAAAAAATTGGGAAAATTCAGCAGTCAAAAAGATGCAGCTAATTATTCTCTAAGTTGCAATCTACGAGAAGAATTAGTAGCTGTCTCAGAAAGAAAAGATATTTGCAACTCAATAGGTAAGCCTTTTTCTTATTACTTTTGTCATTTGATTAAGACAGGGACACATGTAGCAGAGGTTGGCCTTGATCTTCTGATCCCCGACTCCATCTTCCAAGGGCTGGGATTAATGGTGTGAGCCACCATGCCTGGCTACTTTTTTTCCCTCTGTAATCAACTACAGTTTTCTCTAAAGTAACTCCTGAAATCTGTAAACAGTTATAAAAACAACCAGCATCTTGTCCACACAATGGATTATGGTGTTGTTTCTGCATTTGGAAGTGTTGATGATAATCCAACTAATTCCTCTGTCCTTCATTCCTGGGTTAGGGTCTAAACTGACTTGTGAAAAGATTGCCAAAAATCGATATGAAAACACGATGCAGCAACAGAAGTTGACAAATATTTCAAAGCAGCAAGCTGAGCAGATTTCAATACTGCAGGCTGAAGTTGAAAGATTAAGGATGAAAGCATTTCCTGCTCTTGTTCCAATGTAAAATGATAGCAGGAGAAACATGCCAAACCAATCATTTCAAAATAACTTCATTTGGATAAAGTGACTTCTTTTTCTCTCCAGAGAATTTGAGTAAGATGATCAGCTCTTTGTTGCATGTTTTTAATAGCAAAGTGTTAAATTTTAGCCTTCATCTGTATACAAAATTTTGTCCTTAATTAATAAATGTGTAAAATGCCAATGAAATAGCTTGTATTCATCAAAGAACAATGTCTGATTTTCAAAGAGTTTTTAGTTAAAAAGTATCTAAAATTTATTTCGTTCAATTGAAATTATCAAAATTTTAAGATTAATCTTTTTTTTTAACCAATGAGACCAGTGCAGATTATTTACATTTTCTAAGGCTTAAATAATTTCTAAGTTAGATTTTGAAAACAGTCTTCATTTCTTATTTTAACACAGTTGATTTTTGTTTGCCCTACCCAAGAGTTTAGTCATAGGAAGTGCTTTCTCATTTACATGAAATAGTTTTATTTTACTCACATAAACAATGCTAATTGTATAATGAAAAGACAAATAGACCCCAGCCCTTTGCACTTATACAGCCTATGGATTTCTGCATTCCAAGAGGACATATCATAGGGATCACTTACCCCAGCCTCCAAGTGATGTCAGTGCCTCACTTTTCTGAATTATATAATCTAAGCATTAATGTAATCCACAGTACAGATCCAATGTACACTGGTACAGGTGAAGCCAAAACCTATTATAAAATCTCCCATTTAGGGGCTGGAGGGATGGCTTAGCAGTTAAGGCATTTGCCTGCAAAGCCAAGACAACCAGGTTCAATTCCCCAGGACCAACATTAGCCAGATGCACAAGGGGGCGCATGCATCTGGAGTTCGTTTGCAGTGGCTGAAGGCTCTGGTACACTGTTCTCTCTCCCTCTCTTTCTGTAAAATATTTTTTTTAAAAATCTTCTGTTTAGGAGCACAAACCTGTAACCCCAGGGATTGTAAGAATTTGGGGGAAGCCGGGCGTGGTGGCGCATGCCTTTAATCCCAGCACTCGGGAGGCAGAGGTAGGAGGATCTCCAAGAGTTCGAGGCCACCCTGAGACTACATAGTGAATCCCAGGTCAGCCTGAGCCAGAGTGAGACCCTACCTCAAAAAACCAAAAAAAAAAGAATTTGGGGGAAAGTTCTCAAGAGTTCCTTGAGCACCCTCATAGTGATCAATGATGGGTGGAGGTGGTAAGAACAGAGGCATCATTTAGCTGACTCCCTCGTCAGGGTATAGAATGGATTCTAAATAATCACTTTGGCTGATTTAGCATGGGAGAGACCATTAGTAACATTTTCTATAGTGCAAAGCCTTGTGGGGAGCAGGGAGATGGACACAAGTGAAAGGTGCAAATACTTTATGGGATTGCTAGTTCTCTGTCCTGTTGGTTTGAATTAACCATGAACATGCTAGACTCGAGGTGTTGTTTTTTTTTTTTCTGGATTGTTAGTGCATGGACAGTCCATCTGCTAAAAGCTAATGTCCTAGATTTCACTGGGTACTGATGGGTGGAATTCCGGGTCTTAACAGACCAAACAGCCTGTATCATTCCTGTTTCCTCATCATCACCCTCGGTGGATCTCCCTATGCTTCCACCTTGGCTTTGAGGCATAGGTGGATTACAGGAGCCTTTTGCCCTCAAGCTGCATTTTATAAAAACCCTTTCAATCACAGGTACTTTGTGGGGTGGTGGTTAGACAGGTGCTTTGGAAGGGCTTGTGAGTCATGCACCCAAACTCCTTTCTCAGTACTTCATGGTACACACACTTCACATCTGTAAGCCAAAATGAACCCCCCCTTTTTATCCCCACAAGCTGTTCTTGGTCAGCTGTTTTCTTCCAGCAATGTGAACCTGACTGCAACAGGCCTTGTATGCCATGATACCTTGATATGAGATATAACAATATGCAGTTTCCTAAGAAACAGATGGTCATTTCATTACATAAGGAACATGCAAAACAAATCTGGAGAAAATACAATTGTGGACATAAGAATTTAATGGCCTGCTAGATCAGCATATGGAAAGATGTGAAAAGCAGATGAAAACAAGGTTCATAAATTTAGGACAGACAGTTACTTCACAGACTTAATATTGAAACTAAAACCTGCCACAAAATGAAAAAAAGTATTAAGCCTGGTTTCTAGAATTGTTCAAATTGCCTTTAAAGACTTCAGGGTATTGTAAGTGGGTAATTAAGCCTTGAACTATTGGTTGGTCTTGGGCATATCATTCGGCTCAAAAAAAATTACATTCATTGATATTTACTATATGGAACTAAGAAAAAGAATTCATTACTAAACAATTAAACACCACATGCTACAAATTAAAAAGTCAAGATATTCAATGCCACATTTAGGTAATACATTTTCAAATTCTTTGCTCTATGCCCACATTTCTTCACTGAAATCATATTAGCTATCTCTTCACTACTATGTTACCTATTCATTTTTTTAAGTTCCTTACAATAGAAAAGGCCAACAATGTCATAAGCCCTTGAAATGAAACTTTTTGTACTATGAAAGGTAGAAGAAAGTGATTTCAGATTTTAAAAGGTTAACCTTAAACAGATCAACTGTGTTGATATAAACAAAAAGGAATCTTTTGCACTGGCTTAAATAAGGAAAAGATGCATTTCTAGGTACCATATTTAATAACTTAAAACACATATCTAAAGTACTTTCCTCTAATACAAAACTATAGTCATTTTAAAATTGAAAAGAACATGAAAGGAACATTTCCCTTGCCCACTGACAAAATGTTCACAAACATGAACTCGGGCATGCTTTGAATTTGATATTCTTGGAAATCATTCAGCTTTTACTTTTGTGTTAATTTTAGGATAATATGAACGTTCACCTATGTGAAAAGTCGTAACTGAACATCTGGCTCTATTTCAATGTAATCTTCAGATTTCTTCCCAGAATTAAGAAAGGAAAAAGTGCGTCTTTTCATATTGTCTTTCCCAAAGATATTCTGGAAAGGAGCTGAGACTATCTCAGCAGTGGAAGGAAGAGAAAAAAAAAAAAAAATCATAGTATGAAAGGGGAAAAAAATGATTAAATATCTATAAATTCTTCTTCACTTCTGTTATAGTGTAACAGTTTATCATCTAACCCATAGTAGTCTATCAACTGAGTGAGGCTTAGTTTCTTGTTCTCTTCAGACATAGCAGACTGCAAATCGCACAGCACCAGCTGGCTACAGTTCCTCCATTTCTCTATTAATACCTGTAACTGGGATAGGTCATTCTGAAAGAAAAAAAAAGAAATTAAAAAATGAGTCAGTGAGGCAAGTCATGCAATTTTAACTTAGAGCATTCAAAACAGCAGAATAAATTAAAACTAGAATTACTATCTAGGCTTAAAAGCTAACACCCCCAGGGCATGAAAAGCACTTCTACCTAGGAAAAAAGTAGCATGGTTATACACAGAATGTCACTCACTAAGCTTAATATATATACCTATTTCATCTGCTATAAAATCTGAACTAACCTTACCCTAAGGGAAAAATTAAATGATTAAATAGGGCAAAAAATTGGAGAGATTTTTTTTAAATCTACTTCTTCTACGACACTATGCTGTACCCGCCTCTCAACTGTTTTATGAACCCCAAACTGCTCTTAAACATAAGAATACTCAAGTTGGAGGGGCTGGAGAGATGGCTTAGTGGTTAAAGCATTTGCCTACAAAGCCAAAAGACCCCTGGTTTGATTCCCCAGTACCCACATAAGCCAGATGCACAAGGGGGTGCATGAATCTGGAGTTCATTTGCAGTGGCTGGAGGCCATGGCGTGCCCATTCTCTCTCCCTCCCTCTCAAATAAATTAAAAAAAATTAAACAAAAAAAAACTCAGGTTGGAGAGATCACTTAGCAGTTAAGGCACCTGCCTGCCAAGCCTAAGGACCCAGGTTCCATTCTCCAGTACCTACTTAAGCCAGATGCATAAGGTGGTGCATGTGTCCACAGTTCATTTACAGTGGCTAGAGGCCCTGGTGTGCTCACTGTCTCTCTCTCAAATAAATAAATAGTAAGAATACTCAAGTTAAAAAGTTTTCAACATCTTATAGCTCGTAAATAACTTATAAAAGTCCCAAAAATTCATAACAGCAAATGAAACATGGTATTTTAACATTTATTCCATCTTACTGGGGGAGAAGGAGCTATTGCATAAATAGCCAGGTAGTAAGAGGCAATCTCCTTCTAGGTACCCAAGCTCTACTGCATAAAATCAATGTGGGTTGAAATCTAAAATCTACTCTATGTTGCATTCTGAGATAAAAAGCCCACATTTTATTTGAGACATACAATCATTACTAAAAATAATTTTTAGTGCATTTTTATTATTTATTTATTAAATTTGTTGTCAGCTACTCATTCTGGATCCACTGTATAACATATAACATTTTATACTTCTAAAATATACTTCTCTCTCATATACTTTTATACGATACTTTATACTGGTTAGAAAGTATGGAAGTTGAGGCTAGGCTAGAGGTATGGCTTAAGCAGTTAAGACACTTGCCTACAAAGGTAAAGGACCCAGGTTCGATTCCCCAGCACCCACATTATCCAAATGCACAAGGTGGCACTTGCATCTGGGGTTTGAGTGGCTAGAGGCCCTGGTGTGCCCATTCTTTCTCTCTGTTAAATAAATCAATAAAAATAAAAAACTTTTGTTTGAGGCTTTTAAAAATGTTTTACCTGTTGTGAACAGACCTCTTCTACCTCACTCTATGATTTTATTTCAACTCAAATTGTTGGAAGCCAACAATTTAGATATTTGGCTTTATTTATGATGCTAAAATAATTTATCTCCAAATTCTGAAATTACTTGGCTGCAATTAACCAATGATTCTGAAGTTTTTCTCACCTTTGATCTATACATTTTGACTAGCTTTAGCCTACGAAGGAGGTCCTCTTTCTCTTGGACTTGCTTCAACAACTTTGTCTTATGTTCGTTTAATTCGTGTTTAGAATTCTTACTCACATCATCATTTTGGTGTGCACTATGTGACCCGGTATCAAATGACTTAGAATCACATGCATTTATAGTCTTACAGCTATTTTTCAAAAATGTATCATTTTCTTCAGATTCAGTGTGTATGTGTTTAATTTTTTCTTGAAATTCCAAACAGTTTTCTTCTGAAGATGCTGTTTTTTCTAAGAAGCTCTGATCATTTTCTTCATTCTCTACTTTAAGACGTTTTACCACACTACAAAAAGACTTAAATGAAGATCTTGTTTTCTTTAATCTTTCTCTAAGTGTTGCACTCATAGGCTGAAAGGGACACGAAACATTTAAAATGTTAAAACATTATTGAAGTAAATAAATCTATTAGAAATAAAGGCCTTTCATTTCACTGGCTGGCTGTTACCATATATGTAGCAAGTAAACACAACAATAATGTCCTTAACCTCCAGAAGCTCCCTTAGTTTTACTTTAGCAGCGTTCATACCCTTCTAAAATAGTGCTGAGACATTAATGCCAATAATGAGAAACATCTGTTTTGCAACTAGCAGTTGCCTGACACCACTTCATGTTCTTCAGAATTACAGACTGAGGAAGAGTGAGGTTTCATGACATAATGGTTAGCATTCTGGACTGTGTCCAGGAGAGACCTAACGTCTCCGTAAGGATGCTGTACACATCCTAACTATCTCAGTTTGTTGTATAGCTGTAACCTGATAGGAAGGTAAATGAATTGATTCAAGAAAAACTAAGGCGGGGGATAAGGATACATTATGCTAATTAACATTCCAGTGTCTTTAAAACCCCACCTGCCTGCCAAAATACTCTGAAATATACAATGGGTCCACTAAAAATAAAAGGGGTTTTCATACTTGTTTTCCTGAACTATTTGTATAGGGAGACAGTGGACTCCGGCAGGCCTGAGGAGTGCTGGGCCACATCACAGCTGAGTCTGAGGGACTTTCCATGTTGGAAATTCAATCTTGATTTCTGAAAATACACACAAAGAAAAGGTATCAATAATCATCAAATTATACTGCAACAGAGTCCTGAATTACCAAAAACTTTATTGTGCAAAACATCAATTTCGTCTAATACCTCGCTGTCATTCACTGATCCTTGTGCAGTTTTTCATTCACCTCTCCACCCTGGACAAGGTTTTTTTTGTTTTCGGGACTAAGTGGCTTGTGTCACCGACTTTTGCTCCTCTCACACAACAGAATCTTTCAAAACCTGCATTTTGGAGAAGTGAGAATAACTTTATCCAGTCAAGCACTCTCTGGACCCGTTACAACTTCACAGTTAAAGGACACAGCCGACCCGCACGGAGGGGTTGAACGGGGCGGCCGGCGCCCGCCTCACGCTCGCTCGGGGCCGGGCGAGCTGCAAGACGCCCCAGCGGTCTCCCAGCCGAGCGGGACTCCTCCTGCCTTCCCCCGCCGCCCTGCACACGACGCAGTGCACACGGCCCCTCACCACGGGCACCTCAGAGACCCCCACAGAACGGGCTCTTCACGCGACGTCGCCGCGGCGGCTGTGGTAAACAGACCGCGCTCCGGGGGCGGGGCCACGCGGGAGGCGGGGCGACGTGCTATTGGCTAACTCGACTGTCTCTCGCGCGCGCAGGCGTTTTGCCCAGCTTCAGCGGGACGGCGCCACGCAGGGAGACTCCTGATTGGCAGGTTTGACCGGCGCGCGCGCCCGCGCTTCTCTGCTCCGCCCCTCGCCAGAGAGGGGGCGGGGCTACGCGCGTGCGCGCGCGCGCGCGGCCGCCAGCCTCCGTGAGGCGTTGGGGAAGGGTGGGGCGGAGCTGCGGAACAGCGGCCTGATCCTGAGAGCCGGGACGCGCTTCCGCTCGCGGCTTCCCTTCCGGCCTAGTCTGGACAGCGCGCGGGAGGACGTCACCGCCCTCCCCTTCCGCCGTCGCTGGCTCCGGTCAGTCTGGGCTCGGCGCTCTCCGCGGCAAACGCTACGCGCAGACGCGGCGGTGCCGATAGGCCGCGGGGCGGGCGGCGTGTTGCGCTTTCTGCGGGTGAACTGTGCAAAGGCAGAAACCGCCGGAGAGCGATCCATTGAAGGTCAGCCCCGGACACCCACATGAAATCATCTCTGGCTTTCTTTAAGGCCGCAAACTCCGAGTGCCCACTCCTCAATTTTGGACTGGACCCACCCCATCTTGACTTCACATTTTTAAAAGTCAAATCTAAGAGCGAATGTAGCCTGAGGAAACCGGTTGTGGCTCACTACAGGAAGCAGGACACCACTGAGTTGACCCACAATAAAGATGTGTTAGGTCCTGTCGAACCTCGGGCAGCAACAAACATCCTGGAAATTCACTTGCGGTGTCGGGATGTACCGTTGCTATGCAACGATAAAGCTTACTGGCTTGGGTGGAGCCCTGGGTTTAGGGAAAGGCAGTTGAGTAACTTCTGAGTCACCTGGAAGCTGGGGATTTTCACGGGCCAGTATTTTCAGTCCTCTTAGCAAATGGCCATTTTAAACACTGACACTATCTCTTTACTGACATCTAATAATGGTGGCTTAGAAGGACACAGAAAGTAATAGGAGTCCTAACGCAGTCAGGTATAATAGAAATACAGAATCTGACGATCTGGGGACATAAATGTTGCCTTCAATTGTCTAGTAAATCCTGGCACCGCATTTTTATCTGCCTCTGGAATATAGTATCTATGTGCCCCAGTTTCTTCATCTGTAAAATAAGGATAATATCTACCTCCTACAGATAGAGGAGTTAAACAGTAATTCATGAGAGGTAGCTTGAACAATGCTAGGTCCCTAGGAGACGTTTAAAATTGTTTTTTTTGTTGTTGTTGTTGTTTATTTTTATCATTTATTTGAGAGCGACAGGGAGAGAAAGAGGCAAATAGAGAGAGAATGTGTGCGCCAGGACCTCCAGCCGCTGCAAACAAACTCCTGACGCGTGCGCCCCCTTGTGCATCTGGCTAACATGGGTCCTAGGAGACGTTTAAGTAGTCAGGTATATTTGTCATTCCCTAACAGGGAATGTATCACAAGCTTTGATCCTTTTTTGCTCTACTCAAAACCACATATTTTTTAAAAGATTTATTTTTTTTTTATTTATTAGAGACAGAGGGGAGGGAGGGAGAGAGAGAGAGAATGGGCGCGTCAGGAACTCTAGCACTGCAAACGAACTCGAGATGCATGTGTCACCATGTGCATCTGGTTTACATGGGACCTGGGGAATCAAACCTAGGTCCTTAGGCTTCGCAGGGAAATGCCTTAACCACTAAGCCCTTTCTCCAGCCCAAAACCACATATTTTTTAAATGATGCAATGATATGCTATGATCTATAAAATTTCACACAGCTTTAAACCCTCAATACTAGAAATCTTGGAACCTACACACACACACACACATATGTATGTATGTATGTATATATTATATATATATATATACACACACACATACATACATACATACACATATATCCAACTCCTACATTTTTAAGAAAAATAAATTCTCCTTCAGGAATTTACACTGTCAACAACAGAATTCGTGGTTTTGTGATACAAGTGCTATTCATCTCGCCAATTCACAGATCACAATCAGTACATTTTTTCCTCTTTACTTATTCCCTGGCATGATCACTGAAAAAAAAAAAAAGCAGAATGATTTGTCTTGATCTAAAGCATAATGCAGACTCTGCATATTCTTTATACCTTGGGGCAAAAGGGTGAGTTGTTTTTATGAGTCCTTAAATCAGCTGCTCCCAATTCATCATTACAACCTATGCTTACAGCTGTGATTTTGCTGGCTACATAAAAAGGAAAACAATATCTTCCCTTGTAAATGTTCTAACTTGTTTTTAAGTTTTTTATTGTTTTTCATCTGCTATATTAAAATGAGGTTGGGGTACTGAGATACTGCTCTCTAACAGTGTTTGGCCACTGATTTGCTCTGAGTTCAATTCCCCAGAACCTATGTAAAAAGCTAGGTATGGCCTCACACACCTTAACCTCAGTCCTGTGGAGAGCAGAGATTTAAGAATCACTGGGGCTTTCGGGTCATCCAGTATGACCAAAAACAGCAGCTCAAAGTTCAGTGAGAGACTTTGTCTCAAGGAAACACACCATGGAGAAGCAATAGAGGACACACAACATTCTTTTTGGCTCTCTGCTAGCATGCACATGAGGCATGCAAAGCTACGCACACACATACACACATTATATACAAGACCACATTGCATGGGTGCATAAGGCACACACACACAAACACACAAATAAGATAAGTAAGATTGGCCAATTTTTCAAAAACAACTCTGAATAAGTACTCGGAAAGTCTGTATTTCAGAAATGTGCATTTTTTTTACCTGCATATCTAACTTAAATGTGTTGTTAGGACTCAGTGATTTTCCATTTGTTTATATTTTACTTACTCTCATTCCATACCTAATTAGAAACATGTCTTCTATTCTCAACTTAGTGTAAAAAATCTAGAATCTAGATACTCCATATACACTGCAGCTGTAGCTTCATAGATCAGCACTTGCATTTTATTCATGTGGCCCTGAATTTGAACACTAGTCTTGAAAAAATAATGAAATGTAAAATAGGGAGCCCTGGGCTGGAAAGATGGCTCAGCAGCTATAGCACTTGCCTGCAACCCTAATGACCTGAGTTTGATTCCCTAGTACCCACCCACATAAAGCCAGACACACAAAATAACACATGCATCTGGAGTTTGTTTGCAGTGGCTGAGGTCCTGGCATGCTCATTCTGTCTCTCAGCCTCTCTCACTCTCCCTCTCTCTCCTCTAACTCTTTCTCTTTGCTTGCAAATAAAAGTGAAAAAATAGGGAGCCCTTATACTTTTCATGTATGTTTAAACAAGGCCTAGAAGACATTTCCATGTCTTTAGTACCCTGAGATCCATTTGCCTATGAAGAGTTTGATGTTTCTGACACAGTACATTGTGCTTTTCATATGAAATGTCTCAGGCAGGAAAAATGCTGCCTGGTGAACCAGCATACAAAGACAATGCTACCATTGTCTACAATTGTTCTAGAACTGTTATAAACATAATGAATACCAACATACCAACCTCAGTCAGGCTTTCAGTGCGCTGTTAAATTTCTTCAATACCCAAAGCTACTGTTGTCTTCTTTGTTCTTCATCAGGGAGTGGTAAAAATTACTCTTCCGTTCTTCCCTATGATTACTGCTGGCGGGACTATGACATAGACCTAAAAATCTTTATAAGATATTTTTATTCTTTTTTAAGCAAGAAAACAATAGTGTATAGTCCTTCTTCCTCTTTGTCCTCCTTCCCTCTGCATGTGCAAGAACAAAGATATTTTTTAAACACAGCTCCATTTTTTCATTTCAATTGGCGTTTTAAACTTTTTTTTACCTTTAGCACTTATTATTATTATTCATGTGTATATGTGTAGCCAGCAAGCCCTAGGGGTCTTCCTCACTCCATCTTCCCAGCACTAAGATTTCAGACATACACTACCATACCTGCCATACATGGGTGCTGGATGCTTGAACTCAGGTCCATATGCTTGCAAGGCAAGTGCTTTGCCACTGAGCCAACTCTCCAACCTCTAACATTAAGATGAAGATGAGGGGCTGGAGAGCTGGCCTGGTGGTTAAGCAGTTGTCTGTGAAGCCAAAGGACTCTGGTTCGAGGCTTGATTCCCCAGTACCCACGTAAGCCAGATGCACAAGGTGGTGCATGTATCTGGAGTTCGTTTGCAGTGGCTGGAGGCCCTGATGCGCCCATTCTCCCTCCCCCCCCGCCTCTTTCTCTCTCTGTCTGTTACTCTCAAATAAATAAATAAAAATAAACAAAAATTAAAGAAAAGATGAAGATGCTACACATTGAATTTTATGGACTTTTTGTTTTGACAAAAGAAAATGAATTTTCTTGGGGGCTGGGGATATAGCTTAGTTGGCAGAGTTCTTGCCTGATACACACGGAGCCCTGGTGTGGTGGTTTGATTCAGGTGCCCCCCATAAACTTAGGTATGCTGAATGCTAGTCTCCCCAGCTGATGGCAATTGGACATTTAAGCCTCCTGGAGGGAGTGTATTGTTGGGGGCAGGCCTATAGGTGTTATAGCCAGTTTCCCCATGCCAGTGTTTGGCATACTTTTTTGTTGCTATTTGTCCACCTTATGTTGGCCAGGGGGTGATGTCCATCTCTGCTCATACCATCGTTTTCCCCTGCCATTGTGGAGCTTCCTCTCAAGTCTATAAGCCAAAATAAACCCTTTTATTCCCCAAAAGCTGCTCTTGGTCAGGTGATATCTGCCAGCAATGCAAACCTGACTGCAACACCTAGGTATGAACCAAGTATGGATTAGACCTGTATAATCTCAGCACTTGGGAGGCAGGATAATCAAAACTTCAAGGTCATCCTTGGCTACATTTGGAAGTTTGAGGCCAGCATGAGCTGTAGACCCTATCTCCAATATATGCATAGTCTTATGTACATTTTCTTAAAGGTATAAACACTTTGGAAGCTAGGATTAAAATATATTTTGGGCTGGGTGTAGTGGCACATGCCTTTAATCCCAGCACTCAGGAGGCAGCAGTAGGAGGATTGCCGTGAGTTCGAGGCCACCCTAAGACTCTAGTGAATTCCAGGTCAGCCTGGACTAGAGTGAAACCCTACCTTGAAAAACCAAAGAAAAAAAAATTAGTGAAAAAAAATACACCCAGAAGTGGTTGTGTACACCTTTAATTCCAGCACTCAGGAGGTAAAGGTAGAAGGATCACAGTGAGCTCATGGCCAGCCTGAAACTATATGGTGAATTTCAGGTCAGACTGGGCTAGAGCCTACCTTGAGAAAAAAATAAAATAAAAATAAACTAACAACACATGATTAGGTTGATTTATAGCACAGGAGAAAAATTCACTAAAATTTAAAAACCATTTCTTAGGGCATTTTCTTACTTGTATATAAATGAAACATAAGCTTTAAAAACTGTTCTCTAGATTTTTTTTTCTTGCCATAAATTCTAGTGATCAATGATACTCTACTTCCCTGTCATTTCATAGGTTTGCTTTTGAAAATAATTGACAAGCTATTTCTAGTTATTCCTCTCTTACCTTCTTATCTCTCCTGGAATTCTAAAATGCCTGATTAATTGACTTGTAGAGGCTATTGCAGACTCTTACCAAAGAGTCTGTTGAAGACCTCTGAGGGTTAATTATTTAATATTCTTCAGCCAAGTTAAGCAAGAAGGAATGGCATTTGCAATTCCAAGATGAAAGAGCTCTTGGTTTGGTTGTTAAGCACCCCTAAGGTATTGCTTCGTGGAGCAAGATGGTTACTTAGAATGTGAAGATATGAGAAGGGTTAATATTATTATTGTGATAAAACCTTTATGTCCCCAGATGACTAGAATATTTACCTGATAACTAAAGTTCAGAATAATGTACTGAACAAAAACTTAAAGTGCTCCTTTCATCTGAAGTTCCTGTCCTTTTATTCTACCAGATAGGGCATTTTGCTAGATCTATTAGAGACTAGAGAAGCAAAATTGTCTATGATTCACTGCTATTGGGTGTGTTCCCTCTGAAAAGAATAGAATGATTCAGGTCAGATTAATAATGGCGAGCAAGGAGGTATGTAAGGCCTAGGGGAGGGGATAGTAGCAGGGGAGCTAGACTGTGAAAAGGTAATGATAATAAAAGTATTGCTCAGGGCCACATCTTTCTCAGAGCCTTTATTAACTAAGAAATGTCGCCTTCGAACTCATTTGAAGAAAAAAGGCATTAGATGTCAGCAAATCCTTAAGCAACAGAACTTGTCTTGTAATCATCTTGAACCACCTTGAAGTTTAAGAGATAACAACCCCCATGATAATTTCACAGTATTGAAATCTTTTTGAAGTGCCGGTAAACATGTCAGTTCAGTATCCTACCCTTACCTCTCATTACTGTTTCAGTCCTAAGGGCATAAAATAGTGTATTGTTGTTGTTGTTGTTGGGGACTTTTTAAGTCAAAAGAGCAAAAGTTTCTGACATTGCTGGGAAAACAGGAATTAAGAGACCATGCTACCTTGTTTTAAGATGTAACTGGACATAAAATCGAACCTGGGTTATCAGGCTTTGCCAGCAAGCACCTTAACCACTGAGCAATCTCTCTAGCCCCTCCATTACATTTCTTTTATTCCCAATAAATAACTTATAAAGTTTAATATGATTCTGGCTATCATCAATTGGACAGCAACATCACTAATTTTCATAGTGAAAATAAATCTTTGCCATACATAGAATTTTGGAATTAAGAATTATAATAGGGCTGGAGAGATGGCTTAGCAATTAAGGCACTTGTCTGTGAAGCCTAAGGACCCATTTTGGACTCCCTAGGCCCCTCCCACTTAAACCAGACACGCAAAATGATGCATGCCCAAGGTCGCGCATGTGCACAAGGTGGCATGTGCATCTGGAGTTTGATTTCAGTGGCTGGAGGCCCTGGCATGCCAATTTTCTCTCTCTTCTCCCACCCCACCCCCATAAAAATAAAATAATATAAGCCAGGCATGGTGGTGCACACCTTTAATCCCAGTACTAGGGAGGCAGAGGCAGTAGGATAACCATGAGTTTGAGGCCACCCTGAGACTACATAATGAATTCCAGGTCAGCCTGGGCCAAAGCGAGACCCTACCTTGAAAAAACAAATGTAAATGTAAGGAAGAATAGTGTCTGACTCTATTCTTCCTTACATGATCCTCCAAAATTGCACCCAGTTATTTAGACTCAGAGCATAAAGTTAAGAAAACAGAAACTTTTCTTCCAACAATGTAAAACTTTAACTTACGCTTCTTGTCCGAGATTTCTTTTATGTGTCATTCTGTTATTATTATACTATCTATTGAGTATTCATATTATCTGTTATTTTTTTTTACTTTGTATAAGTGCCTAGTACTGAGTCAAATTGTCCTTTTCTTACAAGCACTTTCAACCCCCCCCTTTATTTTTTTACTTTAAAAAAATTGCTTTTTGCTTATTTTTATTTATTTATTTGAGAGTGACAGAGAGGAAGAGGAGGAGAGAGAGAGAGAGAGAGAATGGGTACGCCAGGGCCTCCAGCCACTGCAAACGAACTCCAGATGCGTGCGCCCCCTTGTGCATCTGGCTAATGTGGGTCCTGGAAAATTGAGCCTTGAACCGGGGTCCTTAGGCTTCACAGGCAAGCGCTTAACCACTAAGCCATCTCTCCAGCCCCTTTTTACTTTCTTTGTTGTTTATTTTTATTTATTTATTTGAGAGTGCTAGACAGAGAGAAAGAGGCAGAGAGAGAAAATGGACAAGCCAGGGCTTCCAGCCACTGCTAACGAACTCCAGACGCTTGCATCCCCTTGTGCATGAGGCTAACACGGATCCTGGGGAATCCAGCCTGGGCTTCACAGGCAAGCGCTTAACGGCGAAGCCATCTCTCCAGCCCTCAACCCCCGTTTCAAAAATCAAGACAAGGGTTATTGAAAGAACTCTTTCCTACTATCCCTATTATGGGAGAAAGATGGCTTTATTTACTTCTTCCTCATGCTCTGTTAGAACTTATAAATTTATCCCCTTCCATGAGTGCTGGTTATCAAAAGTGTGGCTTTCTGTTGCTGAAGGTGTGCTGTGAACAGAATTCAAGCCTAATGCAGGGATAGTACCCAAAGGTGGATTCCTTGGGCCTTAGGAAGCTTGTCATGTAGCAGACAACATTCTTGTATACTAAGGGGTATAGATTTGGGTCTTTGAGGACAGGCAGCTAGTGGCATCTATAGTTTTTAAGTAAATTATAAACTACACACGGATTAAGAAAAAAAACAAGGCTGGAGAGATTGTTTAGTGGTTAAGGCACTTGCCTGAGAAGCCTAAGGACCCAGGTTCAATTCCCCAGTACCCATGTAAGTCAGATGCACAAGGTGGCACATGTATCTGGAGTTCATGTGCAGTTGCTAGAGGCCCTGTTGTACCCATTCTCTCTGTCCCTCTCTCTGCCTCCTTTTTCATGATCTCTCTCAAATAAATAAAATATATTTTTTAAAGCAGGGTCTGAGAAGATGATTCAGTGTTTAAAAGCTCTTGGTTTTCAAAGCCAGCCAGCCCAGGTTCAATTCCCCAGTACCCATGTAAAGCCACATGCGCAAAATGCCACATGTATATGGAGTTCATTTGCAAATGCAAATGGCCTTGACATGTCCATACTAGTTCTCTCTTGCATTTTCTCTCTCTCTTTCTCTCTCCTTGAAAATAAATAAATACAATATTAAAAAAGAAAAGAAAAGAAAGCAAGCCTTACTACAAGTTGACATTATCTGAAATGCCTTCCTAGCCTAACCCTTGGCCATTGAGATGGAGTTTTTGAACCTGCATGTATGTACAAGTGTAAGAATTTTGTATAGCTGCCAAGTCTGCAATACAACAATAATTAGCATAAAGCTGGTGCAATTAAGCTGTCCTGAAGTAAATATGTTTGGATCTTTGGCAAGGTGTGCCAGTTATTTTTTTTAACAAGTACTTTCATCAGGCCCTATTATTTTTACTAGAGTTATTTTCCACAGGTTTTGAAGAGGTATCAAGTTGACTTTGTCTTTTTCCAATAATTGTCTACAGGGACAATTTATTCTTAGGCATTAATTTTCAGAATGAATCATTCAGTTGTATAACAGTCTGTCTGCCATAACTGCTTTCCATTTTACAGCTTAAGACTTCATCTTACTACCCATAATCAGTGAGAAATCTTTCCTTCCTGAGGATAGAATTAAGTCCCCAAAACAAATAAAGGGTAAAGAATTCATTTCCGGAGAGATTGCTCAGTGGTTCAATCACTTGCCTGCAAAGCCAAACAACCCAGGTTGATTCCCTAGTGCTCACATAAAACCAGATGCACAAAGTGGTATATGCATCTGGAGTTCATTTTCAGTGGCTAGAGGTCCTCACACACCCTTTCTCATTCTCTTCTCTGTCTCTTTGGGCTTGCAAATTAATAATAAATAAATAAATATACTTTAAAATACTTCATTTCAGAAAAAGAAATTCAGGGATATCCGGGCTGGAGAGATGGCTTAGTTGTTAAGGCTGGCCTGTGAAGCCTAAGGACCCAGATTTGATATCCCAGTACCCATATAAGCCAGATGCACAAGGGGTATGCATGGATCTGGGGTTCGTTTGCAGTGGCTAGAGATCCTGGCACACCCATTCTCTCTCTCCCTCCCCATTTTCCTCTCTCTCTCTCTCTCTCTCTCTCTCTCTCAAATAAATAAATTTCATTTAATTTAAACATTTTTTAAAGAAATTCAGGGATAACCAGGCGTGGTGGCGCACGCCTTTAATCCCAGCACTCAGGAGGAAGAGGTGGGGGTATCACCATGAGTTCCAGGCCACCCTGAGACTACATAGTGAAGTCCAGGTCAGCCTCAGCTAGAGTGAAACCTACCTTGAAAAACAACAAAACAAAAATTCAGGAATATCACAACGTAGATAGGTAAACCTGAAGTGACTTTATTTTTGATGCATGAAAAATGACATGTTATTACAGGTTGAAAGACCACAGGTAAGAATTATATGAACTAATGAGAGTACTTAGGAAGCTGAAATTAAGCATTTGCATGCTAATTAGCAGCTCTCGAAGCAAGGCTTACAAATGCATCTTCCATCAATAATTGCTCAAGCTGAGAAACAGGAAGCATCACTGGACTATGCTCATAACTGAAGTCAATCCTCACACGTCTTTCAACATTTTCTGCCAAGAATTGTGTGGAAGAAGGCAGATGTGGAGCGGTGAAAGGAGAGGGAGGGGATCTGTCTTTATTCATTGTTTCTTGCCCTTAAGCAGAACAATTTATGCTCTAAAACACTATTTTTCACAAAAAATTTCTGGTTCCAACACTTTAAAAAAATATTTTATTTGTGCCAGGCATGGTGGCACATGCCTGTTAATCCCAACACTCGGGAAGCAGAGGTAGAAGGGTCACTGTGAGTTCAAGGCCACCCTGAGACTACATAGTGAATTCCAAGTCAGCCTGGACTAGAGTGAAACTCTACCTTGAAAAACAAAACAAAACCAGAAAAAAGTATTTATTTATTTGCAAATGGGAGTGAGAGAGATTGGGAGAGACACAGAATGAATTACCTCTAACCTCTGTGCAAATGAACTCCAGACCCATGTGCCACCTTGTGCATCAGCTTTACATGGGTACTGGGGAACCAAACCCAGGTTTTTAGGCTGTGCAGGCAAACTCCTTAAGCACTGAGCCATCTCTCCAGCCCCTGGCTACAACATTTTTTTACAAGCACAATAAATTATTCTGCAGATTTAAACTGGATTTTGAGATATAAGCAACAGTCTAAACTTCAGGACTGGGTACATTTATTTTGAGCTTCATTCTAGGAAAGTCATGATTTCTTTCTTAATAAGAAATGACTACTTCATACTCTTAAGTCCTTTTGACACAAATATAAAGGATTGTGGGGTAAGGAGATTATGGGAGGTCAAGATTTGGTGCTTAACAAAAAAAATAAGCAGGTACTACAGATACATGTGCACTCTCCTAGGAGTGGTGAAATAGCAATGATCAGGTTCAACCTGATTATATGTAAGTTTGATAATCCATGTTTTATAGTAGAGAAAGGTTTGAATGGGCGAGGCTGTAAAACCACTGACTTTACTTATCTGAGTTTCTTTTGCACCTCAGAACTCATCTGTGTCGACTTTTGTAGCTTGTGCAGTAAGTTGGGCATGAAATGGGCTGTGGTCACAAACTGAGAGGATGAAGTTGCTTAAATCTGTCCTAAATGGGAGATAATCATGGGTTGTCAGCTTAAATTGAGGAACATGGGGAAAGTCTTTGGAGATTTTGTTTGAATGCAAATTTTGGTGAATAACAATACTTGCCACTATTTATAAGTGGTCTCATCCTCCTCCACTCTGATAGTGGGATGGCTGCTGCCCAGGATTGGGGTAATGGGAGGGTCTGGGTTCTTTCAACCACAGCTGTGGTCATTCACACGTGCAGGTTCAGTGCACCTCTGTGCTCTCTGTTTCCTCCTTTATAAATTAGAGGCCAAAAGGTGATCTTTTTCCAGTCCTATGTTTTTATAATTCCAGGTTGGTTTCATTTTGGTGCATCAGAAATTACGAGTTTCTACCAGAGAATTAAACAATTGCAGGTAAAATCATCTATTGAAATAAGTACTATGATGATGTTGTAGAAATATATTTTTATAAATTTTTGTTTCAAGGCCATTCCTGAAGAAAATTGACATACATAGGATGTTTTTTTTTTCTTTGATGACCTCTGTTTCCAATTTATTTATTTACTTTGGTTTTTAGAGAAAGAATCTCATGTAGTCCAGTTTGGCCTTGAACTTACTATGTAGCCAAGAATGAACTTGAATTCCTGATCCTCTTGCCTCCCCCTCCCAAGTGCCAAGATTTGTCTTGTGCCATTGTGCCCAGCTCCTTGTTTATTTGCTTTGGCAGTGTCTCACTATGTAGTCCAGCTGGTTTAGAGCTCTTTAAAACAAATTTATTAGCAAGTAAAGAGGAAGACAGAGAGAAGAGACACAAAGAGAATGTGTGCACCAGGGCCTCCAGCGCTGCAAACAGATCCCAGATGTGTATGCCACTTTGTACATCTGGCTTTGCCTGGGTACTGGGGAATTCAACCCCGGTCCTCAGGCTTTGCATGCAAGTGCCTTAATCACTGAGCAATCTCTCCAGCCCCAAATTATTATTTTTTTTTAGGGAAGGGTCTCACTCTAGTCCAGGCTGACCTAGAAATCACTCTGTAGTCCCAGGCTGGCCTCAAACTCACAGCAATCATCCTATCTCTGCCTCCTGAGTGCTGGGCTAAAAGGTGTGCACCACCACGTCCATCACTGGTTCGGAACTCTTGATCCTCCTGCCTCAATCCCTGGAGTGCTGGGATTACAGGTGGATGTGATCACCATTCCCCCCCCCCCAACCTTTCCTCTTAACAGCCCTTCCATATTATCTCTCCAAGCCCAGGGCTCTGATCAATCAGTCTTGCTGTTCCCTGGCAGTCTGTGACCCTGCTTACTTTTACTATGATCTTCTGGAGCTTATGACCTTGTCTTTATAAATATTTGATGGATGTAGTAAGTTTGCCCTGAAATGTTTTAAACTGATGAATTCAAGAATGAATAAATGATTTCATCAGTAATCAAAATGTGGAAATCCCAAACAAGTTAGAAGAGAAAGTAATATTGTAGCGTGAATAGGGATGATGTGGGGGGAATATTGACAGCAAGCAGAACTTTCACTGTGCCCTTCGAATTACTGATAAAACTATATAGTAAATTTACCTGCCTACTAATAAATGACAAAAATATAAACTAAGTACCTTTGATACAAACAAAAATGCTAATGAACTTGATAATGGCATGATGAATAAAAAACAAACTTAAAGTGAAAGGGGTTACGGAAACCTTAAAAAAACTTTAAAATCTCCTATTTTGCTGGTAGAATGCCAAATGGTATAGCCATTGTGGAAGAAAAGATGGTAGTCTCTCACAAAATTAAATATAGAATTATAGCAATTCTATTTTTTTTTTAAAAAAAGTGATTTATTTGAGAGAGCAAGTGAGGGAGAATGTGCATACACATGTGTCTTGCTGCTGCAAATGAAAATGCATGTGCCATTTTGTGCTTCCTGATCCATTCCCTCAGCTCAATTCTACTTATGATAATGTATCTGAAACAATTAAGAAAATCAGGGCTGCAGAAATGGCTTAGCAGTTAAGGCATTTTCCTGGGAAGCCTAATGACCCTGGTTTGATTCCCCAGAACCCATGTAAGCCAGATGCACGAGGGGGCACATGGATCTGGAGTTAGTTGGCAGTGGCTGGAGGCCCTGGCATGCCCATTCTCTCTTTCTCTGTGCCTCTTCCTCGCCCTCTATCTCAAATAAATAAATAAATTTAAATCCCTTCATTCTTAAAAAAAAAAAAAGAAGAAAGAAAATCAAATGGATAACTGTATATCCATGTTATTAGCACCATTTACTACGGTCAAAGGATGGAAATTGAGATGTAGCTCAGTGGTAAGGTACTCATCCAGCATGTATGAGGTCCTGAGTTTAATACCCAGAACTAAAAAGTGAAATAGTGGATATAACTCAGCTGTCCATAAGAAAACAAATGGATAAACAAAATGTGCTGTATGCATGCCTTGGAATGTTGCTTGGCTAGAAAAAATGCTTGACTAGGAGCTGGAGAGGTGGCTCAGTTGGTAAAGTGCTTGCTGCACAGGTGTGAGGACCTGAGTTCAGATCCCTGGCACCCTTGTAAATGCTGAGCAATCATGGCAGTCCACCTGTTACCCCTTGACAGGCAGAGACAGGGGACAACCAGGGCAAGCTGGCTAGCTAGACTAGCCAAATCAGCAAGCTCTGGAATCAATGAGGGACACTCTCAATAAATAAGATAGTCAGCCACTGGAAAAGCATGTCTGTCCTCCACACACACACACACCACATGAAAACACATGCAAAAATTGCTTAAAGGTGCTACAACATGGAAGAACCTCAAAAGCATTGTGTTAAATGAAACAAGCTATACACAAAAAGAGAACTACTGGGTTTAAAACAAACAAAAAGGTTTTGGAGATCAGGGAATGAAGAGGCATTGTTTGGGGTACAGAGCTTCAGTTTGAGATGATGAGAGAAAAGAAGGTTGTGGAGATCAACAGTTACAATGGTCATTTTTATTTTGTGTGTCATCTCACAATTTTAAAAAACCCTCCAGGGAAAAGGTTTTTGACATAACCAATACCAGTAGTGAGTAGCTCCTGCAGTGTGATCTAAACTCTCAGCTGCATGTTTTCTCATTTCTTCTCAGTGCTTCATATCATTCTGCCAGTGGACTAAGGAAGGCTGTGTCCACCATAGTAGAAATATGTACTGAGTGTGGACATCCGTTCTGCATATACCACTGACCATCCTTGGAAGTGGTGTCTTTTGTTGACAATTACACAGATTTTAACAACCTTGTCCTCCTCACTTTTCATGTTCGATTTTATTGTCACTGTGACAGAATACTTGACAAAAACATTTAATGGGAAGATTCATTTTTTAAAAAAATATTTTATTGATTTACTTAAGAGTGAGAGAAAGAGGAAGAAGCAGATAGAATGGGTGCACCAGGGCCTCCAGCCATAAACACCTAAGTTTATGGGGCCACGTGAATCAAACTACCACATTCCACCCTTTTTCCCCATAAACTGATAACCATCCATGATGTAAAATGCAATGTGTTCAGGACAACTTTAAAAGTTCCCATAGTTGGTTTTTTTTTTTAATCAATCCTAATGATGTTCAAACATTCCCATAGTCCGAGATCTTTTAACTGAGCCATAATATCAAAAAAATCCCCCCAAAACCCATAATGGCACAGAATAAACATTCACACTGCAAAAGATTGCATTGAATATAGCAAAGACATATTCAACCAACACAAGATTTAAAACAACCAGGGAAAGCATCAAACTCTGTAGCTCCAATTCCAACAGCTCTAGCCAGTGACAAATCTCCAAATCTGCCAACCAGCAACAAGTCTCTGGAGTTCCAATTCCACTGCTCCAGCTAGGCTACTCACAGTCCTGGAAAACTTCATCCATGGCCAGCAGCAATCCTTAGCAGCCATTTTATGGTCCTGGCATCTAAACTGGGTCTCTACTGCAACCCACGGTTCATCCTCACGGCTCCATCGAGTCTTCATGCAGGCATCCAGTAAACCTGCTTCACACTGCCCATGGTTGCTTCCAAAACAAAAGACTATGTTGCAAACTCAATGACCCTCTCTTTCCTGCATTTCTTATATTCCACAATACCAGGTAGGGTGCCAATTTATTAATCCAAACTTTGAAGAACACGACATTCCTTGAGCATTCAGGCCCCTTCAAAAGACTGCATTCTTTCTGTTAGCCTAGTGCAGGTCAGCAGGACCAATCTCTGGCTGTAATCTCTCATGTAATTGCAGTTGAACAGGCAGCAGTTTCAGCCCAAAGATTTCTTTTTTTCTGTGTCATGTCCCTCTGCTCACACCAGTCCATTTCTATGCAACACAACCCTGCACAACTTCTCAGGACCACTTATAACAGTAAGCCTCTCACACAAACTGCTGGTAGCCCAGTTCAGGCAAAAATCTTTCTCACCCTCATAAGCCACATCTCACAGTCCATAGTTCTTACTGCATTCAGGCCTTTCAACTTTGACCAAAATAGTCCATCAAGCTGTACTCACAGCACTGCAAGGCATCTCGTAAGCTAAGATTTCAAATCCTTCTATATTCCTTGAAAATCAGCTCCAAAAGGCCAAAGCCACATGGTCAGGTTTCTAGCAGCAATCCCACTCCTCTGGTACCAACTTTACTGTTGCAGTCAGGTTCACATTGCTGGCAGAAATTTCCTAACCAAGAGCAGCTTTTGGGGAAAAAAGGGGGTTTATTTTGGGTTTCAGACTCATGGGAAAGCTCTATAAAGGCAGGGAAAATGATGGCATGAACAGAGGGTGGACATCACTTCCTGGCTATAATACCCATAATCCCACCCCCAACAGTGCACTGCCTCCAGGAGGCATTAATTCCCAAATCTCCATCAGCTGGGAACCTAGCATTCAGAACACTTAAATTTATGGGGGAACACCTGAATCAAACTACCAAGCTAGCTTCCTCTTGCCCTTGTTTGGCACACTCTCCTGTTGCTGTTGTCCATCTGATATTGGCTGGGAGGTGATATCCACCCTCTACTTATGCCATCATAGAGCGTTCCCTAGAATCTACAAGCCAAAATAAGCCCTTTCCCCACAAGCTGCTCTTGATTGGGTGTTTTTTGCCAGGATTGTGAACCTGACTGCAACAGTAAAATTAGTACCAAGAAGTGGAATCATTTCTTGGTAGATACCTGATTGCATGACTTTTGGCCCTTTGGAACTGATTTGAGGGAGCAATGTGGATGAATTTGAAATCTTGGCCTAATACACACCTTGTAATGCACTAAGTACAGCTTAAATGACTATTCTGATCAGAGTTAAGACCTGAATGCAGTAAGAACTATGGACTCTGAAATTTGGCTTGTGAGGGGAAGAAAGAGCTTTGTCTGGACTTGGGCTAGAAGCAGTTAGTGTGAGAGACTTGCTGTTATGCCCCTGTCCTGAGAACTTGTACAGGGTTTCATTGCATAGAAATGGCCTGGTGTGAGCAGAGGGATATGGCACAGATATGAAATCTTTGTGCTAAAACTTCTGCCTATTCAGTTGCAATTATATGAGAGATTACAGGCTTTGAGATTGGGCTAGCTGACCTTCATTGGGACAACAAGAGATTGGATGGAGATTGAATGCTGAAGGAATGTCCTGCTCTTCAAATTCTGCTTTATTCTCCCCTTGGATAAACAAATTGGCAGCTCACCTGGTATTATGGAGTGACAAATGCAGAAAAGAGAGGGCAATTGAATTTGCAACACAGTTTTGTTTTTTGGAAATGGCCATGGGCAGTGTAAAGCAGGCTTGTTGGAGTACCTGCATGGAGACCTGTTAGAGCCATGAGGATGAACCATGGGTTGCAATGGAGACCCAATGGAGATGCCAGGAGTATGAGATGGCTGCCAAGGAGTGCTGCCGGCACTGGATAAAGTTTTCTGGGACTGTGAGTAGCCCAGCTAGAGGGATGGGATTTGAACTCAAGACATGTCAGTGATTAGAATTATCAGACTTGGAGACTTGTAACTGACTAGAGTTGTTGTACCTGGAGCTACAGAGTTTGGTGTTTGCCCTGTTTAAATCTTCTATTGGTTGAATATTTCTTTGCTATCACCAATGCCATCTTTTTTTTTAATTTTTATTTTATTTTATTTTATTTTTTTTAGAGAGAGAGAAGCAACAGAGAGAATTGGCATGCCAGGGTGTCAGCTACTGCATTTGAACCCAGTCACTTGTGCCACATAATGGCCATATATGACCTTGTGCTTGCCTTGCCTTTGTTCATCTGGCTAATGTGGGATCTGGAGAGTCAAACATGGGTCCATAAGTCTTACAGGCAAGTGCTTTAACCACTAAGCATCTCTCCAGCCCCCAATGCCATTTTTGCTGTGTGAATGTTTATTTGTCATTATGGGCTTGGGGGTATATTTTTTGGAATTATGGCTCAGTTAAAACAACTTGGACTTAAGGATGTATGAACATCATTGAGATTGATAAAAACTATGGTAACTTTTAACGTTGGACTGAATGCATTGTATTTTATATCATGTATGGCTATCAGTTTATGGGGATCAGGGGCAGAATGTGGTGTTTTGATTCAGGTACCCCCATAAACTTAGGTATTCTGAATGCTAGGTCCCCAGATGATGGCAATTTATATTCCTGGAGGCAGTGTCTTATTGGGGTTAGGTAATGGGTAGCCAGCTTACCTTTGCCAGTATTTGGCACATTCTTCTGTTGCTGTTGTCCACCTGATGTTGGCCAAGAGGTGATGTCTACCCTTTGCTTATGCCATCATTTTTCCCTGCGATTATGGAGCTTCCCCTCAAGTCTTTAAGCCAAAATAAACCTTTTTTCCCCCACAAGCTGCTCTCGGTTAGATGTTTTCTGCCAGCAATGCAAATCTGACTACAACAGAGGGGTAGCATAGTTTGTATGTAGGCTGTGTAGCCAGGGAGTAATGTAGAAGGTCAGGTTTGTGGAAATCAACCCATAATTTCAGCTTCAAGAAAAACAACTCTGATAACATAGCATGACATGAGTATATGTTAGACAGCATACAAACAATATTTATTTTCACTTCACAATGCATACATGTATCCAAACATCACATTGTACCCCACAAATCTGTACCATTGTTATTTGTCAATTAAAAAATACAACTTAGGGCTGGAGGGATGGCTTAGCAGTTAAGGCATTTGCCTGCAAAGCCAAAGGATCCAGGTTCGACTCCCCAAGACCCACATTAGCCAGATGCACAAGGAGGCACACACATCTGGAGTTCATTTGCAGTGGCTAGAGACCCTGGTGGTTTGATTCAGGTGTACCCCATAAACTTAAGTATTCTGAATGCTAGGTTCCCAACTGATGGAGATTTAAGAATTAACACCTCCTGGAGGCAGTGTATTGTTGGGGGCAGGTTTATGGGTATTATGGCCAGTTTCCCCTTGCCAGTGTTTGGCACACTTTCCTGTTGCTATTGTCCACCTTATGTTGGCCAGGGGGTAATGTCCAACCTCTGCTCATGCCATTGTTTTCCCTGCCATCATGGAGCTTCCCCTCAAGCCTATAAGCCAAAATAAATCTCTTTATCCCCCAAGCTGTTCTTGGTTGGTTGATTTCTACCAGCAATGTAAACCTGACTGCAACAACAAAGTGGTACCAAGGAGTGGGATTGCTGCTAGACACCTGACTGTGTGCCTTTGGCCTTTTGGAACTGATTTTCAAGAAGAATGTGGAAGGATTTCAAACCTTGACCTAAGATATGCCTTGTAATGCTGTAAGTACAGCTTGATGGACTATTCTGGTCAAAGATGAAAGGCCTGAATGCATTAAGAACCATGGACTGTGAGGTTTGGCTTATGAGGGTGAGAAAGAGCTTTGCCTGGACTTGGGCTAGCAGTTTGTATGGGAAGCTTGCTGTTATGCCTGTGTCCTGAGAAGTTGTGCAGGGTTGCTTTGTGTAGAAATGACCTGGTGTGAGCTGAGGGGTATGGCACAAAAAGAAGAATCTTTGGGTGAATTGCTGCCCATTCAGCTGCAATTGAGAGATTACAACTTTTGAGATTGAGCCAGCTGACTTGCACTGGGGCAACAGGAAGAATGTAGACTCTTTTGAAGGGGCCTGGGTGCTCAAGGAGTGTCCTGTTCTTCAAAGTCTGCTTTATTCCACACTGGATTAGCAAATTGGCACCCTACTTGGTATTGTGGAGTATAAGAAATGCAGGAAAGAGCCGGGCATGGTGACGCACACCTTTAATCCCGGCACTCGGAAGGTAGAGGTAGGAGGATCACCGTGAGTTCGAGACCACCTTGAGACTACATAGTGAATTCCAGGTCAGCCTTAGCTAGTGTGGGAACCTACCTCAAAAGAAAGAAAGAAAGAAAGAAAGAAAGAAAGAAAGAAGGAAGGAAGGAAGGAAGGAAGGAAGGAAGGAAGGAAGGAAGGAAGGAAGGAAGGAAAGAAAGAGGGAGGGAGGGAGGGAGGGAGGGAGGGAGGGAGGAAAGGAAGTAAGGGAGGAAAGAAAGAAAGAGAGAAAGAAAAGAAATGCAGGAAAGAGAGGGTCATTGAGTTTGCAAAATGGTCTTGTGTTTTGGAAATGGCCATGGGCAGTGTGAAGCAGGTTTGCTGGATGCCTCCATGGAGACACCATGGGGCCATGAGGATGAACCGTGGGTTGCAGTGGAGACCCAGTGGAGATGCCGGGACCACAAGCTGGCTGCCAAGGAAAGCTGCCAGCCCCAGATGAAGTTTCCAGGACTGTGGGTAGCCTAGCTAGAAGGGCAGAATTGGAATGCCAGAGACTTGTTGCTGGTTAGAATAATCAGACTTGGAGATTTGTCATTGACTACAGTTGTTGGACTTCAAGCTACAGAGTTGGTGTTTGCTCTGTTTTAAATCTTGTATTGGTTGAATACTTCTTTGCTATGCCCAGTGCCTTCTTTTGCAGTGTGAATGTTTATTGTGTACCATTATGGGTTGTGGTGGTTTGATTCAGGTGTCTCCCATAAACGTAGGTGTTCTGAATGCTAGGTTTCCAGCTGATGGAGATTTGGGAATTAACACCTCCTGGAGGTAGTGTATTGTTGGGGGTGGGCTTATGGATATTATAGCCAGTTTCCCCATGCCAGTGTTTGGCACACTCTCCTGTTCCTATTGTCCACCTTATGTTGGTCAGGGGGTAATGTCCACCCTCGGCTCATGCCATCGTTTTCCCTACCATTGAGGAGCTTCTTCCCCAAGCCTGTAAGCCAAAATAAACCTCTTTTTTCCCATAAGCTGCTCTTGGTTGGGTAATTTCTACCAGCAATGTGGACCTAACTGCAACATGGATTTGGGGGGAATATTTTTTTTGGTATTATGGCTCAGTTAAAAGATCTTGGACTATGGGGATGTTTGAACATCATTGGGATTGATAAAAACTATGGGGACTTTTAAATTTGGACTGAATGCATTGCATTTTACATCATGGATGGTTATCAGTTTATGGGGGCCAGGGGAAGAATGTGGCGGTTTGATTCCAAGTGTCCCCATAAACTTAAGTGTTCTGAATGGTAGGTTCCCAGCTGATGGAGATTTGGGAATTAATGCCTGCTAAAGGCAGTGTATTGTTGGGGGCGGGCTTATGAGTATTACAGCCAGTTTCCCCTTGCCAGTGTTTGGCACACTCTCCTGTTGCTGTGGTCCACCTTATGTTGGCCAGGGGTGATATCTACCCTCTGCTTATGCCATCATTTTCCCCTGCCATCGTGGAGCTTCCCCTCGAGCCTGTAAGCCAAAATAAACCTCTTTTGTCCCACTAGCTGGTCTTGGTTGAGTGGCTTCTACCAGCAATGTGAACCTGATCGCAATACCTGGTATGCCCATTTTCTCTCTCTCTCTCCCCCTCTTTCTCTGTCAAATAACTAAATAAAAATAAAATATTTTTTAAAATACAACTTAGAAAAAAGAACAGTGACTTTTGTAATCTGCTTTGTTGTATAGCAATAGTACAATGTCTGAAAAAGTGAAATACGACTCTGTTGCAGTCCGGTTTGCCTTGCTGGTAGAAATCACCCAATAAGAGTAGCTTCTGGGAAAAAGAGATTTATTTTGGCTCACAGGCTCGAGGGGAAGCTCCACGATGGCAGGGAAAAATGATGGCATGAGCAGAGGGTGGACATCACCCCCTGGCCAACAGAAGATGGACCACAGCAACAGGAGGGTGTGCCAAACACTGGCATGGGGAAACTGGCTATAAAGCCCATAAGCCCGCCCCCAACAATACACTCCCTCCAGGAGGCATTAATTCCCAAATCTCCATCAGCTGGGGAGCTAGCATTCAGAACACCTAAGTTTATGGGGGACACCTGAATCAAACCACCACATTCCGCCCCTGGCCCCCATAAACTGATATCCATACATGTTGTAAAATACAATGCATTCAGTCTGACTTTAAAAGTCCCCATAGTTTTTATCAATCTCAATGATGTTCATACATCCCCATAGTTTAAGATCTTTTAACTGAGCCATAATGCCAAAATATAACCTCAAAAAACCCAGAATGGCACAGAATAAATATTCACACTGCAATAGATGGCATTGGGCATAGCAAAGAAACATTCAACCAATACAAGATTTAAAACAACCAGGGCAAACATCAAACTCTGTAGCTTCAAGTCCAACAACTCTAGCCAGTGACAAATCTTCAAGTCCAATAATTCTAACCAGCAACAAGTCTCTGGCATTCCAATTCCGCCCCTCCAGCTAGGCTACTCACAGTCCTGGAAAACTTCATCGGGGCCGGCAGCTCCTCGGCAGCCATCTCATGGTCCCGGCATCTCCACTGGGTCTCCACTGCAAGCCACGGTTCGTCCTCATGGCTCCATGGGGTCTCTATGCAGGCAACCAGCAAACCTGCTTCACATTGCCCATGGCCATTTCCAAAACACAAGACCGTGTTGCAAACTCAATGACCCTCTTTCCAGCATTTCTTATACTCCACGATACCAGGTAGGGTGCCAATTTGTTAATCCAGGGGGGAATAAAGCAGACTTTGAAGAACAGGACACTCCTTGAGCACTCAGGCCCTTTCAAAAGAGTCTACATTTTTCTTGTTGCCCCAGCGCAGGTCAGCTAGCCCAGTCTCAAAGGTTGTTATCTCTCAGTTGCAGCTGAACGGGCAGCAGTTCACCCAAAGATTTTCCTTTCTGTGCCATATCCCTCTGCACACACCAGTTCATTTCTACGCTAAGCAACCCTGCACAACTTCTCAGGACATGGGCACAAGAGCAAGCTTCTCACACAAACTGCTAGCCCAGTTTAGGCACAGCTCTTTCTCACCCTCATAAGCCAAACCTCACAGTCCATAGTTCTTACTGCATTCAGGTCTTAGAGCTCAGACCAGAATAGTCCATTAAGCTGTACTTACAGCACTGCAAGGCATCTCTTAGGCCTAGGTTTCAACTCCTTCCACTTTCCTCTTGAAAATAAGCTCCAAAAGGCCAAAGCCACATAGTCAGGTGTCTAGCAGCAATCCCACTCCTCGGTACCACTTTACTGCTGCAGTCCGGTTTGCCTTGCTGGTAGAAATCACCCAATAAGAGTAGCTTCTGGGAAAAAGAGATTTATTTTGGCTCACAGGCTCGAGGGGAAGCTCCACGATGGCAGGGAAAACTGATGGCATGAGCAGAGGGTGGACATCACCCCCTGGCCAACAGAAGATGGACCACAGCAACAGGAGGGTGTGCCAAACACTGGCATGGGGAAACTGGCTATAAAGCCCATAAGCCCACCCCCAACAATACACTCCCTCCAGGAGGCATTAATTCCCAAATCTTCATCAGCTGGGAACCTACCATTCAGAACACCTAAGTTTATGGGGGACACTGACTCAAGCCACCACTTTCTGCCCCTGGCCCCCATAAACTGATATCCATACATGATGTAAAATACAATGCATTCAGTCTGACTTTAAAAGTCCCCATAGTTTTTATCAATCCCAATGATGTTCATACATCCCCATAGACCAAGATCTTTTAACTGAACCACAATTCCAAAAAATAACCTCAAAAAACCCATAATGGCACACAATAAATATTCACACTGCAAAAGATGCCACTGGGCATAGCAAAGAAACATTCAACCAATACAAGACTTAAACAACCAGAACAAACATCAAACTCTGTAGCTTCAAGTCCAACAACTCTAGCCAGTGACAAATCTCCAAGTCCGATAATTCTAACCAGCAACAAGTTTCTGGCATTCCAATTCTGTCCCTCCAGCTAGGCTACTCACAGTCCTGGAAAACTTCATCGGGGCCGGCAGCTTTCCTTGGCAGCCATCTCGTGGTCCCAGCATCTCCACTGGGTCTCCACTGCAAGCCACGGTTCATCCTCATGGCCCCATGGGGTCTCTATGCAGGCAACCAGCAAACCCGCTTCACACTGCTCATAGCCACTTCCAAAACACAAGACTGTGTTACAAACTCAATGAACCTCTTTCCAGCATTTCTTATACTCCACAATACCAAGTAGGGTTCTAATTTGTTAATCCAGGGGGGAATAAAGCAGACTTTGAAGAACAGGACACTCCTTGAGCACCCAGTCCCCTTCAAAAGAGTCTACATTCTTCCTGTTGCCCCAGTGTAGGTCAGCTGGCCCAGTCTCAAAGGTTGTAATCTCTTAGTTGCAGCTGAATGGGCAACAATTCACTCAAAGATTTTTCTTTCTGTGCCATATCCCTCTGCTCACACCAGTTCATTTCTACGCAAAGCAACCCTGCACAACTTCTCAGGACATGGGCATAAGAGCAAGCTTCTCACACAAACTGCTAGCCCAGTCCAAGCACAGCTCTTTCTCACCCTCATAAGCCAAACCTCACAGTCCATAGTTTTTACTGCATGCAGGTCTTGCAGCTCAGACCAGAATAGCCCATCAAGCTGTACTTACAGCACTGTGAGGTATCTCTTAGGCCAAGGTTTCAAATCCTCACACATTCCTCTTGAAAATTAGCTCCAAAAGGCCAAAGGCACACAGTCAGGTGTCTAGCAGCAATCCCACTCCTTGGTACCACTTTACTGTTGCAGTCAGGTTCGCATTGCTGGTAGAAATCACCCAACCAAGAGCAGCTTCTGGGAAAAAAAAAGAGGTTTATTTTGGCTTATAGGCTTGAGGGGAAGCTCCACGATGGCAGGGGAAAACGATGGCATGAGCAGAGGGTGGACATCACCCCCTGGCCAATATAAGGTGGACAATAGCAGCAGGAGAGTGTGCCAAACACTGGCATGGGGAAACTGGCTATAACACCCATAAGCCCGCCCCCAACAATACACTCCCTCCAGGAGTCATTAATTCCCAAATATCCATTAGCTGGGAACCTAGCATTCAGAACACCTAAGTTTATGGGGGACACCTGACTCAAACCACCACAGTATCCTTAGGTATCATAATACACGTTTTACTATGCACTAACTTAAGAACACAGACTCCGTCTTGGATCTCCATATCCCTAGCACTCCAACCAAGTGTTGAGAGTTCTGTTGGGAAATGGAGTGCCAAGGCTGAATGGAAAGTACTAAAGGAATTCAAAGAAGGTTAAGTCAAGGAGGGCTTCATGGGGAAAAATGATGTAAGGGCTGTTTTGGTTTGGTTTTGTTTTAGGATTCTGAGACAACATCTCACTAGGTAACCCAGACTGGCCTCACACTCACTACTCATCAGCATCTAAAGGTTTCATAATAGGTGAAACCAGTTCTATAAAATATATCCCACAACTAGATAAACCTGGCTATCATTCAGATCCTGGTCAAGTGATACAATAGTATGCTTACAACTGGGAAGTTTTAAAACACCTGACCTGAGAACTGATATGTATATGAAATCCCTTTTGTAGCAGTTATTGTCTCGTTCATGGCACAAAACAGCCAACCAGAAACAGCCTATAGGAAGAAAGGGTTTACTTCAGCTTACAGTTTCTAAGGGAAGTTTCATCATTAGCAGAGAGAGCATGATAGACTTGAGCAATAAACTTCAGTCACATCTCCACATCAGCAGGAAGGAAGTAGTCTTAGTGAGTTGGTCAAACACAATGCCACATCTCCTCTAGCAAGGCTGTACAACCTTCCTAAATTGTCACCAACTGTGAACCAAGTACTCAAAACACATGAGGCTAAAGCTATCACATTCCATCCTTGACCCCCGTGGACTTAGCCTTATATATGGGTGCTGGGGAATAGAACTTTGGCCACAGGCTTTACAAGCAAGAACCTTTAACCACTGGGATATCTCCCAAGTCCCTGGAGCTCTGGTTGAAGATACCCTAAAGACTGTATTATATTGTCCTTGGAAAACTGAACGTGTTCCTCTCCTAACTCCTTGTACCATAAGGAAGTATATATATATTTTTTTTTACAAATATAGATTTTAAAAGCTAACGAAATTTTTGTTGACACACACTTCTAATTTGTAGGAGATCCTATGAACAAGGCATATCTCAACCTCTGGTGTCACTATGCATGAGGGATCCCAAAGACAAAGGTTGAGAAGAACTGGGAACACCAGGAAAGCATGTACTGTCTGGGTGTGCATGCCACCAATCAGGACAGAGGACCAAATTGTCCACAACTGGTGACTGAACAGGGAGCTGCCCAAACAGTGGAAAGCACAGGTGATTAATCTTGACTCATCTTCCACTCAGAAATTCTCTGAGGTTCTGAGTAACTTGTCTATTGCTTGCTGTTGATAAACAGGTGAGTCTAGAACATTCCCAGGGCTTGACAAGCCCCAGTCTGTTGGATAGCCTTGGGCAGCCCTCATCTTGTGATCTAACTCAATGTTATTTCCTCTGTGTTTATCTTACCATATCCTTCATGCTTATTCAGAGATGAGAAAGAAAGGAGTTAGGGAATTATTCATATGCATATAGAAAGGATTGAAGAACATGGCATGAGTTTTGGGGGGCCAAGTCCAGCCTTTTTTGGGTGGTCTCACCCTGCTTGAGAATATGTGTGAATGCATCAGTTTGAGCCAAACTTCATTTTTGCAAAGAATGTTTCACATGCAAGGAGCTATCCTAATCAATCATTTCATCTGTATTTTGCATTTGTAACTGTCTTAACTGCTGGCTTTATTGCTGTGAAATGAATATGATATGTTAACAATAGAAATAGCAATCCTACTTTCAGAGTACAGTTGGATTCATAAGTATGCTTAATGGTAGCTTTACTTTTAACACAAGGAGAATTCATAACCTTCTTGGAAAGTTGCCTAGAAAATTCTTATTTCTCATTATAGCCACTGAGCCTTGATATTGCTAAGAATACCATAAACAAATCTTTAAGTCCACAGAATCTTTTCCTATACTCAACTTTGAACTAGAGGAATGAGAATATTAACATTTGTTTACCCAAATAACAACCCAAATCTCAAAATATATAAAATGAATGATCCAACTGAGTTTATTACAGGAGTATAAAACTGATTTACATAGTAAGTGCAATATCTTAACAGTAACAGAGTAAAAAAATAATGATATGCAGGACCATTCAAAGATGGTTAATTGAAAAGTACTGATTGGATTCCAAGCGTTTGAGAAGCTGAAGCAGAAAGATGGAGAAAGAGTTGAAGGCCAGACAACTTGGAGACCCTCTCTCAAACAAAACAAAACAACACAATACAAAAAATCTGGATGTCGGGGAAGAGGGTTGTGGAAGGGGCACTGGCTCGGTGGCAGAAGACCTGCCCAGAATGCAGGAGGCCCTGGGTTTTATCCCAAGCATTGCAAAAAGAAAGTTTTTAAAAATTCTTAAAGGAACTTCTTTATTCAGCAAAGGATTTAATTTTTAAAGTCCATGATAAAAATAGTGGAGAATTGTTGAAAATTTTTCCTTACAAGTACCACACCCCACCACACACACATCACTAAATTTCAGAATAAGATTGTTTGTTACTATCACTTATATTTATATATGTACTGAAGGTTCCCATAGTGTGTAGTAATGCAAGAAAAAGAAATATGATGTGTACAAATTACAAAAAAAAAATTAAACTCAGCATTACAGAAGATGAGAATATAAAAAGATTAAACAGGATTTATAAACAAATTGCTTAAATTAACATGGTCCTGTTTGGGGGAGAAAGACATGGTTCAAGAGAGACATGGAAACATACCCACTTTAGGTGAGAGTTTTTTTTATTTATTTTTATTAGTTATGGACATACTTAGTATGTAAAAACACATGCTGGTACCATTTTTCCCTCACCCCTGCCCCTTTTCCAAAGAGGCCCTTCTCACTGGGGACACAGGTTATCCCCATGGGGATTGTAGGTCATGCATTATGGGGAGGGGGGCAGCAGTCAGTTATGGGTAAGAGGCAATGCCTCTATGCATAATGTCCCAACTTGTGGCTCTAACAATCTTTCTCCTCACTCTTCCACAAAATTCTCTGAGCCATGTTGGGTGTGTTTTGTTAATACCAGCTTGTAGTGGGAGCTTAATTGGAAGCTTCAGATTGCCCAGGTAATGCAGAGGTATACTTTCAAGGCTCTTCAGGGAATCCCAGCACTTCTGAAGTAAGATGGGAAGTGGAGATGGGAGAATCTCCCAGAAGACTTAAGGCCAGCCAGCCTTGAGTATGCAGCAAAGAACAGAGACTCTGCCTCACACAAGGCGGAAAGCAAGAACCAACATCAGAGGTTATCCGCTGGCCACCACACTTGTATACCTACACTCACACACATGAACACAGCACACACAAAGATTTTAAAGAAGACTGAGTCAAACAACGCATAAAACTGTGGTACATGCAAAATGTATGTTGTAAAATAGCAAACACACAAACTATAAGCATTAGGACATATAAGCTCAGGCTGGAGAGATGGCTTAGTGGTTAGGCCTGCAAAGCCTAAGGACCCAGGTTTGATTCCCCAGGACCCACATAAGCCAGATACACATGGTGGTACATGCATCTGGAGTTTCTTTGCAGAGGCTGGAGACCCTGACACACCCATTCTCTCTCTCTCTTTCTCAAATAAATAAATAAAAATAAAAATATTATTTTAAAAAAGACATACAAGGGCTGGTGAAATGACTTAGCAGTTAAGGCATTTGCCTGGGAAGCCTAAGGACCCCCATTCGATTCCCCAGGACCCATGTAAGCCAGATGCATAAGGGGGAGCATGTGTCTGGAGTTCATTTACAGTGGCTAAAGGCTCTGGTGCACCCATTCTTTCTTTATATCTGCCTCTCTCTCTCAAATAAATAAATAAATAAAATTTAAAAAAAAGAGATATAAGCTCTATGTTTATGAAACCCACAAACTATAAATCACATAAAATTATGAAACATTTTTCAAAAAATACCAGTAAATAAATGGAAGCATAGACTAAGCTCATTAATTGCATAGAAATGGCTCATGAACCCGGGCATGGTGGTGTACACCTTTAATCCCAGCACTCAGGAGGCAGAGGTAGAAGGATCACCATGAGTTCAAGGCCACCCTGAGACTATGTAGTGAGTTCCAGGTCAGACTGGGCTACAGTGAGACCCTATCTCAAAAAATAAAAAAATAAAAAAAATGGTTCATGAATTGAAAGACTCTGTTTTAAAGATGTTATCCCTCAAGTTAACATATGGATTTTGTGCAATTTCAGTATAAAAAAAATTCTTGGCAAAGGTGGGATACCTCTCAGTTAGTTGTTGGTCAGGAGGCCCATGAAGACCTCACCAATACAGGATATTGCCAAGGTTCTTGGTTGCCCACTAGAATTACAAGGCAGGACCTGATTGCAGAATACACCACATTCCTCATTTGCAGGACACTAAGAATTCAAGTGGGAACTAAGCTAGATGCCTCTTACCTACTGGCTATCTGTAATGATGTGGGGAGAAAACTCATGAACATCATACATAGCACTGGACCCTGAGAGATACACAACCCTCCAGCCAGCTCAGTGCAATAATGGCATGACTGTTATGGAGACAACCAGCCACTTTCTGGTTGGATTTGAGGGCCACTCCACAGGAGAGGATGCGTGCCTGGTACTGAAAACCTATTTAAAAGCCTGTGGTTGGGAGGATCACAGGCTCTATCAAGGAAACTCCTACTGTTGTTTTGCTGAGTGGATATGTTGTGCCCATCAAATTTCCCCCTAACTGAAAAGTCAGGCCAAATGCATCAGCTGGTGCAATGGTGGTATGTCTGTTACGAGGGCAACCCAACTGTTCTCTGATTGGACTTGAGGCCCACTACATGACAGGGAATTCATAGCCAGGCATGGTGGCGCATATCTTTAATCCCAGCACTTGAGAGGCAGAGGTAGGAGGATCTCCATGAGTTCAAGGCCACCCTGAGAATGCAGAGTGAATTCCAGGTCAGCCTGAGTTAGAGTGAGACCCTGCCTTGAAAAACCAAAAAGAAAGAAAGAAAGAAAGAAAGAAAGAAAGAAAGAAAGAAAGAAAGAAAGAAAGAAAGAAAGAAAGAAAGAAAGGGAATGAATGCCTGGTGCTAAAAACCTAATCAAAAGCCTATGGCAAGGCCTTGGCTCTCCAGTTTCTCTGCAGCTTCTGTGGGGGTAGATAGGGCCCAGCATTTGTTTAGGGTGAGTAGGCACCAGCTCTCCAATTCTCTGGAAGTGTGAACATGTGGAACCAATAGGGCCTGGCGCCCCTGTTCACCAGCAGCACACATACATGTGTGGGGCATGTAGGGAACCACCAGATTCCTACACAAGATGTGTTGGAGCATGCTCACAAGCAGGGGCCTGCCTGTAAGCATCTCAATCCCAAATATGTGACCCAGGCAGGCCCTATAACCAATGTCACTGAGATTCAACATTCCAAGTAGGATCCCTCCTATCCCCTTGCCCTTCCTGTCACCAGTTGCCACAGCTAAGCCCACCACCAAGGACCAGGAAGGGAGTACCAGAGAAACAACAACAGTACCCTCTCTGGTCACTGAGTCCCACCTAGAATTCCCAGGATAGTGAATATGCAAGAAAGACCCAGCTCAGGCTTAGGAGCACCCAACCAGAACCTGTGAATATACCACTTTCCCACTCTTATCTTGATCAAAACTAAACAAAGAAACCATACATTTTCATAAGAGATACTAATCATATAGTCCCAGCCAAACAAGACAGCTACTGAGCACTCCAACACAAAACAAAGAATGTAATACACTTAGCCCCATAATGGAGCCCTCCATTGCAAACCTAAAAGAAACTCCAGCCATAGAACACCAAAATGAAACTATGACAAGTATATTTAACAAACGTAATAAGGCCATGAACAAAAGGATGGAAGTATTTGCTGACATATGAAATAAACAATTCACAAAAGATTTTTAAAGCATGGCTAAATGAAGAAAATCAACAACAAAAAACCTCAAGACTGGGGCTGGGGAGATGGCTTAGCAGTTAAGCACTTGCCTATGAAGCCTAAGGACCCCAGTTTGAGGCTCAATTCCCCAGGACCCATGTTAGCCAGATCTGGAGTTCATTTGCAGTGGCTGGAGGCCCTGGTGTGTCCATTCTCTCTCTCTCTCTCTCTTGCTCTCAAATAAGTAAATAATAAATTAAAAAATTCAAGACTGAACTCAAAGCATGGCTGAAGGAAATGGAAACAACTCAGAAAAAGAACTCAATACATGTCTCAAAAAGATTGATGACAATCAAAAAGAACTGGAGCAGGGCATGGTGATGCATGCCTTTAATCCCAGCACTTGGGAGGCAGAGGTAGAAGGAGTGCCATGAATTCAAGGCCACCCTGACTACATAGCGAATTCCAGGTCAGCCTGAGCTAGAGTGAGACCCTAACTTGAAAACAAAAAACAAAAGAACTGGATAGAAGGGTAAAGGAAATGGAGGAGAACCAACAAAAAAATGGTCTCTATGGGCAGTGTAATAAACTCAGTGAATATGCAATCAAAAGCAGGAATGAGCTCCAACAAACAACTGCAAGTCTAATCAAAAAATGAAATTGGGGGCTAGAGAGATGGCTTAGCGGTTAAGTGCTTGCCTGTGAAGCCTAAGGACCCCAGTTAGAGGCTCGGTTCCCCAGGTCCCACGTTAGCCAGATGCACAGGGGGCGCACACGTCTGGAGTTCATTTGCAGAGGCTGGAAGCCCTGGCACGCCCATTCTCTCTCTCTCCCTCTATCTGTCTTTCTCTCTGTGCTGTTGCTCTCAATTAAATAAATAAAAAAATTTTTTTAAAAAAAGAAAGAAATGAAATTGGAATTCTACAAAGAGATGGAGATGCTGAAAAAATATATATACAACAGCAATGAAATAATTGTTACAAAGCTCCCAAGAAAGCCTCACCAACAGAGTAGATCATATAGTGGATAGAATCTCAGAACTTGAGGACTTGAAGACAGAGGAAACAGTTCAGTACTCCAAAAACAATGATAAATTTAAAAAAAAAAAAAAGACTTTCGGTTAAGATGGTGGCATAGGTACCACACCAAAGCAGCCTGGGGGGGGGGGGGAGACCAAAAAAACCCAGCAAAATACACACTTTTACTAAAAAGTGAGGTGTATAGGAAATTGAAGCGGCAGCAGAGAAGTAGAAGAGATCCAGATCATCCAGAGCCCGCACAGGCCGGCAAAAGTGGCCTCGGCAGCTCTGCCAACTGCAGCACCGGCAGCGCAACAGAAAGCCGCCAGGCTCAGCTCCAGCCGCAGGAAAAGCCAGGTGTGGGGAATTTCCCCTCACACAGCGCTCTCCGCAACTCAGGAAATGTGAAGGTAGAGCGGCGCTGAGCAGCGGAGGAGCAGACCACGAGGTAGAAGAACACATGGAGCAGTGAGAGAACCAGAGCAGCTGTGGCTCCCTCCCCTCCCCCACTGCCTGAGACCAGGTCCAGCAAACAGAGCAGCCACACCAACTTGGGCCGACAGCGGGACCCAAGTAGGAGCAGAGTTCGGCAGCAACATCAGCGGCTCTGGCACCGGTAACAGCGGCCCTCGCAGTAACAGATCCAGTAGCGCAGCAGCGGCAGACCCAGCAGCAGCAGACCCAGGAGCGGCAGCAGCGGCAGAACCCACAGCAGCAGCTTCAGTGGCAGCAGCGGCAGTGGACACAGCAGCATCAGAGGCAGCAGCAGCAGTGGGCCCAGCAGCTTCAGCAGCATCAGCTATAGACCCAGCAGTGGCAGCTTTAGCAGCGGCAGTTCCAGCAGCAGGGGTGCTGATCTGCAGGGCCACACTTGCCAGGCTCAGTTTGCCCCGCAGGAAAAGCCAGTGCCCAGCTCCAGAAATCAGAACAGCAGCCTGATAACCCAGGCAGCAACTTGACTGAGACCAAAATCATCCAAGGTAATTGGGATTGCATCAGGGAAGGGTCTCACTTGGTCACAGCTGACTTGGATCCCTCAACAGACCAGAAATCTTAACCTGTTTGTTGACAGAGGATCTGGTCATTATAATAACTACCCTTGCATACATACTTGGGGCTGTTTTTGATTGAATGTGTACAGTGTTTAGTTAAATTTTAGAATCTACCTGTATTTTATTCCACTCAGCCTGCTGGAATACTCCCATAGCAGGGAAACTCAACCCCTATGAACACTTTGTAGATACTCTGAGAGTCTTAAGAGCCACACCTAACACCTTAAGCTCCTACCCTGAAAATATATAACATCAAATCAATTGATACAGCTAAGAATACCAGCAAGTTAGAAAATCCAAGCTTTAACTTAATCCAAGATGCAAAAATATATACATTATAACACAAGAAACACTAAAAAGCAAGATAATATAAATCCACCTAAAAGTATTAATGCATCAGAAATGTCTTCCAGTGAGAAAGAGTTAGAGGAAATGCCTGAGAAAGAGTTCAAAAGAATGATTATAAATATGATCAAAGAAGTCAAAGAACAATTCAAAAGAATCAAAGAGGAAATCAAAGGAATCAAGGAAGACACAGGACACCAATTTAATGAAATAAAGAAGGCAATACAAGACATAAATAAGGAAATAGAAATAATAAAGAAAAACCAGTCAGAATTACTAGCAATGAAGAACACAGTTAATGAAATAAAAAACTCTGTCGAAAATCACACCAGTAGGATGGATGAGGAAGAGGACAGAATATCTAAGCTAGAAGACAAGGTGGCTGATCTAAAACAGTCCAACAAAGAGAAAGACAAACTTATAGAAAAGTATGAGTGGGAATTTCAAGATATTCGGGACACTATGAAAAGATCAAATATAAGAATTCAGGGCATAGTAGGAGAAGAATTTCACTCCAAGGGCATAGTAGGCGTCTTCAACAAAATCATAGAAGAAAATTTCCCCCAAATTGGGAAAGAGGTGCCAATGCAGATACAGGAAGCCTTTAGAACCCCAGCCAGACAAAACCTGGAAAGAACCTCTCCTCGCCATATTATAATCAAACTTCCAAACACACACACCAAAGAAAAAATATTGAAAGCAGTTAGAAAGAAAAATCAAGTTACCTACAAAGGCAAGCCCATCAGGGTTACAGCAGATTATTCAACACAAACTTTAAAAGCCAGAAGGGCTTGGAGTGATATATTCCAAATTCTGAAAGATAACAACTGTCAACCAAGGTTACTTTATCCTGCAAAGCTATCCATTCAAATAGATGGAGAAATAAAGACATTCCATGACAAAAGCAGGTTAAAGGAATATTTGAAGACAAAACCAGCACTACAGAAAATATTTGATAGAATCCTCCATGCTGAAGAAAAGGAAAAGCACACATATAAGGAACCTACAAAAAACAAGCAATACTCAAATAATAGTTAACACAAGAGAGCACAGGTAGAACCAGAACCACACACACACACACACACACACAAAATGACAAACATAAATACACACCTTTCAATAATATCTCTTAATATCAATGGCCTCAATGCCCCAATGAAAAGACATAGGTTTGCAGACTGGGTTAAAAAGCAGGATACTACAATTTGTTGTCTCCAAGAAATTCACCTTTCTAAAAAGGATAGACATTATCTTAGGGTGAAAGGTTGGAAGATAGTGTTTCAAGCAAATGGGCCTAGAAAACAAAACAGGTGTTGCTATCCTAATATCTGACAAGGTAGACTTCAGTCCAACATTAGTCAAGGAAGATAAGGAAGGTCACTTTATATTGATTAAGGGCACACTCCAACAGGAGGACATTACAATCCTAAACATATATGCACCTAACATGGGGGCTCCCAAATTTGTCAAACAAACACTATTAGAACTAAGGTCACAGATAACACCAAACACAGTGGTGGTGGGTGACTTTAACACCCCACTCTCATCAATTGACAGGTCATCCCAGGAAAAATAAGCAGAGAGGCATCTGGACTAAATGAGGTCATAGAAGGAATGGACCTAACAGATATATACAGAACATTTCATCCAAAGGCTGCAGAATATACATTCTTTTCAGCAGCACATGGAACATTCTCTAAAATAGACCATATATTAGGACACAAAGCAAATCTTAACATATTCAGGAAAATTGAAATAATTCCTTGCATTCTATCTGACCACAATGGAATTAAACTACAAATCAGTAGCAAGAAAGGTTATAGAGCAAACACAAAATCATGGAAACTAAACAATACACTACTAAATGATGAATGGGTCAATGAAGATATCAAGAAGGAAATCAAAAAATTTATAGAGTTAAATGATAATGAGAACACAACATATCAAAATCTCTGGGACACAATGAAGGCAGTTCTAAGAGGTAAATTTATAGCCTTAAGTGCCTATATTAAGAAATTAGAAAGGTCACAAGTAAATTACCTAATGCTTCACCTTAAACCCTTGGAAAAAGAAGAACAAGGCAAACCAAAAATCAGTAGGCAGGAAGAAATAATAAAGATTAGGGCAGAAATTAATGAAATAGAAACAAAAAAAAAACAATCTAAATAATTAATGAAACAAAGAGTTGGTTCTTTGAAAGGATAAACAAGATTGATAAACCCTTAGCAAATCTGACCAAAAAAAAGAGAGAAGAGACACAAATTAATAAAATCAGAGATGAACAAGGTAACATCACAACAGATTCCAGAGAAATTCAAAAAATCATAGGGACATACTATAAAAGTATATACTCCACAAAGTATGAAAATCTGAAAGAAATGGATGGTTTCCTTGATTTATATGACCTACCTAATTAATCAAAATGAGATTAATCACTTAAATAGACCTATAACAAATATGGAGATCCAAACAGTTATCAATAATCTCCCAACTAAAAAAAGCCAAGGCTCAGATGGATTCACTGCTGAATTTTACCAGACCTTTAAGGAAGAGCTAACACCATTGCTTCTTAAGCTTTTGCAGGAAACAGAAAAAGAGGGAATTCTACCAAATTCCTTCTATGAGGCCAGAATCACCCTGATACTAAAACCAGGCAAAGATAGAACAAAAAAAGAAAATTACAGACCAATCACCCTCATGAACATAGATCCAAAAATTCTCAACAAAATATTGGCAAACAGAATACAAGAGTATATCAAAAAGATCATTCACCCTGACCAAGTAGGCTTTATCCCAGAGATGCAGGGATAGTTCAACATACGCAAATCTATAAATGTAATACATTATATAAATGGGTTGAAGGACAAAAATCACATGATCATCTCATTAGATGCAGAGAAAGCATTTGACAAAATCCAACATCCCTTCATGATAAAAGTCCTACAGAGACTGGGAATAGAAGGAACATATCTCAATATAATAAAAGCTATTTATGACAAGCCTACAGCCAACATATTACTAAATGGGGAAAAACTGGAAGCTTTTCCACTAAAATCAGGAACAAGACAAGGGTGTCCACTGTCCCCACTTTTATTTAATATAGTTTTGGAAGTCTTAGCCATAGCAATAAGGCAAGAGACACACATAAAAGGGATACAAATTGGATAGGAAGAGATCAAGTTATCATAATTTGCAGATGACATGATTCTATATGTAAAGGACCCTAAAGACTCTACTAGCAAACTGTTAGAGCTGATCAAAACCTACAGCCATGTAGCAGGATACAAAATAAATACACAGAAATCAGTAGGCTTCATATATGCTAACAACAAACACACAGAGGATGAAATCAGAGAATCACTCCCATTCACAATTGCATCAAAAAAAAAATAAAGTACCTTGGAATAAACCTAACTAAGGAAGTAAAGAATCTCTACAATGAGAACTTTAAAACACTCAAGCGAGAAATTGCAGAAGACACTAGAAAGTGAAAAAACATCCCTTGTTCCTGGATTGGAAGAATCAATAATGTGAAAATGGCAATCTTACCTAAAGCAATCTACACATTTAATGCAATCCCTATCAAAATTCCAAAGGCATTCTTCATGGAAATAGAAAAAAACAATCCAAAAATTCATTTGGAATCACAAAAAACCTCGAATATCTAAAATAATACTGAGCAACAAAAATAAGGCTGTTGGTATCACCATACCTGATTTTAACCTATACTACAGAGCCATAGTAACAAAAACAGCATGGTACTGGCACAAAAACAGACATGTAGATCAGTGGAACAGAATAGAGGACCCAGATGTAAGCCCAGGTAGCTATAGCCACCTGATATTCAATAAAAATGCCAAAAATGCTCATTGGAGAAAAGACAGCCTCTTCAGCAAATGGTGTTGGGAAAACTGGATATATATCTGCAGAAGGAAGAAAATAGATTCTTCTCTCTCTCCATGCACAAGAATTAAGTCCAAATGGATTAGAGACCTTAACATCAGACCTGAAACTCTGAAACTGCTAGAGGAAAAAGTAGAAGAAAACCTTCAACATATTGGTCTTGGCAAAGACTTTCTGAATACAACCCCAATTGCTCAGGCAATAAAACCACAGATTAATCACTGGGACCTCAGGAAATTACAAAGATTTTGCACTGCAAAGGACACAGTGAGAAAAGCAAAGAGGCAACCTACAGAATGGGAAAAAGTCTTCGCCTGCTATATATCTGATAGAGGATTAATATCTAGGATATACAAAGAACTCAAAAAGTTAAATAATAAGGAATCAAATAAGCCAATCAAAAAAGGGGCTATGGAGCTAAAGAGAGCATTCTCAAAGGAAGAAATACGAATGGCATATAAGCATCTAAAAAAATGTTCTACGTCACTAGTCATCAGGGAAACACAGATTAAAACTACATTGAGATTCCATCTCACTCCTGTCAGATTGGCCACCATCATGAAAACAAATGATCATAAATGTTGGCGGGGATGTGGAAAAAGAGGAACCCTTCTACACTGCTGGTGGGAATGCAATCTGGTCCAGCCATTGTGGAAAACAGTGTGGAGGTTCCTAAAACATCTAAAGATTGATCTACCATATGACCCAGTTTAGCACTCCTAGGTGTATATCCAAAGGACTCATCTCATTTCCTTAGAAGTACATGCTCAACCATGTTTATTGCTGCTCAATTTATAATAGCTGGGAAATGGAACCAGCCTAGATGTCCCTCAACTGATGAATGGATAACGAAGATGTGGCACATTTATACAATGGAGTTCTAGTCAGCAGTAAAGAAAAATGAGGTTATGAAATTTGCAGATAAATGGATGGACCTGGAAAGCATTATACTAAGTGAGGTAACCCAGGCCTAGAAAGCCAAGCGCCACATGTTCTCTCTCATATATGGATCCTAGCTATAGATGATTGGGCTTCTGTGTGAGAAGAAAAATACTTAGTAGCAGAGGCCAGTAAGTTAAAAAGGAGACATAAAGGGAAGAGAAAGGAAGGGAGGAGGGTACTTAATAGGTTGATATTGTATATATGTAAGTACAATGATTGAGATGGGGAGGTAATATGATGGAGAATGGAATTTCAAAGGGGAAAGTGTCAGGGGGGAGAGAGGGAATTACCATGGGGTATTTTTTTATAATCATGGAAAATGTTAATAAAAATTTAAAAATTAAAAAAAAGACGTGTGCACAGAATACGAAGGAAATGTGGAATACCTTAAAAAGATCAAATACTCAGATCATTGGCATATAAAAAGGGTAAGAAGTATAGACCAAAGGCACAGAAAACACCATCAACAAGATTATTGAATAAAATTTCCCTATCTCACAAGAGAGTACCAGGAACAAGTACAAGAGGTACCAGGAACACCAAACAGACAGAACCAGAGAAGAAATTTCCCACATCACATTATAGTTAAAACTGTCAACACTGAAAACAAAAAAAGGTTCTAAAATCTGCAAGAGGAAAACAGCTTGTTATGTACAAAGATAAATTCATCAGAATTATGTGTGATTTTTCAATGGATTCTCTAAAAGCCAGAAGAGATTGGAATGTAGCATTTCAGATCCTAAAAGAACATGGCTGTTAACCCAAGATACTATACCCAGAAAAATTATTCCTCATGACTGAAGGCAAAAGAAAAGCTTTCCATGATAAAAGCAAGTTATACAATTATATGAGAACTAAGCCAATCCTTTAAAGACTATTGCATAGACTAAACCAAACTGAAGACACCAAAAAAAATCATATCCAAGAATCTACAGGAAGGGAAAATAACAACCATGAGTAGAACAGACATAAAAACATAAAGTCCAAGAAAACACCAAACTCCACAAAGCCTCCAACTTGACAGGAATTAACTCACACCTCACAGTTATAACTAAACATCAATAAACTATAAAAAGACACAGGCTTAAAAGCTGGATCAGAAAAATAGACCCATTCATTTGCTGTCTACAGGAAACCTACCTTACCAATAAATATAGACACTCTTTCAGGGTGAAAGAATAGAAAAAGATATTCTAAGCCAAGGTAAATGAGAAACAAGCAGAAGTGATTATGCTGATATCAGACAAAATAGTCTGCAATTCAAAGGTAATCGAAAGAGAAAGAAAGCTATTTCATGTTCATCAAAGGAAAATACACCAAGGTTCATAAACCTATATGAACCAAACACAGAAGCATGAAATTTTATAAAGCAGATTATGTTAGACAATAATGCAGAAATAACCCCCAAAATAATTAAAGTGGGAGACTTTAATACTCCACTGTAATCAATAGACAGATCATATAAGCAGAAAAGTACCTGTGAAATACGGGAGTTAAACAATACCATAAATCAATTGGACTTATCCACCCTAATTCTACAGAACACACATTCTTCTCAGCAGCTCACGGACCCTTCTCCAAAATAAAAGATATACTGGGGAATAAAATACATCTCAACAATTCAGGAAAATTAGCATAATTTCATGCATTATATCAGACCACAATGCAATAAAACAGCAGAAAATTTACTGATTCCTGGAGGCTGAGCAATTCATTATTAAATAATGCATGAGTAGTCAAAAAAATCAAAAAGGAAATTATAAATTTCTGGAAATTAGCAATAAGGAAAACACAACAAACCAAAGCTTATAAGACACAATTAAGGCAGTCTCAACAGGGAAGTTTTTAGAACTAAACGCCTTCATAATAAAAGCAGAATAATTGTAAATAAACAACTTAACCATCCAGCTAAAGTCACTGGAAAAACAAGAACATCCCAAGGAAATAATTAAGATCAGAGCAGAAATCAATGAATTGAAAATAGAAAAAAAAGAACTGATGAATCAAAGGAATGGTCTCTTGAAAAAAAATAAACAAGATTGATAAACTCCTAGCCAATTTGATCAAAAGGAAAAGAGAAGGCTAAAATCAACAAGATCAGAAATGAAAAGGGAGATGTTACAACAGACCCAAGTAAAATTGGGAGAATCATCACCAGGACATATTTCAAGATCTATACTCCACAAAATGGGAAAAAAACTGGGAGAAATGGATGAAGTCGTTAACTCATACCACTACCAAAAGTAAACCCAGAAGAGATAACTTAAATAGAGACATAACATCAAATGAGATTGGAGCTGTAATTAAAAGCCTCCCAACAAAGAAAACAAAGTCCAGGCCCAGATGGTTTCAATGCTGAATTCTACCAAACCTTCATTGAAGAACTAAAGCCAATTTTTCTTGTTATTCTACACAATTAAAAAGAAGGGAATGCTTCCTGATTCCTTCTATGAAGCCAGCATTACACTAATACCAAAACCAGACAGAAACACAACAAGGAAAGAGAACTACAAACTAATATCCCTGAAGAATTAAGATGCAAAAATTCTCAATAAAATTCTTTTTTTTTTTTTTTTTGGTGCACCTCACAGATACATTTATTCACATAGTAAATGGAACTCAGACAAGTGCACAGCAAAGCTCTGCATTCCCTTCTAACACATCTTGCTTAAATCTACAGGCTGACTGATGCTTCGTCTCCAGTGGACTCAGTTAGTAATGACTGTGGGCAGCTGAAGGATGGGACCCTTTCAAAGCTTGACTTCTCTTATCAGCACTCCTGATTTATAAATGATCACAGACATCAACCCTATTCCTACCCAATTTCTTGATAAACCTGGGTATAGTAGGGCTTCAGAGGGACCCACACATTCTTAATAAGGCTTTAAAACATGTTGGAAAGACCAAAGGCTCAGGCTGCATTGGACCAGCACAACAGACCACCAAAGGTCACTGATCATCTCAGTAAAATGCTTGAAAACCCAATTCAAGGACACAGCAAAAGTATCGTGAGGTAACCCAAGCCCAGAAAGCCAAACGTCATATGTTCTCCCTCATATGTTTGGACTTGTATGTGAGTTGGAATAAATGTCAGTAGCAGAGACCAGTAAGCTAGGAAGGGGATATAAAAGGAATAAAAAGGGAGGGAGAAGAGGCAGGACTTAATAGAATGACTTAATAGAATGCTATTATATATATGTAAGCAGAACAGATTGCTGGGAGTAGAAAGGTCTAAGTGTGGTCAGGGGAAGAGTTTGAGTAAAGGAAAGGTGGGGGGAGTGTTAGCCAAGATCTAAGAGGGTATGAATAAGTCATATGGAAACCCTCTTTTTTGGACAATGGAACGACCAGAAGCCATAGACAGTTACTAGAAAATTTTCAGTGCCAGGAATGGAATACCTTCCAGTGAGTTGTTGGCCAGAGAGGTTCCTGTCTACCCACCACCACCACCACCACTACCAAAATATTACAGGCCATTGCTGAGGCTCTTTGTTTCCCACCAGAAATAGATGGTAAGACCCTATTTCTGAAAATTACATATACTTGGGCTGCAAGGTCACTGAGAAATCCTGCTGGAGCTGAGCTGAAAACCTCCTCTGTGTAGAGCAGCTGACAGAAAGCTAGAAAAAGCTACGCTGCATACAGCTCCATGGGAGAGAGAGAAACCACCAGTGGAGGTAAACAACAGTGGATAATACAAGCCTTAAATTTGGTCAGCCAGGCCAAATGAGCCAATGGGTGCAATAGTGGCATGACTATTATGGGGGAAATCAACCACTCTCTAATTGGACTGGAGGCCCACTCCATGATAAGGAATACATGCCTGATAATGAAAACCTACGATGGGGAAGTCATGAGCCCTAAGGGTGTAACGTCTGCTAGTGCCTGGCTAAATGTATGTACTATGCTCACTAAACTTCCTGGCAAGCACTTCTCTTAATGTTCATACCTATATGTTAATGCTATTCTCACTTTTGGTTAGAGAAGACTCTCTTTTCAGATGGCAGTGACCTTGGGATGATTCAGAAGGCACCATAGTGCTGAGAAGAAGTGAGAGAGGAGTACTCAGCACTGAAACATTTCTATGACACCTTTCAAGGCTCAGGTTTCATTGTGGAAGAGGTGGCAGAAAGAATGTAAGAGCCAAAAGCAGTGTAGGACTCCTTACAGTGTGTTCTTCCAGACACAAAATGGCCTGGGTATCCATGACCTCGCAGTGCCTGACACTACCTGCACAAGACCATCAAAGTAGGAGGAAAAGATAACATCAAAATAAAAGAAAGACTGATTGAGAGGAGGAAGGGATATGATGGCGAGTGGACTTGCAAAGGGGAAAGTGGTGGGGGGAGATAATTACCATGGTTTATTGTCTGTAATTACAGAAGTTGTCAATAAAAAATAAAAATAAATTTAAAAACAGCACCATCCACCTTGATCAAGTAGGCTTTATCCCAGCAATACAGGGTTGGTTCAACATAAGGAAATTGTTAAACATAATACAACACATAAACAGACTCAAAGTCAGGAACCACATGATCATCTCAGTAGATGAAGAAAAGGCCTTCAACAAAATCCAACATGTCTTAATGATTAAAACAGGAGAGAATATAGGGATAACGGGACCATATCTCAACATAACAAAGGCAATATAAAACAAACCTAAAGCCTATATCATATGAAATAGGGAAAAACTTGAAACATTCCCATTAAGGTCTGAAACTAGGGAGGGTGCCCACTTTCACTATTGCTTTTCAATACAGTATTTGAAGTCTCAGCTCAAGCAATAACACAAGAGAAAGAAATAAAGGGACTAAAAATTGGAAAGAAGAGGGCAAACTAGCCCTATTTGCAGATGATATGACTATACTTAAGAGATCCAAAAACCTCCACCAAAACACTCCTAGACGTGGCAAACGATTTCAGCAAAGTGGCACACAAAATCACTAACCTTGGGCTGGAAAGACAGCTTAGTGGTTAAGGCACTTGCCTGCTAAGCCTAAGGACCCAGGTTCTATTCCCCAGTACCCACATAAGCCAGGTGCACAAGGTGGCACATGCATCTGGAGTTCATTTGCAGTGGCTAGAGCAATGGCACACCATTCTCTCTCTCTCTCTCTCGCTCACTCGCTTGCTCACTCTCACTCTCTCTCTCTCTCTTTCTTGCTCTATCATAATTTTTTTTTAAATTTAAAAATCACTAGCCTATGTGTGTGTGTGTGTGTGTGTGTGTGTGTGTGTGTGTGTGTGTCAATGACAACAATATGGAAAAAGAAGTCAGAGAAGCTGTCCCATTTACAATAGTCATACAAACACAAAAATATAAAATACCTGGGAATCTCTTTAGCCAACAAAGTAAAAGATCTATACAATGAAAACATAAATCTGGATGTGGTGGCGCACACCTTTAATCCCAGCACTTGGGAGGCAGAGGCAGGTGGATTGCCATGAGTTTGAGGCCACCCTGAGATTACATAGTGAATTCCAGGTCAGTCTGGGCTGGAGTAAGACCCTACCTCGAAAAACAAAACAACAACAACAAAAATAAAATAAAATAAAAACATTGGAGAACTGGAGGACAACAGAAGAAGATGGAATGACCGTCTATGCTCATGGATTGTAAGAATCAATATTGTTATAATGGCCATCCTACCAAAAGTAATATACAGACTCAATGCAATTTCAATCAAAATCTCAGAAACATCCTGCACAGAGTTAGAAAAAACAGTCTTAAAATTCATGTAGGGGCTGGAGAAATGGCTTATTTGTTAAAGTATTTGCCTACAAAGCCTAAGGACCCAGGTTCAATTCCTCAGTATCCACATAAGCCACAGGCACGAAGTGACGCATGCATCTGGAGTACGTTTACAATGGCTGGAGGCCCTAGCGTGTCCGTGCTCTCATTCTCTCCCCCACCCCTGTCTTTCCCTCTTTCTCTCTCAAACAATAAATAAAATATTGTTAAAAAAAAAAACAAACAAACTCATGTGGAAGCACAAAAGGCCTCAGATGGCCAAAAATGCACTCAGCAAAAGTAATACACCTCTGGTGGTATCGCCATACCTGAATCCAAGTTATATTATAAGGCCATAGTAATAAAAACAGCATGATACTGGCATAAAAACAGGCGCATAGATCAATGGACTAGAACTGAAGATCCAAGTATGAGTTCAAGTAACTACAGATACCTGATCTTTGACAAAGGGGCCCAAAATGCTCACCCTGAGATTACCATCTTCTACAAATGCTGCTGGAGAAACTGGATACCCAATGTAGAAGAATGAATTTAGAACTTCTCCTCTCACCTTACACAAAAATCAACTCCAAGGGCTAGAGAGGCGGCTTAGCGGTTAGGGTGCTCATCTCCAAACCTAAGAACCCATGTTCAGATCTCCAGGTCCCGCATAAGCTAGACACACAGTGATGTACACAGTGCCGTGTCACACATGTGCACATGTCTGGAGTTCGTTCACAGTGCTGCACCCATTCTCTGTCCTTCTTCCTCTCTCCCTCTCTCTTCCCCTCTCTTTCTCTCTCTCTTTACCTCTCTCTCAAATTAACTAAATAAATAAAATCAACTCCAAACTGGGTATGGTGGCACTCATCTTTAATCCCAGCACTAGGGAGGCAGAGGTAAGAGGATTACTGTGAGTCTGAGGCCATGCTGAGACTACATAGTGAATTCCAGTCAGCCTGGGCCAGAGCAAGTACCTATCTCAGGAAAAAAAATTAACTCCAAAATGGGTCAAGGACATACATGTAAATCATGTATGTAGGTAGGGAGACCGCTCCAAGATACAGGCATAGGGAAAGACTTTCTGAACAAGATTCCAGTAGTACAGGGAATTAACTGGGTAAACAGTCAATAACTAGAACCTCATGAAAATAAAAAGCAAACCATCAAAAGAGTCAATAGACAACCTACTGAATGGGAGGAAATCTTCACTGGCTATACCTCTGACAAAGGTTTACTATCTAGAATGTACAAAGAGCTCAAAAAACTAAACAATAAAAAAAGGACCCCACTCAAAAAAATGGAGCAGGGAATTGAACAGAGCGTTCTCAAAGAAAGAAATACAAATAGCCATTAAACCCCTGAAAAGATATTCAACATCTCTACTCATCAGAGAAATGCAAATTAAAATGACTATGAGATTCCATCTCACTCCAGTCGGGATGGCAACCATCAAAAAAATCAAATGAGGGCTGGAGAGATGGCTCAGTGGTTAAGGTGAATGCCTCAAAGTCTAAGGACCTGAGTTCAATTCCTCAAGACCCACATAAAGGTCTGGAGTTCATTTACAGTGGCTAGAGGCCCTGGCACACCCATTCTCTCCCTCTCTCTCCCCCCCTTTCTCCATTTATATATGCCTCTTTCCTCTCTATCTTTTTTTTTTTGTTTTTTGTTTTTCAAGGTAGGGTTTCTTTCTAGCCCAGGCTGACCTGAAATTCATTATGTAGTCTCAGAGTGGCCTTGAACTCACCATGATCCTCCTACCTCTGCCTCCCAAACACTGGGATTAAAGGCATGTGCTGCCACACCGGGCTCCTCTCTCTCTTAAACAGACAAATAAATTTTAAAACTATTTTTAAAAATATCAAATGAGAGCACATGCTGGTTGGGCATGTAGGGAAAGAGGAACCCTCATCTACTGCTGGTGAGAGTACAAACTTGTATAACCACTATGAAAATCAGTGTGGAGACTCCTCAAAATGCTGAAAACAGAACTACCATAGACCCAGGTATAGGACACATACTCTAAAGATTCTACTGTATACCACAGAGACACTTGCTCACCCATTTTTATCACTGCTATGCTCACATTAGCCAGGAACTGGAATCATCCCTGATGTCCATCAACAGGTGAATGGATAACGGACTTCCACTCAGCAGTAAGAAAAATGAAATAATTATATTTACAAGAAAATGAAGGGACTTGAAAAAAATCATGCTAAGTGGGGTCACACAGGTTCAGAAAGACAAACACCACATGACCTCTCTCATACGCAGTTCCTAACCTGGTCCGGTGTCAGTTCATTGTAAGCCATAATAAATATCAACAGTAGGGACATGGTACTAGAATGAAAATAGGAAAAGGGGAAATTAGGAAGGAAAAGTAGGAAGGGCTACTTGACAACAAGTCAATGGTCAGCAATAAGAAAGAAAGAAGAAGGAAAGAAAGAAAAGATGAAGGAAGGAAGATAGAAAGGTATGGAAAGGTCTGGGTGGTGGAGGGGTGTGCAAAGGAAGGGAGAATACACAAAACTAATGTCAACACGAATCAATTCCACAGAAACCTTCTACCTGGATACCATTCTACAAGTCATTACCCTCAATAAGGGGGAGGGGGACCTGAACAGAAGAGCCCCTTAAAAGGTGGAGAAAGCATAACCCTAAAACCATGGGCTCTGGCTGGTAATACCCAGGGCCAGAATTGGGTTACCTACCACAGTGATCTGTTGGTCAAGGAAACACAAGATCCCCAAAATAATATAGGCCATTGCCAAAACAGTTGGTTACCTGCAAGAGCTAAAAAGTAAGTCCTTATTGCTAAGTGACCATGTTGGAACTGAGAGAGAATCCAGTTCCCTCCCCCATAGTGCTGGATGGAAAGTGCTATGAGCCCAGCTGAAGAATAACAGTGAACCGATTGGTTAAGGAGGAGATCCTGCCAGTTACAAAATCAACTAGCGGAGCAAGAAGAATTCACTTGTGCGGCAGTGGCACAGAGCCCACGCGGGTAACCAACTGTTCATGGATTGGACATGAGACCTGTTCAGTGGAGGAGAACTCATATCTGTCTCTGGGAATCAAGCCAGATTCCCTAGGACAGGAAACCAATAGGCTACAAAGATAACCTCCAGTGCTCTTTAATTACGAAGAGTGGATCTACACATCAATATCTCTAATGTCTAGGCCTATCCCTTTTGTTCAAACCGCTCTCACTTTTTTTTTAAATTTTTTTTTAAAATTTTTTAATTTATTTATTTGAGAGCGACAGACACAGAGAAAGACAGATAGAGGGAGAGAGAGAGAATGGGCGCGCCAGGGCTTCCAGCCTCTGCAAACGAACTCCAGACGCGTGCGCCCCCTTGTGCATCTGGCTAACGTGGGACCTGGGGAACCGAGCCTCGAACCGGGGTCCTTAGGCTTCACAGGCAAGCGCTTAACCGCTAAGCCATCTCTCCAGGCCCCCCCCCCTCTCACTTTTGACTGGCGAATCTGTTCTATCTTACAGATGGAGGAGAGTACTGGGGAGAACCAGGCTACATCAAGAAGAGAGAGCCGCCTGTCTACCATGAGATGTGTCCCCTCCACCTCCCCTGACCAGGCCCAGAAGTCATTAGAGAGAAAGTGGTGACGGGACTACCGCCCGCATGGCTAGCCTAAGTCCAGTCCCGGGGAAATAGCACGAGAGACACTGTGGGCGCTCGACCCTCACCAAAACAATGTCCGGAGCCTACAGAAAGAGCCACACGAAATCAGATCCCCATCTCGCCCACCAAGGCTCAGGGAACATTGCAGAAGATGAAACTAAAAGATTGTAAGCGCTTCAGGTGGGAATAGCTTGAGGCACCATGTCTCCCCTACCCCTGCAGAGACTGACTGAGGCCTCCTGGTTCCCAAAATGAATACCAATAACCCGGAATTGAGGTGGGGGCAGGGCCCTAAGACTACAGCCATCTTATTAAAACAACAACCAACAAGTAATTTTTTTTTTAAGTGTATGGCTGGGGAGGCCATAAGCCATGGAAGTGGGAAACTACTACTGCTGTCTGGATAAATGGATATATTGTGCCCACCAAACTGCCCTCTAAATGCTTATGGTTGTGCCCATATATTACTACTACTCTCATTTTTATTAGGAAAGAATTGCTTTTCAATGACAGTGAGCACTGGGGAGACTCAAAACTCACCAAAGTTCTGAGAAGTGACAGTGGAGTGCTCCACACTGGACATCTCTAACACATCCTCCAAGGCTCAGGGGCCACTGTGGCAAAGGCGGTGGGGAGAAGAGTGTTTACATTACTGTCTTCCAGTCACAAGGTGGCTGTGGCATTCAAGCCCTCACAGTGGCTGACAGTACCTACACTTGACTTACATAATAGCCCAAGTGACACAAGCATGCAGTGTCGCACAGGGGGACACACACATGTGGAGTTTGTTCACAGTGGCTGAAAGGCCCAGGTGTGCCCATTCCCCCCACCTCCCTCCCCTCTCTCTCTGCCTCTCTCTCTCTCTTTCTCTCTCAAAAATAAAATAAAATAAATATTTTTAAAAAAGGGACCATCTCTCCCTGGAGCACTGGGGCAGGAGTTAGGCATTATTACAGTAGTGTTCATCACTCTTAATGATAAGTCTTTATTGTAGGCATCTCTTTAATGATTATTTTGCCTTTAAATATAGTTAAGATTTGGGGGCACTTTGACTCCCTGACAGCTGTTAGTCTTCTCATTGGTGCCCTGATAGCCTAGATTGTCAGGCAGGTATCCAGCCAGACTACCCTCATGCCAGCACGACTGTCTCTGAACAATCCATAGCTATTATGAGGAAGTCACATTTTGAGCGGCCACAACTGCTCAAAGAGTTTGGACAAGCTCAGGGGACTGTGGATGATCCTTTGGTCATTTTTCACCCAGGCCAGAGGGGGAGCACTTCCTCTGGAGGTGTAAACAGTCTTCAGTTTCACATGAAGAGCTGCCATGATTGGGATAGACAACTTACCATGCCCCCTTTCTGGCCAGTAAGCATGCTATTTGGCCCACTTTGGGGCACCAAGAAGACAACATCTATTCTGCTCCCTGGTGTTACTACATATAAAAAAATTTCTCTCAAAAAACAAAACCAGGAATCATTTTTTTTTTTATGGACAAGCTTACTATTTATTACTTTGCTACTTTAATAATCCCGTTATCAGCCCTGATATTGGTAACATAAGGTGGCTATGTTTAATTTTCCTTATCTTGCTTACATTTTTTAAATTTTTATTAACATTTTCCATGATTATAAAAAAAATCCCATGGTAACAACCTCCCTCCCGCCCTCACTTTCCCCTTTGAAATTCCGTTCTCCATCATATCCCCTCCCCATCTCAATCATTCTACTTACATATATACAATAGGAACCTATTAAGTACCCTCCTCCCTTCCTTTCTCTTCCCTTTATATCTCCTTTTTAACTTACTGGCCTCTACTAATAAATATTTTCCTTCTCATGCAGAGCCCAATCATATGTAACTAGGATCCACATATGAGGGAGAACATGTGGCACTTGGCTTTCTGGGCCTGGGTTACTTCACTTAGTATAATCCTTTCAAGATCCATCCATTTTTCTGCAAATTTCATATCTTCATTTTTCTTTACTGCTGAATAGAACTCCATTGTATAAAGGTGCCACATCTTCATTATCCACTCATTAGTTGAGAGACATCTAGGCTGGTTCCATTTCCCAGATATTATAAATTGAGCACCAATAAACATGGTTGAGCACGAACTTCTAAGGAAATGAGATGATTCCTTCGGATATATGCCTAGGAGTGCTATAGCTGGGTCATATGGTAGATCAATCTTCAGCTGTTTTAGGAACCTCCACACTGTTTTCCACAATGGCTGGACCAGATTGCATTCCCACCAGCAGTGTAGAAGGGTTCCTCTTTTTCCACATCCCCGCCAACATTTATGATCATTTGTTTTCATGATGGTAGCCAATCTGACAGGAGTGAGATGGAACCTCAATGTAGTTTTAATCTGCATTTCCCTGATGACTAATGACGTAGAACATTTTTTAGATGCTTATATGCCATTTGTATTTCTTCCTTTGAGAATGCTCTATTTAGCTCTATAGCCCATTTTTTGATTGGCTTCTTTGATTTCTTATTAAACTTTTTGGGTTCTTTGTATATCCTAGATATTAATCCTCTATCAGATATGTAGCTGGTGAAGATTTTTTCCCATTCTGTAGGGTGTCTTTTTGCTTTTCTCACTGTGTCCTTTGCAGTGCAAAATCTTTGTAATTTCCTGAGGTCCCAGTGATTAATCTGTGGTTTTATTGCCTGAGCAATTGGGGTTGTATTCAGAAAGTCTTTGCCAAGACCAATATGTTGAAGGGTTTCCCCTACTTTTTCCTCTAGCAGTTTCAGAGTTTCAGGTCTGATGTTAAGGTCTCTAATCCATTTGGACTTAATTCTTGTGCATGGCGAGAGAGAAGAATCTATTTTCATCCTTCTGCAGATATATATCCAGTTTTCCCAACACCATTTGCTGAAGAGACTATATTTTCTCCAATGAGCATTTTTGGCATTTTTATTGAATATCAGGTGGCTATAGCTACCTGGACTTACATCTGGGTCCTCTATTCTGTTCCACTGATCTACATGTCTGTTTTTGTGCCAGTACCATGCTGTTTTTGTTACTATGGCTCTGTAGTATAGGTTAAAATCAGGTATGGTGATACCACCAGCCTTATTTTTGTTGCTCAGTATTATATTAGATATTCGAGGTTTTTTGTGATTCCAAATGAATTTTTGGATTGTTTTTTCTACTTCCATGAAGAATGCCTTTGGAATTTTGAAAGGGATTGCATTAAATGTGTAGATTGCTTTGGGTAAGATTGCCATTTTCACAATATTGATTCTTCCAATCCAGGAACAAGGGGTGTTTCTCCACTTTCTAGTGTCTTCTGCAATTTCTTTTTTATTTATTTATTTATTTGTTTGTTTGAGAGCGACAGACACAGAGAGAAAGACAGATAGAGGGAGAGAGAGAGAATAGGCGCGCCAAGGCTTCCAGCCGCTGCTAACGAACTCCAGATGCGTGCGTCCCATTGTGCATCTGGCTAACGTGGGACCTGGGGAACTGAGCCTTGAACCAGGGTCCTTAGGCTTCACAGGCAAGCGCTTAACCACTAAGCCATCTCTCCAGCCCTTCTGCAATTTCTTGCTTGAGTGTTTTAAAGTTCTCATTGCAGAGATTCTTTACTTCCTTGGTTAGGTTTATTCCAAGGTACTTTTTTTTTTTTTTTGCTGCAATTGTGAATAGGAGTGATTCTCTGATTTCATCTTCTGTGTGTTTGTTGTTAGCATATATGAAGGCTACTGATTTCTGTGTATTTATTTTGTATCATGCTACATGGCTGTAGGTTTTGATCAGCTCTAACAGTTTGCTAGTAGTGTCTTTAGGGTCCTTTATGTATAGAATCATGTCATCTGCAAATAATGATAACTTGATCTCTTCCTTTCCAATTTATATCCCTTTTATGTGTGTCTCTTGCCTTACTGCTATGGCTAAGACTTCCAAAACTATATTAAATAAAAGTGGGGACAGTGGACACCCTTGTCTTGTTCCTGATTTTAGTGGAAAAGCTTCCAGTTTTTCCCCATTTAGTAATATGTTGGCTGTAGGCTTGTCATAAATAGCTTTTATTATATTGAGATATGTTCCTTCTATTCCCAGTCTCTGTAGGACTTTTATCATGAAGGGATGTTGGATTTTTGTCAAATGCTTTCTCTGCGTCTAATGAGATGATCATGTGACTTTTGTCCTTCAACCCATTTATATAATGTATTACATTTATCAATTTGTGTAAGTTGAACCATCCCTGTATCTCTGGGATAAAGCCTACTTGGTCAGGGGGAATGATCTTTTTGATATATTCTTGTATTCAAAAACAGGAATTCTTGCCAAGTGTAGACATGTTTGTGTGTGTCTGTAATTGTAATAAACAGCCTGATTTTGAAGTTTAATGGAAACAGAAAGACCCAGTAACTGTAGCAATGTCTTGAAAACAGTAACTAAGGGCAAGAACTTGCCTCACTAGGAAACGTTACATTGGGTAGTGTTGACTTGGAGTAATGAACAGCAGTAGAAAATGGAGTCAGGAACTAGCTTCCTGCAGGTGTACAGACTTCATTTATGAAGGTGGTGGCACTTCAAAGAAATGGTGGAAGAACTCTTTGTAAAACAGTATTAGGAAGTGAACCCAGAGCTTATGCATGGAAGCATAAGCAAGAGTTCTAGCACTGAACTATATCCAAATCACAATTGTCATCTACATACATTTTATGTGTACATGTGTGTTTGTTAGAGAGAGAATGAGACACACACGAGAGAGAGAGAGAGAGAGAGAGAGAGAGAGAGAGAGAGAGAGAGTGAATGGGAGCAACAGGGCCTCTAGCCAATGCAAACAAACTCCAGATTCTTGTGCCACCTTGTGCATCTGGCTTATGTAGGTCCTAGGGAATCAAACCTGGGTCCTTTGGCTTTGTCAGTAAGTTCCTTAACTACTAAGCCATCTATCCAGCCCCACAATTGTCTTCTTAATAATTGTAGTAACTAGATCAATTGGATAGCCATATGGGAAAAAAATTGAACTTCACCTTTTCCTAACAACACACACACACACAAATACACACACATACACACATGCACACACATATACACACATACACACACACATGCACACAAACAGAATTTAAATACACATATGAAAAGGTTGTGGGGTTTTTAAAAAATGTTTTTTATTTATTTAGTTGCAGCAGAGAGAGAGAGACAGAGAGAATGGGCTCTCCAGGGCCTCCAGCTGTTGCAAAGGAACACCAGATGCATGCACCACTGTATATCTGGCTTTCTGTGGGCTCTGGGGAATTGAATTCTGGTCATTAGGCTTTGCAGGCAAGTGCCTTAGTCACTGAGCTATTTCTCCAGCCCCTGTTTGGGGATTTTTTAAATGACAATTTGGAAGGTTTAGCTATGAAAATATATCCATGACCTTGGGAAAAGGAAAGATATTTTGTAATTGAAACATAAATGCACTGAATAGTAAGGAAATGATTAATTGGATAGACTATACTAAAATGAAGAATTCTATTTATCAAAGGACTTTAATAATGTCAGAGTGGGTGCTGCAGACCTGAAGAAGGTGTTTACATCATATATAACTGAAAAGGGACCTGAGTACAAAAGAAGACAATCCAATTTAATAGTCAAGAGATTTGAATAGGTGTTTCATCCAAAGGATATCTGAATGGCATTAAATATGAAAACCAGATAGCCTCATTAGTAACCAAGTAAATCCTAATTAATACCATAATGAGGGCTAGAGAGATGGCTTAGCAGTTAAGGTGCATGCCCGAGAAGCCTAAGGACCCTGATTCAATTCTCCAGGCCCCACATAAGCCAGATGCACATGGTGGTGTATGCATCTAGAGATTATTTGCAATGGCTGGAGGCCCTGGCATGCCCATTATCACTCTTTCTCACTCTCTCTGTCTCTAATAAATAAACAAATTTTTAAAAATCTTAAAAAAAAACACAACGAGATGCCACTACACATCCACTCAATGTGCAAAACTGAGAAAGACTGGTATGGAAATAGAGCAACTGGAATCCTCACACACAGTTAATAGGGATGGAAATTGGCTGTTACCATGGAAATCCTGGTATTAACACCACATCTACATGCACCCTCTTATCTGTAAAACATTTCTTTAGGTGCACGTCCAGCAGGAATGTCATGAGCATGTTCAACAAAAGATGTGCAAGAGTGGTTTTAGCTGCACCTTTCCTAGTAGTCAAAGTCTGAAACAACTCAATCATCAGCACAGGGTAAATAAAAGTAAACATATTCACCTAATGGAAAACTGGATAGCAATAGAAATGAGTGACATGCAACCACATGGATGATTTTCATTAATGCAATGTAGAAGAAAAACCAGACACAAACAATTAGATGCTGTGTTACTCTTTTATTAATTTCAGAAACAGACAAAACTAAACTTATGGTATTAAAACTTCCTGGTACCCAAGTGTGGTGGTGCATGCCTTTAATCCTAGCACTTGGAAGGCCAAGGTAGGAGGACTGTAATGAGTTGGAGGATCTTGAGACTAAAGTAAATTCCAGATCAGTATGGGCTAGAATGAGACCCTACCTAAAAAGAAAAAAAAAAAAAAAAAGCCAGACGTAGTGACACATGCTTTTAATCCCAGCACTCAGGAGGTAGAGGTAGGAGGATCACCATGAGTTCAAGGCCACCCTGAGACTACACAGTGAATTCCAGAGCAGCCTGAGAGAGAGTGAGACCCTTCCTTAAAAAGAAAAAAAGAAAAAAAAAAAACAGTTCCTGGTCAGAGGAGATTCTTTTCTTTATTTTATGTTATTTATTTGAGAGAGAGAGGAAGAGGCAGAGAGAAAGAGAGAATGGGTGCAGCCAGTGCCTCCAGCCACTGAAAATGAGCTTCAGACACATGCGCATCTGGTTTACGTGGGTCCTGGGGAATCTAACCGGGATCCTTAGGCTTCACAAGCAAATGCTTAACCACTAAGCCATCTCCCCAGCCCCAAGGGGGCTTCTTAGGTGAAGGTGATGTCTTGGTGCTTCCTGCAGGTGGCAATTGCATGGATATTCCCTTGTGTGGTCTTTCGTGGAGCTGTAGGATGAGGTTCTGTATGTCTTTTCGTAGGTGTATGTGATAGATTCCCCAACATTTTAAACAGGACAATTAAAATTACCACTAGTGAGGCTGAGATGATGGCTCAACGGTGAAAACTGCATGCTGTGCAGGCCTGATGACTGGAGTTTAGATCCTCAGAACCCACGTAGCACATGCATTTGTAATCCCTAAGTGCCTACAAGCAAGATGGAAGGCAGAGCTGGAAGAATCCAGAATGCCACCTAAGTTGGCATCCCCAACAAAAGAGAAGATGCGCCTCAAGCAAAGTGAACCGACACCCTAAGGTTGTCTTCTGACCTCCACATGTGCACTGCAGCACGTACACAGAGAGAGAGAGAGAGAAAGGAAAGGAAGGAATGACAGAAGGGAGAAAAGGGAGGAAGGGAGGAAAGAGAAAGAGAGATGGAAAGAAGAGAAGGAGGGAGGGAGGAAAGAATGGGGAGCAAAAGAATGAAGGAGAAAGGAAGCAGAAGGGAGGGGAGTGGAGGGAAGAAAAGAAAGGAAGGAAAGAGAGGGGAGGAGAAAGGGAGGGAAGGAAAGGGGAAGGGAAAGGGAAGGAGAAGGGAATGGAAGGGAAGGAGAAGGGAAGGGGAAGGGAAGGGAAGGGAAGAGAAGGGAAGGGAAGGGAAGGGAAGGGAAGGGAAGGGAAGGGAAGGGAAGGGAAGGGAAGGGAAGGGAAGGGAAGGGAAGGGGAAGGGGAAGGGGAAGGGGAAGGGGAAGGGGAAGGGGAAGGGGAAGGGGAAGGGGAAGGGGAAGGGGAAGGGGAAGGGGAAGGGGAAGGGGAAGGGGAAGGGGAAGGGGAAGGGGAAGGGGAAGGGGAAGGGAAAGGGAAGGGAAGGGAAGGGAAAGGGAAGGGAAGGGGAAGGGGAAGGGGAAGGGGAAGGGGAAGGGAAAGGGAAAGGGAAGGGAAGGGAAAGGGAAGGGGAAGGGGAAGGGGAAGGGAAAGGGAAAGGGAAAGGGAAAGGGAAAGGGAAGGGAAGGGAAGGGAAGGGAAGGGAAGGGAAGGGAAGGGAAGGGAAGGGAAGGGAAGGGAAGGGAAGGGAAGGGGAAGGGGAAGGGGAAGGGGAAGGGAGGGAAGGAGAAGGAAAGGGGAAGGGAAGGGGGAGGGAAAGGAAGGGAAGAAAAGGGGAAGGATTGTGTTTCCAATGTTCATCTATACTTAAAGTTACATGAAACCTTTAATTAGAACTGGTATCATGTAAGCCATTCTTTCTATAGGTACTCATTCTGTTTCATTTAAAAGATTGGGAGAGCAGGCGTGGTGGTGCACACCTTTAATCCCAGCACTCGGGAGGCAGAGGTAGGAGGATCGCCATGAATTCGAGGCCACTCTGAGACTACACAGTGAATTCTAGATCAGCCTGGGCTACAGTGAAACCCTACCTAGAAAAAATAATAAATAAATAAATAAAAATAATGAATGTTAAAGAGGAAAAGATTACAAGAACAAGCTGGGTGTGGTGGCGCATGCCTTTAATCCCAGCATTGGGGAGGCAGAGGTAGGAGGATCTCCATTACTTGGAGGCCAACTTGAGACTACAAAGTGAGTTCCAGATCAGCCTGGGCTAGAGTAAGACCCTACCTCAAAAAATAAAAGAAAAAGAAAGAAAGAAAAACAAGGATTGTGAGAATAGACTACGCCTGTAGTTCTCTAGGCCATGGGCTTCAACAGAAAGTGACTTTCAACATTCACCTCCTGCTTCCAGTACTGACTTGAGGAAGTTTGTCAGAAAAAGGAAAAAATATCTCAGGGATCCCAGAAAGCAGGGGGCCGTAGATGGCCACTCAGCAAGTGAGGGTATTTGCTTTGGGAAAAATGGGTGCTTTTACTGGTTGAAAAAAAATTATAGGAGTCCTGTACATCTCTTTTAGGAAAAAGTGCTTAAAAAGATGAGTTCTGTGAAAAATGCTCTTTTCATAGCTCCAAGCACCCTTCAAGATTGCCAGATGTCAGCATGGTTTTACCAAGTTCCTTACCATGACAATTTTCCCTGTGGGGCTAGAATGTACTTCCCACAAGTGAAATCAAGGAGTGCCTGTGTCTTGTCTTTACCTGAAAATGTCTTGGGGTTACAGTCGTGACATGTCATCATCATTTAGAGAAACTGGAGCATCAGACTGTAAGAGAGCTGGCAGCAGAACCCCAAAAAGAAAACATACAATCAGTTACAAGGCTGTGTAAAAAAAAAAAAAAAACACTTTAGGACCAGCAAAGCAAGCAAGGTCTTGTTCGTTTATCTCCCCCAAGGCAAAACAGGGGCTGGCTCACCGTGGGAAAACCAAGTGAACTTCAGGCCCAGGTCTTCATTTCCAAGCCTCATCCCAAGAAACAGGCTTCTGGGTGGGGTGGGCCTGTAGCTCAGCACTTGCCTAACCCACATGAGGCCCTGGGTTCCGTCACTGGTACCAAATAGAACTTGTGGGCTTAGAACCAAAAGGCTGATCGCACTTTTTAGTGATGCCAACTCTTCTACAGAATCCTACTCCACAGTGGAAAATACCCCAGCTGCCCACTCACTGCAGGAAGGGCTACAGAAGGTGCAAACGTGTCCACTAAGCCTTCCTCTCATCCCATCCACAGAACATTTGCAGTCTAGCCCGCACTGAATGCAGTTAAGAAAACACTAGAAAGGAAGTGAAATGAAATGGAAAATCACTCTGGAGGCCTCTAGATTCATTCTACACTTTCTGATCAGTGAAAACATCCTCATTTCCCTTTTAGTCAAACTTAACCATGTCTTTTTTGTGGACTTCATGATTTCCTTCTTTATTTTACTATTTTTTTTCTCATACCTCTTTTGTGTTCTTCCTCTCTTTAATTCCAATATATATGTAACAGAGAGTGAGTATGGGCCTCCTGCCCCGTCAAACAAACTCCAGACACATGTGTCACTTTGTGCATCTGACTTTACGTAGGTGCTGAGGAATCGAACCCAGGTCATCAGGCTTTGCTGGCAAGAGCCTTTAACCACCGAGCCATCTCTCTAGCCCCTTAATTCCACTTTCAGTGAGTTCTTACAGTGAGCCCAATACAGACCAGGCCCAGCAGACACAAAGATGGTCACAACACCAGGGCTAAAGGGAGAGGACAGAAGAGGAGAGGTGACGGGGCTGGGGCTGGACAGGCACCCCATGAACGCATGTGCGGAGGAGAGCCCCAGGTGTCCTCTTCTGTCGCTCATCACGTCGTTTCCTTGAGATGGGGTCTCTCGCTGAATCCGGTGCGGCCCTCTCCAGTCACACTGAATCATGAGCCCCAGCTACTTTTCAGTCTCCGCCTCCCACAAAACTACGGTTATGGGCGTACATGTCCATGCTCAGCTGTTTATGTGGGCACTGGGGAATTGAACTTAGATGGACTAAGGCGGTTTCAGGTCCTCTTGGGCCTTCATTCTCATGCAGCAAGGAAGTTTACCCCTTGAGCCAGCTCTTACCCAACCCCGAAAATTTTTTTTGTGGTTTTTATTTTATTTATTTGACAGAGAAAGAAGGAGAGAGAGACAGACAGAATGGGCACGCCAGGGCCTCCAGCCACTGCAAACAAACTCCAGATGTGTGCTTTCTCTTGTGCATCTGGCTAAAGTGGGTCCTAGGGAATCGAACCTGGGTCCTTTGGCTTTGCAGGCAAACACCTTAACCACTAAGCTATCCCTCCAGCCCAGGTTTTTTTTTTAATTTGAGAGAAAGCAAGACAGAGAGAGAGAAAGAGAGAGAGGCAGATAGAAAGAGAGAGAATGGGCCTCCAGGACCTCCAGCCATGGCAAATGAACCCCAGTATATCTGGCGTGGAGTGAGTACTGGGGAATCAAACCTCAGTCCTTAGGATTTGCAGGCAAGAGTCTTAACCATTGAGATAGCTCTCCAGCCCTGAAAAAAGTTTTTGGCTTTTTTTTTTTAATTTATATTTTTTTGGGGGGGAGGTTCGAGGTAGGGTCTCACTCTGGTCCAGGCTGACTTGGAACTAACTATGTAGTCTCAGGGTGGCCTCGAATTCTCGTCGATCTTCCTATCTCTGCCTCCCAAGTGCTGGGATTAAAGGCATGCACCACCATGCCTGGCTAATTTATTTATTTATTTTTATTAAAAAACATTTTATTTATTATTTATTTGCAAGGAGGAAAGAAGGGGGGAGAGTTAGGGATGGGGAAAATGGGCATGCTAAAGCCTGGTGCCATTGCAAACAAACTCCAGATACATGTGCTCTTCTACATTCAGCATTATGTGGTTATGGGGAAATCAAACAAAGGGCATCAGGCTTTGCAAGCAAGTATTCCAAACTGCTGAGCCATCTCTCCAGCCCACAAAGTTTCTTTTTTTTAATTTAATTTAATTTTTTTTAATTTTTATTAACATTTTCCATGATTATAAAATATATCCCATGGTAATTCCCTCCCTCCCCACCCCCAAGGCTAATTTATTTTTAATATTTTAATTTATTTATTTGAGAAAGAAGCAGAGTGAGAGAATGGCATGCCAGGGCCTCTAGCCAATGCAGATGAACTCCAGATGCATTCACTACCATGTGCATCTGGCTTATGTGGGTTCTGGGGAATCAAACTTGGATCCTTAAGATTTACAGGCAAGCACCTTAACCACTAAGCCATCTGTCCAGCCCCTACCGGAAGAACAAACTGAACAACCTGGTTAAACAGCTAGGAGGGTGTGGCTAAAGCATTTGCACCAATCTCAGCATAGCCTTTCATGTATATAAAGAACTGTTTTGGGTGGGGCATGGTGGCACACTCCTTTAATCCCAGCACTTGGGAGGCAGAGGACCGCCATGAGTTCAAGGCCACCCCGAGACTACACAGTGAGTTCCAAATCAATCTGGGCTAGAGTGAGTCCCTGCCTTGAACCCCCCCCCCAAAAAAAAAGAATTGTGTTTTGATCTGGAGAGATGGCATAGAAGTTAAGGCGCTTGCCTGCAAAGCCTTAGGACCCAGGTTCAGTTCCCCAGTACCCACATAAGCCAGCTGCACAAGGTGGCACATGTGTCTGGAGTTCTTTTGCAGTGGCTAGAGGCCCTGGTGCCCCATTCTCCCTCTCCCTCCCTCTCTCTCTTCCTCTCTGTCTCAACTAAAGAAATTAATAAAATATTTTTTCAAATTGTGTTGGCACCAATCACAGGCCTTCTTGCCTGGCCACTCAGGGAGGTGCGCCCTCTCCAACTTGGGCGAAAATTGCTACATTATCATCTAGAGGTCACTGAAGCTTGTCTTGCTTAAAGTGCCGCTTTCCAAGGCTAGCTAGCCCAAGCTGTCTGGAGTGGCTGTTTCTGAATCCAGTCTTTAGCCATAGTTGTGGTCTTCTAAAGCTGCTGGAACAAAATGCCCAGCATAGGCTGCAATGAGAGTAAACTAGTTACCAGCCGGGGCGGGGGCGGGGGCGGGGGGTGACTGACTGACAGCTCCCTGCTCAGGGCTGCCGGGTGTAAGCCAGGTGTCTGTCTGCTGCAACTCAAAGGCCTAAATGACCCACTCTTGATAATTTTTTTCATTCACAGAAAAGAAAAAAAGGCAAATAAAAACAAAGCTTGCAAAACTAACATTCTTAACAGCATCTACCAGTGCTTAAAAGCCTAACTCCTGCCCCCGTACCCTAGAAATAACTGGGTCCCTCCATTCTCAGCGTGATGAGCTGCAACCCAAGACTCAAGAGGCTGAGTCAAGAAGATTGTGAGTTCTAGGCGATCCTGGGCTACCTAAAACAAATGTCCCCAGAGTACATAAGTAGATCATTAGAGTAGAGTCACTCCATCTGATGACAAATTGCAAAATTACTTTTCTGTTTCAGAAATGCTTCCCAGTTTTTTACTCACTGCCTAGTTTGTATGTTAAGATCCTCCCTGACCATTAATTTACCAGCTCTTACAGCTAATGGAAACAACCTCCCACTCACTTCCCCATTTGTTCAAGGATCGGAGAAAATGCGTGTCTTTCACCAGCTCCCCATTCGTGTCTATCTCTTCTAGCCTAAAATAATCCTCAGAAGCTGATTAAATAAGTCAAGATTTATATAAACAATTTGACTCTCCTGTCTCAGGACTGGAGTTAATCTAGACAAAGATGGAAACACAAAGAACACATTCTTGTGTTTATCCCCTTGAAGGAAAAGTCCTGTTGTATACTTGCTCTGTGACAAGAGCATTGGTCTGTACCCACAATCAGCACTCAGAGAAAAGGGAGCATTTTGCTTTGCAGCACATTAATACAGCTGCTTAACTTGGCTGTTTATTCACAGTGATGTCTGGCATTGCTCTTGTAGGTATTTAATTAAGATTTGTCACTTGCTTCTAAAATAACCTGTTAAAATGTTATGATAATATATTATTTTTTTGTTCATTTTTATTTATTTATTTGAGAGCAACAGAGAGAGAAAGAGGCAGAGAGAGAGAGAGAGAGAGAGAGAGAGACAGAGACAGAGAGAGAATGGGTGCGCCAGGGCCTCCAGCCACTGCAGACGAACTCCAGACGCGTGTGCCTTGTGCATCTGGCTAACGTGGGTCCTGGAGAATCAAGCCTCAAACTGGGGTCCTTAGGCTTCACAGGCAAGCGTTTAACCACTAAGCCATCTCTCCAGCCCTGATAATATATTATTGATCACTTGGGTATCATGTAGCCTAGGCTAGCCTCAAACTCACTATACAGCCAAGGCTAATCTTAAATTTTTGATACTCCTGCCTTCCCCTCTCAGATGCTAGGCTTATACGCATGTACCACTATGCCCAGCCTTAGAAATCACTTCTTGAATCTTATCTAGAACTCTTACAAGTTACAAGGGATCATTATAAATACTTATATTAGAGTTAAGTTTACCTCTTTTTGTTCTGGGGAGGATGAAGGATTACCTACTGGATGTTTTTTAAAATTTTTTTTTTGGTTCATTTTTATTTATTTATTTGAGAGTGACAGAGAGAGAAAGAGGCAGAGAGAAAGAGAGAGAGAGAGAGAATGGGCGCGCCAGGGCTTCCAGCCACTGCAACCGAACTCCAGACGCGTGCGCCCCCTTGTGCATCTGGCTAACGTGGGTCCTGGAGAACCGAGCCTCGAACGGGGGTCCTTAGGCTTCACAGGCAAGCGCTTAACCGCTAAGCCATCTCTCCAGCCCTACTGGATGTTTTTGGTTTTAGCCATTAATTAAGTATGCCAGCTGCAGGTCAAAGAAGTTAGATTTGAGATCATCAGAAATGATATTTTCTGATTCCCTCTCCCCATTTCTTTTAACTTTGAATACCTCATCTTAGATGTGCTGCCTGTTAGGTTTGTTTCATCTAATATAGATGAAATTAACATAATGTGATGAATGTAAGAGATATGAAAAGGTATTACCTTATGACATATTTGACTTTGACTATCATGTACGTGATGACTTCATGAAAATGTATGATTTTTGTGTGTGATGAGTTCAAAGAAATGTATGGTTTTTGTAGTTCATCTAGCTTTTTACTGGTGCTAGGGTAAGCAGAGCTCAGGTCAGCTTTCTATATTCTGTGTACGTTTGAGACTCCCACTTCAAACAATAAGCAATAGTGTGAGAATTGTAGTATGCCTGGAGACTTGGACAATTTTAACAAACAATTTTTAATTCAAAATTTAAACCTCTGCCAGTGAGATTTCTTCTGGTTGCAGCCTCCTATTCTACACTGGAGGTATACACAGTGGGTTTTGCCTGTCATCATGTGACTGTTTTAAGCACAGTGTTCTTAACCCTTTCCTTATGGCAGTGATGATATCTAACCGTAATCTCTACGATCTCATTCGAGACTAGTTTCATGGACAGATCTGAGTTGTGGGTTTTTTTTCAAGAACAATGTTAAATGGTAAGGAGGTGTTATAGCTTCTATTTTTTCCAACATTGGAGATTTATTGACACAAGAATGTCACCACAATGAAGATAGGGATTGAAAACACCAAGTGGCAAAACTGTGAACCTGAATTAAACAGACAGAAGTCCCTTAGCTCCAGACTCTTTATATGTGAGATGATAAGCTTCCTTATCATTTAAGCCCATTTGAATTGACATTTTTAGTAACTGAAGTTGAAATCACTCACTGACACATAATAATAAGTTCAGTACTCTACAAACAGACGTAGGTGCTCTTGTGGAGAATAAACACAAATCCAATTTAAGTGTTACTGGAGTCAGAGTAGTTCCCTAGAGTTACTCAATTTTTAAACAGGCCGAAATGTTGGGGAAAGCCGTCCTTTCTCCAGCGAGATGTTAGTGAGTCACCTGTGGAAAAACACAGGGAAAAGAGTCCATTCCCTTTCAGGAGGGTGAAAGGATTAATGTAAAACAATGAAATAAGATTTTAACGTCTTTCTTCAAATGTAAATAAAATGTTCAGTTATAACGACTGTACTCGGACTGGGGAGATGGCTCCACAGTTAAAGGTGCTTGCTTGCAGAGCCTGTGGATCAGTGTTAAATTCCTCAGTACCCATCTAAAGCCAAATGCACAAATGGCACATGCATCTGGAGTTTGCAGTACAAGAATCCCTAGCATGCCTATTCTCATTCTCTCTCTACTTGCAAATAAATAAAGAAAATATTTTTAATTTAAAAACCAAAAGCACCACCTAAAACAAACAAATGAAAAAAACACTGTACCTGGAATGTCAATAAATCAAACTTCAACAAACCAGGTGTGGTGACACAGACCACACTAATCCCAGAGCTGAGGTAGAGTCAGCACAAGTTTGAGGCCAGATGTGACTATAAAATAAGTACTGGGTCAGTGTGGGCTAGAGTGAGAACCTACTTCAAAAAAGAAGAAAAGATGAAGGAAGGGGAAGAAGAAGGAGGGGAGGAAAGGGAAGAAGAAGAAGGGGAAGGGAAAGAAGGGGAAGAGGGCTGGAGAGATGGCTTAGTGATTAAGATACTTGCCTACAAAGCCAAAGGACCCAGGTTCAATTCCCCAACACCCATGTAAAATCAGATGCACAAGGTGACACACATGTCTTAAAATTCCTTTGCAGTGGCTAGAGGCCTTGGTGCACCCATATTCTCTCTCTCTCTCCACCCCCCCTCTTTCTCTCTGTCTGCATCTCTATCTCACTTTAAAATAAATAAATTAATTAAATATTTTTAAAAAGAATAAAAAAGTCAACAATGTAAACTAAATGAAATCAAGCTAAGTGTGTTTGTTGACCACAACATAATTAAAGTAGTAATTAATACAGAATATATTTAGAAAATTCCCAAATATTTCAAAATTAAGTAATACAACCATGGATCAAAGAGAAAATTACAAGGGAAATCATATCTTTTTTTAATTTTTTGCTTATTTTTATTTATTCGAGAGCGACAGACAGAGAAAGAGGCAGAGAGACAGACAGAATGGGCTCCCCAGGGCCTCCAGCCCCTGCAAACGAACTCCAGATGCATAAGCCACCTTGTGCATCTGGCTTACATGGGTCCTGGGGAGCGGAGCCTTGAACCAGGGTCCTTAGGCTTCACAAGCAAGTGCTTAACCACTAAGGCATCTCTTCATCCCCGGGAAATCATATCTTTAACTGAATGGAAATAAAAGCACAACATATTGAAATTGCTCTAAGCAGTGCTTAGAAGTAAGTTTATAACAGTAAATGCATAAATGTTATAGTAGAAGATATTAAGTATCACAAAACAGTTATCTACATTTCTATCTCAAGAAGAAAACACAGCCTGGGAGTGTAGTTCAGTGGTACAGAATTTGGCTAGCATGTACAAACCCTGGGTTGGAGCCTCATTATTCTAGGAAAGAAGGAAGAAGGGATGGAAAGAAGGAAGGAAAGTTAAGAAGTAACAAAAACTGGAAGCCATTTTTTTCTAAAAAAAAATGGTAATGATAAGAGCAGAAAGCAGTGATATTTGGAACACAAACCAGCAAAGAGCAATAATATTAGTGAACAACTGAACTTTTAGTCAGCAGTCGCAGTGCCGTGGATAAGCCTTACTGCCACTGTGCAAAGCTTAAACTTTCAAAAGGTCATGAAAACTAGTCAGGCTGAAAAATTTTAAGACAGAGACAGTAAAGGAAAATATCAAGTACAAAAGTGGTGATGTGACATCATCAGAGATTCTAATGATATCATAAACAATTTTGTACCTATAAATTCTACAACTTAGCTGAAATCAATTTTCTTAAAAGGCACAAGCTATGAAACTTAGGAAGAAATCATCTTAATGCTTCCTAATCTATCTAAGAAATTGTACATGCAGTTAACTTTTTCCAGTAAGAAATATTTCAGGCTCAGATAGTGTCACTGAGCTTTTAGGAAAGAAATCATGTTAGTTCCACACAAATTATTCCAGAAAACAGTAATATGGACTAGGAGCTAGGTGACCTTTTTTTCTGGTAGGTAGTCAGCTTAGGGACTGACCCACACAGAAACTTGTAGATGCTGCCTTGCCTGCTCTGGAAAGACTAGAACTTAAGTGTGATCCAGTCTTACCCAAGATGGCTATAAGCATCAACTTCAAGGTCAGCTTCCTGCTTCTTCCTCAACTTTTACCAGTCTTGACACAAGTGGGCTAGTCCTTCCTGAGTCGGTCTCTTGAGCCCACCAACCAATAGGATCCTTCCCTTACACACCTCAGTATGGTGACAGGGATCGTTCTACTTGGATGCCAGACTCTTAAACGGGCCTGAAACTTTTGTCCAAGTGCCTTTTTACCACTTCCCTTCGGACCTCTTAGCCCTTATGTGAGGGGGACCTTTTCAGTCTCCCCTCCTCCTTCCAAGCCTAGCTGGGAAAGAGGAGAATTTCTTTTTGTCTGAGTGCTTGACTGGTTTCCACATGTGTGAGCCCCTTCCTTGGAGAGTTCTTTCTCTGAGAGAGAGCTCTCCCTATGTGATCATGGAGAGTGTCTCCGTCTCTCCTCCCCTTCCTCAGCCAGGATGGGAAGGGGGAGAATGTCTCTTGGTTTGGGCTTTCCTTCTTTGCTTTTCCTCTTAATCCTAACTCTCCATAAAATAAGCCTCATAATTCATAATTTGCCCTCCTCTGAATCCACGTTTTCATTTCTTTCATAACTTGGACAAGGAGGACCTGAAGGTCCATGAACCTGAGGGTTTTCAGCGTCTTTATGGAGATCTGATCCCTCCCAGAACCCCAATCCTGCATTAAAATCACCAGTCTAAGTTAAAACTAACAAGTAATAGCACTAAATGAAAACTGTAAAGATGGGATGGAGAGATGGCTTAACAGTTAAAGCACTCGCTTGCAAAGCCAAAGAACCCCCCTACAATTCCCCAGGACCCAAGTAAGCCAGATGCTCAAAGTGGAGCATGTGTCTGGAGTTTGTTTGCAGTGGCTGAAGGCCCTGGTGTGCCCATTTTCTTTCTCTCTCTCTCTCTCTCTCTTTCTCTCTCTCTCTCTCTCTTGAATAAATAAAAATAAATTTTAAAAAAGCTTTTTTACAAAAGATCATTTGACTTGTTCTGTGGAAATTCCCGCTTAAAAGATTGCTTTTACTATTATTATTATTAGTTACTACTATTACTGGTCCTGTTGGGATGGAATCAAACTCAAGGCCTCACACTAGTCTTATAACCTAGTCCCATCTAACCTCACTCAGAGCTCATCCAGCATAAAAAGCCTTCTTCCTGGACTGTTTGTCACAAACAATTCCATGCAGTTGTTTACATTGCAGCTGTCTGAGGCAATAGATAACAGAGTAAATAATAAGGTAGCAAAAAGGCTTAAAAGGAAAATTTGGAGATTAAGAGGTCTACCAGAGCCTCTGAAAGCCTCTAACCTACTTACCTGAATCTAGAAATTCATGATACCCCGTGTGCTTGCTGAGGAAAAGCCTGAGAGATTGACTTTAAAGTTGGATGAAAACAGGCAGTGAAGGATATGGTAGAGTTGTGCGTGCCCTAGGTCAGCGCTGTCGATGCCCGGGTTCAGTGTTATACGCCTGCTCCTCTACGCACTGAACATCCCAAACTGAAGATGGGAGATGTGTTGGTTTCAGCCATTTAAGGAAATCTCTGCGCAACTATTAGCGCACCATTAAATATTGTGGTTTGAATACAAATGTTCTTCATGGTCTCATCCTTTTCAAAACTTGGTCCCCAACACTGTTCGGCAAGATAGCAAGACCTCCAGCAGGTGGAGTCTCACGGGAGGAAGTAAGTTACTGAGGGCGTGCATTGAGTTTTCATAGCCCAGCTGCACTTCTGGGTTTGTGTCTGCCTCCTGGTTTTGGATTCAGTAGAGCCAGCTACGCAGGAGCCGCCTACTCCTGCGGCCATCATGCCTTTCCTACCACCATAGACGCTGTCCCATATAAGTCAAAATAAACCCTTCCTTCTGAAAGCAGCTAATCCACTAAGTAACTGGCTAATGATTTTAGTGACCACATAAAAAGAATAGAGACTTTGCAGGAAAAAAAAAAAACAGAAAATAGTAACAATAAAACCCCAAGAAGAAAGGAGAATCTGATTTTCAGAGTTGCTATATGAGATATTTGTTATTTGAATGTTGTTTTCAAAAACAAGTTCATTATTAGAAACGCAAAGACACATGGAAGCACGGATCATCGCCATTTTCAAAAAATAGTAGGGATAAAAAGGAACTTGCCTGCAAAGCCTAAGGACCCAGGTTTGATTCCCCAGGACCCACATAAACCAGATGCACATGTGTCTGGAGTTAATTTGCAGTGGCTAGAGGCCCTGGCACACCTATTTTCTCCCCAGTAAATAAATAAATAAATAAATAAATAAATAAATATATAAAAGATAGGGATTTTTCTAGGGATGATAATGCAGGACTATAAGCCCAACACTTGGAAAACTTAAGCAAGAGGACCACTAGTTCAAGGCCAGCCTGGACTAGATATTGATTCATAGGCCAGCCTAGATTGCATAGAGATCTTCTCCCAAAAATATGAAACAGAGACTTCAGAGTAAGATGGCGGCATAGGAGCCATGCCAAACCAGCCTAGGGAGGGATTTAAGTAAAACCACAGCAAAATACACTCTTCTTCTGAAAAGTGAAGGTGTATAGGTTTCTATTAGCCATAGCAGAGAAGCAGGAGAGACCAAAACCCACCAGAAGGGAGGAAAATGGCCAGGATCCCACTGGGGTGCTTGCGGCTCCAATCCATGTGATCCACAAACCTGCCCAGCACCATCTGCCCTGTGCCAAGCTGCAGGAGCAGAGACCAAGCAAGGAAACTCTCCAACCTCATCTGCCTCCTTGCAAAGTCAAGAAACCTGAAGGAGGGCTGGAGAGATGGCTTAGCGGTTAAGCGCTTGCCTGTGAAGCCTAAGGACCCGGGTTGGAGGCTCGATTCCCCAGGTCCCACGTCAGCCAGATGCACAAGGGGGCGCACGCGTCTGGAGTTCGGTTGCAGAGGCTGGAAGCCCTGGTGGGCCCATTCTCTCTCTCTCCCTCTATCTGTCTTTCTCTCTGTGTCTGTTGCTCTCAAATAAATAAGTAAAAATTTAAAAAAAAAAAGAAAAGAAAAGAAAAGAAAAGAAAAGAAAAGAAAAGAAAAGAAAAGAAAAGAAAAGAAAAGAAAAGAAAAGAAAAGAAAAGAAACTGAAGGAGAGACAGCAGAGATCAGCTGAGGAGCTGCTGAAATGAATACAGATGGGACAAGCTAGCAGTTCCAGCACAACTCCAGGCTTCCTGCACTCTCCCATCCCCCAGTCAACAGAACCACGACCCTCTAGAGAGGGCATTCAGGCCTGGTGGCAGGGCATCCAACACAGCTGATCAGAACGCCAGCTCCACAGCACAACACTGAGGTGGGCACTCGGCATTGGTGAGATTGGAAACCACCCCAAAAGGTAACAAGGCTGACTGACAAAAAAAAAAGCAGGCACATCGGCCTGCACTGGAAGTGCTAATCTGTCTTTCCATGTCAGGACAGGTTATGGCTTAGATACTCTTGGTTGGCTTTACCATTCTCAACTAAGATGCATTTGGGGGTTGACTATTGTTGCCTTTGATGCTTTCAGATTTCAATTCCAGTTGCGTGCACCCCCAGTGCATCTGGCTAACGTGGGTCCTGGGGAATCGAGCCTCAAACCGGGGTCCTTAGGCTTCACAGGCAAGCGCTTAATCGCTAAGCCACTTCCCAGCCTAGATAACCAAATGTTATGACAATTAATTCACGCGTGTGACTAAAAACAAGCTCTTAAGGAAACTAGGAATAAAGGGAGTGTTCTTAACCCATCAGGGGGAATCTATGAAAGGCCTGCAGTAAACATAAGACTCAGTGGTGAGGTACTGGTTGTTTTCCTCTCAAAATGAGAAGAAGTAAAAAAAATTCTTTGTTATCACTTCTAATTAAATTGGTAATGAAGGTTCCAGTCTATATGCAAGAAAAAGAAAGGAAGGCTATTTGTTTGTTTGTGTGAAAGTAATAGAAGAAACTCATGACTATCAATATAATAAAACCTAAGTAATCTCCAAAATTGTACTAGGATTGTTTTTGCTTAGTAACATTATACATAAAGTCCATATTCAGGGGGCTGAAGAGATGGCTTAGTGGTTAAGGTGTTTGCCTGCAAAGCCAAAGGACCTTGGTTCGATTCCCCAGTACCCATGTAAGTGAGTTGCACAAGGTGGTGCATGTGTCTGGACTTTGTTTGCAGTGCCTGGAGGCCCTAGCCCACCCATTCTCTCTATCTCTCTCTGTCTGCCTCTTTCTCTCTCATGCTCTCTCAAATAAATAAATAAATAAAATATAAATATGTTTAAAGTCCATATTCAAAAGTTAATTTGAATGAGATTTTCCAATAAAAAATTTGAAAAATTGTGAAAGGATATTTAAAGTAGCATCATGAATATTGCATGCGTTGGAAAGGGTTCAGTGGAAAAGGATGGGGGAGGGAACAAAAGAAAGTAATAAGAGAGAATTATTATCAAAATACATGATATTCATGATTGAAAACGATCACCAAAAATTTAGAAAAAAATTTTTTAAAATACATGCTTTGGCATAAATCTAACAATATATCTAAGGTATTGTAGTGGTTTGATTCAGGTGTCCCTCATAAACTTAGGTGTTCTGAATGCTAGGTTCCCAGCTGATGCATATTTGGGAATTAATGCCTCCTGGAGGGAGTGTATTGTTGGGGGCGGGCTTATGGGTATTAAAGCCAGTTTCCCCTTGCCAGTGTTTGGCACACCCTCCTGTTGCTGTGGTCCACCTTATGTTGGCCAGGGGGTGATGTCCACCCTCTGCTCATGCCATCGTTTTCCCCTGCCATCGTGGAGCTTCCCCTCGAGCCTGGAAGCCAAAATAAACCTCTTTGTCCCAGAAGCTGCTCTTGGTTGGGTGATTTCTACCAGCAATGCAAACCTGACTGCAACAGTAAAGTGGTACCGAGGAGTGGGATTGCTGCTAGACACCTGAATGTGTGGCTTCAGCCTTTTTGGAACTAATTTTCAAGAGGAAAGTAGAAGGAGTTGAAACCTTGGCCTAAGAAATGCCTTGCAGTGCTGTAAGTACAGCTTGATGGACTATTCTGGTCTGAGCTGAAAGACCCGAAGGCAGTAAGAACTATGGACTGTGAGGTTTGGCTTATGAGGGTGAGAAAGAGCTTTGCTTGGACTGGGCTAGCAGTTTGTGTGAGAAGCTTGCTCTTATGCCCATGTCTTGAGAAGTTGTGCAGGGTTGCTTTGCTTAGAAATGAACTGGTGTGAGCAGAGGAATATGGCACAGAAAGAAAAATCTTTGGGTGAACTGCTATTCGTTCAGCTGCAACTGAGAGATTACAACCTTTGAGACTGGGCCAGCTGACCTGTGCTGGGGCAACAGAAAGAATGTCAACTCTTTAGAAGGGGCCTGAATGCTCAAGGAGTGTCCTGTTCTTCAAAGTCTGCTTTATCCCCCCCCCCCGGATTAACAAATTGGCACCCTCCCTGGTATCGTGGAGTATAAGAAATGCTGGAAAGAGGGTCATTGAGTTTGCAACACGGTCTTGTGTTCTGGAAATGGCCATGGGCAGTGTGAAGCGGGTTTGCTGGTTGCCTGCATATAGACCCTATGGGGCCATGAGGATGAACCATGGGCTACAGTGGAGACCCAGCGGAGATGCTGGGACCATGAGATGGCTGCTGAGGAGCTGCCGGCCCCGATGAAGTTTTCCAGGACTGTGAGTAGCCTAGCTGGAGGTGTGGAATTGGAATGCCAGAGACTTGCTGCTGGTTAGAATTATTGGACTTGAAGATTTGTCACTGGTTAGAGTTGCTAGACTTGAAGCTACAGAGTTTTATATTTGCCCTGGTTGTTTTAAATCTTGTCTTGGTTGAATGTTTCTTTGCTATGCCCAATGCCATCTTTTGCAGTGTGAATATTTATTCTGTGCTATTATGGGGTTTTTGAAGGGATTTTTTTTTGGTATTATGGCTCAGTTAAAAGATCTTGGACTATGGGGATGTATGAACATCTTTGGGATTGATAAAAACTATGGGGACTTTTAAGATGAGATGAATGCATTGTATTTTACATCATGTATGGATATCAGTTTATGGGGGCCAGGGGCGGAATGTGGTGGTTTGATTCAGGTGTCCCCCATAAACTTAGGTGTTCTGAATGCTAGGTTCCCAGCTGATGCATATTTGGGAATTAATGCCTCCTAGAGGGAGTGTATTGTTGGGGGCGGGCTTATGGGCTTTATAGCCAGTTTCCCCATGCCAGTGTTTGGCACACCCTCTTGTTGCTGTGGTCCACCTTATGTTGGCCAGGGGGTGATGTCCACCCTCTGCTCATGCCATCATTTTCCCCTGCCATCGTGGAGCTTCCCCTCAAGCCTGGAAGCCAAAATAAACCTCTTTTTCCCAGAAGCTGCTCTTGGTTGGGTGATTTCTACCAGCAATGTGAACCGGACTGCAACAGTATATATGCCAAAAACAACAAAACACCATCCAAAAGAAGCAAAATAAGATGTACATAAATGGGAAATGAGCCCCATTTGTGGGATTAGATATTATTTCTCATTTGGTCTATAATTCAATGCAAGTTCAATAAATTTAACAGCAAAGTTTTCTGTGGAAATCAATCACATGATTTGAAAATTTATATGGAAAAAACTAGGAGGAATATATATATATTCTTTATATATAAATAAAATATATATATAATATATGTACACATAAATGCCATGCATGCATGCATGTCTGTGTGTGTGTATGGCATGGTGGTACATTTTGTTAATCCTAGGATTTGGGAGGCAGAAGTAGGAGGTTTGCCATGAGTTCGAGACCACCCTGAGACTACATAGAGAATTCCAGGTCAGTCTGGACTAGAGTGAAACCCTACCTCGAAACCCCCCCCCAAAAAATAATAATGATATATTTATAAACTGGGGGAGATGGTTCAAGGGTAAAAGTGCTTGCTGTGCAAACATGATGACTGAATCCAAACCCCAGAATCCACATAAAGCTGGCAACAGCAGCAAGAGTCTATAATCCTAGATCTTTTACGGCAAGGTGGGAGGGAAAGACAGGAGAACCCGCAGAAGCTCACGGACCAGTTAGGCTGGCATACGCAGCAGTGAACAAGAGACCCTGCCTTAAAGCAGCAGGCAAGGACTCACACCCAAGGTTGTCTCTGACCTCCATGTGTGCACCTGCACTCACATGTACAAACACACACACGCTGGATGCGGTAGGGATGAAGGGACAGCTTTCTTTGTCCTCTTGAGAATTGCTGGGATGATGGGACAATAGCTACACAAATGGACTGCAGAGCACACGGTGGATGGCAGCAGTGTGCCTATAAGGAGCAGTGAGGTTCAGATGTGACTATTCCCTCTTTACGTGAGCCAAGGACATTGGGAATATAGGCAGTTTAGAGGGTGAGTAAATGATTATGCGGGGAGTGAGTGAACCCTGACACAGAAATTTAGCTTGTAAAATGAGTCTCTTTGGAATCTGAATGTTCCCAAGGGCCAGCACTGTCTCGTGACAAAGTCCATCTAGGTGTGGCTGCATTCCTCAACTTCCTTTTCTATAATATATGTGAGACTTGGGGTGGAGATGGAAGGCAATCATGTTCTTTGAGAAGGTTTGGTGGACTTAATACAGATGAGGAAATACCAGTTTTCATACTAAAGCTGCCCCTTTAGAGGAATGAGAAGGTAAGGGCCAGAGATCTTGATTCTAAGACTGTGTTTCCAACTCAGCATGTCAAGGTTCCATAATGTGGGGGTCTTCTGAGTACCAATGGTATACTTTGGGAAAGCAGTTTGTTATTTCTTATAAAACTAAATATATATTTATTTCAACAATTACTGTACTCCTAGGCACTTATCCAAAACAAATAAGTATTTCTATTCATATGAAATCTGTATGTGAATATTTATAGCAATTTTGTTCATAATTAACAAAAATGGGAGACAGTCCAAATGTCTATCAATATATGAGCATATAAAAATTATATACCAGGGCTAGAGAGATGGCTTAGCAGTTAAGGCACTTGTTCGTAATACCACAGAACCCAAGTTTGATTCCCCAGGACCCACATAAGCCAGAGGCACAAGGGGTACACACAAGTTCATTCCAGTGGCTGGAGGCCATGGTGTACTCTCTCTCTCTCTCTCTCTCTCTCTCTCTCTCTCTCTCTCTCTCTCTGCCTATTTCTCTATCACTTTCTCTCAAATAAATAAATATTTTTTAAAAAAAATTATATACCAAATAGTGGAAAATCATCCAGTAACAAAAAGCCAAACTAATGGTGCACACAGCATGGATAGTTCTTAAATACTGAGTCAAAAAAAAAAAAAAAAAAAGCCATTCCTCAAAAGGCTACATACTGTAGGAGTCCACGTAAGTGAAGGTCTAGAAAGGCAAAACCACAGCGACAGAAAACAGGCCAGTAGTTACCAGGGGCTAGAGATAGGAATTGTCTAAAATAGAATGCAAGGAAATTTGAGGGTGTAAAGATTTCCCTGCATCTTAAGTATCAGAAGTTTACACAACTACATGCATTTTCCAAAACCCTAGGGGATGGGAACAGGAAAGTAGCTCTGTGATAGTACACATGGCTAGCATAGGTGAGGCCCTAGGTTCCATCCTCAGTACCAGAAAAAAAAAGAAAAAAAAAAAAAACAAATTAACTCCTAGAATCCCAGGAGTGGTGATTTGCATCTCACTGTTAAAGCATAGGCGTCCTCAAACACAAATGACAACAGCTGGCCTTACATTTGCTCAGAAAGTTGAGAGGAGTTTTACAGGCGATGGAGTGTTGAGCTGATGAGTGTGCCAGGCATTGAGACCCGCTTCTCCCTGTGAGCCTGTGTACTGGAGACATGCCCGTGAGGAATACACTGGCAACCGCAAACCAGATAATAGGGTGCGTCCTTCTTGTTAACGAAGATGGTCTTTGTGTGAACATGTTTGTGAAAACCAAGCCCATCTCCTGAATCATGGCCCACAGCACAAGAGAATGTTCATTGCCTAACATAAGAGTTTTCAGCTTTTTTGCCCTAAAAGCCATTTGAATCTGGTAATAAAACCAGCTGTCAAGTAGCTTCCTCCTGTTTTGTTGAGCTGTTTTTTTTTTTTTCTTTTCTTATTCCCCCACAGGGATCAAGCCAAATAAAAATTTCAAACAACTTTAAAAAGAAATAATTCACTTCTAAGAACACATCCTTTTCTGTATTGAATTTTGCTTGTGCCTCTGGCATCATCCTATGACATTTCTGAATGGAGAAAGCATGGATGGCTCGCTTCTCCCACCAGGGTGGGCAGGTACACCTGGCTGAACATGAGGCTAGAAATAACTTCCCACCCCAATGGGAGGATTTTCATTTCTTCCAGTCCTGGCAGAATCTTTTTGTCATCCAAAGGATATTTGTTCCCTCTGATTATGGAAAGTTTTTTATTGTTGTTTTGTTTTTTTTCTACAACAGAATACCAGAAACTGGTTTGTTTGTTTATTTGTTTACTTATTTACTTATTCACTTATTTATTTTGGGGTGTCGTATGTGTGATGGATGTGTGGTGTATGCATGCATGTGTGTGTGTGTGTGTATGTAGGTTTGTGTGCCCCACAGGAAGATAGAGGGTATCCTCTGTCACTCTTCCAACTTATTTCCTTGAAATAGAATCTCTTGATGAACTTGGAGCTTGACACTTTGGGGTTAGATTGGCTGACCAGTGAGGCCCACTCGTCCTTCTGTCCCTTCCCCACTCCGTGCAGTTTCAGGCATGTGTGGCCATGCCTGACATCTTGTGCAGGTACTGGCGACCCGACACAGGTCCTTGTGTTTATACAGTGAGAGCTATTTCCCATGGAGTCATAACACCAGCCCCGATAATGGTTTGTTTTTTTTTTTTTTTTTTTTTGTAAAGAAATTTATCTCTCTGGAGTCTGGGAAGTACAAGAAGGTGGGAGAAGCATCTGGAGAGTGCTCTTGCTGTGTCCTAACAAGGCAGGATATGGCATGGGCAAGAGACAGAGAAGGGAGATGAGCCCGTCCTCTACCCTCCTTCACAGAACCTACCACAATGACAGCATCAAGCCATCCATGAAGGCAGATTCCCCCGTAACCTGAACATCTCAAAAAGTCCTCCCTCCCTCCCTCCCTCTCTCTCTCTCTCTCTCTCTCTCTCTCTCTCTCTCTCTCTTTCTCTCTCTGGGCTCTGAAGGGATTGAACTTGCAGCACATGAACTTTGGGACTCATTCCAACCATAGCAATATGGTGGGGGTGGGCGAACAGCTGCTAAGGTTAATGGTATCATTTATTTTCCTTTAGCCCGTTGTCTTTTGAGAAAAGTAATCTAAATGTTAAGTTATTTAAATAAGTGATATATTGAAATGTGCAAGTTTCAGATAATTTATCAAGACATGTGTTAGAAATAACATATGGCGATTTCTAACTAATGAAAGGTATCACCCATAACTGGAAGATTGTAATATTATTCTATTGTCTCATTATCTAAGTTCAAGACAGAAAACTAAGCTATTTTATTTATTTATTTATTTATTTTAGAGAGGGAGGGAGAGAGAGAGGAAGAGGCAAACAGACAGAAAGAGAGAGAGAGAGAATTGAAGTGTCAGGGCCCCTAGCCACTGCAAACAAACTCCAGACACATGCTCCACCTTGTGTATATGGTTTACATGGGTTCTGGGGAATCGAACCTGGGTCCTGAAGCTTTGCAGGCAAATGTCTTAACCACTAAGCCTCTTCTCCAGCCCAAACCAATATATTTTTAAAGCCTCCCATTTACAAAGTCATAGAGAGTAAGGACAAAATGGAGAGTGAGGAAAATCCACACCAGAGGGAATAATCTTATTGTTCTTTTCATAGTCTATACTGGAATGCTAGCTCTAACATGTGGGCTTCTGGGAAAGGTAACTTGGCAGGGAGGGGAAATTGCTGTGGTCAGTGGTTGGCTTGGAAACATCTCAACACCCTCCTAGTTGCTGTTGTCTCTGTTATCCTCACAGCAATCACTAGACACCATTGTTTCTGCCCAGCCTGCTGGTATTCCGCATCCTGCTCTGGACTCCCTTGCATTTGTCATCTTTTCCTTTCTGAGGTCTCAATACATCATCTCATTGTGCAGGCCTCAGCTTACTGTGTTGTGAAATTAATCTGTTTTCAGCACAGTTAAGAGTATTTCATTTTCTAACCTTCAGTAATCCCCTGTCACCTTTGGAATGATGTAAAAACTCCTCAGACTAGCTTTTGCGACTTCTCGGGATTGGACTGGTACCTTCTACCCTTCCAGCCCTGCCCAGTCTACCCTCTGTGTTCACACTGTATTCCATTACTCTGCCTGCAATCCCTACTCCCTATCTCTGTCTCTCCCACTGTACCCCATTTTTACAATTCGATCTCTAACCTGTTTCTTAATTTTAATTTGCTTATTTGAGAGAGAAAGAGGCAGAGAGAGAGAGAGAATAGGTGTACCAGGGCCTCTAACCACTGCAAATGAATACCAGATGCATGTGCTACCTTGTGCATCTGGCTTACATGGGCCCTGGAGAATTGAACCTGGGTTCTTCAGCTTTGAAGACAATGTCTTAACAGCTAGCCATCTGTCTAGCCCTCTACCCTGTTTCTAATGCTACCCAACCTTTAAACCCCAGCACACATGATCCCTCCCAGCTAGATGGGACTCTCCAAAGTTCTTAGTGCTCTTATTTTTTACACACTTGCCTATGTTGTGAACATGCTATGAATATATCCATGATTGCATTGTAAATCCTGGGAAGTCATCAAAGGAGAAATCCTGGCCGTCTCAACCTCAATTGAATCAGTACATTCTGTACTAGCTTGCTCAAGCTACATGCCCAGTTGATAGTGGTCTACTCATTCAGTGTATATCTACGAGTTTGGGTGGATAAATGGATGAATAGATCTGAAGTTGGAAATGGAAGAATGAAGACCAGATGCTTTGTTATTGCGATAAAGACAGCAAGAACACAACCGGGTACCTACCATTCAGGAAGCATGATAGACAAGAAAAAGTAGACAGAGACCTTGAGCCCACATGGGAACCGCAGCAGTTCTCAGCCTCATCCTTCCAAAAGCCAGACGGATCCATGAACTGTGACGTGTCACCGTCACGATTGCTTACAGTGTTTTCTTATTCAGGCGCACATGCTAACCAAGTAAACTCGGGCAGAAATATGGCCTTATAGTCTTAAAGCTATTGGCACAAACTGTGACAAGTATCATTTTTCCTACATAGGATTGGTTTTCTAAAATAATCAGATTTGCTCTTCAATAAAAGAGCTGAATTAGTGGGGTGTGGTGACACATGCCCTTAATATCAGCACTCAAGAGGCAGAGGTAGGAGGATCTCTGGGAGTTCGAGGCCAGCCTGAAACTACATAGTGAATTTCAGGTCAGCCAGGACTAGAGTGAGACCCTGTCAAAAAAAAAAAAAAAAAAAAAAAAAGAGTTGAATTAACAAATATAGATACTTGAATTATCTCACAAAAATATGAAATTATTTTGTCTTAGCTCCTTCTTGGTGTACTTTACTTTTTAATGTCTCATAGGAATGGTGGGCAAATGTGTCCTAAATCCTTAAGATCTTGGGATGAAAGTATCCTAAGCACATTATATCACTATTGAGTGATACTGTTTGGGGGAAGAAGGCCACAGAACAAGTAGAAATCCATCTATCAGAGATGCACCTTGGAAAAGGCATATTTGCAAAGATTCATGGAGCACTGGGCACTCAGGCTGGTCACCAAGGCCTGAATCTACATGCCCCTTTGAGAACCCCGTCACCCACGCAGAAAGGAGTCTGTCTGTTCTCGTGTTGCTCAGCCAGTGAAGGGCTTCATCACTTGGCTCCTCACTGAGCCACATGTGAGCAGACATCCTTTCTCCACCATCTTCTACTAAAACATCACGAGGTAATTTTGGAACTATGACTGTTTTACTGGATGCCATATAAGTAGCTTTTACTTGTAGTTAATCAAAAATTGATCAATGTGACTCATGACCACAGCTCTGAGTGAAGTCAGAAACATGAAACATCTTTCCGGTGCCTTAGTCACTTCTGTTCCTCAGAGCCGATGCTCCACATCTTCATTTTAGCAAGGATAGTATTGTTTTCTAGTTACTCACAAGCACCCTTTGGGACATGGAACTTCACAGGTGAACAGTGAAGGATCATAAGCACTCCATGTGTCATGGTCTTATTCATAGTTCTGTCAAGACTATGAACCTGGAGGGACTACAATGTGAATAATGAATTCTCACTTTTTTCTCCCTCAAGATACCTAGCACAGAATCTGTGAAAATGACCCACACACCAGAACAGCACATAAAAATGCACAAACATGCATGCTCACATGCGCACATAGGCTTATTAGTTACTAATATATTGGAAGGGCTCTTTGACTCACCAACTTCTAGGCTTGTCAATCATGAGTCTGATTTTTTTTTCTCCACTCAATATAGCAAATTCCAATATAATTATAGTGATCCAGAGGGAAGCATGACCTACCCATGTGTATCCAATGGTTACCTGGTGTGTTTTGTATAGTTTTATATAGTACTTGTAGTTGGATAGTCAATTGTACCACTAAGCAAATTTCTATCTAATCTTTTATCATCAATAGCTGTTGACTGAAAACATCCCACTGTTCATATAACTTTAGTTTTTATTTAGTCATTCGTATTCAGTCTGATTTGTTTGTACTGACTTTTTTCTGTTAAAAACCACATGTGGAAAAAATTTAAAACTTTAATTTTAACAGTATCTAAGGCCATGAGAAACAAAGGTTCAAAGGCCAAAATGGAATATAGGTTGAGCGATTTCTGAGATATAAGACCTTTGACCTGATTACTCTACCTCTCAAAACTTCACTTTTTCTCAGCTATAAAATGAGGACAATAATAGTACACACCTCTTAGAAATAAGGTAGCGATCGTGTGAGATAATATATGTAAAATATCTAGTGTAGAATAGGAAGCATTAGTTTCATTGCTCTTCTGCCCTAGGGTTAATAACCCCAACACTCAAGCAGTGTCTGTAAAGAGTAGCAATTTAAGAACATTTTCCAGGCACTAAAAGCAACTTCCCTACCATGGTCTGTAAAGCCCTGCGTGAAGAAGGGCACCTCAAGTTCATCGCTTGCCCCTGCCACCCTGCATCCCCTCAGCGCCTTTACACATACTGGCCTCGTCCCTGTTTCTCCAACTCACTATGACTCTCCCACCTCAAAGCCTCTTCAATTACCCTCTTCCAGGCCTACACTGTAGAATATTCTAGACCTTCCTTCACCTGGGCAACTTCTACTCAACTGTCATAACATTTATTTCATTCATGAAACTGCGAACAAATAAATGAATGATGCAGGAGTATGGCAATTACATGTTATATGCTGAGTTCTTCTATGGCACTGACAACAGACATATTGAGTAAACATTTATTTTTGGAAAGCAAGAACATCCCACAAAGCAAGTATCAAATTCTAGCTTGTTCCAAGTGTTCTGAAATGGTGACTCCATGAAGAACATGGGCAGCTTGGTTGTAAGAGACTTGCAGCTCTTTCCTAGTAGCCTGGTGCCCTTCCATGGGGTGTAAATGCCCACAGCAGACATGCTTCAGCTATGTTTCAGGGACCCTGTGGCACACTTCCAAGATCCCAGGATGATGCCTCAAACCTGGAACCCAAACCTAATGTTTGATCCCAGGGATATGCTATGGCCCCAAATGACCACCTCAGTGAGTTCTGGGTTCCCACATTCCCTATTACCAATAACAAGAGTCTTAAGCTGGTCTTCAAGGGCATTGGATGGCCAGATGCTGTGTTCATAAGAATTATAACCACCAGTCTCATGATCAGTGCAAATTGATTCTCTGGAGTAGTCTGGAACATCAAAGGATATACTTGGAGTTCCAGAAAACCTGGTAACCCACACATGTATATGGAGACTATGTAATCACGTGATTGAAAGGCAAAAAGTTCTTACCCATCACCAGCAGCATCTTTCTTCATGTGTGGTGGCAAAAATGCCCATTACTAGCATGACATTCGTTCAGGCCAGCATCATACATCAGGTCACCTATCTCGAAACATGAACCTTTATCCCACTGACTGCTCAGTCTTTTCAGTCACAAGCATCTCTTCATGCAGTCATTCCATTCACTGCTTTCTCCAGATGGACTTGTCTTGGCCAGACTGGAGAAGGCACAGATAAGAGAAACAGATTTTCTACAGCTCAGGCACTTCGGTCACAGGTCCCCCATGTGCCTAAATACCTCGTAAGTCCTGAACACTGGGGCTCAGGTGAGTGCTTAGCTATAACTCTCTAGCTCAGAAGGAAAGGAGAAGTTGCGAAGGGCATTGCCTGTACGCTGGCACCTTGTTCCTTCCCTTTTTACCGTGGGTCTATAAATGGTTAAACCACCTGAGCAGGCAGGAGAAGTTTTCTGCCTCCTGTAAAGTTTGGTTCCTGAAGGCAGATTTTTTTTTTTAAACCAGCAAGTGTCAGATAATTGGAAGGGTGGAGTACGGCTGCAAGCCAGGGCACACCTTTGTCAGGACTTGTTTGGAAGCAAAGCGCTGGAAGAAACAAGAGGAAGAAAAGAAGTGAACATTTTTGAAAGATCACTCAGCTCTAACACACCTTGGCTTGGTCTGGATAAAAAAAAAAAAAGTGAGCAGTGAAAATTTCTAGAAGAAAAGCGTCAGGGGAAGAAAGCAAGAAGGGAGAAGTAGTCAAAAGTTGTTTCCAGCTCCTCCAAAACCTCAAGGTAGGTGAGTAACAGAAAAATGAGCTTCCTCCCTTTTTCTAAGACTTTAAAGTTTGCCATTCAAACTTTAAACCTTTATAAGAAGAAATAAGGTGTACTTCTGTCGTGTCTAGAGTCTTGGTTGAAGTGGCTCCTTGGTCATAAATGAGGACTTGGTGTGTGCGTTCTGTCTAGGGTTGGCCTTTGAAAGGAATAACTATGGAAGATGCGTGAAGGGGAAGGAGATGGCCAGTCAAGAGGTGCTGCGCTCTAGGGGCAAGGGTTGTGTCTGTATTGTCAGTAATGTAAAGTGGCTTATAAATCATTTTATTTAGAACATAAAGGGCTTGTAATTCCTTATCTCTGGCCCCCAACTTCCTCTCTTGCTGTCTGGCTTTCCCCTCCCTCTGTCTCCTTCTTCCCACTAGACAGCAGAGAATGACTGGGGGGTGAAGTTCACGTGCAGGTGGATGAGGGACTTCTGTCACTGATAGGCTCATATTTAGTTCTAAGGGCTGGGTAGACACTGCTGTTTATCATGTCGTAAATTCACTACTTTTCCCAATCTAAATAAAATGAAAACTTCAAATGGTCCAACTGGGTCAGGAATTTCTTAGAGTCAAATTTGGAGGAAGAAATAACAACAAAAATCCAGGCAGAGACAAAAAAAGTTTTTTCTGTGTATATATCTCACTAGCCCACCCAGCCCAACTCCCCTTACTTCCCTAAAAACTGGCTTTGAGGCTAGAATTACCAATTTAGATGTCTAACTGGACCATAGTGGTGCTAACCGATTATCATTTTACTTTTTGCTTCTTGAAGTGGAAGCGGACCTGTCTGGCACCTTCTTTCTCATCGGTAGGCCAAAAGTTGGATTTGCTAGATCCGTAAACTGTGGTGAGGTTTTCAAAAGGTGTTAGTTGGAAACGTGGAACTCCCCCCCCCCCCCCGCCTGTGTTCCCTTGGGCCGAGGCACAGAGCTGGGTGAGAACTAATCTAAAGCCTTTGCCCAGCCGCTGTTGAATGCCCTCAGAGAAGGCCAGGGCGGCTGCGCCCTGCAAAGCCCCGCATCAATCTGACCATGTCCAGAGTCAGTTCCAGTCAGCAGCCTGCTTCAAACTTGTACAAACACTCCTTTGACTGGGGAAACCAAACAGACCTCACAGCCAACCACATTTAGATTTGTACTGATGGGACAAAGTCTGTTGCCATCACTTGGCTCACTGGCAATTGTTAATGGCAGTAGTCACAATGGCCAATCAGTTGGCACAATAACAAAGTTAGTTTCCTCTCCTGCCCATGTGTGCTTGTGAGAATTGGGGTGACCAGATGTAGCGAATGGCGAATTCATCTCCAGGTAGTTTAGAGACCAGATCTCTACAATGTCATCCCTGGGCACTGGTGATCCCGGCCCTCAATCAGCTTGGCTTGTGGGTGATGCTGTCAGATCAACATCACTGGGTGGCTTTCTCATACTTTGATGGTTCCATTGTTGTTTGATTTGAACATTTAAAGTGCACAGAGATTGAATAACAGAAGCTGAAAAAACAGTAATGATTCCTTAGCAGAATATAGGGACAGTTGTCCTCATGATTAAGATCTAGAAAGAAACTTTTCTTTCTACTCTCTTCTTTGTATCAAGAAAGAAATGTTTCCTGTGTCTTCACAAGAGAAAGTCATTGTGATGGCAGAAAACAAGCACAAAGCAGGTGCTCACGGCTGAGGATGGGCACGTTTTCACGAAGCTCAGAAGGTTGCTGTCACGGAGTATGGAGAACAGTGCTTTACTAGCGCCTGGGAAATGCAGGGAGAGGGAAGAGATGAGGTTGGTTAAGAATTACAAAAGCACAGATGTACGGACCGATTCCACCGTCCTTCAGCACAGCGGGTCGCTACAATATAAAGAACTAAAAGAGATAACTTTGTTGGTGTCAGATGCTAAGTAATACTACGTGTTTAAGGAGATAGTAATGCTATTTACTCTGAGTGGATCATTGCATACATGCATATGTCTAGTTATCACTCTGGTCCCCAATCAATGTGTGTAAGTATTATGTGTCAACTAAAAGTAAATCTTTAAAAGATTCTTTGAAACTCTGGATGGAAATTAGTATGATTCTAGGACTGGAAACTTGAATGATGCGCTCATTCTTAGTGCAAGAGAAGCAGCCCAAACATCCAGGAAGTTAAAAAGTATGTTCTTTGACTGCGCTTCCATTACGTACATGGCACAGCTGAGGACTGCCAGGAGCGACAGGCTCGGGCACGAACGTGGGCAAACTCTCCTTTCCCCGACATTACATGTTAAAGCGCTACTAGCACTTGGGACGTTTTAGACAGGGGGACCAAAGTCCTACGAGAATGCCACAGGTCCCATGGGAGGATCCTAGACCAGGCTTGTGCCTGCACTCATCGTTGTCCATTAAATAGCTCCTGGAAAGTCTCCTCTTCCGTTTGGCTTAAAGGAATCCATCCCCCCGCATATCGCCGCCACCCTGAGCAGGCAGGCGGGCTGAGAATTCTGTATGGTGTGGGGCCCACTGTGTTAGGACTGCTCCACGCTAAGAGGGGGATGCCTACTTGATCCTGGTCCTGAGCCAGCTGCAGGCTCTACCCACAGTGTACCCTTCACCAAGCAGCATAGTGCTCGAGAAACAGCCCGAATACTCAGGAGGTTAGACAATCTCGAAGGAAGGCATTAGGGTTTTTTTTTTTAATATTTAATTTTGTTTATTTATTTGAGAGAGGGAAAGAGACTGTGACAAAGAGAGGGAGAGAGAGGGAGAGAATAGGCACGCCAGGGCTTCCAGCTACTGTGCGCAAACTCCAGACACATGTGCCACTTTGTGATTCTGGCTAATGTGGGTCCTGGGGAATCAAACCTGGGTCCTTTGGCTTTGCAGGCAAGCACCTTAACCACTAAGTCATCTCTCCAGCCCAGGCATTTGATTTCTTAGCAGATTGTCTTTTGTGCCTTCTGGAAGTTGGGGAGCCTGTGGAATTTTCAAACATTTTTATTAGAATTTAGGGAATAAGTGAAAGCACTAGAAATGTCTGCTATTTTATAGACAAAGAAAGAACAAAGGGCTAGAGAGGTGGTTTGGTGAGTAAAGGTGCTTGCTTACAAAACCTGGTGGCCTGGGTTTTGATTCCCCAATACCCAAGTAAAGCCAGATGCACAAGGTGGCACTGGTGTCTGGAGTTTGTTTACAGTGGCAAGAGGTCCTGGCATGCCCGTTCTCTCTTTCTGCTCACAAATAAGTAATAAAAATATTTTTTAAAGTTTTGGGGCTGGAGAGATGGCTTAGTGATTAAGGCATTTGTCTGCAAAGCCCAGGGACATGGGTTTGATTCTCCAAGTGGTACATGCATCTGGAGTCTATTCATAGTAGCTGGAGGCCCTAGTGTACCCATTCTCTCCCTGCCTTCCCCCCCCCCTTGAAAATAAGTAAAAATTATGATGATGATGATGATGGGGGTGGTGATAAAACAGAGAGGGTCTTCAGAAGTCCTGAAGGCAACTGTTTTGACTCAAGATTTCAAAGAAGGTATCTAGATGCAAGTAGACTGGATGGTGCAGTCACACAGGCTACAGCCAGAGACCACGTCACGGCCGCAGGTGCAGTCAGGGTCCAAGTGAAGCCTCTAGTGAAGCTAGACTTCTTTAGTAAATTGTTCATAAAGTCCCTCCTCTTTCTTAAAAATTTTGGGACTTGGGCTAGAAAGGTGGCTTAGCAGTTAAGGTGCTTGCCTGTGAAACCTGAGGACCCACATTCGGCAGGTGTGATACAGATGACTCATCCAGTGCTAAACCCTGGGCTTTCTCTTCTTGTCATTTTGATGAGTCTTGGGTGCCCCCAGTATTCACCACCATCTGTAAAAGGAAGGTTCTCCAACCAAAAGTGCAAACGACATTAATCAAAGGGCTCAAACATACACACATAGAAAGCTTTTTGATCTGCATAACATCTCCACTTAGCCAAAGAAAGAAAGCTTTTGTGTAGGGTCTTCCATATGAGTTTTACTCAGTTCTCAGTACCTGACATGAATTCCCTCCCACTGAGCATGTCTCATCTCTAATCAGAGAGCAGTTAATTACCCCCATAATTTATGTGCCACTATTGCCCCTGTGGGTACATCTTGCCTGACTGGCTGATTTTGTAGCTTGTGGGATCCACTGTTCACTCTGCTGGTAACCTTTGTCCTCCAGAGGCTCACACAGCGCTTTTCCGCACTATGACAGCTACATCGCTGGCTTCCACCTCTGTTCCAACTTGATTTCTCAATGTCCTATAATCAAAGCCTGTGATGTCTTCAACATCAGGGTCTTGCCATCTCGTGCTGGTAGAGAACCAAGCACTTTGGCAATGTGCAGCTCCTTCCCTTAGCTCAAGGTATCTCAGATCCAACTAGAATTTTTCCATGACACTTTATTCCTTACCTAGAGCTACACTTAAGCAACATCAATGAGCAAGAAGCTGGCACATTCCATCAGGCCCTAAAGCTAACTCTGCCAGTGTTAGTCCATCAGGTTAGTGAGCCACTAGTCACATGGGGTCTTGGTTTTTAGCAGAGAACTCACTTAGGGCCACATTAGGACTTTCATGAAACCTGGATGCTTTCAGTTTTTGTGGGTCTCTTCCTCCATTTAACAGAGAAGTTCTTAGGAGACTGTAATCCAGATTATATTATTTTTATTTTTGATTTTAAAAGAAATCCAAACTTTTTACAACTCCTTCCAATGTGCCATCAGCCTAGGAACTACATCTACTTTGCCTAAGGGATAAGGTGGCCCGAAGTCACGGGGCAGGTGAAGGAGGCAGGATGGAGCTCAGCAAGAGGCACCTGGGTGGAAATGGCCCCTATTCTAGAATCCCAGCTGAGCTGCAACCAATGGATAAACTAGGAGGGTGGGAGGGCTAGGAGAGGGGACAGCATCAGGAAAAGAGAGTTTCAAGCCCTTCTAGAAGCTGGTTCCAGGCACCATGGCAAGAGCCTGGCTGGAATGGGGAGTCTGCCTGTCCACTGTTGTCTAAGCCTCCGGCCCCCAGATCACTACCAACCCTCGGCTGTCACCTCAGCCTCATGTCAGCTGCTACCAGGACAGCAGCCAAGAGTTTTCCTTTTCCAAGGTGGAGTAAGAGTGAAGGGGACACACGACCATGTGCACTTGCCACACACTGGTGTAGATGTTGCACCTGTTTCTTTTCTTTTTTTCTAAAGTCACATACCACCATGCTCAGAACAAGAGAACTTTTTTATTACATTTTTTAAATATTTTACGTATTTATTTATTTAGTTGAGAAAGAGAGAAAGTAGAGAGAGAATGGGTGCACCAGGGCCTCTAGCCATTGCAAACAAATTCCAGATGCGTGGGCTGCCTTATCACCTCGTGCATCTGGCTTAGGTGGGTAACAGGGAATCGAACCTGGGTGCTTAGGCTTTGCAGGCAAACCCCTTAACTGCTAAGCCATTTCTCCAGCCCAGCATGCATTTCTGTCTATTTTTTTTTTTTCCTACTTATGACTGCATGAGAACCATTGAAAGCTGGTTTGTGGTGAAGAGAAAGTTCCATGCTTGGCAAAGTGTAAAAGCCTGTGCAGGTATGACAAAGGGATTTAATCCACCAAGGCCTGTCCCCACATCCACACTCGAATGCAACATGAATGTCTTCCATTCAGAGTCCTGCCTAGAATGAAGAACATGACGGGATAAGTCAAAGGGAATTAGTCCATAGCACCACATGCTTTGACAGACTCCCCCGAGCTACTTATCACCTTGACCAATAATAGAGATTTTGCTAATATTTCTTTATTTATTTGACAGAGAGAAAGAGGCAAACAGAGAGCGCAAGCATGGGCATGCCTGAGCCTCTTTCCACTACAAACAAACTCGAGAAGCATGTGCCACTTTGTGCATCTGGCTTTCTGTGGATGCTGGGGAATCAAACCTGGGCTGTCAGGGTTTGCAAACAAGTACCTTTAATTGCTGAGCCATCTCTCCTTGCCTAAGAAAAGAAGTTTTATAGTCAGACAAAGGTCAGGGTCCCACAGCTGCTGAAGCCTTTAAGTGCTCAGTAGAGGGCAGGCTGTTTCTGTTAAACTCTGAAAAAATCCCAGTACAAAGGAACAGAATCCATAACAGAACTATGGAATTCTGTCCCTTACAAGTGGTAGTAAAAATGAACACAGTCTTATCAAAATATACCCAAGAGGGGTGGGCGAGATGCCTGGGAGTTAAAGGTGCTTGCTTGAAAAAGCCTGCCAGCCTAAGTTCAACTCCCCAGCCATCCACGTAAACCAGACGGGCATTTGTATGCAACGGCACACACACATGCAAATAAGCAAAAATTAAAAAAGAAATTTTTAAATATGCCCAGGAATTGGCTTGGCATTCTAGGAAACAAGATTTGGGGTTATTGAATTGAACAGCAGAGGCCTAGACCTGCCGCATGTAATGGTGAGAGACGTGGCTCCTTATAGTCTCCGGCTCTTCCCACAGGTGGCTATGGGATGGATGTATCCAAGAAAAGCAAACGAGATGGCACTGAAGTCACCGAAAGAAGTAAGTGCGTCTGGAGTTTTAAATGCATAAGTGCCTTAGATTATCCCAGCCCTCCGCGTCTCCACCCTAACCACTCCACCATGTGTGTGGTGCGTGTGCTTTGGTGTGTGTGCATGTGTATGTAAGTGTATACACGTGTACAAACAGATGTACCGAGGCCAGAGGAGAACATCGGGCACCCGCCCCATCACTCCTCAATCTACGTGCTTGAGGCCAAATCTCTCACTGAAGCTGGAACTGCCGTTTTCTTTTTCAATCAGACTGGCTGACCAGTGAGTCCCAGAAATTCTCCTGTCTCCCCACCCACACCACCACCTCACATACACAGAACTGGGGTTGTAAGTGTGTGTGGCCATGCACAGCTCTTTTCTTGGGTGCTGGGGGTCAAACACGGGTCCTCTCGGGCCCTCATGATTGAGCTGCAAGTGATCTGAACCTGCTGAGCCATCTCCCAAGGCCAGCTCTTGCTGATTTTCATTTCAACACACTTGTCTTCAAAATAAATCTTATGTTTTGTTCCAGGGTGAAAACTGCCATTTCTGAGCCTGCGGATGGGGCTCAGTAGGAAAGTATAAAGCTCCGAGTTCCTTCCCTCCATCATAGAAAAATGAAGATGGAAAGGAAAGGCATGAGACAGAGAGGAAGGAAGGAAGGAAGGAGGAAAGAAGAGAGAGAAATTTACAGTTTACATAGGAAGCATTATTTTTTGTCCTTTTGCTATTTTTATTTATTTATTTATTTATTTGAGAGCGACAGACAGAGAGAAAGACAGATAGAGGGAGAGAGAGAGAATGGGCGCGCCAGGGCTTCCAGCCACTGCAAACGAACTCCAGACGCGTGCGCCCCCTTGTGCATCTGGCTAACGTGGGACCTGGGGAACCGAGCCTCGAACCGGGGTCCTTAGGCTTCACAGGCAAGCGCTTAACCGCTAAGCCATCTCTCCAGCCCACTATTTTTGTTTTTAATCAGGGTCTCATGTAGCCCAAGCTGGCCTCAAACTCAATATGTGGTCAAAGATGACCTTGAATTTCTGATCCTTCTGCCCCTACCTCCCCTAGTGTTGGAAGTACTGGTACACGCTCCACCACACCCAGTTTATGCAGTGGTGAGGACTGAATTGAACCCAGGGTTCATGCATACTTGGCAAACACTTTACCAACAGAGCTACATGTCTAGCCCTCATAAGCAGCATTAAAAAAAAATAGTTTTCTTTATTTATTTGCAAGCAGAGAAAGAGAGAGAAGAGAGACAGACAGAGAGAGTGGGTGCACCAAGGCCTCCAGCCACCACAGACAGACTCCACACACATGCACCACCTTGTACATCTGGCTTTACGTGGATGCTGGGGAATCAAACTCAGATCATTAGGCTTTGTAGGCAAGCACCTTAACCACTGAGCCATCTCTCCAGCCCATAAACAGCTTTTTTGTGTGTGTGTGGTTTTTCGAGGTAGGGTCTCACTCTGGTCCACACTGACCAAGAGTTCACTATGTAGTTCTCAGGGTGGCCTCGAACTCATGGTGATCCTCCTACTTCTGCTTCCTGAGTGCTGGGATTAAAGGCATGCACTACCACGCCCGGCTTATAAGCAGCATTTTTTATGACTGCATATATTACCCTGTACAATAAATTCACTATAGTTTATGTAACTTTAAATTTCCCTATTCAGGGGTACAGAGCAACAGAAATCTGAAAGTATAATATGTCAGTTATTGCAGAGACTAAGTTGAAATGACACTGGTGTCATAGGCAAAATCACTAAAAATTGAAAGCAGATACATTTATTTTGTGAAACTGTCCAGATGATGAACTCGGGGCCATTTAAACTGTCTCCCCAGCAACCCTAAATTAGGAAACTTTTTCACTTATTCTGTGACTTTCATTTATTTCCAATAAAAAAAAAAAAATCTCTAGCTCCACAGACTTGGAACTTTAAGTTAGGAAATAATTTATTTTTATGTGTCAAAGAATCCCAAAGGTCTATACAATGAGAGGCTTAAAGAAAGCTCAAAGACTATTATTCAAATGAAGCTGCACTTTAAAGCCATTCTCTTTTATGCAGCGAATGCTGTTTTTGCTACGTTCCTAACCCCGTGTTCCAGGTAGGACAACCAAGCTAACTAGGACAATGCTGTGTGAAGGACAGGGGCAGATGAGACCAGATGGCTGAAGCAGAGGCTTCAGGTGGCAAAAAAGTGGCCCTGGCCCACATCCTTCCACTCGTCTCTCTTCCCACCCCTCTATCCACACACGTGTGCATACATGCCACACATACACACATGCATGCACGTGCACACACTCAGGGAAATCTGCTGTTAAAGACCAGAGGACTGGGGAGATAGCTCCGTCAGTGACATGCTTGCCTTGCAAGCATGAGTACATGAATTCCATCCCCAGAGCCCATGTGAAAAAAACAAAACAAAACAAAACAGCCAGGTGTGGTGGCGCATACCTGTAATCCCAGCATTAAGAAGCCAAGGCAGACAGATCCCTCCAGCTTGCTGGGCAGCCGGAGTGGCCTAGTTAGGCAAGTTCCGGGCCAGTGAGAGAAGCTTTCTTACAAAGGAAAAATGGTGACTGGCATTTGAGAAACAACACCCAAGGTGGTCCTCTGGTCTCCGCAACCATGCACACATGTGAACAGGCACATACACAAAAACAGTACAAAAGTAAAGACCAGTGACCCCACTAGATGGGTACCTTCATGCCCAACAGTGAAGAAGGAAGTGGTGACGGCCAAGGTCACACAAAATCAGTCCTGCTGTGGCACTGGGAACCCAGCCCACCCTGTGCTGCTGAAGGAGGGAGTGATGGGAGGCCGGCATGGTTCTAGGTGTTTCCTGAAACTGTTCTTACCACCATTCATTCACTCACCACCACTGTGCTTTAGAGGAACTCAGAGCAAGAAACTGTTTCTCTCGGTTTGTCTCTGAGATCTATCTCTTGCTCATTTCACCAACTTCCAAAAGTGTCTCATGCAGGCCACCCTTCCGATCCACCCTTTCCACACTCAATGCTATTCTGAAGAATCCAGAATGAATCACGATGCCCTTGAAAAGCTCCCAACTTCATCAGGAAGTACAAAGTGAAATCAGCCAGGGTGTTGGCCCCAGCTTCCCTGGGATCTTTGAAAAGGAACAAGGCAGAGAGACAGTGTAAATCTAAGACAAGAGCCTATCACACCCAGCCTTAGACTTGAGTTGTCAGTGACAGACCTTGATGGTAAAAACAAACAAAAAAACTCATTTTTCACAGCAGTGGGTAACTTCTTTGGCTCCAAAGAGAGAAAAGTTTATTTTTCAGATACCTTGAACCCCATTGTTTTGCTCAAATTTTCATGCGCAGTGGGTAAAAAGATCATACCCCTTAAGGCACAGGTAGGTGAAAGTCTTTGTTGAACCTAACTTAATAAGTTTAGCCTATGACAGATACCTGGCCCTGCTAAAATACAGAGATGTCAGTAGCCTCCGTAACATCGCTTCCTCTTTTTGTCTCTTCTAGTTATCACAGAAACTGTAACTACAAGACTCACATCGTTACCACCAAGTAAGTCATTTTCTTCCCAGCAGGTCATATGGGAAGGCCCACACTATAACCTTGAACATGGAGTTCATCCATCCACTGGGCAGATCTAAAGTAACTGATTTTTTTATGCTAACAGCTATACTTAAATTAATTTACATATCATGACGTCTCCCCGTTTGAGTTGTGTGAGCCAGGGGTTGCTAACAGGGTATATAGTTAGTGCTCCAGTCAAAGTTTAGAATATTCCCATCACTTCCTCTCAGCAACCCCCACGCAATCACGCCTCATCCTCTTCCCCTCTCCCTGGCCCCCAAGAGCCACAAGTTCTCTTTCTGTCTCTACCGACTCGCCCCTTCTAGAGAACAAACTTTCAAAAACCCTCCCCTCCCCAAGAACAGGATTTCACTCCACTTTGCTCCAGGAGCACCTCAGTTGTGGATTGGATGAGTCACAATGCCACCCCTGCACCTTTAGGATAAGGAGAACCCACCCGTGCATGGGGAGGGCACAGCAAGGACACCAGCCATGCCAGATGGAACCCAGAGCTACGGCCAGACCCCCAGCCCCTCTGCTGGCTTCTGTGTTTGGGCCCTGACCAGGCATTTGAACAAAGCAAGCCCAACCCAGGCCTGGACTCAAGGCACTTGGTATCAGTCAGCTGCCTTGCTTACTACGTTTTCCTAGTGAAGAACTTGCCGTGCTCCCCCAGAAGGCTCTCCTTTCAGATCAAACAGAACATTTTCTCCATCTGAAACAAGTTAGAACATGCCAGCTGGTACCCCTGAGTGTGGGACCCCCAACCAGGAGGCTCTGAATTAGAAATGAGGGAAGGCTTCCGCAGGGCAAGACATGAGGAGACCCCGTGTCCCAACTCCACCCTGAACTTGTCATCTGCTGTTCCAGAAGGTGGGACCGGCAATGGCTATGCTAAGACGGGCTCTCTCAGTGGAGGAAGCCGGCTAGAGAGACAAAGCCTGAGTCATGGCAGCAGCAGCTGCATCAACTCAAGTGAGTTGCCTACTTGTGTGAGGAGCTGGGGCGGATTAGATAGACACAAAGGAAGAGAGGGGGAGCAGGAGAGAGGGAAAGGTGGATAGAAGGAGAGGGAGGGATGGAGAGAAGGAGAGAGGGATGGAGGGAGGGAGGGAGCACCAAGAAAATCCACCATCTTATGCACCGTCACTGCATGAGAGGGTCTACTGCAACCAGGTGGCATCCACTGCAACTGCCTAAAGAATGATCTAAATGACACATGGCCCAGGGAAACTCCAGAGTCGTCAGCATTGGACCCCTACTTATAATGGAGTCGATTTTCATTAAACCCCCAGAATAGATAACTATCATTAATTAAGAAGCCTTCCCAGGGAGGAGAAGTTGCCTTCCCACTGAACGTTGTCTTTTTGAAGTCTTTTCTTTTAGCAAAGGGTGTTCATGTTTAGGGTTTACAATGTGACTTGTCAACAACAAAAGAAACCTAATGGTTAGATTACTATGCTCAGAGAATCCAGGGACGTGTGATCCTACGCTGTGTGCCTTTCCACTGGGCAAGCATCCAGCATGAGCCTCCTGCTCCCTATGAAACGATCTTTCACAGGAAAATGAAACAAGGCAAGGCAGAGTAAAGTAAAAACAGAATGCATAGCTGCTGAAGCTATTTTTAAAATCTAGTAGAGAAGCTACCAAGGAAAACCCAAAACCAAAAGGCCCAGTTCACCAAGGGAGGCACCGGCCTTAGGCCCACTCCACAGCAGACAATGTTTGGAAGCAGAGGTGGCCAGCTCTTCAAGAAGACCCTGCAGAATCCCTGCCACGTCCAAGTGCTGTGACCACATGCATGAGGACATTCCTGACCCTTGGTGTCCACTTAGGAAAGGCAACAGCTGTAGTCCTTCCCTTCCGCTCTGAGCAGCTGCCTTCCACCCGTGTCCCCTGAGCCTCCTGCGGGGCTCTTCCTTAGCTAGGCACAGCCAGAGGGTGCTTGGCTAATGCAACTGCATGGGATGCGGTCTCTGCCGAGGTAAGTGCCACAGAGATCTACAGCTCCCTCCCACCTTGCAGGTGGCAGCATCCGAGGTAATGCCTCCACCTCCAGTTACAGGAGGGCTCATTCACCTGCCTCTACTCTGCCCAACTCACCAGGCTCAACCTTTGAAAGGAAAGCTCACGTGACCCGCCATGGAACCTATGAAGGTATCAGTACAAGGCGTCTGTTCACATCCCCAGCCCCCCATGGGTCTCTACTCACCCACTGCATGGTGGCCACCTGGCTTCTCCTGCATCCACACTCCACCTTTCTCTCCATTCCTTCTTATCTTGTATGAACTCCCACTGGATCTCAAATTTTATTTGTTTATTTATATGTCTGTGGGGGTGAGGAACACGCCAGGGTCTCTCAGAGCTGCAAACTAACTTCAGACATATGCATTGTTTTGCATCTGGCTTTACATAGGTGCTGGGCAATTAAACCCAGGCAAACAGCCTTTTAAAGCATGCACCTTTACCTGTTGAGCTATCTCCCCAGTCCCTGAACTCACATTATTGGAAGATTGCACTCATTTATCCATCCTTTTCTGCATTCTTTCATCTGTTTGGTCCCTTTTCAGTTAGCATCTAATCGTATGCTTTATGCTGTGTGGACTGTGTTGATGGACGCTTGCATGAATCTGACATGGTCTTTGTCTTCAAAGACTATAGTTTGATGGACAGGTTAAGATGACAGATAAAATCAGTAGTACAGGACTAAGAGATGGCTTAGTAGTTAAGGCATTTGCCTACAAAGCCAAAGGACCCAGGTTCAATTCCCCAGGACCCACATAAGCCAGGTGCACAAGGTGGTGCATGTGTCTGGAGTTCATTTGCAGTGGCTGGAGGCCCTGGTGCACCCATTCTATCTGCCTGTCTGTCTCTCTCTCTAAAATATAAATAAATATAAAAATTTTAAAAATCAGTAGTACAGAGTAAAAGGTGATGGCCATTTTCCACTGAAGAAATCAGGAAAGACTCTACAGAGATGGTGGCTTCTAAGTCAGACCATCCTGGTGTGTTTTCGACACCCAGAGATGAAGACACAGGGCAGCCTAAGGTGGGGCTAGACTGGTAACAGCGGGCAGAAGGACTGGGAGGTGAGAGAGAAAAGACACGGAATTGACAGGCTTGTAAGAAGAAATCAGAGGCAGCCATTCCTCTGAGGCTTCAAATGCAGGTTAAGCTCATGGTGAGACCAGCCAATTGAAACAGAAGGGGCTGGAGGAGTGGCTTAGCAGTTAAGGCATTTGCCTGCAAAGCCAAAGGACCCAGGCTTGATTCCCCAGGACCCACGTTAGCCAAATGCACAGGGGGTGCATGCATCTGGAGTTCGTTTGTAGTGGCTGGAGGCCCTAGTGTGCCCATTCTCTCTTTCTCTCTCTCCCCCTTTTTCTCTGCCAAATAAATAAATAAATGAAAGTATTTTAAAAGTTAAAAAGAAAGAAAAAAAGAGAAACAGGAAACCCTGGATGGAGAAAGACCCTGCTTAGATGAATTTGTCTAAGAGTACAGCTCATTTTCTCCTGAACCATGTCTGGCTGTGAGGCTTCAGAAAGCAGTGGCTGGCCCCTCAGCCCTCTGTGAAGCCTTATTTATGAGCCTCGGTAGCCACTTATGCTGAATGGTCCATTCCTTTTCCAGGGAGCTCCAGTGGTAACTCTTCCCCTGAGTATCCGCGGAAGGAATTTGGTATGTCCTCTCCTTATCTAGAAACATGCCCTAATGCTCACCAAGAACATACCTGGGGACTGGGCAGGGGGGTGGGGGGGATGCTGTGAGTTAAATGAAGTCTTCTGAAGGAGTTTGACCTCTGCTGACCCATTTTCCCCCGTTCAACATCTGGAAGCACCTTCAGGGAATTGTCAGTCACACGAACTTGCTGCCATAAGCATTTGCTCATGACGCCATTAAAACAGCAAGTTGTTTGTGCAAGGTTTGTGCTTGGACAAATACACCCTAAGGCCAAGCCATAATTATAAGAATTCTTCCTTCCACAAGCTGCACAGAGACCAACTCCAAGGAGGAGGAGCAGTCACGGTGCTGGCCTCCTGGCATCTACCCTGCGGTTCATCTCAAAGGGCCACATCATCGGCCTAGTGACACCTAGCTTTGCCTTCAGTGGACCTTATGTCTTTGGCCTGTATTCTTCAAGCATCACTACACACATGAATTGCGGCTGTCACCAGTGATTTTATAATGGTTATAATTTCATCTATTTGCTTACGCTGGGGAAAGCAAGGCAGGCGCTAATAAACAAATTAAAGGAAAGATCCATTTGACAGTGCTGGCCTCAGGTCTAAATGCATCAAGCTCCCAAGTGGATTTCCTCAGCCACCAACGCTCTGTCAGCCAACTCAGCATTCACTAAGCTAATTAACACCTTAAATGCACTGAGGTCCCGCCAACCACCCTTTGCCCTTTAGAGTCTGGGTATCGTTTCTTGACCATCTTCTGTACAGAAGAGCCCCCATCTGGACACTATGAAAATGCTTCCAGTGAGGTTCAGGAGGGACCAAGACCACAGAAACCACTCTGAGGCAAAGATGAGAGCTTTTATTTGGGAAAAGCACAAGCTGCCAGGACTGACTCTCAAGAGTGGGGCAGAACCAAGCTGAGATTCCAGATAGTGGGCTTCACAGGGCTCTTCAGCTGCGGGAGGGGCATTTGTTCTTTACATTAGCCTTTTCAGATAGCTAGGGGGTGAGAGCAGAGCAGTGGCCAGTGACCCTGGGGCGGGGGGTGGGCATTGTTAGGCAAGGAAGAAATAATGGCTGAGTGGTTTCTTGAGGAACATGGATAAGTTTCTCTTGCCATCCTGCTGTCCTCGGTGACTTCACTTTTGGGAGCCTATCCCAACCTAACGCTTCCCAGTTACATCTATCTCCATGTCAACTCTCACATGTGCCTCAACTCATGCTTCTCTGTTTCCCAGGATCTTCTTCTACCAGAGGACGGAGCCAAACGCGAGGTAAGCACCATCTCTGGGTTCGGTGCCAATCAGGCAGCGAACACGTGCCAGCCCTGAGCCAGGAAGTGGGGCATAGAAGAGCAAGTTAGGCATGGTGTTTGCCCTCCGGGCACCTAGAGGACCCAGGGCACCTTTGCCAGCTCTGTCATGGTGGGAAGAGGGGCTGCTGATAGTGACCTGCACCAGTGACAATCCAGGGGACAGTCTGTTCACTGTGGGTGACCTGGAGATGCAGGCGCCACATCTGGTTTCACTTGCACTTTCCCAGTTGAGTCTAGCCATGTATGCTTCAACTGCTTTTTACACATAAAGCCATGAACAAAAGTCCCCACACCCTTTTGTTTTTCAAATGATATCACCAGACAGTCTCGCAGTCTCCTCATCTGGAAAGGGTAGAACGGCTCTAGAAAAGGCCCAACTAGCGAAGAGCTCAAAAAAAAAAAAAAAAGCAAGGGGCGGGCTGGAGAGATGGCTGAGCAGTTAAGGCGCTTGCCTGCAAAACCTGAGGACTCATGTTGACTCTCCAGGTCCCGTGTGAGCCAGATGCGAGTGCACACGGTGGTACGTGTGCACAGGGGGGCGCACACATCTGGAGTTCAATTGCAAGAGCTGGAGGTTCTAGTGTGCCAGTTCTCTCTCTCTCTTTCTCTCTCATTCTCATTCTTGCTCTCTCACATTAAAAAAAAAAAAAAAAAAAAAAAAAAGGCAGTCTGTTGGGCTTCCCTCGAAAATATAAAAAGCCAGGGAGTGTCATGTCAGCTGCACGGAAGGCTGAGACCTTCTCAGGCTCAGCAAGTTCTCAGCAACTAGCCAGGTCTCCCAGTGGGCCCTACCGCTGTCAGGAACTTGGAAGTTTGGGCTCCACCACCCACAGCTTTGGGCTGAGTTGAAAGATGCCAATTCTCTAAAGTTAGTAATGTTAAGCTACCAGCTTCCTATCCTTGTCATTTCTGAAGACATCAAGTGAGAAAGAGAACGCTAAAGGTTTTAGAGGTCTCTTGCCCCTGCCTTCAGTGGGCACAAAGGTAGAGAGATGCCGGGAGCCAGCAACCATGAAGTAGGTGGTGGGAAAGGGGTGGCCCTTGCTGAGTGTAATGGGGCCTTCTTGCTCAGCCTGGGATTTCTTTTGTTTTTTAATATTTTATCTTTATTTATTTTTTAGAGGGAGAGAGTGAATGAGAGTGGGCATGCCAGAGCCTCTAGCCATTGCAAACGAACTCCAGACACATGTGCCACCATATGCATCTGGCTTACATGGGATCTGGAGAATTGAACCTGGGCCCTTAGGCTCCGCTGGCAAGCACTTTAACTGCTAAGCCAGCTCTCCAGCCCCACCTGGCATTTCACTGGGTGCCAGCTGCCTGGAAGCAAGCATTTGCCAAGTGGGATATGGAAGGGGCACCCCTTTCATTAGCAAGCGACATGTAGGCTTCCTGGTCCAGGACTTGGAAATCTTCTCCAAGCCCCTTCATCCACAGCCTCTCATCTCTTCCCATTTACAGAGAGCGAAATTCGAGTTCGGCTGCAGAGTGCATCACCATCTACCAGGTGTAAGTGGTCACTGTCATGCTGAGAGGAGAGGACCCAGGAGATCCTGAGATTAAACCTCCTATGAATGCAGCGTAATGTTGAGGAGATAGGAGCTAGGTAGGGCTGTGTGTGGGCACACTCACACATCACACATGCACTCAGTCCTCAAACACCTGTGAGGGCCTCGTGTGTGCTGGCCCCTGAGCTAGGTGCTAGTGCTAATTGGCTGAGTAAATCATGGTCCTGCTGCTTATCAGTTCAGACATGAACAGGAAGGTGGTAATGCGGCCAACCAGCATGCTCAGCATGAAGAGAGTGCCAAGGAGCAGCTCTTTAGCAGCCCAGGGAGATGAGGCTAGAGCAAGGGACAAGAGTAGCCTGGTCTGGGATAGGAGTTATTTGAACGAAGACTAGAGGGTGGATCGGAGTCAGACTCAGAGAATGGAACCAACTTGAGTCATTTAAGGTCTTGTTCAGAGTTGGGGCCACAATGGGAGAATTCAGATTCAGAGAAAGTTCAGGAGTCAAGGAAAAGGATTTGAACTTTATCTCCAAGGTAAGAAATCCTCCAGTTGTGGTAGTTTGAATGGACGCCCCCCCCCCCGCCCCCAGTAGATACAGGAGTTATTAAAGCTTGCAATTAGTTCTCCAGCTGCCTTGCTGAAGGAGGGGGTCACCGTGGGCGGATCCTCGGGTCCAGCCCTAAGGCGTGTTTGGGGGCGGATCTGATTTCCAGTCTGTGGAATGCAGAGTGCGGGAGCTCTGCCTGGGCTCCTGGAGAGAGAGTGCTTGCTTGTGGTCCTGGTGGTGGTATCTTTCTCTGCATGGATCTGTTTAAAGGAGACCAGCTTCTTCCGCCATTACGGAACTTCCCCTGGCTCTGAAAGCTTCGATAGCTCCCATTCCTCCCATAAACCGTGTCTGGTTTAGAGGTTCACCCCAGCGGCGTAAAGCTGACTGTGACACCAGTCTTTGTATACACATGTTAGACTGCTCTCGTCCTCTTTAGAGGCTGCTTGGCAGTATTTTGAAGTGAGCCCAACTTTTAGGATGAGTCCATGTCCAAGGGATGAGCTGTTCAGTCAGCAGCTCAAGACAGAAGTACAGGGCCTTGCCCACCTGGCACCTGATCAAGGGATCTGACCCTAAGCCTGATACTTTTTCACCCAAGCTATTCCAGGACTACAGGGTTTTGAAGCCTAAAGGATAGATTTTTCTGGGGCAGGGAAGGGAGGCAGGCAGTTCTTCAATGCCTGTTGTGCGCAAGTCTACGTGCCAACTTCCATCCATTACCCTCACATGATGCCTCCCTTCCTTCCTGTTTTGTGCTTTGGAGGGGTATGAACAGCCCGTTCCACTAGCTCACCTTGCTACAAGTAAGTCTCAGCCAGATGGACTTGAAATTAAGCCACATGTGAATGCAGTCTAATGTCTAGGAGTTATGGGCCACAAACCCCTTTTGAAACTCCCAGGGCTTTCCAGTCAGGACCTCTTAGCTGTTTCTGTCAAGAGGCCTACCTCTCTAAACGCCTGATCCCAGATGTCGGGGTCTTCCAGCCGCAGTATCACCCCTGTGGTGCCCGATAAAGTCTAATTAGGAAATAGCTCCCAAGGACTTTGGGCTCCTTATGCGAGGCACTATATTTATGAGGCTATTAATATTACAAAGTGCCAAGTTGATAAGTGCCATAAATTGGCAAAAGGCAAACTTTATAAAAGCTAACGGAAAATGCTCCCCTGGGTGAGGCCGGTGCCAAGTCTTCCTGGTGCTCAGAAGGCCATCCATGTTCCTGTCCTGCCTGAGGACTTAGGAGAGAGCGGTTGGCCTGATGGGAAAGCCTGGGGTTCTTTTGCAGGGACAGAGCTGGATGAGGTGAAGCGTTTGCTCAAGGGGAGCCGATCAGCCAGTGCCAGTCCCACCAGAAACACCTCCAACACGCTGCCCATTCCCAAGAAGAACACTGTGGAGGCCAAAATGGTGACAGCCAGCTCCCAGTCAGGTAAGCCAGAGAGCACAGGCTGTCATGGAAGGACGGGCACAAGGCGAAGGATTTACTGTGGACAGGCAATTCACCTGTTCCTTGGAGACCTTCCAGCTTTGCCAGAGACTTTGCAAAGCACCAAGTACCGTTGAATGTGTGAGCAAGGGGCCTTCTCATCTGCCCGTCAACCATCTCCCAAGCATGTATAGTTCTAAATCCTAGGGATTCTCCCACCAGCAGATCCTGGACTGTTGGACATATTCCCCAAGTGAAGAATACTGGGGAAAGTTAGAGCATTTTCATTCATTCTCCACTGAGGTATTGCTTATTCTGTGGTGTGAAGGAAAAGGTCTGGATGGGGAAGACAGAGTTAATGTCTGGATGGAAACAGGAGTTGTTAGAGTCAGATAAGCAGGAATCCAAGAGGTCCTTGTCCCCTAGAGAGAGTGGCGCCCAGCTCTCATCTGGCAGGTGCTTGCCTCCTGTGAGAGGGTTTCTGCAGGTAACCTGAAGGCAACTTAGCAGAGGCCGGGAGGGCGGCGAGGACACAAGCCAGGTCTGCTGTGGAGTGAAGCTTTCCTCCTGGACTTCCTGTGTGTTGTCCCATAAAACCAAGCCCCGGGGCTTGTCATCTCTGGTACAGCCAGGTTGCTGTCACAGGATAAATAGGCAGAACTGGCATCAGGTTTGAAGACACATGGAAAGCAGTGCGCCCCAAGTTCTGGTTGGCACATAAGGATGTCTAAGGTGGGCCTGACCCTGCAACCTGCCGTGGGGCAAGGAGGCCTCCTGCCCCAGCACTTCCTGGTCAGATGCGTTCCCCACATTTGCTGCAGCGCCCAGAAGCAGCTCAGGAGTGAGCTGCCCACTGGCATCCTTGAACATGGAGGATCCAGTAAAGGGTTAAAGAGACCATTGGTGAAAACAAGGGAGAAGAGCTAAGGAGGAGAAATGAGGGGATCCCCAAGGCAAAATTGTCTACTTTGAATTCCACCAGGATTTGGAAAGAATTTGTAACACAAGAGTTCAAGGCTTGACTTCAGTCAGAAGCAGGATTGCTCACTGCCTTGGACTGTCCTGAGCTGGGGATTTCCTAGGGTGCCAGACCTTCGGTGCTAATATCAGGGAAGTCCCAGGAAGTGGAGCCAGAGCCAAATAAGTACCCCTAGCTGCAAAGTGTCCACTTGTTCCTCACTGGAGTTGGGGGGTGTTTCTGTTGCCAGTGTCCGGAACCTACGATGCAACAGTACTGGATACCAACCTTCCCTCCCACATGTGGTCCTCCACCTTGCCTGCAGGGTCCTCCATGGGGACCTATCACAACAACATGACAACACAGAGCTCCTCTCTCCTCAACACGAATGCATACTCAGCAGGATCAGGTAGGCCATGCATGCCTTCTCACCCACAGAATAGAAATGCCCACACCTCTACCCTGTTGCTGAAGAACTTTTGGGGCATTTGCCATCCCCAGATCTTCCTGGAGAAGTGTTCTGTAGCCAGATGTCCAAAGGCTTCCCACTGAAACTTCAGTTCTGCTTCAGGCAGAGTAGGTTCATTGTAAAAGGAATATGTAACACAAGGTACCAGAAAAAATATAGTGGGGGGAAAAACACACTGACAATAGATAAGAGACCTGGTACCTAGTGTGAATTGACTATGAGATCCTGTGCAACTCAGTTAATTTCTCTGATCTTCAGCAATTCTCTCTGTAAAATGAGGTCACTTAACAAGAAAGCCTTTAGCTGGTCTTCCTGTCCACCCCAGACCAAATCAACTCAAGATCACATTTAGCAAAGACCTAAGGTACACCACAAGCTAACGTTTCTCTGTTGCAAGACAAGACAAGTGAATATTAAGATTTTTCTAAGACACAAAAATAAACAGGCCCGGGGAGATGGCTTAGCAGTTAAGACGCTTGCCTGCAAACCCAGGCTTGATTCCCCAGGATCCACGTAAACCATATGCACAAGGGGGTGCACACATCTGGGGTTTGTTCGCAGCAGCTGGAGGCCCTGGTGCACCTGCCCCCCTCAAATAAATACAAGTAAATAAAACAAAACATGAACAGATATTAAAACCCAATACTGGCATTTCTCCTGGGGTATCCATGGTACCCATGTCTGCCCTGCTGTGCGCTAGATGCTCCTCTCACCTGGCTTCCCCCCCCCCACCCGCAGTCTTTGGAGTTCCAAATAACATGACGTCCTGCTCCCCCACGCTGAACCCTGGACTCAGCACCTGCTCCTCAGGTCAGTGTTGCCTCTTGAATCACCTTCTCTAAACTGGTTGCTTAAAAAATATAAGCCTGCTTGTTCTTGCTGAGTGCAGTGGAATCCATTCTAGAGAAGATGTCCTTCCTACCCAGAAGCATGAGGGACCTTTCTGCGTGCACTCCGTGACCCAGCGCTGGAGGCCACGGCTGCGCCGAGAGGGCAGCAGGCACGATGCTTGCAGTGGCAGTCAAGTAGAATTCTAGGGGAGGAGACATCTGAGGCCACCCTGACAAGCTTAGTCAGCGATGCTCCCTTCATATTCTGGGAAAGTTGGAGAAATGGAAGGAAAAGGGCTAAGTCACAGCTTAAGATATTTTCAGGGTGCAAAACATTCATTTATAATGATGTCATTTCAGATCACTTTTTTAAATTATTTATTTATTTATTTATTTGAGAGCGACAGACAGAGAGAAAGACGGATAGAGGGGGAGAGAGAGAATGGGTGCGCCAGGGCTTCCAGCCTCTGCAAACGAACTCCAGACGCGTGCGCCCCCTTGTGCATCTGGCTAACGTGGGACCTGGGGAACCGAGCCTCGAACCGGGTTCCTTAGGCTTCACAGGCAAGCGCTTAACCACTAAGCCATCTCTCCAGCCCCAGATCACTTTTTTAATATATAGATATAATAGCTCATTGGAATAACCACACTGGGTAAACATTACTGCTTAGCTTCCAATGTGAACACAAACACTTAAAGAAACATTTATTCACCATGCTTTCACATATGCTCACTAGTCCATATGAATATATGCTACCACCACATCGTGTGGCTCAGTAATCATGAATATGGTGATGTAGGCCTTCTTTATGTAGTCGACTGGTACAGCAGCAAGAACAAATTGATTGATCAGATTTCTAGCACCTCCAGTTGACCAGAGTCCCATCACAGCCAAGAGACTCAGGATTCATGCATGATCTCTTCCATCTTGGCAATTTGGTTTTGTAAAGTCTTTACCCCAAGGAGAGGTGTGCTAATACCAGATTCATGATCCTGTATCCCATACCGTAGAAAGGGTGGAATAACAGAAGTTGTGAAGAGGGAGGAAAAGGCTGCAGATACTGTTAACAGAAAGAAATTAAACGATAAGCATTGAGGTCAAAATCACTAGGAGAAGGGGAGGGAGACAGCACAGCAAGCACGAGGACTGGAACTTGCATCCCCAGCAGCACACGTGTAATGCCAGGGAGACACGGAGGATCCCCAGGGAACCCGGCTCACTGAACTAGCCAAATCAGTGAGCTCGGGGTTACAGTGACAGATGCTGTCTCGATAGATGAACTGGACAGCAATGGAGAGAAACACCCAATGTCAACTTTGGACTTGATGCATCTGCACACATGTGTGCCCACACACAGATGACCACACATATGTGCATGCAGGCAAACCACACAAACACACACACACACACACACGCAAAAGAAAATCAGAAGAGTTGAAGAGAAACACCAAGAGTCTGCCAAGTTAGTGTCTCTCAGTTTTTAGTGTGAACATGTGTGATGCCCACAGTTTCTACAGGAAACGGGGAGCCCCTGGGATGTCTTAGGATTTCAAGGGATACAGCAACATTTATCAGACACCTGTACAAACTACTGCTATTAAGTCACATGGACCTGACTACTCAATAATTCTTAGAAAAGTTTGGCCTGGGGTGGGGACGTGAGGCATCGAAGAAATGACCGTCTCTTAAAGTGCAGACACCAAACGGAAATCTTGGAATTGGCAGAAACATGTGTCATGAAAGTGGTTAGGGACCCCCATCCTCATACCCTGGTCTCACCTGTCCTCAATTCCCTCTTGCAGTGTTTGGCATGCAGAACAATCTGGGCCCCAGCTCATGTGCCCTATCCCATGGCACAACCACCACTTCCACAGGTTGGTAGCCTAAGTTTGGAACTCAGCAACTGGAAACTGACACCTCTTTAAGGCTGCAACTCATAACATACCTTTTCAACAACTAAACTAGAAGGTCCAGGGCCGGAGAGATGGCTTAAGGGTTCAGGTGCTTGCCTGTGAAGGCTGAGGACTCATGTTCGACTCTCCAGGTCCCACATGAGCCAGATGCACAAGGTGATGTAAGGGCACAAGGTCGCACATGCGCACAAGATGGCGCACGCGTCTGGCATTCGATTGCAGTTCAAGGGCCCTGGTGTGCCAATTCTCTCTCTCTCTCTGATAAAAAATAATAATAATAAAAGTTTAAACTAGAAGGCCCCAAAGAGCTTTCCCACCAATAGAATAACCCCTATCTCAACCTGATTATATCCCCCTTGATCACTTACTGCCTGTGACGTGAGTTAAGCACACAGGGGAACCTGTGCTGGCAACAGCGACTCCGCCCCGTGGTGTTTTACTCATGCCTGTGATCTTTCCAGCTCACAACTCAGTCCTTGACAGCCCCACTGTCACGTCAAATAAATCAGCTCGTTCCTTTGATGGGGCGTGACTCAGGCCACTGTCTCTCTGCAAACCTGGGGTGTGGGATAGGGATGGGGGTGCATTGAGCCTACTGCTGAGGTAGAGTATCTCACCTGTGGGAAACAGCGGGGGGATGAGGAATATCATGGCCAAGAATGTCCACTCTAAAGGTCCACTGCTGGAGAGAGTTGATCTCACCCACTGCCTCTCAGCTGATCAGCCTGCTCCTGAGCCACGGGAACCAGCTTCCCATGCACGCCCCGCTCACGCGTGTGTCTTCGCTTACAGCATATAGTATGAAGAAAAACGTGTCCCAGAGCCCTGCTGTTGTGAGCACCGGTGTGTCAACCTCTGCCGGTGAGTGCTGTTCCCAGCTTCCAGGGCCCGGGCTGGTGCACTGGGAGGATTGCCCTGCTGTGAGGGTCCTGGAGGCGACTCAGGTGGCCTGAGATCCGCAAATGCTACTCACCAAGGTCTCTTGGATATGTCTGCAGAGAAGAGCGTTCTTTGAACTTAACCTTGGTCTTTCTCCCGGGGTAGGAAGCTCCACCCTCCATACCGGCCTAGAGTCTGACCCTTATACTCCAGCCACCTCCCTGGTCTGGAAATGCTTGGTTTGCCACTGCACTACATGTAACTCACTAGCAACAGGGAGACCCTCAGAAGCTGCCAGCATCCTCCCAAGGTTTTCCAGAGCCTCAATTTGGGCTCGCACCTCACAGAGAGCTATTTCCTCCACTGCCTGGACCCTGGCATGTGGTTCTTTATGTTCAGTTTTTAAAAATTTACTGAACACCTATTTAGTTTCAGACAGATACTACCCCAAGTGCTAGAAATAGAGAAGAGGATGTCTGTCCTCATCGGACTGAAAATGCTATTAGAACAGGCAGGTGACTAACGCAAAGATGAATGACAAAAATTTACACAAATCTTTTTTAAAAAAATATTTTATTTATTAGCTGGGCATGATGGTGCACATCTTTAATCCCAGCACTCAGGAGGCAGAGGTAGGAGAATAACTATGAGTTCAAGGCTACCCTGAAACTACAGAGTGAATTCCATGTTAGCCTAGGCTAGAGTGAGACCCTACATCGAAAAACCAAAACATATTTTTTTTTCTTTTTGATTTATTTCAGAAAGAGAGAGAGAGAGAGAATGGGTGCACCAGGGCCTTTAGCCACTGCAAAAAAAAAAAAAAAAAAAAAAAAAACTCCAGATACATGTACCACCTTGTGTATCTGGCTTACTGGGAAATCAAACTTGGGTCCTTAAGCTTTTTAGCCAAGCACCTTAACCACTAAGCCATCTCTCCAGCCTCAGATCACACAATTCTTAAGGGAGCAATGGCAGAGACAGGAGCCTATGTATGACAGTGGAGTGCTAAAGATGGTGGGCAAGAAAAACCTCCCAGGAAAGTAAAATCCACTGTGCCAAAAAGGACTTTTACAAGTTCGGTAGCGATCCTGTCTATCTGGAGGCAGCCCCCCAGACCAGCCACCCAGCACACCCATCATGATCCAACCACACTCCTGACAGCCAGGCCCAGCCACACAGGAGAGGGGTGTACTGGGTCCCCAATTCTTCATAGCACCACTGTGAACAAAACCTGGAGATCCACACACACACACACACACACACACACCGGCTCACCTCTTTGCTTCACACCTTCTCTTCCTCCTCCTTCCTCTTCCCGTCATTTCTCAACATCTTCTCCCTCCTCCCCCTCACTCTCCTCCCCAGCCTGCACCACCAGTGCCCAGAGCGATGACCTTTTGCACAAGGACTGTAAGTTCTTGATTCTGGAGAAAGACAATGTGCCGGCCAAGAAGGAGATGGAACTCCTGATCATGACCAAGGACAGCGGCAAAGTCTTTACCGCCTCCCCCGCCAGCGTTGCCGCAAGTATGTCACAGCCCGTGTGACACACAAGCTTCGGGAGAGAGGCAGATAGTGCAGCGTGTGTCATTTGACCATGAAACCACGGGGGTTCCATTCGAACGACAACACAAGAGAATTGTCTGTCTAACTAGAGTGTGGTGGGATCTGCTTCCATCTCGAATGCAGATGAGCCAGGCCAAGAGCTGCCAGAGGGGGGTCTTCGGGCCACAGGAGTGTGACCCTAAGCACAGACGAGGGGAGCTGACCCCAGGGAAAGCTGGGCTGGCTTCCTGCCAGGCTAGCCTTGGTCTCCCCAGCAGCAAGTGGCTATGAGCAGGCTGGGAGAGTGGGGATTAAATATACAGGTTCTCATGGGTTCTGTGCACAGCCTCTTTTTCAGATGACACCCTGAAAAAAGAAAAACAGGCTGTCTACACTGCTGACACCTGCCTCAAGGCGGACGTGAATGGTAAAAACAACTACTTGTCTTCCGAGACTTTGCCGCTCAAAGTGGGGTGCATGCAGCGGCAGCATGGGTATAACCTGGAAGCCTGTTAGAAACGCAGAGCCCAGTACCACCCCCGGATCTGTGGAGCGGGCAGCTGCATTTCAACAAACCCCCTGGGTGACTCCTGTGCGGGGCATTGGTGCCAAAGACTTCCTCTTGCACGCATGTATAAAAGGGGATTTTCTCTTGCCTATTTGGTGCTTGCTGTGATGTCCAAAACTAATCTGACAGTGCTTCGTACAGCATTTATTGGCTTCGTGTTTTTCTTTTTTCCTCCACAAATATCTGGACTCTTTCTTACGCAACCATGTGTCTTCATGAGGTCCTATAGAACCTCACGGTGCACTAATTTCAGTAAAGGAAAGGGACAATGAAGTCACAGGACATTTTAAAGTGAAAGCAAGTTAAGTCTGTTACGATTCTCCACAAGTCATAGGAACGTAGAAAGGACTCGCTAGGCGGAGAAGCTGGGCAGCATGATCAAAAGACCCTTTTCAGAATCTAATAAAAATTATAGGCAAATTCCCAGAAAATGCCACATAGGCCCACAAATATTCAATTTCTCAATAATGACAGGGACTCATAAACATCCCTCCTCCAATCCCATCCTTCTGAAGTTCCTCTTTTCTGTCACCCCAGGTTAGTAGTCTGTGTTCAAAGACCCTTAGACAAGCCATCAAAATTGGGCCAGGGCATAACTCAGTGGCAGTCAGGCGCTCAGCATATATGAGACCCAGCATTCGTGTTCCAGCACCAAAAGAAAAGAAATCAAAGCCTCTCTTCCATGTGTTATTTTACAAATGTATTCAGACATAACGGCTCACAGGTACACAACAACTGAAAGTTATGTGTGCTTTCTTCTACTATTAGCATGGCTTCGTGGATGTACTTACTGCAAATATCAGATCCATGAGCACTGTGCTGTTGGGTATACTACACGTTTCTGTTCAGCAAGCTGCTTGGGGACAAACCTAGTCCTACCATGAACCAACTTGGGGGCTGGCCTGTCGCCTCTTCCCATCCTCACGTTCAGCCCTGCTCTCTATTTGCCTTTTCAGGAGATGTGAAGTCCGTCTCTATGAAGGGCAAGGCCACCTCTGCAGGTGAGTAAGAAGAGGGACCCTGCTGTGACAGCATCTGAAGGGCTGGCCACGGTTCATGGAACAGATGATGGCCCCTTGCCTGAAGCCCGTGCACACGCAATGAGCCCCCCAGAAGGGAGTTGGGTGGAGGGTGGCAGTGAGCAGGCTGGGGACAGGTAGTAGCCACCTGAGGAGTCCCAGGGGGTGGTGCGTCGCAGGTCCCCCGATTCCACGTGGCAGGCACTGTGGGCGCTGAGGTGCAGGGTCTTGTCCCAGGGTGGGAGCGACATTGCAGGGTCCATGGGTCTGTGCAGAACCTCCCACAGGGACCCAGGATGGCACAGGCTATGCATGCTGCAGTCTTTGGAACCTCCCTCACTTCCTCATCCCATTACACAGAAACCTGGTCTTACCGTGTCATTCTAGAGAACTGCAGACTGGGTTGTGTGCGTGTGTGTGTGTATGTGCATGTGCGTGCGTGTGTGTGTGTGTGTGTGTGTGTGTTATGTTTTTCTAGGCTTATAGCCCTGAGTGTAACTCTGGGTACTGGGGGAATCACAGCGCAAACTGGGTCAGGGGAGGTTTAGGGGTCATCCGATGCCAGAAGTTGTGGCAAATACATGCAAGAGGAGCTGGACAGATGGCTTAGCAGTTAAGGCGCTTGCCTGCAGAGCCAGAGGACCCAGGGTCGATTCCCCAGGACCCACATAAGCCACTTATACAAGAGGACACATGTGTCTGGAGTTCTTTTGCAGTGGCTAGAGGCCCTGGAGCACTCATATTCATTCTCTCTCTCTCTCTCTCTCTCTCTCTCTCTCTCTCTTTCTCAAATAAATAAATAAATAATTTTAAAAATACATGTGATGGTCCCAATGTGAAGCAACTTAAGCCTCGTGCTTGAATGTTTTGCATCTTTGGTGAATAATAAGCCTTGTCTCGTTTCATTCAACAACCACTTTACGAAGTAAGCCATCCTTTGATCCCACTTCATGAACAGGAAACAGAAAGGTTAGGTGACCTCATCAGTCACACAGCTGGAGTCCAGGATTGCCAGACTCCCCCTGTGTGTTTAGGCAGAGCTGCACAGGAAGTCAAGAAACGCTGCTTTCTGTCACACAGGCCCACAGGAAGTGGCCCAAAGCCAGAAACTTGAGAGGGAAGGGAGCATCAGCCCCCTGCATTGCCCCCACGCTCCCGTTTCTTCCACAGAAGTCCACGGCTATGACCGAGGTGGCGGCGCAGGCGGAGGCGGTGGCGGCGGCCGCGGGAGCACCTGGGGGGCCGCCCCGGCCTGGTGTCCCTGCGGCTCCTGCTGCAGCTGGTGGAAGTGGCTGCTGGGACTGCTGCTCACCTGGCTGCTGCTGCTGGGGCTGCTCTTCGGCCTCATCGCGCTGGGTAGGTGCCCGGGACCTCGGGGCGGGAGGCCCCAGCGCCCCGGGCCCCTTCAGAAGCGCCAGCCTTGGCAAGTGGTCCCGAGTGTCGGGGGTTAAGATGACCAGGTCAGGCGAGAAGCCTGAGGCTTCTCTACAAGGCTCCGGAGGCCTCTGCTGGCTGCTAGGGGCCGCAGCTGATTGTGTCTACATAAGTGTTCTAGCAAGACGTGCTCGAGGCATGAAGAAGCCCCCAGGCCCAGCCCTCACTGACGGCCCTTGTCTGTCCACCTCAGCGGAAGAGGTGAGGAAGCTGAAAGCCCGCGTGGACGAGCTGGAGAAGACCAGGGCCGGTGTGGTCCGTTATGAGGAGGCGGTGGAGAGGAGCAACAAGGACCGCCTCCAGGCCATGGCCCCAGGGGTGGGATTTGACCTCGACAAAGCCGGCCTGGACGGCCCCAGCCAGGAGGCGATCTGGCTGTTTGTGAGGAACAAGTTGATGACCGAACAGGAAAACGGTAAGAGCAAAGGGAGCGCAAGGGCAGCTATAGCCTATGCTGGAGACACCACTGAGCCACACCTCCATGCGCCTCCTTTTCCTCTACCACCCCGAGAAGCACACTGCAGCTGCTCTGGGGAATCCATTTCACTTCTCGGACGGCATGGCCCCAAATCACTATTGCCCAAGATGACGGGAGTGGCCCTGGGTGGACGGACTCCTAGGGCTGGCCTCGGTCTCCTCCCATTGCCTGTGACCCTCTGTGGTGTGTGAGGGCAGAGAAGACATGGAAAAACACTGGGTTATTTTTTCTTGTAGGAAATCTCCGAGGAAGCCCAGGCCCTAAAGGTACTGGGGTGTATTGAGTCCTTTCCCATTCTTGTAGGGAAAGCCGGGCTGGGGGAGCGGGGCGGTCAGGGAACTGAAAGCTTTGTTTTAATCTCTTTCCCAATGGGAGGGTAAGGAGTTGAATGACCTAAATGTCTGTCTGGAAGCTTTTGAGTCAGAAGATCAGAGCAGAGTTGGGGGACTAGGCAGCATACAGGAGAGATCCAATGACATGTCCAAGTGTCACACACAGGGACAGAAGGACCCCCACTCTGTCCCCTCACCCTGATGTCTGGTTTATATATTGTCAAATAGAGGAACACAGCCAGGCATGGTGGCGCATGCCTTTAATCCCCGCACTCAGGAGGCAGAGGTAGGAGGATCACCATGAGTTTGAGGCCACCCTGAGACTACGTAGTGAATTCCAGGTCAGCCTGGGCTAGAGTGAGACCCTACTTCAAGAAACCAAAAAAGGAACACAGGGACACTGGGCTCTTGGTCGTTACTCGTCTCACAGTTTTTGTCTTTCTGGTTTTAGGTGACATGGGAACTCAAGGCCCCAAAGGTAAATATTCCACAGACATTTTTATTTTAAAATTACCAAGGACAGACAGTTTAAAACAAGAGGCAAAGGTTAGAAAAGCACCTCACGCAGAGAAACACGACCTCACAATCCACGGGGGAGAGGATGAAGTTTCCAATGTCACTGTCCCTCGATGGATGGGGAACAGCGGTCCTTGCTTCATCTGACTGGGGTCGTTGGCATACCCCAGTGTGTCCAAAGATTCTGGGCCCTACTCCCAGGGCCCCTGAACAAGTGTGAGTGAGCCACGAGGAGTCGTTGGTCTTCATCACCCCAAAGGTGCTCGGCCCATGCCGAGAACCATCACGCCTTGTTCCAGTCCCAGCCCAGCCTCGCCTCCCAGGAGACCCCAGGCAGGACCTGAGTTCCTCCACCTGCTGGCCTTCCACTCCTCCTCACCTCCTTCATATTCTCCACTGACCTCGACCTCCAACACGCGCACCTCGGGCCCCAGCCCCAGGACCCCTTCCCAAGACCTATAGCCCACACCCCCCAGGTTGGGGTTGCTCAGGATGGAGAAACACGGGGCTTGAGTTGCACAGAAACAACTTGTCACTATACGTGCATACCGAGTAATGTCTGGAACACAATTGTACTGGAGGCGTATTTGTGTTTCTATCACAATTCAAATACAAATGCATTTGCTTACCTGGCCGTTTTAGCCGAACGCTACCAGTGTCTCCCTTAGGGAATTGGACCAGGCCCTCCAGCTGACCCTTGTCCTTTACCTTTGTTCCCGCAGGAGACCGAGGCTTCCCTGGGACTCCAGGTGTGTAACCTCCAGTGGTTTGGGGGGTCATCAGTCCTAACCTCTAGCTTCCGGAGGCAATAGTTGCTGAGGTCTTCTTTATCTGTCCACAGGTATCCCTGGGCCCCTGGGCCACCCTGGTCCAGAAGGACCAAAAGGACAAAAAGGCAGCGTGGGTAAGAGCCCCTTTCTCCAATTCATTTCTTCCTTTATTCTAGCAGTAGGAAGCATTTATTAAGTGCCTGCTGTGTGCCCGACCCTGTTTTAGGAGACAGTAAGGAACACAGCAGAGAAAGAGCAGCGGTGGGCGGTGGAGCTCACACTTGGGTGGGGCAGGAGACAGTGGGCATGAGAGTAGGTGAGGGAGGTAGCGGGTCCGAGGGGATGCGTGAGATGCGGAAAGCAGGGCCTGGCAGTTCGGGATGCTGAGAGTTAGTGCTCAGCGGGGCCAAATAGGAAAACCAAAAGACTTAGCAAAAGAAGGAGCCACGCATGAGTCCTGGGGGAACAGTCTAAGCAAAAGGGGCAGCCAGGGCCTGAAGGGCAAGTTATGAGAACACCAGGGGGAAGAGACCATAAGTTGGGAAGGCAGGAGTGAGGGAGGAAGGGGAGGAAACCAGTCATGTCGGGACTTAAAGCCAGCACAAGGATGGTGATTTTTCAACTCCTAATGAGCAGAGAAGTCATTTGCAAGTTTAGGGCCGAGGCAGGACATGGTCCACTCACAGAGTCACTCTGCATCTGCGTTAAGCCAAGGCTGCGGGGGACTAAGGGAGAAGCAGGGGGCCAGGACAAGTCCATTATTCTGCCAGGAACAGGCTGTCTTTGGGGCCCTTGGCTACAGCTCATGGGATCCTTCCAAACTGTGAAGTTGGCCATTCTCACCCTTAGGAGATCCTGGCATGGGAGGCCCCATGGGCCAGAAAGGGCGAGAAGGCCCCATGGGACCTCGTGGTGAACCTGGACCTCCAGGATCTGGAGAAAAGGGAGACAGAGGTAAGAGGCAGGTCACAGGAGGGCCCGCTGCACCCGTGGGGCTCTGGGTAACCCACGTGTGGACCATGACTAGTGGTGCGTGTCTAGACCGCCAGTCCAGGGCTGAGGCAGAGCTGTGATGACGGGTTAGAAAAGGAGGTCTCAGGGAAGTGACCGTCCCCAAGTGCGTGGTGAGTGGAGCGAGGCCAAGGCGGAGATCAGAGGGCCGGCAGAACTGGGTGGACAGCCAGGTGCAGGGCGGGGCCGCAGGCTTTCCAGGCTCTTGGGGCTGGGACTTTGCAGGGCAGGGGACAGGAAACCCTAAACACAGGCCCAGGACTGGAGGGGTTTGGAGAGGTTCCGAAATTAGCTCCTCAACCGTGAGGCTACTGTTACGGGGAAACTAAGACTGTGTCCTCTACTGCCAAAAGACTATGCAGGAAACTTTATTTTTAGTCTCACATTTTCTCAAAAAACTATTCCTCAACCAGGCAGCCAGCATTTGTTGAGTGTCTCCTAGGTGCCAAACTTTGTGGGGGTCTGAGTTGGAGGGTGGACAGGGTTTGTTGATTAGTCTTCACAGAGGCACCAGATGAGCTCTTACATGGGCGGGGGCGGGGGAAACATGGCCTCTAAATGTCACTGTCAGGCTGGGTGCGTGGCCAGACTTGGTGGGGGGGGGCCTTCTCACATGCTCCTTTCTCCTTCTCTCCCCAGGCACTGCTGGAGAACCGGGTCCTCAGGGCCCTCCTGGTGTCCCTGGTTCTGTGGGCCCCAAAGGTATGTCAGGAGCTGAGGATGGGATCCAAGCTTTCACAGGGGAGCCACATTCAAAGAAGCGGGCCCTGGGCTCTGCCAAGCATGCTGGCCAACTGTCCCAGCCCTTTGCGGGGTGGTGGGCCCAGACAGTGCTCCCTAGAAAGGATTTCCTGAAGGTCAAGCCTTCTAGGGTACAGTTTTGGCTGTAGAGTCGGGTTGTGGCCACACTTCTGTCTCTCTTCAGAGGCCGCATTATGTGGCCCCTAAGCAAGAGGTTAGATCAGAGGCAAAATCAGAAAGCAGGGCTGGAGAGATGGCTTAGCAGTTAAGCACTTGTCTGTGAAGCCTTAGGACCCAGGTTTGAGGCTCGATTCCCCAGAACCCATATTTGCCAGATACACAAGGGGGCGCACGTGTCTGGAGTTCATTTGCAGTGGCTGGAGGCCCTGGCGCTCCCATTCTCACTCTCTCTAACTGCCCCTCTCTCTCTCTCTCTCTCTCTCTCTCTCTCTGTTGCTCTTAAATAAATAAAAGTAAGAAAAATTTAAAAATGAAACCAATTCCTGCACTTGCTAGAGTCCCAGTGCACTCATGGAAAGCAGCGGAAGAAAAGAGCCTCATCACCTGCTACCTCCTCCCCCCCCCCCCCGTTCCTGCCCCAGGCCTCACTCACAGCAGGAAGGAGGAAGGCTTCCTGACTCCATCCAGCCTCCTCTCCAAAGAGGACAAGGCACTGGGGTCACCATGGGGCTCATAGAAAGGACCTACATGGTCCTCCCTTGATGAAGTCCCTCCTTGCCCACCTGCTCCTCACATTGGAGTCACTTGTCCTCACCTGTACCTGCCCCTCTGCTAACCATCTCTCTCTCTCTTTTTCCTCAGGTTCCAGTGGCTCTCCTGGTCCCCAGGGTCCCCCAGGTCAGCATGCTGCTTCTTGTAAATTTTTATATTTATGGGGCAGAGAAAGGGACATTCAAAAGTAAACCAAGCTTTATTTTAAAGCAAATGAAGTCATTAGAAAGACAGCCTCCCGGACACACAAAACAAATTCAGTGTCCCCTATAGCTGAGCTTGGGTGCCCTGGTAAATCCTGGCTGAGTCCATTCTGGCCTCGTATAGGGCCCGAAACCTTCCAACAACTTCAGTAATAGGAAGTGCCCATCCTGCCTCTGCCTTGTCCCCTATGGGCCAAAGAGCTTATCTCACTGGCCTGAGAATCTTGAGTGCAGGCCGGTGTCTTGGTCAGAGTCCTTGGAGATGTTCTAGCGCCAGGGCCTGGCGATGGGCAGGGACAAGGATCCTGCACCAGTATGGCTTAGCAGGGACATGGAAAGGAATCTGTGCCTAGCAGCCCTTGGCATTTGCTCCAGGGAGTGTGAGAGCACAAGCACGCATGTGTGGCTGAACCTTGCAAAGAGGGACGCACACCAACCTGCATGCTTTCCTCTGCTGGGCAGGTTCGATTGGTCTCCAAGGGCTCCGAGGTGAAGTGGGACTCCCTGGTCTTAAAGGTGAGCTGAGGAGAGTGTTGGGGACAAAAGGGATGTCACCCTGTGGAGGACTCTCACTCAAGAAGGGGCGTGGGGCAAGGAGAGGCTGGTAGGCATGACCTACGACATTCGTATACCCTCCAAGTGTGAGCGGAAGCGGTGAGGTCAGTACGAGCGGGTGCTGTCTTCAGAGACAGACAATGGTCCTTCTAGTGTCAGCCCCTGCTGGGCTCTTTGTACCTGGATATCTGTTTCCTTTCTAGGTGACAAAGGACCTATGGGACCACCAGGACCCAAAGGTACGCTATTCACACTGTTGGGCAGTTGTCATCATAGTGTGCAGTCTGCCCTATTCCTGGGCAGCCCCTGGTGCAGAGTCCAAGGACCCTGGGACTGAGAAGAAGCAGAGAGCTCCAGCCTCTCAAAGAGGGAAACTGAGGCACAAAGAGCAGCAAAGTACCCCTGTGACATGGCCGTTGGTGGGCGGTCCTCATGTCGATGAGGATGCACAGCATGAAGTGTCTGTCCTCCAGTCTGCTCTTCCTTGTGCCCAGAGCCCCCACAGAGCAGAGGCTGGGATCACTGTGTGTGTGTGTGTGTGTGTGTGTACACGCACGCGGGGGAGAGTGCGGGGGGGGGGGTCCTGCTCCTCTGGCTTCATCAATGCCAGACTCACCAGAGGAGCTTCTTCTCCCACCCGTTTGTTTCAGGTGACCAGGGTGAGAAAGGACCCCGAGGCCTCACAGGTCAGTCTTGCCCAGGAATTTACTTTAATCCTTTCATGACTTCTAAAAAAATCTCCCAGTTACTGGAGATAGGGGGGGGAAAAATGCAAAAAACATGCCTTTAATCCCAGCACTCGGATCACTGTGAGTTTGAGGCCACCTTGCCACTAACTACATAGTGAATTCCAGGTCAGCCTGGGTTAGAGAAAGACCCTACCTTGAAAAACAAAACAAAATCCTCAAAGACCTGGAAACCTAGGAAGAGCACAGAGAAGCCAGGTACAAGGTTAAGCAAAGCATCAAAATGCATAATCCAAACAGTGTGTGTGGTGCAGAAAGGGGAGTGGACAGCAGCCTCTGCTGCCTTGGGGAAATCGGGGAAAATCGTCCATTTCCAAAGTAGCAGGTAGTGTGTACCACCACACCCTCTCAGCCACTTATCTCCTGCCAACTGACATGGATTAAATGAAAATATATAATAATAATAATAATAACAATAACAATAATTTGACCATGAAGGGTAGCCTTTCTGTTTCCAAGGAAATAAGACTCATACACTGGTCCTTTCAGATCAGCCACAGTTTCAGGGTCTGTCTGGACAGGTGCCTCTGACCTTGGAATCAAAGCAGCCAACTGGGCATTGCTTCTCCCAGCTTCTCTGGATGGGAGGGGCCGGTGTGCTGGGGGCAGGAGGAAGATGCGCATAACTCTCTAGATATCACTCCAACCAGCTATCTTTGGTCCCTTGTAGGTGAGCCTGGCATGAGAGGTTTGCCTGGGGCCATGGGTGAGCCTGGAGCCAAAGGAGCAATGGGTAAGTGTCCCCAAGGGGCAGATGCAGTAGGCCAGTCTATCAACTGCTTGTCGTGGCCCTTGGGAGACCCTTGTTCTGCAGCTGCCTCTCCTGCCTCATCACTCTGTGAGGCTTCCTTCAAGACAGCGAATTAGGCATCCTCCCTGGGGTACTCAGGCCACAGCTCTCTGGAGATTTCTCACTGTTCTGGAAAGGGCTTGACAAGACAGGGCCCACCCACCCTGGTGCCTGCTGGTCAGCAGAGGACTGACCAGGGTTGGGGCCCCCAGAGCTAGCTTCTGAGCCATATCCACACCACCACCTTTGGGATGACACTTACTGAGGTGCCTGACAAGGCAGGATGGTGAAGCTGGTGGAGAATTTCCAGAGCGTTAGGCCTTGGCATTGAGTTCCACAGGGCCTCAAGCCCCATCAATGGGGAGGCGGCATCTTTGCTGTCATATCATTCATTTAACTAGACGCTTATGCGCACTGTGTGCAGGAAGAAAAAGATATGAAGCAAGTGGAAACAGAGCTTGTGTGAAGAGACAGAGAAAGTGCTATGAAGAGATGACTGGGAGAGAGATTTCTTACTAGGTGAAGGAAAGAGGAAGTGACATTTCAGATGGTCTTAAAAACTTGGGAAGTAGGCTGGAGAGATGGCTTAGTGGTTAAGACGCTTGCCTATGAAGCCTAAGGACCTAGACTCAACGCCCCAGTACCAGTAAAAGTAAAGCCAGATGCACAAGGTGACACATGCATCTGGAGTTTGTTTGCAGTGGCCAGAGGCCCTGTGTGCCCATTCTCTCTCTCTCTCTCTCTTTCTCTCTCTCTCCTTGCAGATTAATAAATAAAATATTTTTTAAAAAGTTTTTAACCTTGGGAAGAATTTAATCATGGCTACTTTGGAAATCTGTCCATGTTGAGATGATAATGTAAGGCAGAGGTTGGAGGAGTGAGACAAGACCCATAGGGACATCACTTTGGATGGAGGTTAGGAAGGTGCCTAATCAGAGGAGACAAGAACCTGGAGGCCTTGACTTCCAGGGCCTTGGGTAAATGAGATTAACACTTAAGAGCATCTATTGTCGGATGCTCTAGGGAGTCCTGAACCAGCAGGCAAATGGCAATTGTTGGCTTAGGAAAAAGGGGCAGTGAGAAGGCTAGATCCATAGATGTCACAAAGACAGGGCTTCTCCTGAGGTTGACAGCCATAGGGGGATCTTCATACTACACCCCTAAACCTACACACATCTGGACAACTGCATGCTCTGGAGCAATTGGGCAGGAGAGGGAACGAGACCCAGACGAATCTCGAGAAATAACTGATGGACTTGACTTTTTGCTTTACCAGGTCCTGCGGGCCCTGATGGACAGCAAGGCCCAAGAGGTTTGTCACTGGCTTGCTATATTCACTCTCACCATCTGCCCTGCCTACTCCCTGCCCCGCCCATGCCCCCACATGCAGCCCTGGGCCCTCCATCATAATGCCAGTGGGGTGTGCAGCAGAGATGTACAAGATGACTTGATCCCCACTCCTGCCCGCCTGCCAGCAGCTCACTCCAGGAACTCCACTGACTCAGAGGGGTTTTCCTAAGGGAAAGAAAGGCACCCTCACTGGTCATGCTTTCCATAGGTGAACAGGGTCTAACAGGGATGCCTGGCACTCGTGGCCCACCAGGACCATCTGGAGATCCAGGAAAGCCAGGTAATTGGATAGTGAGTGCGTGTGTCTTTGTGTGTATATGAGCTTAGGGGTATAGGTTGATGTGTACGTGTGTGTGTGTGTGTGTGTGTGTGTGTGTGTGTGTGTGTGTGTAAGCTCAGGGGTGTAGGTTCATGTGTACATGTTGTATGTGCGTGTGTGTGTGTGTGTGTGTGCGCGTGTGTGCATGCGTTCATACATACATGCCCAAGGGCACCCTCGTGGGCTTCATCCCATTTCCCAGAGCAGCTCAGCAGAGATCTCACACGGAACATTGCGCTGTGTGTAATGGCTGCGGGCCCAGGCATCCAGTCACCAACTCTGGAAATTTTGGACTAGCAGGGTTAACAGATAAAAGCAAGGAGTTCTAGGAAGGAGCAAAGGGGTGGCTCTTAAAACTGCAAACTTGAACTTCAGCTCAGTGTCTTTCTTAAGCCTTTCCTTATCGCCTCTCCCAGGGCTGTGTCCAGCCCCTCACAGTACTTACTGGTATGAGGAGAGAGGTCCTTTTCAGAGTCTCCACTGAGGATAAAAGCAGGAGTCTCAAGGCTACTGGAAGAATAAATCAAAACCAGACAAGAAAATGATGCCATCATGGCAGGTGACCATCCATCAGGTCACTGAGGGCACAAGAGGCCAGACTCCTCGGCCAGTGCCCAGGTGGAGGTCTAAGGAGGGAATCTGGGGCAACGTGGGGTGTCATTGGCATGTGTACTGGATTGCTGGCTGTCTTCACATCCCCCCAGTGTCTGTGAGCTTAAGTAGGTTTAGGGCCCTCACTCACCCAGCGGCACAGTGGGTCACAGAGTCGCTCTCTGCCACGTGCTGGCAGGACCCTGGATTGCTCTAGCACAAAGCTCGTCCTCCTGCATCGCTGAGCCCTCTCCACTGCCTGCCCACCTGCTCCTGCGGGCAAGGCTGTGTCTCCTCAGGGACGCACTCAACCCTTCACTTCTTGCCCCTCGTGCTTCTTTTCTGCAGGTCTCACGGGACCCCAAGGACCTCAGGGTGAGTGAGTCATCTGCTTTCTCCCCCTTGCCACCGCCCCTTTGGCCAGGCACCTTGGCCAGCACTTCGCCCCCAGTCATCGGAGTATGACCCATCCTCCCACAACCCCTGACAAACACGGGCTCAGGTCTGACCACTGCGAGTCCCAGAGAAGCACCCTAGGAACAAAACCATCTTGCACAGAACAATCTAGAATGTCATTCTGACAGCACCGAGGTCAGATTATGTGCAGAACCTGCTGGCCTAGGCTTTGTTCCCCCACTCTGTGGCACAGTGATACCCTGGGAAAAAATAGTCCAAGCCCATGGGGGACACTGCTGGCTGACAGGGGCCAATGTTCCCCAGTGGCATGCAGGGCTTGGGTACTTCTTTCATTTGGCAGACTCGTTCTATCTAGAATAGCTGCTGTGTCAAAGCCTACCCTGTAAACATTGGGATTTAGAAATCTTCACCTTCGTTTCCTAAAGGCCACTGGGTAAAGATTAAAAGCGAATCCAAACAGCAGCCCCTCCACACACATGCACGTGCATGCATGCGCACACACACACACACACACACACACACACACACCCCTGCCCCTGAGAATCTGCGTGTGCAAGGAGTAAGAGCTCATTCAGGAGCTGAGCGCTGGGGGGCTGCTGCTCACAGCCAGCAGGACGGGAGACCCCAGAGCAGAGCCCGGGGCCTCTGCTTGCCAGCTGCTGTCCCATATCCCGGAGGCGCCAAGGCCACCCAGTGTGGCCGCGCAGAGTGGTAGAATGCCCGTTACTGCTGGAGGGAGGGCGTCTGGAATTGCTGGGCCTTAGTCACCCTGACTGACTCGTGTTCAATCACCTCAGGACTTCCTGGTAGCCCTGGCCGACCAGGGACTAGAGGTACGTGATTGTTCCATGAAGGTATTCTTTCTTTTCACTAGCCATTTTTGCAGGAGGGAGGGGTTGTAGCCAGGAGACTCCTCTCTGGCCAGAGCCTGGACCAACAGTGGCATCTAGTGGTTCTGGTGGAAGGCAGAGGTGAGGGTACAGGGATCTGCACTGAGCAAACAGGCCCTGGGTCCTCAGACCCCACCAACTCCCCCCCACCTCCCCAGCCCCCAAACCGGAGCCTCTCCTAATGTCTCTAAGCAGGAACTTGGGGGAAGGTGGGAAGCCCCAAAGCATCCCAGTCCCTAATTGTTTAACAATATTTTTATTTATTTATTTTCAAGCAGAGATAGAAAGAGAGACAGAGAGTGGGTGTGTCAGGATCTCAAGCTACGTGCATCCCTTTTGTGCATCTGGCTTTATGTGGGTACTGGGGAATCAAACTCAGGTCGTCAGGTTATAAAGGCAAGCGCCATAATGGCTAAGCCATCTCTCCAGCCCAGTCCCTAATTTGCCTCTACGCAAGTCCTTTTGACCACTGAGCCATCTCCTGGTGTGCCTGTAAATGCTCTCATTCCTTCTAAGATACTCCAGGTCACTTAGGTTTGCTCCCCATGGATGTGACACTTCTGAGAGCCGGAAGCACTCTTGGCCCAGGTGTAACTGCGGACCCCACACCCTCCTGAGATGCCGCTCGGAACAGCCAGAGAGGAATGTCACAACCTTTCTAAGGGGGCAAAGTCAAAGGACTAAGGAAATAACCCCAGACTGGGCAATGTCACCTGGGCACAAGGTGACACCCTCGTCTAGTCCATCAGACCCCAAACCTGAGCAAGCACAGGGATGCACCATTGCTCAGAAACGTGTCCCCCAGTAGGCCCTGTGGCCCCATGCTTCTGAGCCTGGATGCTCCGGAGCTGGGCTCTGTCATGAACACTAGCTGTCATGCTTGGAGGGACCCCAAAAAAATAAACTTTAAGAACTGCTATTTCCAAAGACTAGTTGGGCCAAGAGAATCTTTCAGAATAAATAAGTGTGACCCTAAAACAAAACAACAAGTGAGTTACTTCCCAGGCAGACAATTCTCTGGGCTGATAGATCTGTTGATGATAGTTAATGGCTTTAGAAAGGGCCTGTAGGTTTGGCGAATTCCTGAGAAAACCAGAAACGTTATTCCTCTGTAACGTCCTCTGTGCAACTTCAGACCCTCTTTGGGCAAGATGCGCAATTGTTAGACTGTGCTCCCACAAAACCAGCTCCAGGGCTCCTGTCTTGGCTTTGACCTTCAGCTAGAGAAGTGGGCAGTGATGAGGCCATGGCCTCTACCCTTTGACCTTCTGGTGATTTTCCCAATGAAGGCCATTCCCAGGGAGAGAAGCCGAGTGTGACATGAGAATGAAACGCCTGTTGCTCGCTTTGGGCCTCTCTAGAGGGCAGATTTCCTATAGCCCCCCCCCCCCCCAGGAAGCCCCTTCTCTGAGGTCGCTAAAATACCTTTAGACTGAGGGCAGAAGTGCCTCAAGTGGCCCTCAAATGAAATCGGAGGCCTTGGTAGTGAGTTATCCAGTCACTAATGGGTCCTCCTGCCCACTCTCCTCCTGGCCCTTCTCCAGGTGAACCCGGACCTCCAGGCAGAGTCATGACCTCAGGTAGGCAGCCTGGGAGGGACCGGCTCTGTGTGGGCACCTGCCCTGACTCTGCCTCGAGTGCCAGTGGGCAGGCAGGTGCTCGGGAGGGGTATGGAGTGAGCTCTGAGGGCAACAGCCAGAGCAGGAGGGAAGGCTGGAGGTGGTGAGAAGCAGAGGCACCCGCCCAGCCCACCGCCTGCTGGGGATGCTGGCGCCTCAGAAGAAGAGTGAAGCTGGGTATTCAGTGTGCCTTCCGTTTTCAGAAGGAGCATCCACGATCACTGTGCCAGGGCCCCCAGGACCTCCTGGAGCCATAGGACCCCCAGGACCTCCAGGGACTCCAGGTCAGTCCATTTTCTTGTTCTGCCTCAATCAGCCACAGGTGAGTTGAACTCTAACAGAGTTGCTCAAATACTTCAAATACTGAAACCAGGGAAGCCAGGAAGGAGAGTGAGGCAGGGGAACCCCCCATGCCGTGTTCCCAGGTAAGGAGGTAGAGTGGGTGTTCCTCATGCGCAGGAGCCCAGGGCTACTCGGGGTGGATACATAACCTGCCTAGTTGCACAGCACCAGGGGAAAGGTTTGGTGTGTTCTGCCTCCAGACCAGTCAGAGCAAGGCTCTTTAATCCTTGAAAACAGTTTGATAATAGATGTACGTCACGAGCCACACATAGGCTAGGAATCTATTAGGAGGTATGTCCCCAAATCATGATCATGAGATGGCTACAGAAGTCGAGATTTTGTTGTTATTGTTGTTTGGTTTTTCGAGGTGGGGTCTCACTCTAGCCCAGGCTGACCTGAAATGCTCTATGTAGTCCCAGGCTGACCTTGAACTCACAGCGATCCTCCTACCTCTGCCTCCTGAGTGCTGGGATTAAGGGTTTATGTCACCACGCCCGGCTAGAAATAGAGATTTTTGAGGAAATATTGAGGAGGAAAATAGCAATATTTAAAGAAACATGACAATAACATGTGTGTGCTCTGTAGTTACCACTACATTCCTGTTTTTTTTTAATTATTTATTTGAGAGATGGAAAGAGGACCAAACCCTCCACACGAGGGCCTCTAGCCACTGCAAACAAACTTCAGATGCATGCTCCACCTTGTGCATCTGACTTAGTAGTTACTGGGGAATCAAACCTGGGTCCTTAGGCTTTGTAGACAAGCGCCTTAACCATTGAGCAATCTTTCCATTGCTTTCCCTACATTCTTACAAGAGGGGAAAAGAAGCATGAAGGCCAGGAATGTAGCTGTGTGATGGAACACTTGTCTAGCCTGCACAAGGTCCTAGTTTGATCCCGGCATACCATGAAACCAGGCGTGGTGGCACACACCTGTAATCTCAGCACTTAGGATGTGGAAGCAAAAGGATCAGAAGTCTGGGGTCATCCTCATCTACATAGTGAGTTCAAGGCCAGCCTGGGATATAAGAGCCCTTGCCTCAAAAAAAAAAAAAATGCTAGAAGGAAATAAAATACTAAGAAGTTAAAGAATTTTGAATGATTTTTTTCTATTTTTTTCAAAATGCTTATTGTTATATGTGTGTTGTTTAAAATGTTTACATTCAAATAAAGTGTCTACATAATCCATGTAAGTTTGTACCAGTCTTTACAAGCTCCAGTAAGAGAGGGGTACTGGAGACACACAGTCCCTAACCACTGAAAGGCAATGTCAGAGAGGACGGCCACGCCCACGTCAGGTGTCCACTCTGTCAGAAAGTTGGACAGGGTGGGCCCCAAGTTCCTCATCACTCTCAGTGTAAGTGACCGAATGCTGTGCGTGGCTGCTTCTAGCCTTGCGAGGAGTCCCGTGTGTTCCCAGACGCTTCTCCCTCTTTAGCGCTTCCTGTGACCTTAGAGGTATGACCTCGTCTTTTCTTCCCCAACTCTGATTCCAGGCCCTGCTGGTCCTGCTGGTCTCCCAGGACAACAAGGTATGTCACACCCTCACACCCTGGAATGGGATGCAGGATAGGCAGGTCAAGGTGAAGCCTGAGACCCTGAGGGGAAAAGGTATATTCTGCAGAAACAGAATAGAAGGGTCTTTGGGGCCCTTCAATGGCAGTTTGCAAAGCCTCAGCCACAAGGGGACTAACTTCTTTCACATCCACTACCACGTTTGTGAGAGGGGTGGGTACTGGGAACAAGAAAACTAGAACAGAATGGCCCCTGGTCACAACTGAGCAGACTGCTATCGTAGGCCTCAGGCTTCTTATGACCAGTCCCCATCATCATGCCACCTCCAGAGAGTTATTCAATTATCAAAACACAGTCAGAGCTGGAGGGATGGCTTAATGATTAAGGCACTTGCCTGCAAAGCAAAAGGACCCAGGTTCGATTCCCTAGGACCCATGTAAGTCAGATGCACAAGGTGGCACTTGCATCTGGAGTTTATTTGCAGTGGTTTGAGGCCCTGGTGTGCCCATTCTTTCTGTCCCTCTCAAATAAATATATAAAAATAAAAATAAATATTTAAAAAGAACAGTCAGGGTTAGGAAAAACCTGGCCCAAGTCCTCTTGGGGAGTTTGGGGGGCAAATAGAAGTACCAACCGTCAGTGCTTTGGCCTGCTCTCCACTTGATCCTGCCCTCCCTTAGCTCAGCCCCATGCTCTCTCCTCTAGGCCCTGCCCTCCCTCAGCTAGGTCTACCCTGCCCCTGTGGGGCCCCCTCCCAAGGGACAGCAGGAATCCACTACGGCAGGCAGGGCTCACCCTAACCCTAACCCCGTGTCCTCCCCACAGGCCCACGAGGGGAGCCAGGAGTTGCTGGAGAGTCACTCATCAGCAGTGGCGGCTCCATCTCCGAGATCCTCTCTGCCCGTGAGTGCCACCATTCTCCAGGGCAGGTGTCGTTAGGGAGGGGAAGGGGACAAGGACAGCGTGCCCAAGGCTTGGGCAGCTGTGGCAGTGAGTCATAGGCGGGCCCAATGTGAGGATGACCTGTCCCTGTGTTCCTCAGTGAAAGCTGAGAATAGCAGGGTCTGTGTACTGTGGGAGGCTCAGAGCTGGGGACGGGACAGCTGTCCGAGAGGGCCTGGGCTCTGGCCAGAGCAGGGTCAGGTCAGGCCTCAGAGATGAGTGTGGCTGGCAGGAGTCATGTGTACCCCACTCAGAGAGAGAGAAAAGGCATGTGTCCTTGGGTTCTCAGCCACTGGTCCAGGCTGGGAGGACTGACTCCCATGGCCTCCTAGCCACAGAGTTCTTTTGAGAGCCCAGGAGGAGCTCCAGTTGCATCTCTCACCTGAGCAGCTGGATGGCTCCACAGCAAAGATGCCAGCAAACCCCCCCCCCATGTGATGGCATTGTGTTAGAGGCTCAGTATTGACTGGCATCTCACTGAGCCATCCTAATGGCCCCATGGTGTGGGTCTCACCAACTCTGGCTTACAAAGGGGGAAACAGAGAGGTTAAGAAGTTGCCCGAAGTCACCAGCTAGACTTGCAGAAGCAGGCCCTGAAAACTCGGGCTGGATGACATAGAAGCCCAAGTTCTTCCCATCTCCCCTGCCTGGGCTGTCAGGGAGTTGGCAGCCCCACCCCACCTCTGAGTTAGGGGCATCTCAGCAGTGCAGTCCTGGAGGGTGGCAGTATCGTGCGGAGGGTTTGGTCCTTGAGTGAGTGTGGGTTGGGGGGCGTCCGAGAAGGACCATCCTGGTGAAAAGCCAGTCGGGAGCTCACAGAAGAGCCTTGGCACGGCTTTCATGGTTTCCGTTTTCTTCTCTGTACAGAAGGTGTTGACCTACGAGGTCCCCCGGGCCCACCTGGGCCACGTGGGCCACCAGGTGAGTGGTCTCGGGGACCTTGGGGAGGTGAGAAACCTTGAGGGCAGGGGGTTGGTTATGAGGCACTGGGTGAGAAGGACCAGGTCCTGCCCTCAGGCAGGAGTTGGCCCCCTGAAGTCAGCACTTTCCTCTCTCCCTTCTGCAGGGCCTTCTATCCCAGGCCCACCAGGACCCCGTGGCCCTCCAGGTGAGAGTTAAGCCCATCGCTGGGAGGAGGCAAGGGCAGGGGAGGCAAGCGACAAGGAGACCCAGAGTCCAAGCCTCTCCGGAGAGAGAGCCTATCTCCTCCTCCTCCCGGGCAGAGGCCTCTTGGCCCATCTGCTGGCACTAAGGAGTCATGGCCTTCTTTTCCCTAGGGGAAAGCATGCCGGGCCCGCCGGGCCCACCAGGATCGTTCCTGACAGACTCAGGTAATATTGGGACATCGAATGCTCATACCTCTCCCTGCCTCAGCACTGGCTAAGATCACAGCCTTGCAGACTTCCTGCCTGACTCACCGTACTTCCTCCTTCTGGCTTTATACCAGGGGAGCGAATGCCTGATCTTCCTGCCACTTGCTACATGGGAGGAAAATAAACCATGTTAACCCAACTCCCATGGGAGCCTGGCCTGGCAGGGGGAGCCAGCTGCACCCTACAGGAGCTTCCACAGAGACTGTGGAGAGCCTAGGAGAGGAGCCAGGGCTTAATAAAGTAGGCAGGGTGCGTGCATATGAAATGCGTGCTAACAAAAGTAACATAAAAATTTATGGAAAGTGGGCTGGAGAGATGGCTTAGCGGTTAAGGTGTTTGCCTTCAAAGCCAAAGGATCCCCCGTGTGATTACCCAGGACCCACGTAAGACAGATGTGCAAGGGGGGCATGCATCTGGAGTTCCTTTGCAGTGGCTGGAGGCCCTGGCATGACCATTCTCTCCCTCTCTCTCTCCCTCTCCCCCTCTCTCTCTCCTCCTCTTTCTCTCTCTCAAATAAATAAATAAAATACATATTTTTTAAATCTGTGAAAAAAATATGGAAAGCCAGGCATGGTGCTTCATGCCTTTAATCCCAACACTCAGGAGACAGAGGTAGGAGGATCACTGTGAGTTCACTACATAGTGAATTCCAGGTTAGCCTGGGCTAGAGTGAGACCCTGCCTTGAATTGGAAAAAAAAAAAAGCCAGGGCTGGAGAGATGGCTTAGTGGTTAAGCGCTTGCCTGTGAAGCCTAAGGACCCTGGTTCGAGGCTCGGTTCCCCAGGTCCCACGTTAGCCAGATGGACAAGGGGACGCATGCATCTGGAGTTCATTTGCAGAGGCTGGAAGCCCTGGCGTGCCCATTCTCTCTCTCTCCCTCTATCTGTCTTTCTCTCTGTGTCTGTCACTCTCAAATAAATAAATAAATAAAAATGAAAAAAAAAAAAGAAAGAAAAAGCCAGAGAGATGGCTTAGCAGTTAAGGCTCTTGCCTGCAAAGCCTAAGGACCCACGGTTTGAATTGCCAAATCCCATATAAGCCAGACACACAAAGGTAAGACAAGTGCAAGATCACACATGCCCACTTGGTGGCGCAGGCATCTGGAGTTTGATTGCAGTGGCAGAGGCCCTGGCATGACAATTCTCTCTCTCTTTCTCTCTCTCTCCCTCTCTCAAAAAAAAAAAAAAAAGAAGAAGAAGAAGAAGAAGAAATTTATGGAAACAACTTGAAAGCAAACAGGCCAAGACTTGTCCCTTGTAGAAGACCCATCCATCCATCATCTATCCATCCATTCCTTCATCCACCTACTTATCTAGCTATCTGTTCATCTTTCAATTCATTCAGACATCCATTCGTATGACCAACCTCTCAGCCATGCAAACATCTAACCATGCATCCTTTCACACACACACACACACACACACACACACACACACACACACATACACACTCACTCACTCACATGTGACAGGTATTGACTGAGCAGCCATGGTGTTCCAGGTACCGTGCCAGGCTGCTTCCTGCAGTTTGCATCAGTGCATCCACACAAACTACTTCTTTTCCCTGCAGAAACCTTCTTCTCTGGACCCCCAGGCCCACCTGGCCCCCCAGGTCCCAAGGGAGACCAAGGTAAGAAAAGTAGCTCAAGGATTCCAGGAGCCAATCTGTGTCCCCTGCCTAATCTACCTGGTGGTGGCGGGGGGGGGGGGGCGAGCAGAGGCACTTCTATGTCCTCCTGCCACGTCCCATCAGCAGAGCTCCATAGCCTGCAGCATGCCTGGGTGGTAGAAGGGGGTGGCAAGGTGGTCAGAAACTCTGCAAAGAGTCCTGCCCCATATTTGCTGATAAAGGGAGAGGAATGGCGGGGGGAATCCCAGGTTTGGTGTCTACTATCGCACTGGCGACCCCATCCCCTCCTCCACGAGTCCACTGAAGCCCCAGAATCCGGTGACAGGTGTCTCACAGCTCTTTGCCTCCTTCCCTTAGGTCCCCCAGGCCCTCCAGGACATCGAGGTACAGCAGAGTTGGCATCAAGCACAACTGGGTAGGGGTGGGGTGGCAAGAGTGATCCCCAAGCACTCGAAGCTTATTTGAAGTACGTTTGGTCCATATGCGCACATCAGCAGATCTAAGTCTGTAGATGTTTGAGTGTGTGTGCATACATGTGCACTGTGTGTGTAAGGGGTTCTTCTCATAGGGAGATGCAAGCCCAACCATTATGGATCTTGGGGCACTTCTGGAGGGGAGGGAGGAAGGACAAGGAGGAAAGTGAGACTAACTGTCCCCTCCCACTGTGTCCCTCCCAGGGTTCTCAGCCACCAGTGAGTGCAGAGCCTCCCCCTCCCCTCCCCACCATTCAGCCTCTGGCCAGAGCCTCTCCCAGCCCTGGCTGACAGCACCTTGTGTGTTTTGGCTTTCAGACACCAGTTCTCTTGGATTCAACATGCAGGGGCCACCAGGCCCTCAGGGACCCAAAGGTGACAAAGGTCAGTAAAGCAACAGGTAAGAAGGTGGGGGAAAGTAGGGGTTAGGCAGGCCCCTACAGCGTCGTCTGGAATGTAGGACGGTGAGTATCTGTGAGCATTCAAGGGTTGAGAAAGAAGAAGAGACAGAAGGAAGGGCAGGTTGGAGAAAGACAGGGACAGAGACAAGGAAAGATGGACTCTGCCCAAAGGGTTTCACTGAAGAAGCAAAGTGAAGAGATGTGGGGATGATTGCTGAGATACCAGCCAAGCATGCCAGGCTTAACTAGGGAAGGCTTCCTAGAAGAGGGGGTGCAAACAGGGCTTCCTGGTTTGGATTTCAGGTGATCCTGGTGTCCCAGGGACTCCTGGCATCCCTGGTGGTCCCTCTCGAGGTAAGAGCCAACGGTTGACAGGGTGACTGGAGTACCCCTTCCCTCCTCCAGAGGAGGCCGATCCAGTGAAAATGTGACTTCATTTGTTCATTTATCTGAGACTCCAAATCGACTTGTACCTTCTCAGAGGGCTGGCACCCATGAGCTGCCTTCACAAGCCGGTGGGGGTGGCGGGAAGGGCACACGCATGTCCCAAATTAGCTGACCATGCTAGGGGACCAGTGACGAACAGAGCGGGCCCAGAGAGCTCTGCGTGATCTGAGAGGAGAGAGCCTGGGAAGAGGCTAACAGGCTGAAGGAAAGAGGGGGGCTGGCCCATGTCAGGTACCCACCTCTGGGCTCTTGCAGACGTGACCTTCTGTTTGTCACTGTTCTGTTTCTCGCAGTGAGAAAGCCCCTCTCTCCTTAGACCAGGCAGAGATGCAATGTGTGGGTCTGACCTGTAGAGAAGAAACCAAGTGAAGATGCTTTCTGTTTGCCGCAGGGGGATCATCGGCCACCATGTACATGCAGGGGCCACCCGGCCCTCCAGGACCCCCTGGGCCTCCAGGGTCCCTCAGCAGTTCTGGTCAGGAGATTCAGCAGTACATCTCGGAGTACATGCAGAGTGAGTGGCTGGTCACCTCACACTTTGGGGACCACACGGGTCCACACACATGAACTCATCCCTGCCCCACCTGGAAGTCCACATGTGTGCGCCCCCCCACACACATACACCTTCATACTTGTGCACCCCTTATCCCTCCCTGCACGTGAGTGACTTGTCACATGGTTGGCTAAGCGGAGTCTTGTTGGCCCACACCTCCGTGGGCCACTGGCCTGTCATAGGCCTTTGTCTTGGTGTCTGTGTAATATCAATGGAGTCTAGGCTTCCTGCTGGCCTTGCTTGGGTCCCTTTGAGGGGTGAAGCAGGCTTTCCACCCTGTGCAGTGCCTGTCACCTTTATGACTGTGGGACAGGTTTGACTGCTTTCTTCCTTCATTGGCAGGTGACAGGATAAGAACGTACCTCTCTGGAGTGCAGGGTCCCCCAGGACCACCAGGTCCCCCAGGGCCTGTCACCACCATTGCAGGAGAGACTTTTGACTATGCCCAGCTAGCAAGCCACGTCATGAGCTACTTGCGGAGTAAGCCTTCCCCGCACCCTGACAAAGCTGCGCCCCTCCTAAGGGGTTACCCATTGTCCCGGAGCCTCAACTCTTAATTAGCTGGCTGTGCTGCCCTTCTGAATGTGACCTTGAATTCTACAGTCATCTTATTGGATTGTTGGGCCCAGCTTTGGCAAATGTTGGTTTAGGTTGGGAATGGAGGCCAGGCTTGGCAAGCCCTGGACCAGTGTTCGTGAGGGGGAGCCTTCAGCTTGGCAGTCTTAGGGGTCAGCCTAAAGAATAATCTGGAAGACACACCATTTCTTATTTATTTATTTATAAGAGAGAAAGGCAGATAGAGGGAGAGGGAATATGGATGTTGGCGCCTCCTGCCTCTGCAAATGAACTCCAGACACATGCGCCACCTTGTGCATCTGGCTTATGTGGGTTCCTGGAAATCGAACCTGGGTCCTTTGGCTTTGCATGCAAGCGCCTTAACCATTTCTTATCATAAACTAACAACCGGAACTTCCGGCCTTTACTCGCTTTCTAACTAGCCTGAAATGCCTCCTTAGTTCCTTTTCCTCAAAGAGAAGCATCTGGTCCTTTGGATTCTGGATGCAGAGGGTCTGCTCCAGGACCGAGGAAGTGACCTGAGGTCTTCCTCCCACAGCATCGGGCTACGGCATCAGCATGACCTCTGGCTCTCTCACCTCTGAGGACATCCTGGCTGTACTACAGCGTGAGTCGAGTGCCCTGAAGGCAGGGGTGGGGGGTCGCCTCTTTGCTTTCTCCTGACCTCACTCACGTGTCAGGCACACCTTGCGAGGGCTTGCGGGGAGGCCTCACTCATTGCTCCACCCCTGGAGAAACCTGGAAGCTGGCTGATCTCCCGTGACCCTCTGGGTCTGTGAGGCGCTCCCAGCTGACACTGAGGAGCTCAGGCTGAGGCTGCTGGGTAGAGCCATGCTAAGGCATTTTCTTCTCAGGGGACGATGTGCTTCAGTACCTGCGTCAGTACCTGACGGGCCCTCGAGGTCCTCCGGGGCCACCAGGAGCCGGTGGCGATGGGTCCTCCCTGTCTGTGGACTACGCAGAGCTGAGCAGACGCATTCTCAGCTACATGTCTAGTGAGTCTGCTTTCCCGACCGTCCCTTTGCAGCACAGAAGTCAGCAGCAGCCTGGGGTGAGGACCAGGGTGTCCGGATTGGCTGAGACAGCCTTGAGCTCCTGCTGGCTACCCTAACCCCTGCAAAGGGAACGGCCTCCTCGCTGTTCAAACAGGCTGTAGAGCATTTCTAAGGGCTTGGCGAGGGAAGGAAAAATGAGCACAGGCATACTGGCTTATGGAAGCACATGCATTCCCCTGCCGAGCCGGAGGACGTCTAGAGCCAATGCTGACCTGCCCTCTTCCCCGTCCCTTCCTCTCCCACCAGCGGCATCCCCATCCTACCACATCTCCATCCTCCTGCCACTCTCTTTCCCTTCCTTAGACACACTTCCGTCCAGACTGCTGTCCACCCTCCCCCCTGACAGGGTATTTGCACCTTTACGTGAGGACACCATAACTGTGAGCCTTATTCCCCAGGTTCTGGGATCAGCATTGGGCTTCCTGGCCCACCAGGACCCCCTGGCCTGCCGGGAACATCCTATGAGGAACTACTTGCCATGCTCCGAGGTAAAGCCAAGCAGGGACGTCGGCCAGGTGGCTTTGGCTGGAAAGGAAACCCTCAGCTCAGGCGATGAGTGACTTCTCCCTGTCCCTTGGTGTCTCAGGGTCTGAATATAGAGGCATCATTGGACCACCAGGGCCCCCAGGACCACCGGGGATGCCAGGCAATGCCTGGTCCAGCATCAGTGTGGAGGACCTCTCATCTTACTTGCACAGTAGGGCACTGGGCAGCGGGAAGAGGAGGGGAGAGAGTTGCAGCCTGGCCTTGAGGGCATCCCTGGGTCCTAGTAAAGGCCACCACGGGGAACTGAATCCACGCGCTATTCCCCAGTGGCGTATGTGCAGGACTGACTAGGTCCTGGGAGCTGAGGTCCCCCGAGCCATAGCAAGGGGACAGATAAAGACACAGCTCTCAATCTGCCACCCTTGTGGAACCTGGGAGCCATGTGATCACCATCAGGTGATGAAGGGCACCAACACCCAGGGGTGACTGGGCTGGAAGGAGGAGATAGGATGCGGCTGGCAGGGAAGAGAGGTCTGTTGGGGGAAGCAATTGCCAGATGATGCTAGAAGGGGACGGCCCTGGGCTTCCCTGCACGCTGGAGGCCCAGCCATCACCCTCCTGTCCCTAGGGACCCCACAGCAGCCACGAAGGCCAGGCTGAAAATTCAGCTTTCTCCACCCACAACCCTGACCTTTCTCTTTCCCTCCCCTCCCACTCAGCTGCCGGCTTGTCATTCGTCCCTGGCCCTCCAGGCCTTCCTGGGCCCCCAGGTCCTCGAGGACCCCCAGGAGTCTCTGCAGCTCTGGCCAACTACGCAGCTGAAAACAGCGACAACTTCCGCAGCGAGCTGATTAGCTACCTCACAAGTAGGTCCCCTAAGGTGGATGTCCCCTCCTCGACATCAGCTGCCGGGTCTTTCTGTTCGCCAGAGTCCGGGCTGCTGCTCATGAAGCTTCCTTCTCACAGGTCCTGATGTGCGCAGCTTCATCGTTGGTCCCCCGGGCCCTCCTGGGCCACAAGGACCCCCTGGAGACAGCCGCCTCGCCTCGAGGGACGACTCCTACAATTGGGGCAGCAGCTCCTCCATCAGACGGGGCACTTCCTACGGTTCTTCCATGGGTCTGGGGGGAGCCAACGGAGGCTCCATGGGTGAAGGCGCAGGAAATGGAGGTCCCTATGGCACTGACGTCGGCCCCGGCGGAGGCTACGGGGCAGCGGCAGGAGGCGGCATGTACGGCACCAATGGTGACTCGCTCCATGCTGGCTTCGCTGGAGGGCTGGATTATAACGAGCTGGCTGTGCGGGTGTCGGAGAGCATGCAGCGTAAGTACGGACCCCTTGGGCCTATGTGAGCGTGTGGGCGCCTCAGCATCTGGACACCAGATACCAGTCCTCTCTCATTTTTGGAGCACCCGGGGTTGTAAAGACAGCAATTCTGGAAATCAGCTAGGCCGGGACAGGACTAAAGATGGGGAGTCCATGCTAATTCTCAGCCAGCTGAGCGCCAGGGGTTCTGGTGCCATACCTGAGCTGAAGGGGACAGAGCACAATGGGGGGAGGGGCAGGAGGGACTCGGTACTTTGCTTCCCCAACATCTAACTTGCTCTGGTCTCATGATGGCTTTGTGGTGGGACTGTAGAAAGATGGTTAGGCAAGAAGTCCTTTCTCCCGGGTCAGCAGTCTTGCAGCCCAAAGGCCCTTGAGGAATGAATGCCACCACAGGCAGAGGCCTGTGCCAGTCTCACCAGAGAATAGGGCTTTCCCTGCCAATAGCTTCATCAAGCTTAGCAGCTTCGAGGCAGGTGGCCCGAGGAGGCTGCATTTCTGAAGATGGCACAGATGCTATCAGCCTTCCTGATGTTTTGCAGGTCAGGGCCTGCTACAAGGGATGGCCTACACTGTCCAGGGCCCCCCAGGCCAGCCTGGGCCCCAAGGGCCCCCAGGCATCAGCAAGGTCTTCTCTGCCTACAGCAATGTGACGGAGGACCTCATGAACTTCTTCCGCGGTAAGTGTATCCCCATTGATTTCACTCTGCTGCCCGCCACTGACTCTCACGCGTGGCCCAGTACATGGATGCCAACTCATGAAAACCCTCCTTACCCACACTCGAGATGCTCAACTCAGTAAAGCCCATCTTTGTTTCCTTGCACAAGTTCAGACTCCACCTCCTTCTCTCTCTCTCTCTCTCTCTCTCTCTCGCTCGCTTGCTCACTCGCTCTCGCTCTCGCTCTTGCTTTGAACAAATCACATGATCTCCCGAGCTAGTCTAAGGCTAGATTTTTCCCTCTCTACAGTGCATGGAACCATCCCTGGACCACCTGGGCAGAAGGGAGAAGTGGGCACCCCAGGACTCAAAGGTAAGTGGCAGTAGGGAAATTGTCACCAGGATCCTGTGTAACAACCCCTTGCTTCTCTGAGAAGCAAACTCCCCCTCTTGGTGATGTCACACAGAGTACCTGTGCCACACCTCCGGCCCCCCACACACAACAGTGTCATGCCCCCATCTGTCGTTCTAGGTGACAGAGGCCCTGCTGGACCACGGGGTCCTCCTGGGCCCCCAGGCCCGCGAGGGCACAAGGGAGAGAAGGGAGACAAAGGTAAGCTCTGGGGTCCTGGGGAGGCTGGGGTTCAAGGGTGGGGAGGGGCTTGTTCTGGGCCAGCCTGAGACATTTAGGCAATGGCTTGAGCTGAGGCTCAAAAGACTGGACCCTCCACTGCGGAGGGTCTCATGTGCCTGAGAGCTTGGGCTTGAGAAACACTCAAGAACTCAATTTTCTAAGAAGAGCATTCACAGCCAGAGAGAAAGGAAGGCTGGTGCTCTTACAAAGGAAAAGAACCACCTTGGTCTTAAAATGACTTAAACCAATGTATTATATTAGAAAAGAGTTTCTCTCTGAAGATATCTTTGCAGCGGTCCCAGCTGCCATCATTGCTCATGGGTCACAGGCTACAGATTTTTGAAAAATATTATGTTTATTTATCATCTTTTTATTGGGGGGGGGACAGACAGAGAATGGGCACACCAGCGCCTCCAGCCACAGCAAACTCCAGACATGTGCACCCCTTTATGCAGGGGCTTTACATGGGTGCCAGGGAAACCAACCTGAGTTCTTTGGCTTTGCCGGCAAGTGCCTTAACCGCTAAGCCTTCTCTCCAGCCCTGCGGGATATTTTTTGACTTCCTACTCATCTTCTAACTTTCAGGGGACCAAGTCTATGCTGGGCGAAGGAAGAGGAGCATTGGCATCAAGCCATGAGCTGGATTTGCAGTGCACATGGCCACCTGTATCATACGGTCTCCCAGAGCGAAAGCTGGAATTTGGTCCACGTCCCACTGAGACCAACCGTCACCTAGCAACACAACACTTGTTTTAGTCTGAACAAAATACATATATAGGGAAAAGACATTCAAAGATACATACTCCGGATCGGCTTGCCTGGGTGGACCTGGAGTAGCTGCACTGTTTCACGTGAGACTGCTTCTCTACTATCTAGATCCGAGCTCCTTGGCGTCTTTAGCACTTAGATCAGGCCTCAACCTCAGGAAGCCAGTCTCATAAAAGTTCGCTTGGGAGTCTTGGAGCTTTGCCTAAAGTGGATCCCAGATACTAAAAGATGGGGGTGGGATGCCTTCCTGAGGGTGACACTTGGGAGTGTTGTGGTTACTATAACAGGGATGTGCTGTCAGCTCCTTACACTGAAGAGATTCGGAAAAGCACTTCTTCCTCAAAGGATCAAGTTTGGTCAGAGCTGTGATCTGCACGTATCAAGGTCAGTGTATGCACTACAGCAACCAGGACAAAGGACCAGCAGGCAAGGAAGGGGCAGTAGGGGAAACAATACTCAATGCTGGACAAAGACGGCTTCTGCTCATACTGTCACCCTCTGTTCTTCACTTAAGAAATGGCATGGGCACTGGGTGCAGTTGGTTTGTAAGCACGTTTCATTCTTAAAAGCTTTGTATGTGGTCTACAAGATGAAAAGTCATTTCAATTGTAAAATTTCCAATTAAAGATTTTTTTCCTTTTTTAAATATCATGTCTGAGCAAAAAAAAAAAAAATGTTTGTTTTTAAAGAAAATAATGCCGTTAATTGGGTCTGACTCTAATTTTGCTTCTTACAACAAACACAAGGAAACAAAACTTGTTATATTTTGAGAGAGCTTCTCACATTTTATGGCTAAGATCTTTACAGACAGACCTTTACCTGAAGCTATTAACTCAATTTGGACATACTGCCAAGCATTAAAGAGTTTCCATAAATTCCTTGAAATAGAAACACATATACAAAAAAATAGCAATGAGATTATTAGCAATTAATGTAGTAATTTGTGAGGCAAAGGAATTCTGGTTGCAGATAAAATAATATATGGACTATCAAGATTCGTGGCTGGGCATGATGGCACACACCTTTAATCCCAGCCCTTGGAGGCAGAGATAGGAGGATCGCCATGAGCTCAAGGCCACCCTGAGACTACCTAGTGAATTCCAGGTCAGCCTGAGCTAGAGTGAGACTCTTATCTCCAAAAAGGGGGGAGCTGAAGAGATGGCTTAGTGGTTAAGCGCTTGCCTGTCAAGCCTAAGGATCCCGGTTCGAGGCTTGATTCCCCAGGACCCACGTTAGCCAGATGCACAAGAGGGCGCACACTTCTGGAGTTTGTTTGCAATGGCTGGAAGCCCTGGCACACCATTCTCTCTATTTCTCTCTATTTGCCTCTTTCTCTCTCTATCGCTCTCATATAAATAAAAATAAACAAAAAACATTTTTTAAAGTTCTTAGTGAGGGAAAATGCACAAATATCAAATGTTCCAAGAAATGTATGGTAATATTAATCCGACACTCAAATTCTAAACAGGCTATGCTTGAATGATGGGTTGTTAGAAGCTGTGACTATCAACTAGTGGATAATTAAACACTGCAAGGGGAGAGGAAATAGGGAGATGCCTCAGTGTTTAAAGAAACTTGCTTGCAAAGCCTAAAGGCCAAACTAGAGTTCCCCAGAATCCACAGAAAGCCATACGCAAAAAGTGGCACATACATCTGGTGTTCATTTGCAGTGTCAAGAGACTGACACACCCATACACATGTACAAATTAATAAATTTAAAATAACTTGAAAAATGCAACTAAGGGCTGGAGATATGGCTTAGCAGTTAAGGCATTTGCCTGCAAAGCCCAAGGATCCCATTAGATTCTCCAAGGCCCACGTAAGCCAGATGCACAAGGGGGTGCATGCATCTGGAATTCATTTGCAGTGGCTGGAGGCCCTGGCATGCCCATTCTCTTTCTTTCTCTCTCTCAAATAAATAAATAAATAAAATTTTTTTAAATGTTCTTAGACTCTCTTTAAAAAATTTTTATTTGGACCAGGAGTGGTGGTGCACACCTTTTATCCCAGCACCCAGGAGGCAGAGATAAGAGGATCACTGAGAGTTCGAGGCCACCCTGAGACTATGTAGTTAATTCCAGGTCAGCCTGGACCAGCGTGAGACCCTACCTTGAAAAAAAAATTATTTGGGCTGGAAAGATGGCTTAATGGTTAAGGCATTTGCCTGCAAAGTCAAAGGATCCCTGTTCAACTCTCCAGGACCCACACAAGCCAGATACACAAGAGGGCACATGCATCTGGAGTTCATTTGCAGCAACTGGAGGCTCTGGAGGGTCTCCATTCTCTCTCTCTCTCTCTCTCTCAAATAAATAAATAAAATATATTTAAAAAAAAATTTTGCCAGGTGTGGTGAAGCACTCCTTTAATCCTAGCACTTGGGAGGCAGAGGTAGGAGGAGCACTGTGAGTTCGAGGCCACCCTGAAACTACATAGTGAATTACAGGTCAGCCTGGACTAGAGTGAGACCCTACCTCAAAAAACCAAGTGTGTGTGTGTGTGTGTGTGTGTGTGTGTGTGTGTGTATGTATACATACATACATATATGTGTGTGTGTATATATATATATTTAAAAATACAACTAAAAACACAGGAGCTAGGGAGATAGGTTAAAGGTGCTTGCTTGCAAAACCTAACAGCCCAGGTTCAATTCTCCAGAACCCACGAAAGCCAGCTGCATAAGGTGGTGCATGTGTCTAGAGTTTGCGGCATCTGAAGGCCCTGGCATGCCCATTCTCTCCCTTTCTCCTTTCCCTCCCTTTCTCAAATAAATAAAATATCATTTTAAAAGGAAAAAAGCCATCACTTAAAAAATAAACAAGGGGTTAACTTAAATATACTTGTATGCTTCTACTCTTTAAATAAAGACTGGATTTCTGCATCTCCTGAGGAGGTCACATACCCTAGAGAAAACATAATTTAGTTCAACTCTCTCAAAGAGTGGCCAGTACTACCAGCCAATCACCCACTGTTACATCCACTGTGAATCAACATGGGAATTTTTGAAAATGAGTACGGAGTTCATATGGTATCCGGAATTTCAAATAACTTATTTTTCTGCCTAAAGAAAATGGGGGGGGGGTGCTGGAGATACAGCTTACTGGTTAAGGTGCAAGCCTGCAAAGCCTAAGGACCCAGGTTCCATTCTTCAGGTCCCAAGTAACTAAGCCAGATGCACATGGTAGCACATGCATCTAGAGTTCATTTGCAGTGGCTAGAGGCCCTGGCATGCCCATTCTCACTCTCTAATAAATAAATATAAATCTTTTTTTTAAAAAGTGAGGGGAAAACTATTGTGTATGGCAAGGAGTGCCATATTCCTTTTAATTTTTTTAATTTATTTGAGAAAGTGAGAAAGAGGTAGAGAGAGAGAGGGAGGGAGAATGGGCAGGACTTCCAGCCACTGCAAACAAACTCCAGACACATGCACCACCTTGTGCATCTATCTGGCTTACGTGAGTCATGGGAAATTGAACCCAGGTCCTTTGGCTTTGCAGGCAAACACCTTAATTGCTAAGCTATTTCTCCAGCCCCCCTTTTAATTTTTTAAAAAGAATTCATCAATTTTATTGGAAAGCTAAATTTACTAACCTTTTACTTTGGGGCTCAAATATTAGATCTCCTTTAATAATTCTTCTTACCTTATTAATCGGACCTAGAAATTTTGGCCTTAGACTTTACTTTTTTTTTTTTTTTTTTTGACATAGGGTCTCACTCTGGTCCATGCTTACCTGGAATTCATTATGTAGTCTCAGGGTGACCTCGAACTCATGGTGATCCTCCTACCTCTGCCTCTCAAGTGCTGGGATTGAGGTGTACACCACACCAGGCTTTTACTAAGATATTTTAAAGGCTTCCTAGAGCCCTATGGCCAGACAACATAGGATCAAAGTGCAACCTTGATGCTGACTCTGTGGACAAAACCCAGAAAGAGGATGGACACGAGCAAAGTCCACAGCTGCCAGCCATGAATGTGAGCTTCTTTTGTTCCACTGTAAAAACGGGGGGTGGGGCTGGGGGGGGAGGTTGCGCAAGAATGAGCTCAGAAGTACAGAATAGTCCTAGATTAGAAAATGACATCACCACTTCCCTCTAGTGCTGCTGAACATGTGGCAAGAGATGCTGCTGTGTCTACTGAATCTTGGTGGACATACCAATGACAACAAGTTTATTTTGTGCCGGGCGTGGTGGCACACGCTTTAATCCCAGCACTCGGGAGGCAGGTGTAGGAGGATCACCCTGAGTTCAAGGCCACCCTAAGTTTAAACAGTGAATTCCAGGTCAGCCTGAGCTAGAGTGAGACCCTACCTTAAAAAACTAAAGTTAATTTTGTTAGCAGAAGTAAATTCACATGATTTGGAAATGCCTGGTGGGAACAATGCTCGCTCAAGTAGGGGAAGAAGACATGTACATCCATCTTGGTCAGGGGAAACATTTGACGCACCTTCTCAAAGGAAAAGTCTGCATGCTGAAAGATGCCACCACCAAGAAAATCAAATTACACCTGTGAGTGTGTGCGTGCCACCGATGGCTAGAAAGTGACAAATCTGGAAGATCGAAGACTTGGAGGAAACCAAGTTTGAAAACATAACTAGGACCAAAACCAAGCAAGTAAGCTACAAAGTATTGTCAGGCATAATCTAGTTCCAAAGATTCTTAATTTAAAAAAAAAAAAAAAAAAAGGTCTTCAAAACAGATGTAGAAATAACTTTTATTTTTTTTTGTCAATTCCATGATTGAAAAAAACCATGTTGATCCCAAACAGACACAAAGCACAGTTTGAAACAAATTTTGTCTTTGAAAACTTAGCTTGTGAACTTAATACCCTGCAAAGGATCACATTTTAAGCAGCAGCAGCCAACATTTAAAACTAGTAAGACCCTATTTCAAGCTTTGTAGCAGGAACTTTAAAGCATTATCAAAGCCATGTCAGCCACTGAAAAGCAACAGTAAGGCCTTGACAGATGTGCCTTCAATATGTGAAAAGTACTTAAAGTATTATCTGTGCCCTACAACAGGTCACTTCCCAGAAAATTTATTTACCTAATCAGAAGAGTGTGAAGGTCTCTTCTTCCACTGTAGTTCTAGGCTTTTCTTTATTCAACACTACTTCTAGCTTATAATCTTGTCAAATGTGGCTTTTCGGTATATAGTCTTTGTCATGGAAATATAGTGTGGAATGGGTAAAAATATGTAGCTACAAGGGAACTGGAAGAGTACAAAACAGTCACTTCTGAAACTTGCTGATGCTCAAGAGAGCCCTCCAGAGGGTCTCATACGCCTGAGAGCTTGTGCTTGAGGAAACACTACTTCGAGGTAGCTCTGGTTCTGCTTTATACTGAGTTACAATTTGCTGCATCCTATCATATAAGAAAGTTCAAACTTTCAGCGAAGTAAAGCAGTCTATGTTGCATCCTTTCCCATCGACAGCTGCCCCACAGGAAAGGGTAAGAAAAAGCCTAATGTGACTTCATGTAGAGTAGCAGCTAACTCAGCAATGCACAGCCCGGGGACTGGCAGGACCAGGAAAGGCAGCCCGGTGCTGCGTTGTAGGAGCTGGACCCACAGAAATGTAGAGGTCTGGCGTGTCCACTGCATGGAGGGAAGAGGGGAGGTGTCTGTTCAGGGTGCATAAATGGAGACTTTTTTCATGCTCTTCACGGCACATTCTGCCCCAGCAACCAAACAACCTAGTTAGGAAGGGATTTGGTTGTGCTCTTGGATTTTAAAGAAATCTGTGTGCCTCACCCACTCCCCACCTACAACCCATGCAAGAAAGAAAGATGGCTATTATCTACTTGATACAAGGCCTCACAAGAGGCAGGCAGGTATGGCTATAAACAGCATATCCTATAACCAAACACTTTTTGAGCAGAGTTCTATAACCTAATGTTTTAAGATGAATGCTCCCTTCCACACACATAGCAGGGTACAGTCCTGCATGAACATGAATGTAGTCTTGTCTGAACAAAAACTGCAGCATGAACAGTCAGTGCAGAGGGCAAGCTGAAGGAAGACTCAGAGCTGCTGCTGAGCTCGGTCCCCAGCTCCACTTTGAGGCTCCCTCCTGGACACAATACTCTCTGGATGTTAAGGTGAAAGGGACAGGAAGATCAAATACACAAACCAAATTATCTCTAAAATTATTTAAATGATATTGAGAAAAAATGTCCACTGACTGGAGATATTCATGTTAAAAAGGCCAATAAGCTGAAAACTTCAAAGGGATTAGTGTGTCTTCCCCTTTCCCTCTTCATATAAGCCATTAAATACACCGGGAAATATTATACCATCATTTTTATCATAACAATATAAACAATTTCCATCATTATCCTGAATATTACTTTATAAAGATATATATTTTTAAAGGCTTTCAAAAACAGTTTTCAACCCAGCATTTGAGAATAAAGCATTAAGAGTTTTGTATACAGTAACACATTAATAAGTGTATCAATTTACAATACATAATATAGATGTATGTGTATATATATATATATATATATTTATATTTATATAAAAAACAAACTTGGCCAAAAGTTAAGGCTAACTACAAAGTTGTCCAGGTAAATAATGCTTGTCAAAACAATTATAAAATTAAAATTACACATGCACTTTTAAATCATCTAAACCACAGATCAAGTTCAGCATCCAAAGTTTTCAAATTAACTCCAAGAAAGTGCTACAGGCATTTACATTTTTAATATGATGTTCCCACAATATTACATTTAAGTTTTTCGCCAGTCTCAAGATATAACTAAAAGCTGAAGCATGTACACTTCGGTGCCCACACTCTGAGAGGGAGGGTGTAAGTGGCAGGCAGCCTATCACTCACAGGTGTACTGTGCCCCACCAGAGGGCTGTTTCTAATACTGTGTGACCTGACACAAGGCTGAAATTCTAAGCACTGAAAGGGACTAAGAGTGAACATTTCATTAATAGTTACACATGTCAAAAACCACATGATAAAGACTTAGGCTTTTACCACTGAAAGTAAATAATTTAAGCAAGAAATAGAATGAAAACAAAATGTACAACAACCTCATTTCAAAACAAGTCATTTTTGATATGTGCTTAATATTAAATTTTTAAGACCTCTGTTAAAAAAATACTTTGAACAAATGTCTTTTGTTAAGATTAATTTCAGAAAATATATTTATAAATGTGCCTCAGAGCATAATGGCCATTAAGGGTTTTTATAAATGAACAGAAGTTGCTAAGGTATAGAGAGGCTCATGTATGATTTGAGGAACTATCTGGGAGAACTGACTGGATAACTGACTGGATATGACCTACAATGTGCTCAGTCTTATATGTCCAATTTGCACATTGAAAAGCTAGTTTTCTTCATCTTCCCAAGCTTTGTACAATATATGTTTTAGAATGAAATTTTCTATTACACAGTAAAGGAACAAGAGTTTTTTTAAAAAAAGTAATACTTAATGTTAAAAGTGTTTGTCCCTGTTGATCAAAAAGAAAGTTCTGTGTTACGTGTCATCAAAATTTGGTGTTTAGGCACTATCTTAATAAACATAGCACCTTCATTATTAGCTACTGCCTAAATAGGCAGATGATTATGACAAGTTACTGCAATAATTTTTCTCCTTAAAAAGACTGTGTTCCCATTTACAATAAAATATATGTATTTACTGAATCAGTAGCACATTTTTCAGCAACTCATTGTTTTTTGTGAAAGCTTGATTCACCAAAAGAAAATTATTCCCACTCTGTACAGAAGAATTCCAACTATAGAATTTAGGCATCATTGAAAAGCTAAGTCTGCTAGAAAGATATTTATTAATACTTAGTGATGTAACAGTTCTTTTAAAATTAACCATTTCTCTAACAGGTTTTCCAGCAACAGTGTCTAAAGTATACAATATTTAAGGTTAATATACAAGATCACCTTAGGGAATTCTTGCAAGATGCCAACATAGATGACTGTCTCAGTTCATTTTCCTTTCATCTTCACTTAACCACAACAACAAAAAAAAATCCACACTCCCCCCACAAAAAAAAAACACCTAGAAGATGAAACAGGCGATTGTCTTTGTGAGCAATATATATTGTGGCAGAAGATGAAGAGAACAGAACAACATATTTTAAAAGCCAAAGCTGACCACAGAATGCTTCCGAGTGTTAGGATCCAGTGGAATGCAAGCTGGGAATAGGATAGAATTTGGAAATCCGGCTCTGTGTTGACGGGTTAAGGCATTCCGACTCCCCAGTCATTTTAAAGAACACTTCCTGTTCCTGTAGTTTCCTGGCAAACTCTTCTTCCAGTGTCTTTAAAAGGAAGAGACAAACTGTTATGTGCTGGTATTATACTGTATATAGAATTTATCCCGACAGCCAAGATAAAACTGACCTAACACATTTTCTGTGTTAATACCCTAAGGAAGACACAATTACTCAATAATTAATACCATAAGCTTTGCACAGCCCCAGGTTCAAGCCTCAGTTAAGTTACACAGTGCACTTAACTTCTCTATATTATGGAATCATTTCACTCTGCTGTAGACCACGGTAATACCTAACCTACCTTGCTGACAGGCCATGTGAACATAAATGGGATAATGATGTACTGACACACACTAGGTACTCCAATGACACATTAATTCCTGTCCATTTTTATATATGTGCATGTTTTTCTTCCACATAGGGACTACAACCTGAGTAAAGGTTAAGATTTAAGCCAGATTCATCTTTACATATCCCCACAATACAGAGCAAAAATATTAAGTGCTGGGCAAATACTTCAATTTGATGAAGCCTAATACTGATAGTATTACAAGGTTAGGCCTTCAGAGGATGACTAAGTCATAGGGTGGAGCCCTCTAATGGAATTACTGTGCTTATGCAGGGCAGACAGAGAGTTCTTCCCCCTAAATGATGTGAGAGTACAGTGAAAAGTCAGCAGTCTAGAACCCAGAAGAGGGCCCTCATCAGAGTTGACCATGCTGGAACTCTGACCTTACCCTTCCCAGCCTCCAGCTCATAGGGTGTTGTTATAGGAGCTGAATGTATTAGCAATTATAGACATGCTGTTTAGAAAAAAGAAAGTGTTCTTCTGAGGTCCAAACAGAATATGTGAAGATGGAAGGATGCAAGGGTGCTCAGAAGAGATGAAACATGAGCTTAGCCATGAACCAACAGTTAGAATCTGACAGGAAAGATGGGGAAAATACACCAGACAAGAAGCTAGAACAATGGCATAAAGACAGGAAGCCAGAGTAAGTATTCTATCCATGGCTGTAACACATACTGAGGAAAATGGCTAGTGGGAGAGGAAGCTACAAAGGTAGGCTGTAGCCCAAGAGTGGCACTATGAAGGCTTCAAATTCAAACTGAAGCATTTATGCTACAGATGGAACTGAAGATTTCTACACATCACTATTACAGCACTAGAGATGTTCTTGATGATAAACATTCTGGTGACGACAGCAAGTAGGAAGAAAGGAAAGAAACCAAGGGCAGAGCATCCATGAGGACCTTACTGAACAACTTTAAGCAACAACATAGCATAAGAAAGAAGAAATGTTAAGTCTAAATTAATTAATATTAATTATATTAATTAATAATATGAATTATTAATATAATATTAATTAATGTAAACAGACCCTTACAGGAAACACCTGAACCACAAGACACTGGAGAGGGTAGGATCAAGACTGACCTAAATCTCCTACATCTTCCCTCCCTCCCTCTCACCCTCTCCCCTCTATCTCTCTCCTCTCTAACTCTTGTATATTAGTTATCTTTTTCCTCAATTTCTTAGTGGACACTGACCTGTAACCCCCACTTCCAGCTTGGGCCTACCATCCACAATGAGCTTTTGATCAGAGAAACCTACAAGGTTTCCCAAAACAATGACAGACTTCTGTCAGAGTACTTGATGACCCACCAAAGGCCAGTGATAAGACCCTATTGCTGAAGACTCCATACGCAGCTGACGCGTAAAATGGAATGACATGGCTGGAAGCCAGGAGAGAGTCAGTCCCCAGATAGTCAGCGTGTCTAGTGCCAGAAGGCGCTACATAGGCGACTGGGGGAAATGACCAAGATCTGTCCAAGCAACACATTGTTTAACCTAATTAGCAACAAATAACCGGATGTGATGCCCACACAAGTGCAATAGTGGTACACAGCCATGGTGAGGAATCAATTGCTCTTGATTTGGCTAACTGATCCACTCAGTGGTACTAGATCCATAGCTGGAGCTGGGAAACAAGTCAGAACCATACCCAAACACAAGCCCACTCTACAATATCAAGCTACCATCAATCACGGGGTATAAGAGGGCCTACACCTATCAAACTGTCTACCAAAAAAGTAAGTGTTATCTCAATTTTCCGGGTGCTAACTTACTCTCTGTTGGAGAATCTGCTTCTCTTTTCCAGATAGATACAGATCCTAAGAAGAGAGCTGTCCAACATACCTCAAAAGGGGCCCAACTGAAACTAAGGACAACTGGCGAAATAAGCAAGGGTGATGTTTTCCTGTGAACCGGATACCAGCACAAAGGGGAAGGAGATCAACGCAGAGAAAAATCAACTCCTACCAAATCAGAGAGCCAGAGCCTCAGAGGCCCCCAACACCTCAGCACTGAAGCAGACCAAAAATGAACCCAACATGGCTCAGGGAAATCTTGCAGAAGAGGGGGCGGAAAGAATGTCAGAGTTACATGTTGGGTCATGATTTGCAGAGACATTTATCTCATACTAATAACTGGGGGCTAACTCCACAATGCACGACCCATTTTCATTAACAAGGAGGGTCTAATGGGAGGGGGTAGATCACAGATGAGCCTAAATAATGGTACCAAACTGCCTGTATTCACTGAAAAGAAAACTAATAAATTAAATTTTAAAAAAAAGAAGAAGAAATGTTAAGTCTAAATTAATATTAATTATATTAATTAATTAATTAATAATATGAATTATTAATATAATATTAATTAATGTAAACAGACACTGATAAATCACCCAGTTCCTAACCTGGACATCAATTAAAAGAAGGGATGGTAGGGCAGGACATCTGAAGCTGGGCGGGGCTGCATGGATGAGGGAAAGGTGAAATGGATGTGTTAATTACTTACAAAATGTTCTAGAAACTGGTACACCCCAGTGAGTAAAGAGATAATGTCCCTGCCTTTAAGGAGCTTATATTCTCCTAGGAGAAGACAAAAGACTAGAGTATCTGGTGGCGAAGAATGTAATAAAGATGAAGAATTAAGAGAGGTACAAAATGTCTCAGGTGGGCAGATAATGACCTCAGATGGACCTGCTGATGAACAATACTGCAAGAAGCCTGAAAGAAGTGAGGAGTAAAACATCACAATAGAAAATGGAATGAGAATGTAAAGCTCGAACTGGTAATCATAAAACCAGTGAGCTAAGCAGTGAAAGCACATTAGTAATTCCAGCACTCATGAGCCTAGGGCAGGAAGACTACAAGTTTTGAGACCAGCATGGGTTCCACAGAGAGACCCTGTCTCAAAATAATAGTACCAATAATACCCATGAGCAGTCACAGTAATGAAGCCATTCACTAACTCAGGCTCTGAGATACGGTTATACACATGTCACTTCTTTTAACGTTCTTAATTACTTCAATTAGACAGACAGTGCCACTTTGTACAAATGAGGAAAACTGGGCAGTCGTAAAGTGACAAAAGTACACGTTAAGAACCGGCACTAAGATCTGAACCCTTATCTGCATGCTCTTAGGGTTTTGCATCTTAAACTAATACATACTACTTAATTTTTTAAAACTTTGCATCCTATGCAACTTATTTCAGTTTTGGGATTGTCCTAAAGATGCAACAACTTAGTCCTTGACATAGAATATCATGAAAGTAAAGACCAGAACTGAGGGTATACAACTGGGAAATGCCTGCCTTTCAGGGACTGGAAGACAAAAGGACTAGAAGCTCAAAGAATGCACAGGATTACCACAAAAGCCAGGTGAGGAGTTCTTTAAAACAACATTTTAAAATAAAATTTCAGTTATGATTATAGGATCTAGTTATTAGCAATTTACTGAAAATTACAAATTCAAAAGGGATTTTGAAGTAAAAGTCAGATTGTAAAGATTTAAAATATGAAACTAGAGAAAGAGACTTCTCATTGTTTATTCTTCTAAATCTTCAGAATTATAATTCATGGTAATATATTACCTATTCAAAAATTAAACAATAAATAAACATATTCCAACTCAAAAACCATTCTCTTAACAAATTTTATTTCCTCTTTATATTCTCACAAAAATATTCTTTCAATTAAAATTTAAAATACTTTATTAAGTATTTTATTCATTTTTTTAAATTTATTTATTTTTGGTTTTTCAAGGTAGGGTTTCACTGTAGCTCAAGCTGACCTGGAATTCACTATGTAGTCTCAGGGTGGCTTCAAACTCACAGTGATCCTCCTACCTCTCCCTCCCGAGTGCTGGGATTAAAGGTGTGTGCCGCCACGCCCAGCCTATTTATTTATTTGAGAGGAAAGAGTCAGATGGCAGGGGAAAAAGAATGGGCACACCAGGGTCTCCAGCCACAGCAAACAAACTCCAGATGCATGTACCACCTTGTGCATCTTGCTTACATGGGTCCTGGGCAATCAAACCTGGGTCCTTTGGCTTTGCAGGGAAGTGCCTTAAATGCTAAGCCATCACTCCAGCCCTAAAATACTTCAATCAAAATTAATTTAAAATACATACTATATTTTAAAATTACATTCAAGGGCCTTGTGATCTGTTACCAAGTGACTTGTCCAGATCCAACTGTCCAGCTGTCATTAGTTTCTTCCTCCTAGTCACCTCCCTAATGCCCTGCATGTCCATCCATGTTTGCATGGGAAGCTATTTGTAATTCTCCGTATGCAATCTTTTTTTTCTCATTCTCTTTTCTCTACTCAAATTGCCCCATTCCACTCCAATCTGCCCATCTGACTAGGAAGCTCTTTCATATCTCACTTGGCTTTCCTAGAAGAATTATGAATTCTTCCTCCTCCTTTGTTTAGATATTCTACTCCCATATCTGGTCTCCCCCACTCCGTGTGTGTGTGTGTGTGTGTGTGTTAGTAATAGTGTATGCACATGTGTGTGCACTTGCATATGCCCCATGCACACATGTGCAGAGTCCAGGAAAGAACATTAGGTGTTTGGTTTTTTTGTTTATTTGGTTTTTAGTTTTCCAAGGTAGGGTCTCACTCTAGTCCAGGCTGACCTGGAACTCACTATGTAGTCTCACGGGGTGGCCTCGAACTCATGGCAATCCACCTACCTCTGCCTCCCAAGTGCTGGGATTAAAGGCATGCGCCCCCCCTGGCTGGCTCTAGGTGTTTCTATCTATCACTCTATTTGCTTTGTTTCCCTGAAACAGAGTCTCTCACTAAACCTGGAGCAGCTTTTTTTTTTTTTTTTTGCCAGACTAGCTGACTCATGAGCCCCAGTGATTTCTAGTCTCCGTTCCCCACAGGACTGTGATACAGGAATGTGTTGCCATACCCATATTTTTACATGCAGGTACAGGGCAGGAGAGACTGAACTCAGGTGGTCTCAGGCCCTCATGCTTGCACAGCAAGCCTCTCATCCACTAACCCAGTCCCCTCCCCTGTTTCTTGTACTAACCTACTTCACAACAATGATCCCACCAATTGATAATCACTTGTCCCTAGATTGCAAACCTTCTGGGGATAGGAAATTTGTCTTTTCCTCTTTTTATATGCATCCCTGACACTTTCTAATACACAGTAGACAGAGAGCCGATAGAGGAGTAGTGCCTGAGTGCAGATACAGTATTTAAATCAAAGCTTTTAAATTACCTTTTTCCTAGGTCTCAGTTTCTCTCTCCACTCCTTCAGTTCTTGGCTATGTTCTTCATCTAGCTCCTTCAGTTTCTGAGTCTCATGCTCAACCAACAGATGGCATTTCTCATTCTGAAAATAAAGTTGGGGTTAAACTTATTCATATTCATACCAACTGAACATTTTTCATTTATTTATTTGTGTGCATGCATGCCACGGTGCACGTGTGGCGGTCAGAGGAAAACCTTGAGGCATCTGTGTTGTACCTTCTTTGAGTCAGGGTCTCTTACTGCTGCAAACAAACTACCAAGGAATATCAGACTAGCTGGCTGAAATCTTTGGATTCTTGGCTCCTTCCCTGATTTGGCATAGGAGCATTGGGTCACAGATACAAACATCACTTTGCATCTGGCTTTACATGGGTACTGGGGAATTAAACGCTGGCCATCAGGCTTTGCAAGAAAGTTCCTTTAACTGGGCGTGGTGGCGCATGCCTTTAATCCCAGCATTAGGGAGGCAGAGGTAGGAAGATCACCGTGAGTTCAAGGCCACCCTGAGACTACATTGTGAATTCCAGGTCAGCTGGGACTAGTGAAACCCTACTTCGAAAAAACAAAAAAAGAAAATGTTCCTTTAATTGCTAAACCATCTCCCTAACCCTACTCAACAATTTTTAACAGGTATAATTATCTTCCAAAATAATAAATTATTCACCAAATACCATATGATTACTTAAGTACAAATTTTCCTTTAAAAAAGCTACAAAATGGGCTGGAATGAGATGGTTTAGTGGTTAAGCACTTGCCTATGAAGCCTAAGGACCCCAGTTCAAGGCTTAATTCCCCAGGACCCACATTAGCCAGATGCACAAGGGGGCACACGCATCTGGAGTTTGTTTGCAGTGGCTGGAGGCCCTGGTGCGCCCATTCTCACTCTCACTCTATCTTCCTCTTTCTCTCTCTCTCTCTCTGTCACTCTTAAAATAAATAAAAATGAACAAAAAGATTTAAAAAGTTATGAAATAAGTAGACTCAGTTTTGTAAGTTTAGAAACTAGACCTATTGAACTACCCTATGAAACACGTAAGAAGAATGACTTTGGGCCTTTTCTTTTCCTTTATACCAGTTGGTAAAAGAATGTGAAGTTAGTATTTTATTTAGTAAATTGAGCAAATGTATAGTCTCCAAATTATTCTTACTACTCTGAAACTTTAAACATTTCAGGTATACACTAGCTGAAATATACACTCTGGTAAGCTTTAAAAACAGCTTAAATCTCTAATGTTCTTTAGAAGAAAACTATCCAAATATTTCTCACTTTTTCCAAACACATAGAAGGAAATCAACTATGTTCTTCTAAGTAGTCAAGATATTTTATATTCACAACATGACAACAAAAATGCCTTCATCATTTTTGAAAAGTTTACATCTTTTTACAAAAAATACTAAAAAACATACTTGACAATATTTTGAAAGTCTATTTCTCAGATTAGGATTGAGCTCCACATTTACACTGATGCTGGTGACATAAAAAATAAACAAAGACCTACAACACTGAGCAGATCTTCATGTGTGTCCATCTTTAATCCCAGCATCCTCAGAGCAACATGCACTCTATTCTGGTTACTTTTCCACCCTCGCCACTAGAAATTCTGCTGTCATGCTCCTGCCTCTAACCTGCAGCTGGTGCAGTTCTCGGACATTGGCTTCACACTGCAACTGAAGATCCCGCATTTGGTTTTCATGCTTTTGATGCTGAGCCATTCTCTCATTTTTCTGCCTTTTTTCTTCTTGTGCAGCAAACTATACATGGGAAAACCAAAAGATAAATTATAGTTAGAAAGCAATGTAATTTTACATACTCTAAAAGTGTAATTAAGGAATTTCACAGAACTTAAAACACAGTAAACTAAAGCTGCAACTAACATGCTGTAACTCAAAGCTGTAGTCTACACATGGCTTGGGCAAAGGAACACTTCTAATTTAAACCCTAATGTTCCTGACTGGTTAATACTTCAGTCAGTGTGAGATCTATGACCACCAAAATAACACGGTGAAGTTGTTTCTGACTAAAAAGTATCCAAGTAGAGGCTGGGGAGATGGTTCAGTCCATAAAGCACTTGCCATGCAAGCATGAGGACCTGAATTAGGATCTCCAGCATCCACACAAATGCTGGGCATGATCGTGCATGCCTGGAATCCCAGCACTCAGGAGGCAGGGAAGGGCAGACTCCTGGGGCAAGCTGGTTAGCTAGGATAGCCAATTTGGAATGCTTTGGGTACAGTAGGAGACCCTTTCTCAATAAAACAAGGTGGAGGGCTGGAGAGATGGCTTAGTGGTTAAGATGTATGCCTGCAAAGCCAAAGGACCTCAGTTCGATTCCACAGGACCCACATAAGCCAAATGCACAAGGGGGCGCATGCGTCTGGAGTTTGTTTGCAGTGGCTGGAGGCCCTGGCGTGCCCATTCTCTCTCTCCCTCTCTCTGCCCTTTCTCTCTCTCTCTCTCTCTCTCTCAAATAAATAAATAAAATAAAGTTAAAAAAAAAAAACAATTTTAAGTAAGATGGAGAGCTATTGGGGAAGACACCTGACCTCTGGCTTTCGGGCACACAAATACAGACACACGTATATACACATATGCACACCACACGTAATGCACACACATATGCACAAAACAAGTCCAAGTCATTTTAGACATCTCACTTCCAAAGCTCAAGACATATCACAAGACATGGGAGGGAGAGCGCTGCCCTCCACAGTCACCATTTGGGGAAGACATATGCTATGCACTCTGCCCCAGCCCCGAGTAAAGTGAGTATCAATCATTCCAAGATGGCACCAAAATGTTTACAAACCAATTATGTGGCACATCTAAAGGTATTCAAATTTTTAAAAGCTAAAAGGAGAGAGAGTAATCTGCTTATTTACCTGTTTAATTTTGTCACGGTCCTGATCTGGTGTGGCTGTTGAGTTAATCCTCAAACTTTTCTTAAACATAGCCATTCGAGTCTTGGCTTCACTGCGCTGAATCTTGGGTAGCCTTGCTCTTTCTTGAGTCTGTCTGTTTTTTAATTCCTCAATAAGTCGTTGATTGTAACGCTGCATTTGTTCTGTTTCCTAAGAAAGTTTTAAACAGAATCCAGAACTGTAAATTTAACTCAATACTCAGAACCCACACATATGTTCAAATGCATCATTTGTTTTTGCTCCCAGAGATAATCCCTCCCCAGTCTACAGCCACGCCACCCTGAACATGCCCAATCTCCTCAGCTAATCCCTCCCTTGCTGCACAAATAGTGTTCACCAAAAGATAATTTATGAGTCAAGTAATCAGTAATAAGAGTCTTATGTTTAAACTTATTTACCAACTACAGGGAAGCAGCATTTTTTTTGTTTTAACATTTTTAAGATACTTGAAATTTAAATGGAGCCAAAGATACAAAATGAAGATTACAATATATGAGATCTCTAACACTGTTATTACTTTCCTTATAATCAACAGAAGTTTGCAATAATAATAGAAATATTATTAACTACTCCAAACTTCATCAAAGAAAATTTGGGATAAAAGACAGAAAGGAATCAAAAAATTCTAATATAATAGCTCTGTAAACTAAAATGAACAAAAAAGTGAAGAAATTTCCTTTTAATTAACCTTCTCATGACGTTTAAGAAGCTGATGTCGTTGCATGAAATACTGATCTTTAAGTTGCTGTTTAAGCAGCTGGTGTTTTTCTTGTAAGTGTCGTTCTTCCAGCTCCCAAATTGCAGCTTCTCGTGCTAGAAGTAAGTGATTTTCAAAATGTCACTTGGCTCTTTTAACTAATATATATTGCTCCTTATTTTAATATTTACATAAAATGTTCTATACATATTAACTTATGTACATAAATGGATAATCGAAGCTATAAATAAAATGTTACTAATATAAAACAGTATCTATTACCACTTTCCATTCTATTTTTTAAAATATATTTTTATTTGTGTGACAGAGGGGTACAAAGAGAAAGTGGCAGAGAAAGTACATGTGCACCAGGGCCTCCTGCCACTGCAAACAGACTCCAGACACACGCGCCACTTGGTGCATCCGGTTTTACCTGGGTACTGGAGAATCAAACCAAGGCCCATCAGGCTCTGCAAGCAAGCTTTTTTAAGTGCTGAACCATCTCTCCAGCCCTCCATTCTCCTTTAATGGCCTATAGACTATGAATGTCCTGCCACGAATGCCAAAATTTAAAAAGATAGAAAAAAAAAACTAAGCTAATTTGTAAGAGGGGAATACCTAAAATTCCATTCTATCAAGTTAGGTGTGGTAGCACATGCCTTTAATCCTAGCACTCATGAGGCAAAGGTAGGAGGATCCCCATGAGTTTGAGGCCACCCTCACCCTGAGACTACACAGTGAATTCCAGGTCAGCCTGGGGCTACAGCAAGACCCTACCTCCAAAAAAAAAAAACAAATGCCATTCTATCATGTAGCCATTAATATATCAATAAGGCATAATGAATACACAAAACCATTCAAATGTATTTCTAAAATCACCTAGATAAAAACATGTTAAGATTTGGGGTTGTTTTTTTTCCTTTGTTTTTGCAATAATGATTGAACCCAGGCCCTCAAACCCTGAGCCTTGTATATGCTAAGCACATACTCTAACACTGCGTTACAGTCTCAGCACATGTTCTGAGAATATATCTATATCTAACCCTATTATATCATTTTTAAAATATTTTTATTTATTTGAAAGGGTGAGTGGGGAGGAAATGGGAATACCAGGATCTCTTTCTGCTACAAACCAATTCCAGATACAAACACCATTTTGTGCATCTGGGTTTATGTGGGTTCTAGGGACTCAAACCATGGCTGGCAGTCTTTGCAAGTAAACACATTTAACCACTGCATCATCTCTCCAGCCCCACTTCCAATACATTGTGTAGTACTTATTTTTTTAAGTTTTTTTCTCTTACCTACAACTTTACTTTTCTCTTTGCCAACTACCTACCAAAGGTTAAGTTCTCAAATACTATGTAAGGCATGTCTTAAGTCAACATTTCTTTGATATCATTTTATGTATACACATGTGCTGTGGAATTTCACATACCTCTCATGAGCTGCTGTTTGTTATTTAGACACTCTCTTTCAATATTGGCCAACTCTGCTTTCTGTTGTTGGATGATCTTTTTCAAAGAACCATCTAATTCTTGTTGTTGCTTCTGAACAAATTCTTGTTCCTAATTGACACAGTTAACCATCTGTTAATAAGTATCTGCTGAATTTAAACATTCATTTATATCTATGACTATATACACTAGTGACTAACAAGGTTTCTTTCTCCTCCTGCTTGGGAAGGGTTTGTGGGGACAGCACTAGGGAGTGAACAAAGGGCCTTCTGTATGCTAGGTTAAGCACTCTACCACTGAGCTCTATCCTCAGTGGCTAACAAGATTTCTAAACAAAGTTTATAAGGATAGTGGGATTTAAAACTTACCAAAATTATACAGTACATGTGTAGTGTAAAGGTATTAGTCCTCCAAAAGTATTAGAATGTACAATATTCTAAATTCACTATTAAGGACACACAAAAGATTATATTCTAAATGTTCTATTATTCTAGCAATAAATTTACAGCTCTAAAGCTCACCATTCCATTACTAGAAGAATCAACAAGAAATATCTTTTAAAAAGAAAGGTAAAAAGAGCTAATAAGTAAAGCAGATAATCAGAATTTTAATTACTTTTCCAATACAGAGTATGGAAGAAATACCATGGCTGCGTTAACATAGGAAAATAGTATTTGTTATCTATAGCCTATACCTAAAAATAATAGTTTCAGGATTTAATGGAAAATAATGCATGTCTAGAGCAATTTAAATTAGGACAAAGAAAGTGATTTCTACGTTATCAATCTATAAACAAAATATAATCAAGGATTCTACCAATATGTTTGCACTAATTCACACACAAGTTTATTTTTGAGTTGCCAAATTTGTGCTTTAAAAAAAAAGTAAATTTATGGGGCTGTCGCGATAGCTCAATAACTAAACTGCTTGCATCACAAGCATGAGGACCTGAGTTCAAACCCCACAACTCATTTAAAAAAAAAAAAAAAAAGTAAATTTTAAAGCTGAGCGTTGTGGTGCACGCTTTTAATCCCAGCACTCAGGAGGCAGGGGTAGGATCACCGTGAGTTCAAGGCCATCCTGAGAATACACAGTGAATTCCAATTCAGCCTAAGCTAGAGTAAGACCCTGCCTCGAAAGTCCAAAAAAAAAAAAAAAAAAAAGCAAATTTAGACATCTCTCTCTTACCAGTGTCAACAGGTGGTGACTGAAACAAGAGCTATGCAGACCAATAAAATTAAAATTTAGGATTGAAGCAGTATTTCCCCTATAATTTTTCCTCTTCTTGAACACTCAAGAAAAGACCAACTCCAATGTATACTGAATTTTTTGGGGGGCCTTAGGCAGAGTCGGGCAAGATACAGATCACTACCTGCCTGGTCCTTAATGCACATAAGAGCAGCAGAATTCCTCATGGAGTCTGCCTTTTGATAGTGCCTCCAGGGTTTGCCCGGCTTAGCTGTTGAAGTAATGTGGAATCTCGCATGCTGCCATTTACTCTGCATCGTCATCTACAGTTCAGCATAAGTACAAATAGGCAGTAGCAGAAGACTACCACTAGGTGCCTCTACAGAATACACTGACCTACTTGACTAGTCACCCATGTAACCGTGCCACAGCCAAAAACATCCAGTGAGTGCTTACATTCAAACATTTAGTATAAAACCTTCTAACTTTTATTTAAGAGATCCAAAATCGCTAGCCAACCTTTTAAAAGTTTTAACAAAGAAAGCTATTCAAGTGTCTCTTTTGCCTATAGCAAATATTTGCAATACTGCTTAACCTTAGATATAAAATTTCTATATTGAAATTTGTTCAATTAACTAATCACTTAAAGATATGGCTAAGGGTTTCTTCTGATCATTGGTTTGTATGATTTTTAAATTAATGGCATGGTCACAAACAATTACCCTAACATGCGCGCGCGTGCATGCGTGCGTGCGTGCGTGTGTGTGTGTGTAATATTTAGACTCAAAAATATAAAATGTGAAATATAGAATCAAGTTGAAATAAAAAGAGAAATATAAGCTATGCTGCTAAAGTGAGTGGAATTTCTCATTGATGCAATTTATTGTCACATTACTATATTCCTATCTGGATGACATGACATTTACAGAAAACCCTCATAATAAATGCTGGGACTACGCGAGGAGCAGGGTTACTAAAATGAATACAAAAGTTTTACCTTCAAAGAGCTTCCATACTATTGGTCCCAATTATCAATAATCTTGGGTTACCAATTCCTTGCCTTAGTGTTACTTTTCAAGGTCAAAACCAATCCACAAAAAAAAAAAACAACCTCACAGCTGGGGATCAAGAGTCCATAAAGCTAGGCATGGTGGCACACACCTTTAACCCCAGCACTTAGGAGGTGGAGATAGGAGGATCACTGTGAGTTCGAGGGCCAGCCTGGAATTACAGAGTTTCAGGTCAGTCTGGGCAGAGTGAGACCCTTCCTCAAACAATAAACAAATAAAAAGGAAGAGTCCAGAAGCCATGCCTCACTGTGCATGACTGGCAGCTGACACACAAAGGGTGAGGCACTGTTAGACGGCCGCACAGAGGCAGGCGGAATGAGTACTGTACCCAGAGGCAGGCGGCATGAGTACTGTACCCAGAGGCAGGCGGCATGAGTACTATACCCAGAGGCAGGCGGAATGAGTACTGTACCCAGAGGCAGGCGGAATGAGTATTGTACACAGAGGCAGGCAGCGTGAGTAGTGTACACAGAGGCAGGCGGAATGAGTACTGTACACAGAGGCAGGCAGCGTGAGTACTGTACACAGAGGCAGGCGGAATGAGTACTGTACACAGAGGCAGGCAGCGTGAGTACTGTACCCAGAGGCAGGCGGAATGAGTATTGTACACAGAGGCAGGCAGCGTGAGTACTGTACACAGAGGCAGGCGGAATGAGTACTGTACACAGAGGCAGGCAGCGTGAGTACTGTACACAGAGGCAGGCAGCATGAGTACTGTACACAGAGGCAGGCAGCGTGAGTACTGTACACAGAGGCAGGCAGCATGAGTACTGTACACAGAGGCAGGCAGCGTGAGTACTGTACACAGAGGCAGGCAGCGTGAGTACTGTACACAGAGGCAGGCAGCATGAGTACTGTACACAGAGGCAGGCGGAATGAGTACTGTACACAGAGGCAGGCGGAATGAGTACTGTACACAGAGGCAGGCGGAATGAGTACTGTACACAGAGGCAGGCAGCATGAGTACTGTACACAGAGGCAGGCGGAATGAGTACTGTACACAGAGGCAGGCGGAATGAGTACTGTACACAGAGGCAGGCGGAATGAGTATCGTACACAGAGGCAGGCAGAATGAGTATTTTGCTGCTATAGAAGGCAAAATAAGGATCAAGTTAAAGTCAAGGTGAGTAGTTACAAACCCAAAGTATGGGAGTTCTTCCTCACAATAGAGTTAGCAAAGAACCTGGTTGCCTCAGAGTTGAGTAAACAAACAGGGTCTAAAGGACAACAGAGTCAGGGATACTGCATAAAGTTTGTTTTATAACACTAAAAATTATATGACCTTTACGTAAAAAGTAATTCAAAAGAAATGAAAATTTAAAATTATTAAGTACTCATTAAAATATCCAACTTCAACTTCTTCTGAGACACCTGTGGTAAAAAATACACACACACACACACACACACACACACACACACACACCCAAATTCAAAAGCAAACTATAATGCACTAACAGTGGAATTTTTAGAAATTTTATATTACAAAAAGACTGCACAAATTACATTTTGCCTTAAAAAATCAGAGATAAATTGAATCACTATGAATATCAAATAAAAAACAAATACAGGGCTGGAGAGAGAACTTCGTGGTTAAAGTGCTTGCCTGCGAAACCTCAGAATACTTGTTCGAATATCCAGGTCCCACTTATACCCAGACTCAAAAAGTGATACAAGCATGTAATGTCGCACATGCAACAAGGGGGCACACGCGTATGGAGTTCCTTCACAGAAGCTGAAAGATCCTGGCGTACCCATTCATATTCTCTCTCTTTTCTCTTTCTCTGTCTCTCTCTCTGTGCCTCTTTCTCCCTCTCCCCCAAAAAATAAAAAATAAAAAACAGGGCTGGAGAGATGGCTTAGCAGTTAAGATGCTTTCCTACAAAGCCTAAGGACCCAGGTTTGATTCTCCAGGTCCCATATAAGCCAGAAGCACAAGGTGGCACATGTGTCTGGAGTTCGTTTGCAGTGGCTAGAAGCCTTGGTACACCTATTCTCACATACTCTCTTTCTTTCTCTCCCTCTCTCTGTCTCTAATAAATAAATAAAAATAAATTGATAAAAAAATTAATGTTTAAAATAAATAAATAAAAAGCAACAACAAAAGAACCAAAATATTTTTGGGGGGAGGGGTTGAGATAGGGTCTCACTCTAGCCCAGGCTGACCTGGAACTCACTATGTAGTCTCAGAGTGGCTTCGAACTCATGGCGATCCTCCTACCTCTGCCTCCCAAGTGCTCGTATTAAAGGCGTGCACCACCATGCCTGGCCTCAAAAAATCATCTTTAAAGAATGGTCCCATGAGGGGAGCAGACACAGAAGGATCACTGTGTGGCACATAAACTAAAACCTCGTGAGCTCCAGGTTCAGTGGCAGACTCTGTCTCAGGGAAACAAGGTCGAAAAGCAATAGAGGAAAGCATCCAACACCCTCCTCTATCCTCCACACACATGTACATGCACAAACACCTACCACATATACACACACACAAAAAAGGGGGAAATGGTCCCATCAACTATGAAATGAAAACCGGGTATGGTGGCGCACGCCTTTAACCCCAGCACTTGGGAAGCAGAGATAGGAGGATTGCCATGAATTCAAGGCCACCCTGAGAATACAGAGTGAATTTCAAGTCAGCCTGGGCTAGAGTGAAACCCTACCTCAAAAAACAAACAAACAAAAAAAAAAAAAACTGTGAAGTAATGAGTGTCTTTTTAAAGTACAAGTTTAAATTCTAATGAGTAATTTTATCATACTTAAGTAAGCATTAAAACTACAAGTTCACATCCTAAAAAACTATCAGATAGGGTTATGACATATAACACTATACGGAATTTTATTATCTTAACTCAAAAATGGTAATGATCAGAAAAGTTATCATAAATCTTAATTTCTCTCTCTCATTAAAAAAAATATTCTGCTTACACTTTTAGAAGAGTGCAAAAAACAGAAAAACAGAGTCTAATTTGGGGAGGGGAAAAGATGGGGCTGAAACCAAACTGTATTCTATTAACTCCAGTTGTGTGCACCAAACCTCACAAACAAAAATAACAATATCAGCTGGGCATGGTGGTATAAAGAGCCTACCTTGGAAAAAAAAAAAAATACAAAGTTAAGTGAAAACTAGTGTTCCCCATGGAAATTGTAGAAAGAATACAGCTTGGAATTCCAGACCTAATTTAAAACGACAGTAACAATAGCAATTCACTATTTTTCATTACTGACAATTTGAACAAATGGAAGTGAGTTAAGTCAAACTAAAATTACTACCTTTGTACCATGGCTTTTCTGACCATATCCAAAATTAAGACATTTACATAAATATATAGGCAATCAAAAAAATGTCACTTCACACAAAGATAAAAATCTAATCACAGCATTCAATTTCTCACATGTGCAAAGCTTATAAAATGTTAGAAAGGTTTTTTGATGATGAAAATCTCAAATTAAAATTTGTTAGCATTCTAGTTTCAGCTCTACTATTAATCCCCTATGTGACTTTATGGAGATCACTGAGTCTTGTACCTTGGTTCTGCATTTACAAAAAGGATAATAATACTCCATCCCTCTACTAGGATGGTGACAGAGTAAATCAGATGTGGAAACTCTTAGAAGAACACTGAACCACAAAGTACATGTCATTACTGTTATGATTGTCATTACTGACATGACCATCCATCCATCTTCTAGGTTTTAGCAAACGAAGTCAACAATGAAAAGGCACATGTGAGTCAGAGTAAGGTAAACAGAATGCATCCTCGCACAGCACGCGGGACTTACATCCTGCATTTGGGCGTTGAACACTGCACAAGATGACAGCTGAAAAGACCGAATCATAACCTGAGCAATACCCTGTGGATCAGAATACAGTGCACCTCCCAGGTGAGAACACATCTGAATCATTTGGGATAAATGGAAAGCATGAATAATCACATAAACATTTGACTTTCTTGAGGTCTGGGTCACATCCATTAGCAAAAAGGCTTCCTTCTCCTCTGTACAATGAAACATGTGAACTAGACACGTGGTTTCCAAGCTCTTAGTGCATGACCATTTTTGAAATCAGTAGAACCCCCTTTTGAAAACTTATTTTCAAAATCTACTAATAAATCGGATAAAAAGTGGTGCTTTTAGCCGGGAGTGCTGGCACACACCTTTAATCCCAGCACTCGGGAAGCAGAAGTAGGAGGATCGCCATGAATCCCAGGACAGCCTGGGCTAGAGTGAGACTCTTCAAAAAAAAAAAAAGTGGTGCTCTTCAGCTGATGTAGAAATAGGCCCCCAAGTCTTTGCCTTCTGAAGAAGAGCTTCTAAAAGTCCAGGAAGCCCAGACTAGGTGTTGGTACTTACTAGCTCTGTGATTACACAGCAATACTTATGATCGAGAAAGTTTTGAAAGGGCTCTTTAAAGCTATCAAGTTTTAGTTAATTCATCAAAGGAATAAATATTTTTAATTTTGTTACATTTTGAACTCTGCCTTAAGTGTACAGAAATGATTTACCATGTCCCTCAGTTTTCAGTGGAAAACATAGGCCAAATTCCAGAATTCTATGAAAAATTATCATCAAAACCTATGAAAGCACAGTACCACTAAATTTTCAACTTGAACTCTTAATTTAATAAATAATTAAACTTATGAAGCTTACAATACTTTTGTAACTAAAAGGTTTATATTCCTTTATAAAAAAAAACTATATTGCTATTACTTATTATCTAGTTTGAAATCTAAACTAATGAAAAGTCAATGACTACTACAGCCAGTAAGTTCTACCTCTTCTCGTTGTCCACAAGAAACAGCCAATAAACACTACACCAAGCAGACAAGTGTTTAGATGAGACATAGTAGGTAGCCTAAATATGACAGGAGCACAGTATGACGCGTGGTATCCAGTTCATGAAATAAGGAGCCAAGCCTACCTGGAGAGAATCTTGGCTTTACCACTAACCAGATATGTGAACTTACGAGTCACTCAACTTTCCTGTCCTGGGTTCACTTCTAAAACGGGGGTGACATGTTGTGAAGCTCAGTTCAAATGTGGAAAGCATTTAGAATAGTGCTTGCCTGATACATAGTACATGCTGTATTTGCTATCACCACCTTAAATTAGTAATCCTCATACCAGCCAAGACAAAATGTGCCAATGGTTCATGGAAAGCAAAAAAAATAAACAAAACAGCAGCAAACTAATCTTATTAAAATAAGCTGCCAGCCTGATTAAAATAGTCAATTCTAAGATTATATTTTCCTTATCTTTTCATAGCATTAAAAATATTCTCTTGGGGAGGGGATATGATGGACAGTGGAGTTTCAAAGGGGTAAGTGGGGGGAGGGAGGATATCACCATGGGGTATTTTTTATATCATGGAAGTTGTTAATAAAATAATTAAAATTAAAAAAATATTCTCTCCTCTGAAATGGCAACAAATAAATGGCAATTTAAAAATATTCTTATTTGAAGCTAGGCATGGTGGCGCATGCCTTTAATCCCAGCACTCGGGAGGCAGAGGCAGGAGGATCACTGTGAGTTCAAGGCCACCCTGAGACTCCTTAGTGAATTCCAGGTCAGCATGGGCTACAGTGAGACCCTACCTCAAAAAACCAAAAAAAAAAATAATAATAATAATAATAAAAATATTCTTATTTTAAAAAATTATTGTCAGTCTATGTCAAGGACCTTACTGATATTTTTGGGGTTTGTTGTTTTTGTTTCTTTAATGACTCTATAAAGTTCAGGCTATTTTTTGTTTGTTTGTTTGTTTGAGGTAGGACCTCGCTTTAGCTCAGGCTGACCTGGAATTCACTATGTCATCTCAGGATAGCCTCAAACTCAGGGCAATCCTCCTACTTCTGCCTCCCAAGTGCTGGGATTAAAGGCATGTGCAACCATGCCCAGGAGAGCTATTTTTTTTAAATCACACAGACCATATTAAAATGCTAACTGAAAGCAACAATTAATACATAAGCCATGTCTCTACTTCCTTTTATATGTAGAGATATGTAGTTTTTAAAGTAGGCTAATTTCTTTATCTTTGCCTAGAGGTTGAATGCAAACTAAATGTAAAGATTTACCTTTCTTAGTATAAAAGACCATCCACCTTATGATAAAGTTTTATACTTGTAAACTTTTCCTTATTTAACTTCACACAGATGAAAGCAGTAACATTTAAATGTTGGAGTAAAAAATACTTAAAATCTAGTTTTAAAGTTGATTGTGTTGTTGCACTTAAATGTTTAATCTTCCATTAACATTATCACTTACTAGTTTTATTCAAACTTTAAGTTTTATAGAAATAACAGCTTTCTGGCCTGGAGAGATGGCTTAGCAGTTAAGCGCTTGCCTGTTTAGCCTAAGGACCCTGGTTCAAGGCTCAATTCCCCAGGACCCACGGTAGCCAGATGAACAAGAGGATGCATGCATCTGGAGTTCATTTGCAGTGGCTAGAGGCTCTGGCGTGCCCATTCATTTTCTCTCTCTCTCTCTGCCTCTATCACTCTCAAATAAATAAATAAATAAATAAATAAAAATGAACAAAAAATTAAAAAGAAATAACAACTTTCTAACCAGGCATTCTTTTCCTAATACAAGGTTTATATGCCTACCCTCCAATTCTGTTCTAAGTCTTCTGTCAAACATTAGCACTACTATTTAAAAATATAAGTTTCAAGCATGATGTACATCAGATACCAGTCAATTTTACATTAACACACATTTCTTTCATTTGGAATCAACTTTCTAAACATTCCAGTTACTTTCATATTAGCAACTTAAACATTACCAAGTGTGAATTTAGAACTATAAATAGAAGACCCTGTACTTAGCATGGGGAAAAGTTCAACATCATATAATTACAGTTAAAATCTACTCTTTCAACAATGGCTTACTGCGCTGTGGAAAACACTGCTCTCTGGGTTTAGTAGCATTAAGCTGCTGCTGTTACCTGAGCATGCTGGCTTTGTGCAAGCTCCTCTTTCCTGCGCTTCATGAGCTCTTTTCTCAGCTCTTTGGGTGCTTTCTCCACTTCATTTATAACCTACAGTATATAAGCATGCAGGAAGTGGGGAAATGATACTTTCTCCACAGCAAGCATTTATGTGAGTAGAGAAGCTACAAGTCAAAATTAAAGCTGTTAGAAGGTTCCTTTCAACATGCAGTAGCAAAGTGTTAGTTTGGTGGAAAAGAATAAAAGGACAGAGCATGCATAATCTCAGAGCAGAAAGGGGCTTCACTCATATAGATGTCCATTAGTTGCTTCATCATCCCTACATACATCTCTCTCAAAGACCCAAGGGCTGTAATCAGTAAAAGGTTTCTTACAGCACTAATGCTAAAATAAAAATGATAAACTCAACTGACCTTGAAAGATCATAAAATTAACAAACATATTGAATGACAAGGTTTGAAATGTTCAATACAAGAAAAACTCATGTCATTTATAAAAGTGCAAACTTTTATAATTGACTTGATAATACCAAAGAAACAATTCTAAGTGATATCCACTTAATGAGACCAGGGGGAAAAAGAAGGAAAATAAGTCTTAGAATAAAGGAGAAATAAATGAATACTAATTTTTTTTCAACACACCATTTTCTACATAGTGTGACAAAAATGAACATATGTAATAACTTTTTGTAGATTAGATAATATTCTCCTTTGCTGAAATTTTAAGCCAACCTGTCAACAGTAATATAATTACTTGTAAAATAAGCCTAGTAAACTATGATTCATCATACCAAATAAAGTATGTTATAGAAATATATTTTAAAGTTCCTTCTTTTTTTTGAGGAAGGTCTCATTCCAACCCAGGCTAACCTGAAACTTATTCTGGGGCCCAAGCTGGCCTCAAATTAATGGTGATTCTTCTACTAGTATTATAGGCATAAGCCACCACACCCAGCTTAAACTTCCCTTTTTAAATGATTTCAAAATCCTCAATGTAAATTCCAGTTACCAACAGATCTGTAGTCCAGCTATGAAAGACAACCATATGTTTACAAGTAGAAGCACCGCCAGAAACAGATGCCAAATCACCACACGCCACTGATGGTCCAAGATGGAGACAGATTTTGATTTAACAGAGGATACTTAAGTTTCCCATCATTAATTCCTCATGAAACCAAATCACCAATAAGAAGAGACTCCCCAAATGCAAGAAGTTAAGCAATAAGGAAAAAACACATAATAAAATTATTTCAAACTCATATCATGATCTCAGACATGCTCACTAGTCAAAACCCTCCACTTAACTATAGCCTTACTTATTTAGGATTAAGTCCTATATTTACCTACAAAATCTTTCAATCTGATACAAATAACCTCTCAAAAGTTTCTCAGTTTCAAGAAAGTTAACAAATAGGAGAAGCAATTCTATATAAAATAGAGAAATTTTTTAGAAATGTTAGCTATAGCAAATAAAAATACATACCATTATACTAATTTTTGTCTGATCATTGAACATACTATACTGACATTCAACTCTGTCTTGTTTGAAGCACATTCTCAGGACAACAGTATGATGCTACATTTTCTTCATAAATGTTAAAATCAATTAATATGGGTATTTGAGGTGTGTAATAAAAGTAAAAATAGGAGTCGGGCATGGTGGTGCATGCCTTTAATCCCAGCAATTGGGAGGCAAAGATAGGAGGATCACCGTGAGTTTTAGGCCTCTCTGAGACTACATAGTGAACTCTAGGTCAGCCTGGGCTACAATGAGACCCTACCTTGAAAACCAAAAAAAAAAAAAAAACAGGAAAAATGGAGTTAGAGAAATGGCTCAGCAGTTAAAGGCATTTGCTTGCAAAGCCTGACAGCCCAGTTGATTCCCCAGGACCCACATAAAGCCAGATGCACAAAGTGACACATGCATCTGGAATTTGTTTGCAGTGGCAAGAGACCCTAATACATTCATATTCACTCTCTGCCTCTTTTTTGACTCAAATAAATGAATAAAAATATTTTTTTAAAACTAAATATGGGGGCTGGAGAGATGGCTTAGCATTTAAGGCACTTTCCTGCAAAGCCAAAGGACCTAGGTTCAATTCCCCAGGACCCACGTAAGGCAGATGCACAAGGTGGTGCATGCATGTGGAGTTCATTAGCAGTGGCTCAAGGTCCTGGTGTGCCCAATCTCTCTCTTTCTCTTTCTCAAATAAATAAATAAATACAATTTTTTAAAGTGAAAATGAAGCTGGAGAGATGGCTTAGCAGTTAAGGTGCCTGGCTGTGAAGCCTAAGGACTGTGCAATTCTCCAGATCCCACATAAGCCAGACATAAAGTTGAGGCAGACGTGCAAGGTCGCACATGCCCACTAGGTAGGGCATCTAGAGTTCAAGTGCAGTCCCTAGCTTGCTCTCTGTCTCTCTCTAAATTTGTTTTTAAAAAGTAAAAATGCATTTCCAAATATATATTTTCTTCTAAACCAAATAGAATTAATTATAATTATTTTTTCCTTTTCCCTGAGGTCATTTATAAGGCCAACTGCTATACTAAAGATACAGAACCATAAAATTATCTCTAAAATGTTCTCTTAGTTTTATTTTAATCTAAGGACAAAAAAGCCTCCTATGAATCAATGACAATCCTTTATAGCAAATATTTCAAATAAATTCCATAACAATATGGAAGCATCTCAAAAATGATTTAAAAAAAAAACTCATTCCAATCATATGACTTCACTATTATTTTCTACTTTTGATCCTTCAAGTACCTCACAATTCAACAAGCATATTATGGATGCTATTTTCATGTTCAAACTATTCAGTTTTAGTTTGGCACAATGTCTAAGAAAATAAAGCTAATTAAGAAAATTTAAAAATAACAAGTAATTAGTAACTAAGATGAATTCTTGCTGCTGCCAGAAAACACCAATGAAGTTTTCTTGAAGAAAAATGTTTCTATGTAAGGCCTTAAATGTTGCACTAATAAAAAAGAGCCTATTGAAATGGAGATTAGACTTTATTTGAAGACTTGCTTCAAAGTTAAGCAAGATATTTTGCAGCGGTTTATGAACCTGACTGGCCACTGAACTCTTTTAACCCAATAAAATGGAGATATCTGACCTTACTACCTTCCAGCCTATTTCCCTACCAGGTATTACTCCTAACTCCGTATGCAGTCGTCTTCACATGCCAGCGTTTAAGAAATAGTTATAGTATTAAAGGCGGTAGTTACACTTACCTCTTTCTTTTTGTTCTTCAGCATATTCTGAAACTTGGACAGCTCTTTCTCTTGTTCTCCTTTGATGCGTTTGGCTTCATCTCGCAAACGGTTCGTGTGTTCTTGCTCCAGTCGTTCAATTGTCTGCTTCTGCTGCTTCTCAAGATTCTCAATTTCTTGGTCATACTGTCGCTTCTTACTCTGTAAAACAATGTGGTTTATCACACAGTAGCTTGTTATAGCATTGAACAACTCAAAACACTGAAATGATATGACATTTTTCAAATAGATGAGCAGCACTCATTTTTCGAACACATTATCTCCATTGTACAGGTAGAATAATGTTTAGAGTTTTTAGAAAATTCAAAAGGATATTTAACTGCTAAGAATAATTACAATTAGAAAAATATGAGTATTGGGCTGGGGAGATAGCTCAGAGATTAAAAGAGCTTGCTCCCAAAGCACCCCCCAGATTCAATTTCCCAGTACCCACATAAAGATTCACAAGGTGGCACATATGTCTAGAATTCATTTGCAGCAGCAAGAGGCCCTGGTGTGCCTATGTTTGCTGGCTCATGCTCACTCACTTTTGCTCTCTCTGCATGAAAATAAATAAAATATTTTTAAAATGTCATTATTGCCAGGTGTGGTGGTGCACACCTTTAATCCTAGCACTTGGGAGGTAGAGGTTGGAGGATCACCATGAGTTTGCGGCCACCCTGAGATTACCTAGTGAATTCCAGGTCAGTCTGAGCTAGACTGAGACCTACCTCGAAAACAAACAAACAAAAAAAAAAAGTAATTATTCATTCAATAATTTTTTTCAGAATTCAAGAGGCTCATCTGAAGTCACTTTAATAATGTAATATACTTTGACTTTTTTTAATTTACTCATTAAGATTCTGAAAATAAACAATATATTCTACTGAAACATTCTCTGGAATTATAAATCTATTATGTAAAAAAAATAGTTTATTGGAGCTGGAGAGATGATTCAATAGATAAGGTACTTGCTGTGTAAGCATGAGTATCTGAGTTCAGACCCCACATAAAAGCCAGATGCTGCAGCCCTTGCGTCTGTAATCCCAGTGTGCTTAGTCCAATAAGGCAGAGACAGGAGAATGGCTCAGAAGCCTGCAGGTAAACTAGCCTGGAGTTTATAGTAGTATACAAGAGACCCTACCTCAAACAAGGGAGAAGGTGAAGACAAAAACCCAAAATCGTCCTCTGACCTCCACACATGTGTCCTTACTCACACAAATGAACACACAGAGAGATACACACAAACCAAACAACCAAAAACAGAAAAAAGATTCTTGTATACACTATAAGGGAACAGAGAAATTGGCAATAACTAGAGTATTGACTGTTAAATCTAGTTTGCAAGAAGATTCCCATTTAAACTCAGGTAGTAATGCAATTTTGGAAAAAGGTATAAATATTTGTAAAGTATGTTTGGGAAGGAAAAGGGAGGAAATGAAGCAAGGTATGGCAGAACAGGCTTAAAATCACAGCACCTGAGAGATGGAAGTAGGAATATAACAAATTTGAGAATTGCATGGTCTACACAAGACATTGCCTCAAAAAAATTAAAATTAAAAAATAACAAATTGAAAATCAAAACATTTTGTAAAATATTTGGGGAAAAAGAATTTTCACAAAGTTCTGGGAAACAGAATAAAAGTATTATAAAGATATTCAATGAGCCTGGTGTTGTGGTACACGCCTTTAATCCCAACATTTGGAAGGCAGAGGTAGGAGGACTGCTGCGAGTTCGAGGCCAGCCTAGAACTACAGAATGAGTTCCAGGTCAATTTGGACTAGAGTGAGACCCTACCTTGAAAAGAAAGGACAAACAAACAAACAAAAAGTATTCAATGAGAACAATGTTTCATTATTTTCTTAGGAATTTGCTATGACCTAATAAAATAATCAGCAGTGCCACACTTGACACAAAACAGTCCTCACCACTTTCTAAGACTCTAAGGACTATATTCTAAAAATCTCAATCCTGTTTTAAGTGATCTTTCTTTTAACCTAAATTAAGCTACACATTCAACCTAAATTACCAAACTTCTGTATCACATTTCTGACTCACTTTCCAACTTTGGACACAAATGAAAACAAAAGGGCTCAACAACAGCTACCCTAGACTAGTTAGCAGGTTTTTTTTGTTTGTTTTGTTTTTGTTTTTGTTTTTGTTTTTGTTTTTTTTTGGTGGGGGGAGGTAAGACGTTTCACTCTAGCCCAGGCTGACCTGGAATTCACTATGCAGTCTCAAGGTGGCCTGAAACTCAAAGCAATCCTACCTCTGCCTCCCAAGTGCTGTGATTAAAGGTGTGCACCACCACACCTGACTAGTTAGCAGTTTTCTCTTGCAGCAATAATGGATGTGGAGATAGAAGCCAGAGAAGAAGGAAATTTTTGACAAAGTCCCCAAGAAGTTCTAAAACTCAGCCAGACTTGAAGACAACTGCTTGTAGACAGGAGTAAACCTCAGATACTACATTGGAAAGATGCAACTGAAGCACTGAAAACTTACCCAGCAGTAGACACATCTAAAAATTGTAAATAATAAGACTGGAATTAGAAGATTCCTTAAGAAAAAGCAATTTTTAAAAAATCCACAAAAACAAAGAAATAGAAGTCAGAGAATACACAACAAAACCAGGAAAATTAGTAACCACTGATCAAATCTAAAACCAATAGTGATTTAAGCACTAAACTTTATTATTAATAAAGTCATATGAAAACCTAAGACGTTACCATCATTTCTTGTTCAAAGCGCCTGAAAATTTGTTCTCTTTGTTGCTGTAGTTTGCTATTGAGCTGTTGTTGGGCTCTTTGCTCTTCTTTTTGAAGAAATCTTAATTCTCGAAGTTCCTGACGTCTAACAAAATATCACAGTCATGACAGAGGAAAAAAACAGGAAAAAATTATACTTTCAAAGTAGTACTTTTTTCAAAGTTTTGAAAGCAAGTTTTTAAACTTAAAAATAATTGTTCTTGTCATCAGGTAGGGCCTCACTCTAGTCCAAGCTGAACTGGAACTCACTCTGTAGTCCCAGGCTGACCTCAAACTCCTAGCAATCCTCCTACCTCTGCCTCCTGAGTGCTGGGTTTATCGCTTACACCAGTTTGTTGAATAATCCAAAATTAACCAAAAATTCACCCTTGATTTTCCATTCTTTAAACTTTTAACAAGCAGAAGACAGGTCCCAAACCTGTATTAAGTGTTATTTTTCTACTCACCTGAGAAACCTCAATTCCTCAGTTTTGGAATCACTATCTGTAACTATCTTTGATGTTGTTACACTCACTTCTACACCATCAACAATAAATTTGCGTGTTTTCTTCAGTGTTTTCTTCTGTCTTCTTGTTTCCTGAGTGAGATTTCATTTTAGTTAGACGTTGTATAAAGGATATTAGATACAGAAAACATTTTACTCTTTAAAAAAAATAGAAATATCTTAACATCATGAAGACTACATATAAGGCATCAAGTCTCATCTGTGGAACCAATTTCATTACCTTACATCTCACCCAAGAACCTACACTTGACTTTATAAATTGAATTCTTAAGAAGTAAAACTAATTGTTAAGAAATAAAACAAGGTATTTTGTTCGGGTGCATATATAATTCTTATGACATTACTTAATTAGGCACAAGTGATAATGAGTTTCACATAAATTATAAATTAGGATGACTTTTGCATAGTAACCAACTTTTTTCTTTTCACTTTTATGAGTTCTCATTTAGCTCTACCTTTACATATAAAAATGAATTCCTGGGACTGGAGTGAGATGGCTTAGCAGTTAAGGCACTTGCCTGCAATGCCTAAGGACATATGTTCTCTCCAGATCCCACATTAGCCAGATGCACAAAGGTGAGGCAAGTGTAATGTCACACACATGCCCACTAGGTGGCGCAAGCATCTGGCATTTGATTGCAATGGCTGGGGCACTGGAGTGCCAATTCTCTCCTCTCTGCATGCACTCTCTCTCTCTCTCCCTCTAAAATAAAATGACTTCCTGGGTTTCAGCCCTTAAGTCAAAAATCTGAAGCAGTATACTAGAGGGTAGTTGGGAATCTGGTTTTTGAAAAGACTAGATAAATTTAAATATTCTCAGGATCAAAAGATGGCTCAGTGGATAAAGGGTTTGCTGCTCAAGCTGGAGTGTGTGAGTTTGAGCCCCTTCCTCATGTTAAGACAGGACTGGGAAATGAGACAGGAGAATTTCCTACAAGATTATCCCAAGCATAGAAAAGCAAATATCCAGAGCAAAAACCTTGCCTCAAACAAGGTGGAGAGAACTGATCCAAAAGTTGTACTCTGGCTTTCTTGTACATACTGTACAAGCCTGTACACAAGTGCACACACAAATAATAACTTTTACACATCTATTTAATCAGTAGCAGTAACAACAGCATTTGCTCCAACTAGGCCAAAACTGGACATGAGATTTGTGAAGCTACTAGAAAGGCAGTGCCTCAGTACCCCAAAATGCCAGAACTGCTTACTCACCAACTTAAAATCCTAATCAACACCAAATTCTATTCCTCAATGAGTGCTATAGAAATAATGGAAATACTACATTCCTAAAAATATATTTGGTAACAGAGTAACTACAGAGATCAAGTAATTACTTAGTTTATTTAGCTATGGGAGATAGGCTTTAGAAAGCAGTGGGAGTCCAAGAGACTCAGGAGTCTAAGGCAAGGAGATCCCCAATTTGAGACTAGGTTGGGAGCTACATAGCAAAACCCTGGAAAGAAAGGGTGAGAGGAAAGGTGGGAAAGAAAGGAGAGAAAAACAAAAGAGGGGAAGGAGGAGGAAGGAAGGAAAGAAGAGAAGAGTGAAGGAAATCAAAGGGAGGGAAAAGGGAAGGAGAGAGGAAGAAGAGGGAGAAAAAGAGAAAAGTAGAGGAAGTAAAAGTAGAAGAGGGTGAAGATGCCAAGTTCAAATGCAGTAGGATTTTTCAAGTGTGCCCATGGCACCTTTCAACAACCTCTTGCTGTCCTCCAGCTCTCAGGTCCTCTGCTCCTCTCCTTCCATCTGTACTAGCAATAGTAGTCTCCAGAGATTTTCTTTAAAATTTAGTATTGGAATGTTGTAAAAAGGAAATATTCTTTCCTTAACCTCCAAATGTTACATTTCTTCAAATCTTACTAAGATATCTACAATTCCTATCTCCTTAATTCTCTCAGAAATATTTACATCTTCAAAAGAAGATGTTGGGTTAATGAATGAATTTTGGATTCATAGAATTTCAGTCAATGAAGCAAAGCAAATTTTCAGAGCTGGGAAGATGGATCTGTAATTAAAAGGCAGTTGTTTGGAAAGCCTTCCAACCAAGGTTCAAGTCCCAAATCGCTCATGTAAGCTGGATATACAAGACTCTTCATTGAGCTGTTGACCAAAGAGACGTACAAGGTTCCCAAAACAAGACAGGCTTCTGTCAAAGCATGTGATTACCCACCTGAGGTAAAAGGTAAGATCTATTGCTGAAGACAACACATACTGCCAACACAGAACAACGAGGGACCCAACTGGAATCCAGAAGGGAGCCAGTCCCTAGATGGTGAGCCCATTTAGTACCAGAAAGCATAACATGAGCTACTGGGGGAAAGTGGCCAACAATGCTGTGAGCAAGCAGGGGTCACAGCTACTCAAAAGCAACCAGCCTGACAAGATGTGCACACCTGTGTAATGGTGGTACACAGCTTTGGTTGATAACCAATGGCTTTCTGATTGGCTAAGAGATCCACTGACTAGAAAGGAACCCATATGTGGAACTGGGAAACAGGTCAGAATCCCTTGGAGACCAAGACTTTGGTCTCCAATGACGAGCTCCCACTTGTCTTTCAACAAAAGAGCTACCTCCATCAAGCCCTCTCTAAATTAACAATGTTTATCCCATTTAACTACGCTGACTTCATTCTCTGTTGGAGAATATGTTCTTCCTTTTCTGAAGGTAGTGTGACCCGAGGAGATATACCACCCCTCACACTTCCGCCAAGGCCAAGGTAAAACCATGGAGGAAGTGGGGAGATGAGCAAGAGTGCTGCTTCCATGGTGAGCCTGACAATCTGCACCAGGATGAAGGAGAAAGACATGAAGGATACTCAATAAATACCAAAGCAGAAATCCAGAAGCTCCTGAGAGCTTAACACTGAAATAAACTTAAAACATACCCAACATGGCTCAGGGAAGTTTGCAGAAGAAAGAGCAGAAAGACTGTAAGAGCCACAGGTCCGGAGAGCATACCCAGAGGCCCCTCCCCACCCCTCGCCAGTGAATGACTTCTCTCACAATACCTAACCCACAACCCCATGGGAAATGCCAGCAACCCCACTGAGGTGGGCCTCAGCAGATTGGGGGCCGAGAGGAGGGAAATAATGGTACCAACGCATGATGGGTCTATACAGAGCATATTCTTAATTTTAAAAAAAAAAGTGACACAAGAATCTGGAGTTTGTCATGGAAAAGGCCCTAGTGTATCCATACACTCACACATGCAAATAAAGTTTTTCTTTATAAATGAAGAAAATCTAGGAGATATATGGAATATTTGAGGCAAACAGGTGATCAGTCATGACCTGGATCCCTGTCCTTCAGGTCAGTTTTCTAGACTGTTACTGCTTATTAACCCAGAGTGTCTAAGAAGTATTTGCCAAAGGGTAGTCCATGGCTCACTTGTAGAGGAATTTCAAGGACTTTTTTGTTGTTGTTGGTGGTGGTGGTGTTGTTACAAATGCTATCCTCCACTACAAATACTGATATTCTGAACCCTCCTCAGAAATCTACTAGCTCCCTCCCTGTGGTGACTCCTAAGTACATTGAAACTTGGGAATCATACCCTGACAATTCCAGGTAAGCTGGGCTCTTGTTTTAAGTTTGTGTTCCCCATAATGGTTCTCATTGCAGTAACAAAGGCTATGACTTAGGAAGCAGTACTAGCAATCTCTAGGGGCCAGTTATAAGTCAAGAACTTTTTATGTCCTAAACAGGTTTAAAAAAGAGCATTCTTTCAATTTCTCAGCTCTTCTCATGGTAATGATGCTTGCTAAAACTGCATCTAGATGTATGCAATAAAAGAAACTAAACTGAACTAAGCAACTATATCATACTTTTAATGTACATCAGGTTTATAAAAACAAATAGATCCTACTAAAAAGAAAAAAAAGGAATTAAAGATCAGCATCCAGAATCTCTCTCCATGGTTCTTTTTTTGATTGCCCTACAATTTGCCAAAATGACAAAGAAAACCCCAAACAAGGATCCAAATACACTTACTTGCAAAGATATGGATCCACTGTCTTTCGTTTTACTTAAGAAGCTGGAGATAGACAAGTTCAAGTCAATGCTGCTGTTATCTACAGTGGAACCAGTGCCTGAGTCAGTATCATTTTCTTTTTGACTTTCAGATTCTGGTAGCAGTATGGTTTCAGCTTTTGATAAAGTATCCACTTCACCTTTACTTTCTCTATCTTCAGAGTTGACATTAATACTGGGTATTGGAACAGGCTGAGGCTCACTGGGCTGTGAGGCTACAGGAACTTGAGGTTCTGCTTTACTTGGCACTTCAAGTGGAATTTCTTTATCCTCTATATCTATTTTAGTGGTAGTTTCCTGAACATCCTGAGTTTCACTTCCTCCAGCCCTGTGATCAGTGTCAATCACTGTACTTCTGACTTCTATCTCCTCTTTGCCGCTTGGCTCAGTTACTGCAACTTCATTTGTCCCAGGCTCCTTACTGGTCTCTACTATGGTCTCTGAAGTGCTGACTAGTTGATCCTCATTTTCACCTTCCACAGAGTTTTGATCAATCTCTTTAGTCTCAAGTACCTCCTTAACAAGAGGCCCTTCCTCAGTGCCACCACCCTTGGGACCCTCCTTGGGCTTATTTATTATCAATTTCTGAGTTACTTCAACCACTTCTTCCTCATGTTTACTTTGAGCTTCCTCAGAACTGTTCTCTACCGCCTTCTGAGCAGTATCAGTTGCCTCACTTGTTCCTTCCACATTGCCTATATCACTGATGACATCCTTTTGAGTTTCATCATCTTTTTCCAATTTTTCTTTGGTCCCTTCCTTTGTAAGCTCAACTTCATTGTCAATTGCTTGAATATCTGTCTCTTTTTCTCCAGTCTCTTCAGAAACCAATTCCATTGTTTGAATACTAATATCTTTAATTTCTTCAGGTTGTATAAGTTTATTCTCAAATACTACCTGGTTTTCTTTATTCCTTTCTTCCTCAGGTTTCAGATTTGTTTCTAAAGTTATTATATTATTCTTATTTCTTTCACTGATTGAATTAATGTCCACAGTTTGCTGGTCTTCTGTGTCAGATAGATTTTCAAGCTTGGGTCTCTTTTTCTCTCTTTCATGCTCATACATTCCAGCAGTGTCTAAGTTAGCACCATTGGCCTGTTCAGGACCACCCTTCACAGACTTTTCAGGTTCATCTGTGGTGAGTTTTTCATCAAGAACTTTGCTGCTAAATTTATCTCCCAAAGAATTGCTTTCTGTTTTTTCTGATACAGATTCCAAAATACAAGCATTTTGTGAGAGTTTATCTTCTTCAGAGCTGGCAATACTGAGGTCAGAGGAGGCACGCTTACTTGCAGGTATTGGCTGAAAAAGATTTTGTACATTTTTAGTTAAAAAAAATGACCTTTCAGGGCATGGTGGCACACACCTTTAATAACAGCACTTGGGAGGCACAGGTAGGAGGATCACTGTAAGTTTGAGGCCACCCTAAGACTACACAGTGAATTCCATATCAGCCTGGGCTAGAGCGAGACCCTATCTAGTAAGCTTCATCAGTGAGCTACAGATGGATGACTATCTCATTTGTTTATATACTGTTTCACTTATAAAGCCTCTGAGTTAAAAAAAAAAAAAAAAAACTCAAGAGGGTGACCCAAACAATGTCTTTTTTGCATTTATGTATGTAATGTTTATTTGATAACCATATTCTGTAAAACTGGATGAAGCTATACTATAAAAATAACTGAAGAAACTTAAATTCTTCAGTAATAAGCATGATGAAAATATGTAGTAGGAAGCAACCATGCTGTCAACTTTGCTTCAAAACTTTAGTTTTGTACTACTATCTATCTAATGTGTATATATTAAATTAATTAAATGAAATTCAAATTAATTAAATGAAATGTTCTTCAAGATACTGACCAGGGAATTTTCTGTTTCATCATCATCATCTTCCTCTTTTCCATCTTCAACTTCTTCTGTTACTTCAGCCTTTGCCTCAGCAATCAATTCTCGGATTGGTTTGTTGGAATCAACAGTAACAAAGGGATGCTGTTGATGATTAAAAAGAGCATACTCAATGACTACAAAAATGCTTATAAAGAAAGTTTCAGGGAAGGGAATTACCATGGGATTTTTTTTTTATAATCATGGAAAATGTTAATAAAAAATTTAAAATTTTTTAAAAAATAAAGTTTCAGGGCTGGAGAGATAGCTTAGCAGTTAAGGCATTTGCCTGTGAAGCCTAAGAACCCAGGTTCAATTCCCCAGTACCCACATAAGCCAGATGCACAAGGTGGCACATGCATTTGGAATTTGTTTGCAGTGGTTGAAGACCCTGGCATACATATTCTCATTCATTCATTCCCCATCCTCCCCATCTGTCTCTTTCTCTCTGCCTCTCAAATATATAAAATAAGATCAATAAAAAGTTCCAAAGCCATAAAACACATCCTTATGAGGCAATGACAAGGACTATGGGTAAGAAAACCATGAAACTTCAGACATCACATCTGGAAAGGCAAGGGTGGAGAGGGTGTTGAACAGATATAAAGACTGCCTGCAACTGAAGTGTGTTATTCTTTGTTTTTGAGAATCTAAAGGAAATTTGTCAAAAATGATGAGACTTCATCAAAAAAAAAATCACAAAAAGCTTGAGATTTCTATTAAAAGTATGTACAAATACCAGTTTTGCTTTGTTTTTGAGATGGTTCTAGTATTCTTTTTTACATTTTATTTATTTATTGGGGAGCAGATAAAGAAAGAATGGGCACACCAGGGCCTCCAGCCACTGTAAACAAACTCCAGAATCATGCACCACCTTGTGCATCTGGCTTACATGGGTACTGGGGAATCAAACCTGGGTCCTTAGACTTCATAGGCAAGTGTCTTAACTGCTAGGCCACCTCTCTAGCCTGGGTTCTAATATTCTTGAAAGTAGAAAAGACATTTTATTCATCTCTGCTCTTAACACTTAACATAGTCTGTCATAAGCTAACACAGCCTGTCATAGGCTAAGAACTACAACTGTAAAAGGATTAAAATAATATTAGAAAGTGTGGGCTGGAGAGATTACTTAGCAGTTAAGGCACTTGCCTATGAAGCCTAGGGACCCAGGTTCAATTCCCCAATATCCCCGTAAGCCAAATGTATAAGGTGGAGCACGTGTCTGAAGCTTGTCTGCAGGAGCTAGGGGCCCTATTGTGCCCATCCTCCCTCTCTCTACCTGCCTTTCTCTCTCTCTCTCTCTCTTTCAAAGTAAGCAAATAAATAAATAAAATAATTTTTAATAAAATAGTGTGCTCTAGGGATATAATTGAACACAACAAAGCAATTTTTTCTTTCTCCTTGACCTCCCAGATAAATAGGTCAGCCTAAAATACTATAATGCAAGCATTTTGCAACATGTATCTAATAGTAATTGCCCTAGGATTTGTTACCCTGTTTGACTATCTGTAATATAATTTGACAAGTTTATGTTTCAATTATTACAAACAGGCCCTGCCTTAAAGCAAAATCAAATTTACCCAATAACCTTAATTCGTTTTTTTTTAAGTTAACAGTATTTCACTCAATATTTACTCTTGCTATAAGAGACATTGCAAAACCCACTGGTGCATCTTTGGTCCTACAGTGGTTGCTGGTACCTCTATAAGACCTGCACTGCTCGGAGCCCATCAGTATTTTGACATGGAGTTCAAAAGGAGTGACAACAAAATAGAGTAAGGACTACTTGGAAAGAGGAGGGTCCTCGGTAGAATGGGAACAAGGGAGACACAACAAAAGAGGATAATGGGGTAGAAATCAGATCAAATTACAGTATGTTCATATTTTAAAGTTCTCAATATAAAAAAACAATAGTGAGAGAGAAAATAAAATCTAGGTGTGGTGACACCCACCTTTAATCCTACCACTCAGGAGGCAGAAGTAAGCAGGATTGCTATGGGTTCAAGGCCAGCCTGAGCTACAAAATGAATTCCGGGTCAGCCTTGGCTACAGTGAGACCCTGCCTCGAAAACAAACAACAAAATAAAATCAGTATGACTTGCAGTATCTGCGCAGTGAACACTTTCACACTGCTCTATGTGACTAGCACTGCATTGTTTTGTAAGCTCATTATTTGAGAAGGAAGTTTTTTTTATATAGTTTTAAATCTTAAACTTATCCTAGAAACTTCATTATATAAAAGGTTTTTTGTTGTTGTTTTTTTGTTTTTGTTTGGTTGGTTGGTTGGTTGGTTTTTTGAGGTAGGGTCTCACTCTGGTCCAAGCTGACCTGGAATTCACTATGTGGTCTCAGGGTGGCCTCAAACTCATGACGATCCTCTTACCTTTGCCTCCCAAGTGCTGGGGTTAAAGGTGTGCACCACCACACCTGGCTTATAAAAGTTTTTTTAAATATTTAATTTTTATTTATTTGAGAAAGAGGCAGGTAGGCAGAGAAAGAGAGAGGATGGGTGCTCCAGGGCCCCCAGCCACTGCAAACAAACTCCAGGTACATGTGCCACCATGTGCATCTGGCTTATGTGGGTCCTGGAGAATTAAACCTGGGTCCTCTGTTTTGCAGACAAGTGCCTTAACAGGTAAGCCCCCTATAAAAGTTTTTTGAAAGCTGGGCATGGTAGTGCACACCTTTAATCCCAGCAATCAAGAGGCAAAGGTAGGAGGATCAGCAAGAGTTCAAGGCCAGCCTGAAACTATAACCTGGGCTAAAGTGAAACCCAACCTGGGGAAAAAAGAAAAAATAGTTTTTTGATATGAACAGATGAGGCTATGCTCTGAATATTTTGATGGTTTATATTCAGAATATAATTTTTGTTGTTGTTTTGAGGTAAGGCCTCTCTAGACCAGGCTGGCCTCAAATACACAATAATCATCCTACCTCAACCTCTAATTTCACCAACTCCCAAGAGAAATAACACAATTTGTGGTCAAACTTTGTTAAATTAAGCTCTATTAATAAAAATGTTGATGTGTAAAAAAGATTCTAAGTCAAAAAAATTACATAACTTGCTATTATCATCCTAACCCTGTTGTACCTGCAGTAGTTGAGATGTGGTCCACCTGGCATCCACATTCTTTTCCAGGCATTTCTTTAGAAAGTCCTTAAAATTTGGAGACCTTCAAAGTAAAGTTTTAATAATGACATTCTATTTTGTCTTGTTATTAAAAATCAAATAAAATTCCTTAATAAATTATGTTTAGTTTCATTATGTTTAATAATGATTTCATGTAAGAAAATAAATGAGATGAGACTTTATAAAACATATTCTGTAAATAAACATTAGAGATACATGAGGTACATAACTAATCTAAGAAACAGTCATATACTCATACATTATCAAAAATCACACACATTCTGTTACATTAAGTTCAACAAATATAAATCAATCACGCATATGCCTCCAGAAAATGCCTTTTCCACATAGAATTCACTCATTATTAAATGCATGGAGAAAACTAATTATAATGGTTTGTGTGGTCCTAAAGCTTTGAAAATATATACACATCAGTTTTCTCATTCATATACTTTTTGTATCACATACCCAAATTTTTAGAAAATTAGAACAACGGAACACACTAAGTTTTGCTTTTCAAAAAGCTTTGCTTAGAGGCTAGAGAGATGGCTCAGCAGTTTAGGTGCTTGCTCACAAAGCCTAACAACCCAATCCAAGTTCAATCCCCCAGTACCCACAGAAGACAGACAGACAAACTGACACCTGCATCTGGAGTTTGTTTGTAGTGCAGTAGGTCCCGGCACACCCATTCTCCCTCCCTCCTTCCCTCTCTCCTCTGCAAATAAATAATATCTTCTTTAAACAGCTTTGTTGAAAAGAGCTTACCACTTTGATGGCTGTGCTAATGTTGGGGGCTCAGACTTTGCTATTTTTAGCAGCACACGCATTGGATTTAACTCATGATGTGGTGGTTCTATCTCAGCCATTTCTATTAAAGTGATACCCAGTGACCAAACATCAGCTTTATAGTCATAGGGTCTGTCCTTTGACGTCTCACACATGACTACTTCAGGAGCCATCCTGGGAAAACAAGAGAAATGAAAGTAAAGATGTTTAACTTAAAAAGTTATTGTATACCATGATCAGTATAATGAATTGTTAAGACAAAATCAGTAATAACTGTTGTCATGACTATACCTACCAATATGGTGTGCCAATAAAGGAATCCCTTCTTTGAATTGTCCTGGTGTTTTTAGCTGATACTCCAAAATCCGCTTGAAATAAATAATCACACAATAGTATTAATGACAGCTGTTAAGTACAGTTAATTGTATTCAATGGCATGGGGGAAGGGAACATTTCAAGTTTTTTTTTATTTATTTATTTATTTTTTTTTTATTTATTTATTTGAGAGCGACAGACACAGAGAGAAAGACAGATAGAGGGAGAGAGAGAGAATGGGCGCGCCAGGGCTTCCAGCCTCTGCAAACGAACTTCAGACGCGTGTGCCCCCTTGTGCATCTGGCTAACGTGGGACCTGGGGAACCGAGCCTCGAACCAGGGTCCTTAGGCTTCACAGGCAAGCACTTAACCACTAAGCCATCTCTCCAGCCCACATTTCAAGTTTTTAATAAAACTTCCCTTATTAAAATGTAAGCAAATCAGAATTAGAATCTCTACCATTCTAATCTTTACCACCCTCTTTCTACCACCTTTCAATGCCAAACTTTGCACCATCAATCCACTAATACCACCATCTTTATATATCTTCTTATGATATACTCTTGAGAACTAAAAATAAAAAAGAGTAACTTTAAAACAAATGCCAAACAGTACCAATATACTGCAATTAAATCAATGGACATTTTTTCCCCAAAGCATTATATCTTGACAACTTCCTCATAAAAATATTACAAAGAAGCTGAGCACGATGACACGTAGCTATAATCTCACTACCTGTGAGGCTAAGGCAGGAAGATAAGGAGTTTGAGCCAACCCTCAGTTACATAGTAAGATTCTATCTCAAAAAAAAATTATTTTTGAAGCAGAATTGGAGTTTTATGAAAAATATATTAATACAGGCTTTGGCAAGGGAAACAGATCCTTATGTTTTTCACTTATTGTTTTTAGCTCAGGGGGAAGGGGCATACCTAGGAAGTTCAAGGCCCTGGATGTCATCCCCACACCAGAAATTTAAAACAGACAAATAACAACAAGAAAAGAGTATAAAGCTAAATGCAAAAAGAAAAAAACTTACTAGACATAAATTTTAGAAATAAAGATTAAACTGAATTTATATTACACTCTGAAAGTAAAGTATTGTCTAAATATAAAAATTTAGGGCTAGAAAGATAGTTTATGGTTAAGGAGCTTGCCTGCAAAGCCAAAGGACCCAGGTTTGATTCCCCAGGACTCAGGTAAGCTGAATGTACAAGGTGGCACATGTGTCTGGAGTTCGTTTGCAGCAGCTCAAGGCCCTGGCACACCCATTCGCTCTGTCTCTACCTAGCTATCTGCTCCTGCCTCTTTCTGAAATAAATAACTTAAATAGTAAACGAAAAATTTGGGGTATGGAGATGGCTCAGTGGCTAAAGGCACTGCTTGCAAAACCTGGTGGCCCAGTTTGATTTCCCAGTACCCACATAAAGCCAGACTCACAAACTGGCACAGTTCATTTGTAGGGGCAAGAACATTGGTGCACCCATATCCCTCCCACCTCTCAGATAAATAAATAAAAATATATTTTAAAAAATTAAAGAAAATCTGTGTGTAGTGGTGCATGCCTTTAGTCCCAGCACTCAGAAGGCAAATATAGAAGGAGCATCTTAAGTTCCAGGCCACCCTGAGACTACATAGTGAATTCTAGGTCAGCCTGGGATAGAGTGAGACCATACCTTGAAAGAGAAAAAAAAAAAAAAAAGAAAAACCTTAAGGGAGGACTAGAGAGATAGCTTAGTGGTTAAGGCAAAGCCAAAGAACCCAGGTTTGATTCCCCAGTACCCAGGTAAAGCGAGATGCACAAGAGGGTGCGTGTATCTGGAGTTTGCTTGCAGTGGCTAGAGGCCCTGGTGAACCCATTCTTTCTCTATCTGCTTCCTTCTCTCTCTTTCTCTCTCAAATAAATCAATATTTAAAAAAAAAAATTAAAGGAGATAAACTAGTCTTAAAAGTTTGTCCGAAACGGGCATGGTGGAGCACACCTTTAATCCCAACACTTGGAAGACAGAGGTAAGAAGATCGCCACGAATTCGAGGCCACCCTGAGACTATATTCCTGGTGAATTCCTGGTCAGCCTGGACTAGAGTGAAACACTACCTCAAAAAAATTAGAAAAGGGCTGGAGGGATGGCAGTGAAGGCATTTGCCTGCAAAGCCAAAGGAGCCAAGCTCAATTCCCCAGGATGCACATTAGCCAGATGCACAAGGGGGCGCAAATGTCTGGAGTTTGTCTGCAGTGACTGGAGGCCCTGGTGCACGCGCTCGTGCACTCGCTCGCGCGCGCTCTCTCTCTGTCAAATAAATAAATAAAAAAATAAAAATAAAAATTTTTTTAAATGAGAAAAAAACATTTGTCTTTTTGAAAATAAACACTCCCCCTTTCTTACTTTCTTTTCAAGTGTCTTTATACTAGATGTGTACAGTAAGAAATTCTGGGTATTAATGAATAACTATCCAATGAATTGTTGTCAAAACTAGTAAGGAGTAATTCTCCACGTTTCACATATCTAAGTAGGAGCAAAACAGTATATCAAGTTCCATACATGGAGGGTTAAGCCTAAGAGCATAAACTCTAAGTTTTATACATAAATGAATAACTTACCCAATTTAATATCTCCATCTAAGGTAAAAAGAATATTTCCAGCTTTTAGGTCTCTGTGGATGATTTTATTATCATGTAAGTAATTCAATGCCTCTAAAGTCTGCTTGCAAACTACTTGTATTTGGGACTCAGTTAGTGGTCTCTCAAGTTCTATAAGGAGAAAGTAAAAAAAGAAAATCTGCATTTTTATACAATGAAAACATACAGCAAACTATATTGTTCAGTATGTCATCACTATAATCTTGTCAAAGTTCATATACTGTCAATTTATTGTAGAAGAACCAAATATCTACAAAGATTAATTTCCTGACATAGTATACTCAACATTTTGTTTCAGAATTATAATTATCTAGTATAAAAATAATTAAATTGATTTCTTAATTTAATAAATCTCTCTCCATAATCATATGCACACACATACAACAGACTGAAATTCTTTTGTTTTTCAAGCACAATTTAATAAACAAGCATAAAGAATAAAAAGATATTTACCAAGCATCACAGCATCTACTGCTCCACCTGCACAAAATTCAATGAGGATCTGCACACAAATAAAAAGGACGTGTCTAAAACTACATACAGCTTCAGAAGTTGTTCAATTTAGTAAGATAAAGTTATTAAATATCCAGGTTATAAAACAATACTACCCTAAATTTAAGGATTTTCTTTGTTAACCATTACTAATTTTAAGTTATATATCTGTGAGAAAGCAGAAAAACACTGCCAAGTATACCATTTGTTCCCCAATTCTGGATTTTTTTCCCTAATTTATTTACTTATTGCAGACAGGCAACACTATGTAGTCCAGGTTTATCTGGAACTTGATATTCTCCTGTCTCTGCTGGGTTACATGTATGTATCACAATGATGTATTCTTTATAATATTTTTATTTTTTTTTTTTGGAGAACAGGGTCTAAATAGTTCAAGCTGTCCTCAAACTTATTGTCACTGAAGATGGCCTTGAACTTCTGATCCTCCTGCTACTACCTCCCAAGTGCTAGGATTATAGGCATGCACTGCCATGCCTAGTCTATGCCCTGCTGGGAATTGATATGCTCAGCTCTTTACCAACTGAGCCACATCCCCACAGGCCCTTACCCTGTTGTTGTTGTTCATTTATTTGCATGTTCATGCATGTGTGGGTGTTTCTCTAAAATTACCAGGTACAGATTTTTTAATCATTACAGTATTATTAACCCATTTAAAATATTTTACTACTTTAGTATTATTATTTTCATCTTTAAAGTCACTATGGGGATTTAAGTGACAAATATAATTTCCAACTTATCAGTAAAAATAAGTCCTTAAGCACTTGAGAAGCAAAAGTAGGATGATTGCTGTTTGAGGCCAACCTGGGACTACAGAGTGAGTTCCAAATCAGCCTGACCTAACATAAGACCCTACCTTGAAAACATATAAATAAATAATAAGAGTAAATCCTTTTTTTAAAAATTGGGCTGGAGGGATAGCTTAGTGGTTAAGGCATTTGCCTATAAAGCCAAAGGACCCAGGTTCGATTCCCCAGGACCCACATTAGCCAGATGCACAAGGGGCGCAAGCGTCTGGAGTTCATTTACAGTGGCTGGAAGCCCTGGTGCACCCATCCTCTCTCTCTTTCCCTCTCTCTTGGTCTCCTTTCTCTGTCAGATAAATAAATAAAAATAAAATAAAATAAAATAAACTGTGGGACTACAGAGATTATTCAGTGGTTAAGGACTCTTGGTTGCAAAGTCTGATAACATGGGATTGACTCCCTAGTACCCACATAAAGCCATATGAACAAAGTGGCATATGTATCCAGAGTTCATTTGCAGTAGCAAGAAGCTCTGGAGTACCCATTTGTACTTTCTCTCTCTCTCATCTCTCAAATATTTTTTAAAAGCTTTGTGCTTAAAAAAAAAAAAATGGAGCTGGGCGTGGTGGTATGCACCTTTAATCCCAGCACTGGGGAGGCAGAGGTAGGAGGACCGTCATGAGTTCGAGGCCAGCCTGAAAATACAAAGAGAATTCCAGGTCAGCCTGGGCTAGAGTAAAACCCTACATAAAAAAAAAAAAAAGGGGGGGCTGGAGAGATGGCTTAGCGGTTAAGCGCTTGCCTGTGAAGCCTAAGGACCCGGGTTCGAGGCTCGGTTCCCCAGGTCCCACGTTAGCCAGATGCACAAGGGGGCGCACGCATCTGGAGTTCATTTGCAGAGGCTGGAAGCCCTGGCGCGCCCATCTCTCTCTCTCCCTCTATCTGTCTTTCTCTGTGTCTGTAGCTCTCAAATAAATAAATTTTAAAAAAAATTAAAAAAAAAAAAAGGAAAAACACACACACAAAGCTTCAAATTTTAACTCAATAGCACTTGTCAATGGATACTTTCCTAAGACCATGTACCCTTCCTTCTTAACACTTATAACTTTATACTGTGATTCTTTCATTAATATCTATGTCTCTCGGGGCTACAGCCATGGATTAATGGTCAAGTGTGCTTTCTGCACAAGCATGGGTGTCTGAGACTGCTTGAATTTAAATATCCAGGACTCATTTAACAGCTGGGTATGACTATGCATTCCTGTAACCCCAGTCCCATTGGGGAGTAAAGAGCCAGGAAATGCCAGAGCTGGTGAAAAAAAGACAAGCTCTGGGACCAGTCAGGGACTCCAGCTCTCTGCAATAAGAATGGGCAGAAGAACTGGGCATGGTGGCGTACACCTTTAATCCCAGCACTGGGGAAGCAGAAGTAGGAGAATGGCCATGAGTTCGAGGCCACCCTGAGGCTGCATAATGAATTCCAGGTCAGCCTGGGCTACAGCAAGACCCTACCTTGAAAAACCAAAAGAAAGAAAGAAAAAGAATGGACAGAAGAGCAGTGGAATAGGACCCCTGACATTCTGCTCCACCACTACAAGCAAGTGCATCCCACTGTAGGCAAGTGCATGGGCACTGTAAGAGCACATACACATACTACACCACACATACAGACATACCACATTACACATACACAAGTATATTTTTTAATTATATATCAGAGGGACTCCCAGCATTTACCTAGCAGCAATTTATGGGATAATGACACACACACAAAAAGAAGATCTCAGATGAAGTTTATACTGAACATACTCTCACTAGAGAAGCACACAGCTGAAAGAAGAACTCATCTTTTGTTAGGGAAAGCATTTTCAAGGTTATAGGTAAAAATTCAAGTAGTAGGTAACTTAAGTACATCTGGGGATGGTTTATAAAGGCTAGTCATCAAGGAATTTACACTTAAAAAGGACTATTGAACTATCCTATTTAGGGAAAGGAATGTTTTACTGATATAGGAGCTGACATGGCAGCTTTACAAAAATATATAATAGCAAGGAATATATAAAGATAGCAAATGTAAGATTAATAAAACGTATCCAAGCTGAGGATTAGCACTGTGACAGTAAGGCAAGTGCAGAGTAGGTCAAAAGTTCGACTTTAGATCCTATAAAATTAAAATTTTTTAAATTTGAAATTTAAAAAAAAAATTGAAAAAGAAAAATAATATTTTGCAACATCCCTAAACAAAGACATACTAATTATCTAGGAGTTTCTGTTATGATCGTTGGAAAAATTCTGCTAGAGTTATGAACAATTATTTTAGAAGATAATAACTATAATATTTTACTTTTTTTGAGGCAAAGTGTCACTCTAACCCAGGCTGACTTAGAACTCTCTCTATAGCCCAGGTTTCCTCCCACCTCAGTGTCTCTGAGTGCTACAATTACAGGCAAGAGCCACCACACCTGGTTTTAAATAATGTTTTAGCAAACTATATGAAGTCAATGCTTTTTTCCTCCTTGCAACAAAAAAATTAAGTGTTTGCTAGTAATTAGTTATTTTCAATTTCAACACATTATTTAAAATCTAATTCAGTAGGTAGATCATTATTCATCTTCTAAAGCAATGAACAGGCTTAAGGATTAAATGATCTATCCTACCCTATCTGGTAGCACTAGGATCAAAACATCTTCAGTCCTGGGATGGGGAGATGGCTTAGTTGGTAAAGCGTTTGCCATGAGAACCTGAGTTTGATTCCTCCCACATTCACATAAACATCAACTATGGTGGCAAGTGCCTGTAACCCCAGCACTGAGAAGACAGAAACCAGAAAATTCCTGAGGCTTGCCAACAAGCTAGTCTAGCCAGATCAGTGAGCTCCAGGTTCAGTGAGAGACCCTGTCTCAAAAAATAAGGTGGAGAGCAGATGAGAAATAAATTTGATGTCTACCTCTGGCACCCTCACACACAGACATATACCCATACACCCATGATTATAACTATACACACATGGACACCATACACACATGCACACAAAAAGAGAAAAATATAGATATCTTTGGACATCTAGCCAAGTATTTTTATGTTGCTTACTTTTCCTCATAACATGAAAAAAAAACCCTAACTCTCCATTTTAAAAAATTTTTTTGATACAGAGCATATGACTACTTATAATAAATAATATGTGTTCCATATTTATGCTATTTTTTAAAACTAAACAAAGTTTGTAGTCTTTGTTATTATAACATACAACAAACAAACTTTAGCCTAATAATATATAAATATCTAACATTCTAGCTGGGCATAGTGGCACACACCTTTAATCCCAGGACTCATAAGGCAGATGTAGGAGGATCGCCCTGAGTTGGAGACCACACTGAGACTACATAGTGAATTTCAGGTCAGACTGAGCTAGAGTGAGACATTACCTCAAAAATGGGGAAAAAAAAAAAAAAAGGAAGAAGAAAAATTCTAACATTCTAAGAAGTATATATGATTTTTAAAAATTTTAGGATAAAAAAATATAAGTGGGGAAAGGGAAGAAAAATTATAAATAATACATAAAAACATAGAAACCTTAAAAAATTTAAATATCTACCTAAATGTTTTAAATTATTTATTTGCATATGTATGTATATGTATGTGTATATGGTACACCATGGCTTCTTGCCACTGCAATTGAACACCAGACACTTGTGTCCCTTTGAGAATTGAAGCAGAACTGGCAGGCTCTGCAAGCAAGCACCTTTGACCACTGATCCATCTTCCCAGCCCTAAACACCTAAATTTAAGTTTAAAATAAGGGTATCTAATTTCCTATCCTGGAAAATTTAATATTCTTGAGCAAGCTTGCCCATATGAATTCAGTATCAATCAATGACAATGAGACATATAATCTGAAACCTGAATCTGCTGAAGTTAAGGATGACTATCTTGTTAGGGACTTTCATTGGCAGATCAATTCTCAGTCAAATACTCTAAGTAACTAAATAAAAGAGGAATCACATAAAACAAGCTTCTACAACCTCGTTAGAAGAATTAACTCATTTATGCTACTCCACAGAGGAATAGAAAATACTTACCCAAAGGTTGTTCTCATAGTAAAAGGCATCTAGAAGCTTGACTATGTTTGGGTGATCACAAGATGCTAATATATCAATCTCAACCATATAATCTTCAAGCTCTTCTTCAGATTTAGTGTCAATCACCTTGGCAGCAGCTAAAACATTGGTTTCTTTATTCTGGGCCTAAAAATGAAAGAATAAGAAGCATGACACTTAAAGTACATACTTCATTTTCTTTAATGTTTGAGTTCACAGCAAGTATAGATAGAAAGTAGTTTCGCCAGGCATGGTGGCGCACGCCTTTAATCCCAGCACTTGGGAGGCAGAAGTAGAAGGATCACCTTGAGTTTGAGGCCACCCTGAGACTACATAGTGAATTCCAGGTCAGCCTGGACTAGAGTGAAACCCTACCTTAAAAAAAAAAAAAGAAAAAAAAGTAGTTTCCTTACACCTTCCTGCTCTCACATACTCCCTGCTCCCATACATGCAAAACCTTCTCCACTCTAAGCACTCTATATCAGGATGGTAGTTAGTACATTTACTATAACTGATGAACCCACATTAACACACCACTACCACTTCCAAGACATAGTTTACACTAGGGGTCATTCTCGGTGCTACAGAGTCTACAGGACCCAACAAATGATAATGGCATCGTCCAGCAATGTAATAGAACACTTACCACCCTAAAGATCCTTCATACTCTAGCTATTCATCTCTACCACCCCTATCTACTGCCAATCATTGTTTTACCGTCTCCTTGATTTTGCCTATTCCAGAATATCACATGATTGGATTCATACAGTATGTAGAGACAGTTTATTTGCCCTTTCACCTAATATGGGATATGTTGAGTATTTCCACGTTTTAGCCATTATGAATAAAGTCACTATAAACACTAATGTGCAGGCTTCAGTGTGGATATAGTTTGCAACTCATTGAGCAAAATACCAATCAACATAATGCTACATCATAAGGTCTACTGAGTTCTCTAAGAAACTACCAAAGTGGCTGTACCATTTTGCATCCCTACTAGGATAACCAAGAATTGAAGTAGCTCCATATCCTCATTCAATTTTGGTGTTAGCAGTATAGGTATTCAGTAATCTAATAGGTGTTTCCACCGGTAATTCCCTAAAGATATATGACGTGGACGTCTTCAGTGTTTATTTGCTATTGGCATATCTTCTTTGGTTAAGTAGGTGTGGTGGTTTGATTTCGATGTCCCCCATAAAGTTATGTGTTCTAACTGCTAGGGCCCCAGCTGGTGGGCAATTTGGGAACTGGAGCCTCCTAGAGGTGATGAATTGTAAGGCTGGCTTATGGGTGTTATAGCCAGCTTCCCCTTGCCAGTGTTAGGCTCACTCTCCTGCTGCTGCTGACCAGGAGGTGATGTCCACCTTCTGCTTGTGCCATCTTTTTCCCCTGCCATCATGGAGCTTCCCATTGAGTCTGTAAGCCAAAATCAACCCCTTCTTCCCACAGCTGCTCTTCGTTGGGTGTTTTCTGCCAGTAATGCAAAGCTCACTGCAACAATCAGTATTCCATCTTTTAAATTTTCTAATTATTGAGATTTAAAAGTTGTTTGTAGCTGGGTGTGGTAATGCATGCCTTTAATCCCTGCACTAGGAGGCAGAGGTAGGAGGACTACCATGAGTTTAAAGCCACCCTGAGACTACATAGTTAATTCTAGGTCAGCCTGAGCTACAGTGAAACCCTACCTCAAAAAACCAAAAAGAAAAAAAAAAAAGTTGTCTGTATATTTTATATTTTGGATAAAAATTCTTTGGGAGGGATTTTCTTTTCAAAGCAAGATCTCACTCTAGCCCAGGCTGACCTAGAACTCAACTCTATAGTCCCAGGCTGGCCCTGACCTTGGAACTCACAAGGATCCTCCTACCTCTGACTCTGGGTTTGGATTAAAAGGGTGTACCACCATGCCCAATTCTCTTATTTTAATTAATTTATTTATTTTCAAGCAGAGGGAGAGAGACAAGAGACAGGATAGGTATGCCAGGGCTTCTAGCCACTGCAAACAAACTCCAAATGCATGTGCCACCTTGTGATCTGGCTTTACATGGGTACTGGGTTAATCAAACTCTGGTCATTAAGCTTTTGCAGGAGAGTGCCTTAACTACTCACTGAGCCATCTGTCCAGCACAGTAATTCTTTATCTGATGTCTTTTGCAAATTTGTTCTCCCAGTCTGTAGCTTCTTGCTCTCTTGACACTTTTTTAAAAGTTAACTAAAACGTAAATAATTATGCAGGCCAGGCATGGTGGCACATGACTATAATCCCAGCATTTGGGAGGCAGAGGCAGAAGGATCACTCTAAGTCTGAAGGCTGTATGGTCTACATAGTGAATTCCAGGCCAGTCAGGACAACAAAGCAAGACTCTGTCTTTAAATAACCAATGTTTTATATGCACAGAAGACAATGGTTTTATGCCACCAGCCCAAGTGGGTCAAACTGTTAAGGGTTCAAGTTCTTATTTTTTCCATTTATTAACTGTGTTGCTTACAGCAACTTAAAATTTCACTTTTTGTTTTAGTTCTTTCATAGGCATTTTACCTACACTTCTCGAGGTTATAATGATGATGATAATTCATATTTACCAAGTGAAAAACATATAAATATTTAATATAATGTCTGAAATACATAAGGATTTGAATGTATTAGCCATGATGATGATTATTCTTATTGAATCCTTACAATAATGTCGTGATATTGTCATCCCCCTGCCTCAAAGGAGGATATAAGTAAACTTAGAAGGTAAGTAGGCTTCACCAGTTCATACAGCTAGTAAGAGGCAGAATCAGGATTTATGTCCACACTTATTTCCAAACCTTTTTTTTTTCTTTTCCAGTTTTCTTTCTTTCTTTGCAATAATCATTACTGTTTAAGATGGATTTTTTTTTTTTATCTAACTTTGGAGAAAAGAGTAAATAAATTAGGTATCAGTTTGTATATAAGAATTTCCTCAAAAAAAAAAAAGAAAAGAGCCAGGCGTGGTAGTGCATGCCTTTAATCCCAGCACTTAGGAAGAAGAGGTAGGAGGATCACTGTGAGTTCGAGGCCACCCTGAGACTAGTGAATTCCAGGTAAGCCTGGGCTACAGCAAAACCCTACCTCAAAAAACAAAAAAACAACAACAACAAAAAGAATTTCCTCAATAAATTATTGCTAAATTCTATTTCCACTGGAAAAAATGAAGATAATGATACTACAGTTATAGTTCAAAGAATATGTTTTGGATAAAAAGATAACTAACTATACCTTATCACTCTAGAAGAATCTAATCCATCATATTTTATCAAAACTAGGATGCATTTTAAGATGAGCTATTATTAAAAAAAAAAAAAAAGAGGGAATGGCAGTACATGCCTAAACTACCAGAACTCTGGAGGCTGAGACAGGAGGACTGATGCAAGTTCAAGACCAGCCTGGGCTATATAGTGAGTGCCAGGTCAGACTGAACTACATAGCAAAATCATGTATTTTATAAACATGCTTGCATGCATATGTACGTTCTATTATTTCCTAGTCTGCAAAGGAACAAAACATTGAGTGCTGGAGAGATTGCTCAATGTTAAAGCCACTTGCTTGCAAAGCCTTACAGCCCAAGTTCAATTTCCCAATACCCACGTAAAGCCAGATGCACAAAGTGGTACATGTCTGGAGTTCATTTGCAGCAGCAAGAATCCCTAGCACACCTATTCTGTCTCTCTTTCAAATAAATAAAAATATTTTTAAAGGATTTTTTTCTAAAGTTGCTAATTAAGCTATGTATGCTAATAGTTTATCATCTAATTTTTTTAATATTTGTTTAATTTTTATTTTTATTTATTTAAGAGACAGAGAAAATGGGCATGGCAGGGCCTCTAGCCACTGCAAACAAACTCCAGATGCATACACCACCTTGTACAACTGGCTTACATGGGAACTAGGGAATCTAACCTGGGTCCTTAGGCTTCATAGGCAAGTGCCTTTGCTGCTAAGCCACCTCTCCAGCCCACATCTAGAATTTTTTGTTATACGCTTTACCTTTTCTTTTTAAAAGTATTTTTTTATCTTTCTTTATTTGAGAGTGAGAACAAGAGAAAGGGAGAGAGAGCGAGAGAGAGAGAGAGAGAGAGAGAGAGAGAGAAAGAAAGAGGAAGAGAGGGATAATGGTCACGCCAGGGCTTCCAGCCACTGCAAACGAACTCCAGATGCCCCCTTGTGCATCTGGCTAACGTGGGTCCTGGGGAACTGAGCCTCGAACCAGGGTCCTTAGGCTTCACAGGCAAGCACTTAACCACTAAGCCATCTCTCCAGCCCTACTTTTTACCTTTTGAAAGGGTTTTTGGGAACATATTTAAACTCGTATTGCTATCTATCTATACATCTATTATCCCTGCAAATACATGAAAATTTAAATCTGAATTACTTTTGACTTAGTTAGTTAATGTCTAGGGTTTTCCACGTATTGCCTTCAGGCCACTAAGAGCTTTAGTGATAAGGTTTTTCTGTTGACTGGCTGTCTAGTTTAACAACAGACTCTTGGACTGTAGCCCAGGCTTGCCTCAAGCTAGAGATCCTCCTGTCTTGGCCCCATGAGTTCTGGGATTACTACCAGGCCTCATTCTGGCATTTCTTTTCTTCTTTTCTTTTCTTTTTTTTTTCTTTTTACATGCACGAGTGACAAAGAGTGAACACACACGTGCCAGAGCCTCTTGCTGCTGCAAACTAACATTATTCTTGCACCACTTTTTACATCTGGCTTCGAGGTAGCTTAGGAAGTAAACCCAGGCCATCAGGCTTTGCAAGCAGGTGCCTTTATTGCTGAGTGATCTTCCCAACCCCAGGTCTAGTAGTTTAACTAAACTAAGGACTCCAAACTGCATCCAGGTTTTTTTTTGGGGGGGGGGGTTAGTAGATACTGACTCCCCTTCTGGAGGTAATATGATGAAATTTTCTTGAACTTACCACAGGTAGTAGTAAGAAAAGATGTTTTAGATAACAACTAGGACTCACATTCTTTCCTCAAAAGTTCCTTAAATGGAGCTGGAGAGATGGCTCAGTTGTTAATTGCACTTCCTGCACAAGCATGAAGGCCTGAGGGGGCCTCAGACTGCACGAGTTCAAATCTCCATATCCCATGTAAAAACAGCAGGACATGGCCACGTGTCCCTGTAACCCCAGTTCCACAGGGGAGCAAAGAGATTCTCTGGAGCACTGCAAGCTCAAGAATCAGTTGCAAGAGAGAGAAAGAGAGACTCAAAGCAAGAGCAGGCAGAAGAGCAATGGCGCACATACCCAATTTTCTACTACAGCATATAAAGCATCACAAGGCACATACACACCATACATATACACGTGTATGCACGTACACATGTGCATGTGCACGCACACACACACACAAAGCAAAAATAAAAAAATTTAAGTTCCTTAAATGGCTTACTAAAATATCAAGGAGCTGTAATTTATGACACTGGGGATACATGTGAATTCGCGATATACAGACACAGCTCTATCAATGACTTCCTGGCTAACAATTTTAAGATGGCATTGACAGAAAACACACATTTCTCACTTTCAGACATGCTGAAAACAAAGATCTGTCTCAACTACTGAAATATGCTATTAAGTTTGTCTCCCTTACAAAGATACTACAGTTGAGAACTCATCTTCCTCTGAAACAGAGGAAATAAACAAAGAGAGATCAGCCCTTCTCCCAGCATTTTACAGTAACACTGTGGGAAGAGAGACCAGTGTCCTTAGAAAAGGGGACACTCTCAATATTGGCCCTGGTGAATGGAATAAAAGTTAACCTGAGATAGTATCCAAAGCTCCTTACAGTAACAAGCTCCGACACTATACCGCCATGGACATACTGATTAAACAAGGAAGGTATCATTCTGTGTAACACAACAAACAAATACATTACATGAGAAAACACAGTAGCGCTAGAGGCTGAAGGTATATAGCACAGCGGTACATGGAATGCTGAGCATGTGAGGGGTCCTGGGCTTAATTCCCAGCATCCAAACAAAAAAAGTACACTGCCACTCAAGTTATTGCCTCAAAATAATCTGGTAACTGTCAAAACCTGGTTCTACAGAAATCTAAAACAGCAAAGCTGAAATAAGCACTGGTAATTGGTGGGACCCTGACCTTTACACAACTATAAGGGATGTTTTCAAGTCTTATCTACAGAATAGCTAAAGCATAAAAAAATTTTAATTATTTATTTACTTGCAAGCAGAGAGAGAGAGAGATAATGGATATACTAAGGCCTCTCTCTAGCCACCACACACTAACTCTAGACACATGTGCCATCTTATGCATCTGGCTTTACGTAGGTATGGGGAAATCAAACCCAGGTCATTAGGTTTTGCAGGCAAGTGCCCAAACCACTTACCCATCTCTCCAGCCCAGAAATACTTTATATAAAGTTTTAAAGTGTTTTTAGTTGTTTTTGTGTGGGTCCTGGGGAACTGAATGTATCCTTAAGCTTTGCAGGCAAGTGCCTTAACCACTGAGCCATCTCTTTAGCCCCTTGTTTTATTCTTTTTGATGCAATTGTAAATGGAATTGATATCCTTGCCATTTAATTATTTTCTAGAATTGATTTCTAATAAATGATATGATTTTGTCTTACTTTTAAATATAATTTTTGAAACTTCATGTCTCTGGCTTACATGGGATCTGGAGAGTTGAACATGGGCACTCACTATATAGCCCAGGCTGGTCTTGAACTTGCATCAGTCCTTCTGTCTCAGCCTCCTGAGTTTTGGTAGTATAGGCATGTGCTACCATTCCCCTCTTTTTTTTTTTTTTTAATAATAGCTCATCTTAAAAGGCATCCTAGTTTTGATAAAATATGATGGATTAGATTCTTCTAGAGTGATAAGGTATAGTTATCGTTTTATCCAAAACATATTCTTTGAACTATAACTATAGTATCATTATCTTCATTTTTTTCCAGAAGAGTATATATTGTATGCTTCCTTTTGTAAAAATGGTCTAGAAAAGGCAAAAGTAAAGAAACAGACTATAAGATGTGTTCAAGGGAACGTCTTAGGTATGACAAAATGACGTGAAGCTTGACTATGGCTATTGTTACAAAACAATATAAATTTCAAAAATTTCGTACAAACTTACCAAAATACATTAAAAATGAACAATTAAAATGGGTAATGTATGTAGCATATAAATGGAACATCAAATACATACTTTTTTAAATGGGCAAATGAGTTAAGGAATTTCACAGAGGATAGTCAAACATCAAAAAATGGGACAGAAAGGGCTGGAGAGATTGCTCAGTGGTTAAGGCACTTGCCTGCAAAGCCTAAGGACCCAAGTTCAATTCCCCAGTACCCACATAAGCCAGATGCACAAAGTAGAACATGTGTCTGGAGTTCATTTCCAGTGGCTGGAGGCCCTGGCATGCCCATTCTCTCCTTCCCTCTCTCTCTCTAATAGATAACTATTTTTTTTTTAAGAACATAAAAAGACATTCAACTTCATTAGTGTGGTGGTTTGATTCAAGTGTTTCCCATAAACTTAGGAGTTCTGAATGCTAGGTTCCTAGCTGATGGAGATTTGGGGATTAACACCTCCTGGAGGAGGTGCATTGTTGGGGGCGGTCTTATGGGTGTTATAGCCTGTTTTCCCATGCCAGTGTTTGGCCCATTCTCCTGTTCCTGTTGTCCACCTGATGTTGGCCAGGGGGTGATGTCCACCCTCTGCTCATGCCATCATTTTCCCTGCCATCATGGAGCTTCCTCTTAAGCCTGCAAGCCAAAATAGACCTCTTTCTCCCAGAAGCTGCTCTTGGTTGGGTGATTTCTACCAGCAATGTGAACCGGACTGCAAAACTTAGTAGTCAGGAAATAGAGATAAAACCATCCGTGCTCAACAGAACAGCAATATAAAACATTAAGTAGTTCATAGCAAGTATTGTAAGGACACTGGGTAACAGGGAAAATGCTCAGCTACGGCTGAGTGTGTCCCAAACCTCATGAGTTGGAACCTAATCCCCAAATTCATATGGAATGGCATTTGGAGGTGAGACTTTGAGGAGGTGACAGGGTCATGAGGACTCTGCCCTCATGGATTAATGGGTTAGTGAAGGAGTAGTTGTATCATAAAAGCAAACTGGCAAATTTACTCTGGTCTCCATGTGGTGTTCTCTGCTATACAATATGATAAGAAGGCCCTCACCACATGTTGAACAGATGTTGGCACAAAGTTCTTAGACAACACTGCCTCTGTTCCATAAGCCAAATAAACCTCTATTCTTTATAAATTCCCCAGTCTATGGCATTTAGTTATAGAAATAGAAAATGAAGCCAGACATGGTGGCGCACACCTTTAATCCCAGCACTTGGGAGACAGAAGTAGGAGGATCACCATGAATTCAAGGACACCCTAAGACTACCGAGTGAATTCCAGGTCAGCCTGGACTACAGCTAGACCCAACCTCTAAAAAAAAAAAAAAAGAAAAGAAAAGAAACAAACAAAAGAAAGAGGTAGAAAATTAACTAAAACATTTTTTACTGGGCTACAGTGAGACCCTGCCTTGAACAAACAAACAAAAAAAAAAAAAAGAATATATGTAGAGAAAGGAAGAGGGGAGGATACTTAATAGGTTGATATTGTATATATGTAACTACAATGATTGTAATGGGGAGGTAATATGATGGAGAATGGAATTTCAAATGGGAAAGTGTGGGGGTGGGGAGGGAGGGAATTACCATGGGATATATTTTATAATCATGGAAAATGTTAATAAAAATTAAATTTAAAAAAAAATGGGCCTTGGGCTGGAGAGATGGCTTAGTGGTTAAGTGCTTGCCTGTGAAGCCTAAGGACCCCGGTTCGAGGCTCGGTTCCCCAGGTCCCACGTTAGCCAGATGCACAAGGGGGCGCACGCCTCTGGAGTTCGTTTGCAGAGGCTGGAAGCCCTGGCGCGCCCATTCTCTCTCTCTCCCTCTATCTGTCTTTCTCTCTGTGTCTGTCGCTCTCAAATAAATAAATTAATTAATTTAAAAAAAATGAGCCTAGAAAACAAAAATAAAAATAAAAAATAAATAAAATAAAGTACAAATAAAAATTAAAAAAAAAGAATATAGGGTAGGGGATTTAGCTCAGTGGGTGAGCACTTGCCTAGCAAGCACAAGGCCCTGGGTTCAGTCCTCAGCACTGAAATAAAAAAAAGAATAAAAGAATATAAATAAGGGGCTGGGGAGAGGCCCCTGTGGCTAAAGGTGCTTGCTCAGAAAGCCCACTAACCAAGATTCAGGTCCCCAGCACCCATATAAGGCCAACTGCAAAGTGGCACATTCATCTGTGGCAATGGCAGGTAGAGTCAGAAGAACTCCTGCAAAGCTCTCAGGCCAGCCAGCAAATAACAAGATAAATAATAATTAAAATAACACCTGGAAGGCTGGAAAGATGGCTCAGCAGTTAAAGGTGCTTGTTTGTAAAGCCTGATGGCCCAGGGTTTGATTCCCCAGCACTCACGTAAAGCCAAACTCACAAAATGTCACATGTGTCTGGAGTTCAGTTGCAGTAGCAAGAGGCCCCGGCATATCCACTCTCATTCTCTCTCTCTTCTTAGAAATAAGTCTATGGCCATACCACCCTAAACACACCTGCTCTCATCTGATCTCAGAAACTAAGCAGGGTCAGGCCTGGTTAGTACTTGGATGGAAGACCTATCTCAAGGTGAAAGGAGATAACCAACACCCCAAGGTGATCTCTGACCTCCACACATACACCATGGCACACACACATCTATACACACAAATTTCAGCACCTGGGAAGTAGAAGGAGGAACACTGTGACTGAATTTGAGGCCAGCCTAGCCTATACAGCAAATTCCAAACTGGCCTAAACTATACAAGGAAACTTGTGTGTTGCAGTCAGGTTTGCACTGCAGGCATAAATCACCCAACCAAGAGCAAATTTTGGGCAAAAAGGGTTTATTTTGGCTTACAGACTCAAGAGAAAGCTCCATGATAGCAGGGAAAATGATGGCATGAGCAGGGAGTGAACATCACCTCCTGGCCAACACCAGATGGATAATAGCAACAGGAGAGTATGCCAAATACTGGCAAGGGGAGACTGGCTTTAATATCCATAAGCTCAACCCCAACAATACTCTGCCTGCAAGAGGTGTTAATTCCCAAATATCCATCACCTGGGGACCTAGCATTCAGAACACCTAAGTTTATGGGGGACACCTAAATCAAACCATGACATTCCACCCGTGGCCTTCATAAACTGATAACAATACATGATGTAAAATGTAATGTATTCAGTCCAACTTTAAGAGTCCCCATAGTTTTTATCAATCCCAATGATGTTCAAACATCCCCATAATCCAAGGTCCTTTAACTGAGCCATAACACCAAAAAAAAAAAAAAAAAAAAAAAAAAACTTCAAAAAAACCCATAATGGCACAGAATAAACATTCACACTGCAAAGGATGGCATTGGGCATAGCAAAGAAATAGTCAACAAATACAAGATTTAAACTGGGCAAACATCAAACTCTATAGCTCCAAGCCCAACAACTCTAGTTAGTGAAAACTCTCCAAGTCCAATAATTCTAACCAGCAACAAGTTTCTGGAGTTCCAATTCCACCCCTCCAGCCAGCTACTCACAGTCCTGGAAAACATCAGATACCAGCAGCTCTCCTTAGCAGCCGTATGGTGGTCCCAGCATCTCCACTGGGGGTCCACTGCAACCCATGGTAAGGTATCAAAAGATAATAAAAACAACCTCTAGAAAGCTGAAAGCAGTGGTCTATGCTCATAATCCCAACAGAATTCATAATCCAGAAGGCAGTGGCAGGAGGATCCAGAGTTCAAGGCCCCACTTTGCTACATAAGACCTTATCTCAAGCAACAATGATCACTAGATCTCTGTTCTATGCAACCAGGAGGTGGAAATGATAAACAGGAAATGGGAAATAGGAAACGGACACCATGAGTCGAATGAGTGCATGTTTTGGACTTGTTTAAGTATCTGTTAGACATCCAAGAAGAAATGCCAGCATGTGCACCTCTGCACATACTTGTGCCTATACCACACATACTCTACACACATGACATACATGAAAAAAGTAAATAAGGTAGAGTGATTGAAGAAGACACCAATACTGACTTCTGGCCTCTGCATGCACATGCCTGCACAAACACAGGCATGCATACTGCACATATACACAAAAAATTACAGAAAAATATTTTGAAACAATTCTATATGTCACGTATGTCATTATAAAAAGATATTCAAGCTGGGTGTGGTGGTACACACCTTTAATCCCAGCACTCAGGAGGCAGAGGATCACCCTGAGTCTACATAGTGAATTCCTGCAGCCTGGGCTAAAGTGAGACCCTACCTCAAAAAAAAAAAGATAAAATATATGCACAGATAAGAAGGTTCAATATCAAAGAGATGTTAATATTCCCAATGTTGATTTACATATTCAATAAAATTGCTCAAAAAAAATCGTCATTGAACATAATCAAGGTAATTCTAAATTTTACATGGAAGTGCTAAGAGCCAGGACATAAAGAGGAAAATAAAGAGGAAGTACTACTACAGCAAGAACTTATTTCAATGCTTTCCTAAGTAAGAAGGAAGATACTGGTACAGGAACAGACAGTAAACTGCTGAAGAGAATAAAGACTGCAGAAAGTCACATGTTATACAACAGACAAGATACTGCAAAGTAATAAAATTACAACACACCACACCCTACTTAGGGAAAAATACTGAATAGTTCTGGAACAACTAGCTATAATTATGAGGAAAAAATGAAACTGGACTTCAGCTTCACACTATATAAAAAGATCAACTTTAGATAAAATGCAGACCTGTTAATGCTTTTAGAAGGTAAAATATGAGATTATCTTCATGACCTTGAATTAGGAAAGACTGTTGGAAACAAAAAACGAAAAAAAAAATACATTAAAAAGGTAAGAACTAGCCAAGTGTGGTAGCTCACACCTATAATCCCAGGTCTCAGGAGGCTGGACGAGTTTAAGGCCAGCCTGGGGTTACAGAGTGAGTTCCAGATCGGCCTACTCTAGAGTAAGATGTGCTATCTCAAAAAAAAAAAAAAAAAAAAAAATTAAGCCAGTTGTGGTGGCACACGCTTTTAATCCCAGCAGTTGGGAGACAGAGGTGGGAGGATCACTGTGGGTCCGAGGCCATCCTGAGACTACATAGTGAATTCAAGGTCAGCCTGGGCTAGAGTGAGAACCTACTTCAAAAAAATAATTAAAAAACAAAAACAAAAATTTATATCAACATTTGGGAGGCTGAAGTAGTGAGATTGTTTTGAGTTCAATGCCATACTGGGGTACAATAAGACCCTTTCTCAAAAAATAAATAATTAGGGCTGCAAAGATGGCTTAGCAGTTAAGGTGCTTCCCTGCAAAGCCAAAGGACCCAGGTTCAGTTCCCCAGAACCCACGTAAGCCAGTTGCACAGGCATCTGGAGTTTGTTTGCAGTGGCTGGAGGCCCTGGCACGCCTATTCTCTCTCAATTCCTCTCTCTCAAATAATAAATTATATTTTAAAATTAAATAAATAAAATAATTCATTTAAAAAATAAAAGTAAGGGAAGAGAGGATGGAGAGATGGCTCAGTGGTTAAGGTGCTTACCTGCAAAACCTAACAACCCAGGTTTGATCCCTAGTACCCACGTAAACCTAGATGCACAAAAAGGCACAATACATCTGGAGTTCATTTACAGTGGCTGGATGCCCTGGCATGACCATTCTGTCTCTCTTCTCTCACTCTCTGCTTACAAATAAATAAAAACATAAAACAAACTAGGAAAGAAAACTGAAAATTTTTACTATATTAAATAACATTAATTTACTGTGGAAGAAGGTTTAAAAAAAAAAAAAACTGAGCCCAGGCGTGATGGTACTCATACCTTCAATTCCAGTACTTAAGAGGCAGAGGTAGAAGGATCTCAGTGAATTCGAGGTCAGCTTGAGACTACAGTGAATTCCAGGTCAACCTGGGCTACAATGAGACCTACCTCAAAAAAGGGGGTGCTGGCTTAGCGATTAAGGCATTTGCCAGCAAAGCCAAAGGACCCAGGCTCGATTCCCCAGTACCCACATAAAGCCAGATGCACAAAGTGGTGCTTGAATCTAGAGTTTATTTGCAGTGGCTAGAGGCCATGTCACACCCATTCTGCCCCCCCCATGTCTGTCTGTCTGTCTCTGTCTCTCTCTCTCTCTACTTGCAAGTAAGTAAATATGGTTTTGGGGGGTTGGGGGTTTGGTTTTTCAAGGTAGCATCTCTAGCCCAGGCTGACCTAGAATTCACTATGTAGTCTCAAGGTGGCCTCGAACTCACAGCGATCCTCCTACCTCTGCCTCCCAAGTGCTGGGATTAAAGGCATGCACCACTACGCCCGACTATAAATATGTTTTTAAAAGGGGGGGGACCATATATTAATGCTACTCTCACTTTGGGTTAGAGAAGCTTCTCTTTTCAGATGGCAGTGACCTCTGGGATGACTCAAAAGGCACTATAGTGCTGAGAAGTGACAGAGGAGGGCTCAGCACTGAAACAGCTCTATCAGACCTTCCAAGGCTCAGGGTCCAATGTGGAAGAGGTGGTGGAAAGAACACAAGAGCCAAAGGAAGGGAACGGCTCCCTACAGTGCACTCTTCCAGACACAAAATGTCCTGGATATCCTTGACCTCGCAGTGCCTGGCACTACCTACACAAGACTATCAGAATAAGAGGAAAGGATGATGACATCAAAATAAAAGAGAGACTGATTGAGAGGGGGAGGGGATATGATGACAAATGGAGCTGTAAAAGGGAAAGCAGGGGAGAGAGAATTATCATAGTGTATTTTCCATAATTATGAAAGTAGTCAATAATTAAAAAAAAAAAATAAGGGGAGCTGGAGAGATGGTTAGCAGTTAAGGTGCTTGCCTACAAAGCCAAAGGACTCAGGTTTGATTTCCCAGTACCCATGTAAAGCCAGATGCATGAGGTGGCGATAAAGCCAGATGCACAAGGTGGCACATGGTTTGGAATTCATTTGCAGTGGCTAGAGGCCTTGGCATGCCCATTCTCTGTCTCTTTCTTTCTTTCTCTCCCTCTCCCTCCCTCCCTCCCCCCCCCTCTCTCAAATAAATAAAATATTTTTTAAAAATGCTTTGGGGACAGTTTCTTAGCTTTTTAATTTTTCTTTCTAGTGGGCTTTGTAAGAGGGTAGAAGCAGTCCTTTTTTGAGTATGTTAAATTTTAAGTTTCAGGTGACATGTAAAACCGTTTTTTAAGATTTTTCTCAAAGATTTGAAAAGCTACTAGCCAGGATTGTGGTGCAATAAGATATAATGTTTTTCCTGTAAAAATTTAAGTGTGTGTGTAGAGTTAAGAAGCTATTGTACATTTATGATTTAATAAAATAATTCAAAAGTTAAAAATCAAGAAGGGGCTAGGGAGAGGTACAGCAGTTAAAGGTGCTTGTTTGCAAAGCCTGTCAGTCTGGGTTCAATTCCCTAGCCATCCCCATAAAGCCAGACGCAGAAAGTGGTGCATGTGTCTGGTGTTCATTTGCAGTGACAAGCGACTCCAGAATGTTCATATTCTGTCATCTGCAAATTAAATTTGTGTTTAAAAAGTCAAGAATTCGTGGACTAGAGAGATGACTCAGTGGTTAAGGCACTTGCCAAGAAAGCCTAACGACCCAGGTTCAATTCCCCAGTACCCACATAAAGCCAGATGCAAAGTGGCACATAAATGTGGAGATTGTTTGCAGCGGCTGAAGGCCCTGGTGTACCCATTCTGTTTCTCTCTTTCCCTCTCCCTCTCCCTCTCTCCCTCTCTCCCTCCCTCTCCCTCCCTCTCCCTCTCTCTCTCTTTCTCTCTCTCATTCTCTTTCTTTCTCTGTCGGTCTCTAATAAATAAAAAAGCATAAATCTTTAATAAAAAAATATGTTTTAAATTTTTTTTTTAATCAAGAATTCTGGGGCTGGAGGGTTAAGGCGATTGCCTGAAAAGCCAAAGGACTCAGGTTTGATTCCCCAGGACCCACATTACCCAGATGCACAAGGGGGCACATGCATCTGGAATTCCTTTGCAGTGGACCTGGTGTGCCCATTCTCAGTCTCTATTTCTCTCTCCCCCTCTTTCTCTGTCAAATAAATAATTTTTTTTTTTTAATTCTGATGGGCTGGAGAGATGGCCTATCAGTTAAGGGCCCTGCCAAAAGACCCAGGTTCAATTCTCCAAGACCCATGTAAGCCAGATGCACAAGGTGGTACATGCATCTGGAGTTCATTTGCAGTGGCTGGAGGCCCTGGCATGCTCATTCTCTATTCCCCCCCCCCCATCAAATAAATAATTTTTTAAAAAATCAAGGATTCTTTTAAGACACTTTAGTAAAAATGAAAAGACAAGTCACTGAATGAGAATTTATTTATAAAAATAGCCTTCAAGTGGCAAAATTCACTACATATTTACACATACGCATGCATTTATATCATACATATATGACATATAAGCAAGAAAATGGCACCAATAGGAAAACAAGGAGAATTTTTAAAAAGAAATTCAAGTTACCAATAAATATACTAAAAGAATTCACTATGGGCTAGGAGAAATGGCTTAGCAGTTAAGGTGCTTGCCTGCAAAGCCTAAGGACTCCCCAGTATCCACATAAGCCAGATGTACATGGTGGCACATGTGTCTGGATTTCATTTGCAGTGGCTGGAGACTCTGGCATGCCCATATTCTCTATATATCTGCTTCTTTCTCTCTCCCTCTCTCTCAAATAAATAAGGAAAGAATTCATTATTAGTAAGAGAAAGGTAAATATAACATACCATCAGATTGTCAAAAATTCTATCAATACCAAATGTAGACAAGAATGCAGAGCAATAATATTTCCTTATACAACCAAGTGGAATATCAAGTGATTTAGTTTGTTATCATCTAATAAAGTTATATACTCTGTAACACAGCAATTCTACTCCAGCACTATCTACAACATTCAAGAGCTGCAAATATGTCCATTAATAATGGCTACTATTAATAATAAAATATGACCATTCATAATATAATGGTAAATAACTGATACTATATTAATACTAGGGAATGCTATGCAATAATGAAAATGAACTAAATCACTCCGTGATAACAAAGATAAAAATAACAAACATATTGGTTTTTACAAGGGAGAAAACAACAGAATGTACTCAGTATGATTTCATTTTTATAAAGTTCAAGTTCATACAAAATTAATGTTTAGAGATACATACCTAGATGGTAAACTATAAATCAAATAAATTAATAACTTAATGAGACTATCTGGTGTGTTGCCAGAATTCCTTAACCTCGATATTCCTCATGTATTACTCTCTGCTAAATGTACAGATGTTTCTGTTCTTTTCAATCCAAAAATTAAATATTTCAGTATTTTTTTAAAAAACACACATCCATTAGTCATCATAAAAATACTGCTTTCATCCAGCACACAGCCTTCAACTGCTTTAATAGATAAAATGACTTTCTAGATATTCAATTCAAAACATATTTTGCTATTCCCTTTTGTGTTAAAAATATTTAAAAACCAAAGATAAAACAGAATAAAGGATGTTAGAGAACTTTATTTATGTCAAATAACACTACATTAAAAAGAAAATAAACCAGGCATGGTGGCGCATGCCTTTAATCCCAGCACTCAAGAAGCAGAAGGAGGAGAATAGCCATGAGTTCGAGGCCACCTTGAGACTACATAGTGAATTCCAGGTCAGCCTGGGCCAGAGTGAGACCCTACCTCGAAAAAAATAAAATAAAATAAAATACGTCGCCAGGCAATGTGGCGTATGCCTCTAATCCCAGCACTCAGAAGGCAGAGGTAGGAGGATCACCAGGAGTTCAAGGCCACCCTGAGACTTCATAGTGAATTCCAGGTTAGCCTTGGCTAGAGTGAGACCCCACCTCAAAAATCCAAAAAGAAAATAAATCGAGGCTGGAGAGATGGCTTAGCAGTAAAGGCATTGTCTGCAAAACCTATCGACTCAGATTCAATTTCCCCAGTACCCACAAAAGTCAACTGCACAAAGTGGCACATGCTTCTGTAGTCTGAAGTGGCTACAGGCCCTAGTGCACCTATTCTCTCTCTTCTCTGTATTTTTCTCCCTCTGCTTGCAAAAAAAAAAAGTAAATATTTTAAAAATTAAAAAAAAGTAATTGACTGGGGATATGACTCGATGGTCAAAGATACTTGCTTGCAAAGCCTAACACTTGCAAACCCCGACCACCCAGGGTTTGACTCCCCACTACCCATGTAAATTTAGATATATAAAGTGGGACATGCATCTGGAGTTTGTTTGCAGTACAGAAAGAACTGGAAGGCGTGCACACGCGTGCTCTCACACACACACTTTGTCTCTCTCACAAATAAATAAATCTATTAAAAAAGTAAGAAAATAAATCTAAAATCATGAAGATTCCTGAAGAACTGTGTAAAGCTCGTCTGAGTGAAAACAGCACAGCCATGTGATGGGGAGATAATTCAAATTAACTACACATGAGTTCCTACTTACAATTTAATCTCTGTAGCAATTAATGATAGGTAAAATCAAATTTAGCAATAGTTTTCATTGTACACTATCACCTATGACACCTTTCTTGTCTATATAAGAAAATTTACAACTTCCCTCATATACACTTACAACTTCTAGGGAATCCTGAAAAGCAAACACTTTTAGGGAAAAAAAAGCCAAAAAGGCCAGTTTTTCTTTAAAACAAAGAAAAACTAACTCCTCAGAAGCAAGTGCAAAAACCCACATTCTTCAGTATCATACCTAAGCATAGCATCAAGCCCAAAGAAATGATCCCAGACACAAGATTGTAGTGATGAACTACATACATGGAGTTAATCTGCAATTTTTAGAAACATTTCAACTGACACTTCACTACTGGACACATGTTTACACTTTGTTACACTAGAGCGAAACCACACAATCTGCCTTGTCCCATCCCATCCCATGTTTTGCTTCTATGACCTCTAAATGTAGTAACAGTCCTTTCTACCATCTACCGAACCCTTCCTAGGTGATTTCTATTTGCATTCATCCTCTGGCCCTCATGCGCTGGATGAGTAGGCCTTACTGATGAGGAAAGGCAGTCACGGAACAAACAGATAACTTGCCCAAGGTCACCAGCCACCACTGAGTGAGGGAGCCAAAAAATATTCTGACTCCAGAGTCTAAGTTCTTAATACTATGCTGTTTGTATTTGATAGAACATATTGACGCCATGAAAACTGCCCCTAATCACCCACCACCTCTCACTACAAGATTCCAGGTGCCTTGCAGATTTCTGCCTTTCCTCCCTAACTGCATATTCATTAAATAGTACATAAACGTTTAAGGAAACTTATGGTTTTACAGCTGTGAAAATGGAGGTCCTGAGAAGCTAAGTGTTTTGTCCATGACCACAATACGAGCTATGACAGCCAATATAAAAACACAACTCTTCACTAAGAGTGACTGTACCATGAGCCATTCATCTTACAGGACTACCTCTTGCTGAAACCACACTCTATGTTCCATACCAAAAATTGAAGTTTGCTTTGCTGACTTTCAATAGCACTCATACGAAGATAACATGCACTTTCATTTCAACAATTGTACAAAGAAATACATGGGTGTGCTAAGAAACGGACCCCAATGCATGTACCAACTTTGGGCTATAATGTGATAAATATGAGCATATCAACCGGGCAATGACAGGTGCCGTACTAGTCAGGTGAACAAGGAGTTTCAAGAGCAAATAGATTTTTCACACTAGACAAAGAATGAGGACTGGAATTTTTAAGAGATGCATCCAAAGCCTGGCAAGGGTAGAAGGAGAATGGGGCTTAAAGTAGGAAAAATGCCATCAAGTCTAACAATGGATGTTAAAGTAAAAAATAGACCTGAGTTCAAGTCTACATTGTGACTCACAGTTAACTGTGGACAATTTCCATGCCTCAGTGACCTCTCTTCATAAATGAAATGTGTTGCGGAAGACGAGGTGGAAAGAATGTAAGCGCCAGAGGATGGAGATGAATGTTTTGGAACACTGTCTTCTGGACATTAAGTGGCTATTGTATTCACAATCTCACAGTGACTGTCAATACCTGCACAAGACATGCAGAAAACTGGGCCATCAACATTTCATCACTGATGATGGAGGATGGCAAGGAAAAAAAAAAAGAAAGACATATAAATAGAGAAGGGCCTTACCTGGAAAGAACAGGTTCAGTAGAAGGGTGATGAAGAAGGGTGACAAAAGAAGGTAAAATCGGAGAGGATCCTGATCAAAAATATATTATGTACATGCATGAAAAATGTCAATTAAAAAGTTTAAAAAATAAGCTGGGCGTGGTGTAACATGCTTTTAATCCAGCACTTGGGAGGCAAAGGTAGGAGGATCACAGTGAGTTTGAGGCCAGCCTGAGAGTACACAGTGAATCCCCAGATCAGCCTGGGCTAGAGTGAGACCCTACCTCGATAAACCAAAAAGTTTCAAAAAAGTAGTAAGTGAAATGTGGATACTACTACTGACCTACCCACCTTCCAGGATTTGTATGAGGACAAACTGTATGAACGTGCTTAAAAACTGAAAAGTCTTGTATTTACTTGTGTTTTCACCTCTAGGCAACCCTGTGGGTCATTCCCTTAAACTGTGTTTCATAAAAACCTCACCCTTCAGGAAGAAAATATTCCGATGACATCATTCACACGTTCCTTAGGAAACTGCAAACAGTTAATATTAACACCTTCAGGTAGAAACATCAAACCTCTTTTCTGATGAAATAAATATGTGCGTGAGCATCTTTTTAATTCCTCAAGCACTAGTCAGTATTGACTTCCAGCACAATGTTTATGATATTTAGAAGCTAATACGAGACGCAGAGATTTTCTGCCAGAAATATCATTCCATTTTACAGGTGGCCAAGCAACCAACTTAACAGAGCGCAAGTGGGCAATCACTTTGTCCTTGACCACTAGAGACTGGGTATGTATTAGCTATAGCTTTATCTATTATATGCCTTGGTCTCCAAAAAGTTTACCGTTTTTCGTAGAAGCATGCGTGCAAACGCAGTTAGGAAACAAACGGAAAACACAGCGAAAAGTACGAGTTTCCAACCGAGGGCTACAACCGTCGGCCCTTCCCATAAATTACACCCATTCCTTTTGAAGTTTGACAGTGCAGACTGTGCAATCATCCCTCTTTAAACGACACCCAGGCCCCGCCGTGTCCACCCCGAAGCCCTTGCAGCCTGAGCTAACCCCCTGGGAAGACAAGGAAAGTTGCTGCAATGTACTAAGAAGTCAAAAAGACCGGGCAGGAGACAGGAAAGGGACGTGGGACGGGCGAGGAGTCCTCGTGCCACTCCGGGCCCGCGGCTGCTTTATGTCCCAAGAGCAACTTCCCGTCTTTTCTCCTTTCTTACCTTGTACACTTTCCCAAAGGCTCCGTCCCCCAATTCTCCTATAATCTCCCAAAACTCTTCGGGGTTCAGATCCCTCTTCACATGTTCGTACTGCTTCTTCTTCTTCTCGCTGCCCAACTTGAAGATCTTACGGAAATTGAAGAAGGACATTTTTTTTTTCCTTCCAACAGAGTTCCCGGACTGGAAACGACAATAATAAAAATGAAAATGTATATATAAAGGCACAGTTTGCCGTGCCTGCTCTCGGCGGCAGGGCGCGGGGGGTCCCCGACGACTCGCTCCCGCCGGGCGGTCCCGGGAGAAGGCGGGGCTGCGACTTGGCTCGGGCCGGGCCGGGCCACGGGAGGCCGCGCGGACGGCCGTCCCCGAGCCGAGCCGAGCCGCGCCGAGAGCCGCGCCGCGCGCTGGGCGCCCGGCCCCGCGGGCCCCGGGGACCGCACCTGCCCGCGACGCTCGTCGCCACACGCCCGGCTCGCAGCGGCGGCCGCGGGCGCCCTTAGGCCCGTGTCACCGCGAAGTCTTTTCAAGGGGCGGCGGCCACTCCGGGCGCCGCCGCGGCGAGGCCGAGCTCTGTGGGCCTCAGGTCCCCGAGTCTCCTCGGCGTTCGTCGGCTCCCGCGGCGCGAGGCCCGCGCGTCCCCTCGGCTCTGGGGCGCCGCCGCTGCCGCCGCCGCCGCCGCCGCCGCCGCCGCAGCCTCGCTCCCCGGGCCGCAGCCCACACAGCCTCGACCTGGAGCGCGCGCCGGCGCCGACGCCGATCCGCAACGCGCCCGCGCTCCCCGGCCGCGCGCCCTGCCGGTCACGCGCCCCGCCACGCTCAGCGCGCGCGCCCGCGGGGGGGGCGGGCCCTCTGGCCCCCGCGCACGCGCACTGGGTCTGGCAGGCTGGCGGGCTCCCACCCCGCCCCCCAGCCCCCCCACCCCCACCCCCACCAGGCTCTTGGGCGGGAGCTGTGCTGCTGGCTTGTGCACATCCATCCCGGACCTGTGATTCGCGTTTGCCCTCCCGGACCCAAATCCTTTGTCACTCCGCGGCTATGGTGGAGGGCCCCCCGAACACCCCCACCCCCGGGCTCGACCCTGTTGATAGTGCTAGCGGATGTTGCCTTCATGTGGATCTGGGGGGGGGGGGAATGGTAAACCATAAAAGCTGGCTGTCCGTGTTGTGACCTCAAAGTAACACCCACCCACCCACCCTCCTGACCACAGTGCAGGGAGAAGGGAGGATCTGTGAGCCACAGCTCTGGAACCAGGAGGGGTCATTGATCTTGAATAGGTAAATTTTCCTAACCTCAGTTCCCCCTTGGTGAAAGGAAGATCATCATGGTCCCTGCCTGAAGTCTGTGGCCAGGAACAAAAGAAGCAATAGATGTAAACTCTGCACCAGCAAATGATTGCACCTGCAGATGCTCAATCTTAACACATACTGTGAAGTGTGCAAATCATGCAGACATAGGGTATTAAAAAAAAAAATTAAGAGCTGACTGTTGGAGCACTGGGGAGGCTGAGGCAGAGGAATCGCAGGTTTGAAACCAGCCTAGATTACACAGAAAGATCATGTCTCAAAGGAAAAAGAGGAGGAAGAAAAAAAGAAGAAGAAGGGGGGGGGGGGAGGAAGGAAGGAACCATTCTTTAAGGATAACCTCCTGGCCACCTCCACAGCAATAAAACTGGCACCACCGTTGGACACAGGAGCTAAGGTCAGGGATTCCATATCTACTTGTGCTGTGTGGGCCTAACTCTGACCCTAACCCATTCAAGGCAGAGGCAGTGACGTTCCTGGTGCCTTAAGTACCTGGCAGCTTTCCTGCCATGGAATAGAAGAGCAGACCTAATGAATGGATGACTGCATGTATCTGGAGACAGGCCATGCAGCTATTTATATACCACCTACCTCCTCAACAACCATTTCGTGCTCCAGCCCTAAAACGCAACAAAACCCTTCTTCAGATAAGATGCTTAAGATTATTTTGTTTCTCAAGATCCTTCCATTTTTTTGTGTGGGGGGAGGGGTACATATGTGGGTGCAGGTAAGTGTGCAAGGAGACCCGTGGGCAACCTTGAGTGACTTCCTCAAACTCACTCACCATTTTTTTTTTGTTTTTTTTCTTTTTTGAGACAGGGTCTTTCATTGGCCTGGCTCTCTCTCCTTAGGCTAAACTGACTGGCCAGGGAGCCCCAGGAGTTCTCCTTCCCCACCTCCCCAGCGCTGGATTTAAGCCATGTACCACCACATGGGGCATTTTTGTATGTGGGCTCTGGCGGTCAAATTCAGGTTCTCCTTTCTGCCAGACAGACGTTTTATGGACTGAGCTATCTTCCCAGGCCCAAGTCTTCTGTGTTTGAACAATTTTTTAAATATTTATTTATAGGTATATAACGGGGGGGGGATTCCAGGGTCTTTTGACCCTGCGAACAAATGCCCTTCCTGCTGTACGTATGTGGGTGGTAGAATTTGCCACTAAGCCGTCTTCCCAGCAACTTAACAGGCTTTTTTTTTCTTTTTTGAAGTATAATGTAGACACAATGTACTGTATATAAGGTATACACTTTCATGTTTTGACTAAGGTATGAAAACAATACTATGAAAATAATACCATAGTCTTTTAAAAAATATTTTTATTTATTTATTTGCAAGCAGAGAGGCAGACAGGGAGAATGGGCACACCAGGGCCTCTGCTGCTGCAAATGGACTCTGGATGCATATGCCACTTCTGTGCATCTGTCTTTAGGTGGGTACTGGGGAGCCAAAATCCAGGTTGGTAGGCTTTGCAGGCAAGCACTTAACCACTGAGGCATCTCTACAGCCCCACCATAGTCTGTTTTTAATCATTATCACTTATGGAGAAAATGAAGACATGCACAAAGTATTAAATTAAAAAATACTCTAATTCTGCCAGCCAAACATAACCATTGGGAGGATTATATTATATTTCCAAACAAGAATTTTTGGGGCTTTGCATTAACTTGTACATGAATGAGATTATGCTGCATGTAAAGATTTGTCCCAGCCCCTCCTAAGTGCTAGAATAATTTGTAATTACTCTTTCACCATGAGATCTTTAAATTACTTACAATTTTTGTTTTAAAACATTGATGAATATATTTGTAAACAAATCTTTTCCCATATATTTGATTATTTTCTCAGTATAAATCACCAGAAGTAGATTTGGGTCAAAGGAGTGTAAGTCTGTTTCGTGTGTGTGTGTGTGTGTGTGTGTGTGTGTGTGGTGTTGCTGATTTCAAAACAGGAAAGGCTGGAGCAGGAAAGATGGCTCAGTAGTTAAAGGTGCTTGCCTGCACAATAGAAAAGGCTTTACACTTTCTCAAATGAAGAGATGGTATATATTACATCTTTGTAAAAATAATCCAAGCTGGACATGATGGCTCATGTCTGTAATGCCAGCATTCCAGAGACTGAAGCAGGAAGATCAAGTTCAAGATCAGCCTGGCTTACAGACTGTCTCAAAATCAAACAAAAAGCCTGAATTGTGGCCGGGCGTGGTGGCGCACGCCTTTAATCCTAGCACTCGGGAGGCACAGGTAGGAGGATAACCGTGAGTTTGAGGCCACCCTGAGACTACATAGTGAATTCCAGGTCAGCCTGGACTAGAGTGAAACCCTACCTAAAAAAAAAAAAAAAAAAAAAAAAAATCATTGAACTCTGAATTTACAAGGAGGAATTTTATGGTATGTAAACTACACATGCCTAAAGCAGTCTCCTTATAAGTTAGGCATTTCTCTTCAGGTGGTTTCCAAGTTTTATCATCATAAATGACTACAGTGAGCATGCAGGTACAGAGCACCTTTGCGTAGTTATCTGATTATATATTCTTTTGTTTTGTTTTGTTTTTCTGAAGTAGGGTCTCACTCCAGCTTAAGCTGACCTGGAATTCACTATGTAGTCTCAGGGAGGCTTCAAACTCTCGGCAATCCTCCTATCTCTGCCTCCCAAGTGCTGGGACTAACGGCCTGCGCCACTACACCTGGCTCTGATTATTTTTTTTTAACATATACTTCAAAAAGGTAGAATTGACGAGTCAAAGACTATATTAACTTTTCTAGCTATATACCCAAACTGGTCTCTAAAAGGGTTGGTTATACCAAGTTAAACTTGTGTCACCAATGTATAAGAATGACAATTATACCACACCCTCAATAGCACACAAAGGTACCATCTATCTATCCTTTTAATCTTTGCCAAGTTTTCAGCCCCAAAGTAAACTGTCAATTTAATTCACAATGCACAGATTATGGGTGATGTAACCATCTTGTATTTCTTGTTTTATGAATGGCCCATCATGTCAATGAAGAATATCAACTCATTTTGTTAATTTCTTATTCATGAGAGTATGAAGTGTAACATACTATGGTGAAATGTTCATGGAGGTTAGTAATAGTTTGTACATTTTTACCTGAAGTCACAGTCACAGCCACAGAAATTATTGAATGATGCTAATTGAGGTGCCATTTGGACAGATTTAGATCTTCCCACTGATGACCCTGATAGCTACATGTTTGTGTTATCTATAATCAAAGTTTGACTTCCATGAATTTTGAGAACTTTAAAAGTAAAATTTAACCAGGGACCATGTATTCCTTTAACATATAATTTTTTGCTCCATTCACCTTAAAATCAGTTTAAGACAATCTCACTGAAGAGATTTGTAAAGGAAATAGTATATTCACAATTTACCTGATAATTTTCTCTGGTAATAAGGGTATCATTTAAAAATTAGATATTTAGGACTGGAGAGATGGCTCAGAGGTTAAAATTCTTGCCTACAAAACATAACAATCCAAGTTTGATTCCCCTGTACCCACATAAAGCCAGATACACAACGTGGCACATGCATCTGGAGTTCATTTGCAGTGGCTGAAGTCCTTAGTGTGCCCATGCCCTTCATCTGTCCCTCTTCTCTTTATCTCTCTCTGCTTGCAAATAAATAAATAAAAACATTTTTAGGGCTGGAGAGATGGCTTAGCGGTTAAGCGCTTGCCTGTGAAGCCTAAGAACCCCGGTTCGAGGCTCGGTTCCCCAGGTCCCACGTTAGCCAGATGCACAAGGGGGCGCATGCGTCTGGAGTTCGTTTGCTGAGGCTGGAAGCCCTGGCGCGCCCATTCTATCTCTCTCCCTCTATCTGTCTTTCTCCCTGTGTCTGTTGCTCTCAAATAAATAAATAAAAAATGAACAAAAAAATAAAAAAAAAGGAAATAAAAAAAAAATTTTTAAAAATTAGGTATTTGGGCTGGAGAGATGGCTTAGTGGTTAAAGCACTTGACTGTAAAGCCTAAGGATCCAGGTTTGATTCCCCAGAACCCATGTAAGCCAGATGCACATGGTGGGGCATGCCTCTGGAGTTCATTTACAGTGGCTAGAGGCCCTAGCATACCCATTTTCTCTCTCTCTCTCTCTCTCTCTCTCTCTCTCATAAATAAATATAAAAATAGTTTTAATTAGATATTTAAGGCCCCTCATTAGCACAGTAGGTAGTGTGTCAGTCGTTTGATAATTAGATATTTGCATATATTGAGTGTTTACTACATGGTAGGCACTGAGCGAGGGGGTTAACATACATCATCTCATTAAAACCTTATGGCAACCTTGAGGTAGGTGCTATGATAATCCCTATGTAAAAGAGAGGTAAACTGGAACAAAGAGCTAGATTATTTGCTTATGGTTCATAGATAATGATGATGCATCTGTACTTGAATCCAGATCTTGGTAAACCTAACTCTCTGTATTTACAACTCCAGTAAGGCTGTCTTCTGGGCCTCACTGAGCTTCTGTAACAGCTACCTCACAAGATTATCGTGACCCATTTTCTCCTCCCTTTCTTTTTGTAAATATTTTTAAATGTTTATATATTTTTTCATGTGTGCGTGTGTGCGTGTGTGCACATGCGCATGTGCATGCACCAGGGGCTCTTCTGTCCACATACATCACATGTTTTAAACATTTTGTTTGTTTACTTATCAGAGAAAGAAGGAGAGAAAGAGAGAGAGAATGGGTGCGCCAGGGCTTCCAGCCACTGTAAATGAACTCCAGACACTTGCACCCCCTTGTGCATCTGGTTAATGTGGGTCCTGGGGAATCAAACCTGGGTCCTTTGGCTTTGCAGGCAAATGTCTTAACCACTAAGTCATCCCTCCAGCCCAACGTGCATCACAGTTTTGCATCTGGCTTTACATGGGTGCTGGAGCATCGAACTTGGACCAATAGGCTTTACAATCAAGCATCTTTAACCACTGAGCCATTTCTGCAGCCCCTCTTCCCTTTCTTAACTTAAAAACTTACTCTGGTGGCTGGAGAGATGGTTTAGTGGTTAAGGCCCTTGCCTGGGAAGCCTAAGGACCCAATTCAATTCTCCAGGACCCACATAAACCAGATGTACAAGGTGGCACATGCATCTGGAGCTAGTTTGCAGTGGCTGGGGGTCCTGGCGCACACATTCTCTCTCCCTTTCTCTCCTTCTCTCTGCCTCTAATAAATAAATAAATAAAATTTTTAAAGAAAAAAACAACACTCCACTTCCTGTCTCCTCTTGGCTAGCACCCAAAGTATGAACATGTATATGTGGTTACTTGCACGCACATGTTTATATGTAAATATGTATGTATGTATGTATGTATGTGCATGTGTGAGTATATAGAAGCATGTATATTGGTTTGTGTGTATATATGTATTGTGTGAATATGTTCACCATGAGCATATGCATGTCTGTGTACATAGTAAGGGTGTGTGTAAGTGTCTCCACTCTGAAGACAGGATCTGGGCCATGCTTATGTTTCTATCCCTAACTCTGGCCCAGGATCTTTCTATGCCATATGCTTTTGTTGAATGAATAAATGAATAAATGAATGTGAATATATACATGTCTGGTTACAACATGTTAGCATGTTAACATGTTAGTTCCTCTCTCCTTCCATATTTCTAATTTGGACAGTAAGTTTACTAGTAAGTTCTTTAAATAATGACTGTGTGCGTTAGGTAGGAGTAGCAAATTCCTCAGTGGTATAAATACATTTTTCTATCTCATGAGTCATAGTTTTGGAAAGGAATTTTATGGTAGTATAAGAAGTACCTATACTTATGACAATTATTCTCTGAAAATAGAATTATGTGTCATTCAGAAAATTCCAAATTGGATTTTTGGTCACTTTTAAAAGCAAAAGGAAAGTAACTAAGTCACCTCATTTAAGCTCTTTTTTGTTTCATAAAAGGAATTTAAAAATATCCTCCCTTCTAATTCACCTCTTTCTCTCTGCGTCACCCAGGATTGTTACACACACTCCCACTTCCCCTCATCCCTAGTTACTTCTGCTAAAATGAATCACAAGCATTTGGTAGTGCAATGAGAAGGCTTAACACATTCAAATCTTGGGAAAACAGGAAATAAAAATGACATAGACAAAATTTTTATAGATAGTATTGAAATTCTGTCTTAAAAATCAAAACGCCATAATATCTTCTCAATTGTAAGTACTTGAATGCTCAATGTTAGTTGACTTCATTCAGACTCTGGCTAGATGAGAGTGACCAATGTGCAGTAGAAACTGGCAACCCTCCTCTGAGGTTGATTAAAAAAAAAAAAAAAAAACCTTTGTGGAGCTAGGGGTGCACTTGCCTAACATGCATGCATTGTTCCGGGTTATTGCCAACACCAAAGAAAGAAAAAATTTACGTAATTCCATTGTGCTCTATTCTTATATTCTGTAGTTCTTAAGACGTATGTTGGATGTTGTTGCAGTTGACTTCATATTGCTGGCAGAAAACACCCAACCAAGAGCAGCTTGTAGGAGACAAAGGTTTAATTTGGCTTACAGATTCAAAGGGAAGCTTTATGATGGCAGGGGAAAACGATGGCATGAGCAGAAGGTGGACATCACCTCCTGGTCAGCATCAGGTGGCCAGCAACAGCAGGAGAGTATGCCAAACACTATCAAGAGGAAGCTGGCTATAATACCCATAAGTCTGCCCCCACCAATATACTGCCTCCAGGAAGATCCAATTCCTAAATTGCCACCAGCCGAGGACCTACCATTTAGAACACATAAGTTTATGGGGGACACCTGAATCAAACCAAGTAAGTAGAGTCTCATTCTAGCCTACGCTGACCTGGAACTCATTATGCAGTCTCAAGGTGGCCTACAACCCACAGTAATCCGCCTACCTCTACCTTCTGAGTGCTGGGATTAAAGGCATGTACCACCTCACCCAGCTGGATGTGATAGTTTTGATCAGCTCTAAATTATCTGTCCTGTCATTAACTAGCTCTGATGCACTGAGTAAATCACATCTTTCCTCACTTTGTGGATTTCACATGAGTTTCATTTTTAACACACATTGCTTCCAGGAGATGAAACAACTCAGAATGACCCAGAACTGAAAAGCTGCTAAAGTCAGATTTTCATAGACATCACCACATCAAATGATCACATGCCCTTTAAGCTCCTTTGCAATTTAAAATTTTCCTTTCATTGTGCTCCAAATTTTTAGCAAGGTAACTGTGTTCATTTTTCTGACATAATTGTGATGATTATTTGAATAAATGCAATGATGAGCCTCCAAAAGAAAGACTAACTGTCAAAATTCACAGGGAATGCCATTCCCACTGAAAAGTATTCCAGGAGTAACCCTTAAGAAATCTACATAGTGAAGCTGGCCTTGGTGGTGCACGCCTTTAATCCCAGCGCTCAGGAGGCTGAAGTAGGAGGATCACTGTGAGTTCAAGGACACTCTGAAACTACATATGAATTCTAGGTCAGCCTGGGCTACAGTGAAACTTCCCCCTCCCCCCCCCCACATCAAAAAGAAAAAGAAAAAGAAAAAAAATTACATAATGAGATGGACAAAGCCTGCCATAGATACTGAGGGAAAGGGGGGACATACTCAATGATTATCTTCCAAAAGAAATATTCAGGTCTCCATTGCAAAGAAATAATTCCAAAATCCTTATTGCTGCCTTACACTCTTCCTCCCTTTCCTCTTCTTCCATAACTTAGCACCTCCTGGTGATATTTTTTTTAATATTTTACTTTTATTTATTTGACAGAGAAAGGGGGTTGAGAGAGAGAGAAAGACAGAGAATGGGTGCACCAGGGCTTCCAACCACTACAAATGAACTCCAGATGCATGTGCCCCCTTGTGCATCTGGCTAACATGGGTCCTGGGAAATAGAACCTGGGTCCTTTGGCTTTGCAGGCAAATGCCTTAAGCACTAAGCCATTCCTCCAGCCCCTCCTGGTGATTTTTAATGGAAACTTTTTGTTACTGTACATTGCCATTTCACAAAATCCTCTGAACAATTACAAACCACAACTTGAGTCTCATGACATTAAATCACCACAGTCAGAAAACATTGGCTATATGTCCGGAACATCAGAGCAGTCTTTTTATTTCCATGGTACATAGTGCATGTTGTTGCAGGAAGAAATGGACCAATATAGCCTCCTTCTAAAGGAAGATTTGCTTTCTATCAATACCAATTTCATAAAATATCCATTTCTCTGTGTTCTCAGGGTGGCCTCAAACTCACAGTGATCCTCCTACCTCTGCCTCCCTAGTGCTGGGATTAAAGACATACACCACCATGCCCAGATCTGAAAATGGCCATTTCTCTCAAAAACTGAATCAAATGATTTGATTGAGGATCCAGTTAATAAGGGTTAACTGTTGAGGGACTGGAGAGACGGCTCAGAGGTTAAGATGCTTGCATGCAAAGCCTAACAACCAGGGTTCAATTCCCCAGTACCCATGTGAAGCCAAATACACAAAGTGGTGCACATATCTGGAGTTCCTTTGCAGTAGCAAGAGGTCCTGGTGCACCCATTTTTTCTCCCTCTCTCTCCTCTCTCTCTCTCTCCTTGCAAATAAATAAAATTAATTAAAAAGAACTTAACTATTGTAGTGGCTCACTCCTTTAATCCCAGCACTTTGAAGGACTGTGATGAGTTCAGGGCTAGTCTGGACTACAGAGTGAGTTCTAGGGCAACCTGGGCTAGTGTGAGATACTGCTTCAAAAAAAAAAAAAACAGTTGACTACTGAGCTGGAGAGATGATTTAGCAGTTAAGGCATTTGCCTACAAAGCCAAAGGATCCCAGTTTAGCTATTCAGACCCACATAAGCCAGATACACAAGTGGGCACATGCATCTGGAATTCATTTGCAGTGGCTGGAGGCCCTGGTGTGCCCATTCTCTCTCTCTCAAATAAGTAAATTAATAAAAATATTTTTTAATCCGGGCATGGTGGTGCACGCCTTTAATCCCAGCACTCAGGAGGCAGAGGTAGGAGGATTGCCATGAGTTCAAGGCCTCCTTGAGATCCCATAGTGAATTCCAAGTCAGCCTGGGCTAAAGTAAGACCCTACCTCAAAAAACAACAGCAAAAAAAAAAAAAAAAAAGTTAAGTTGACTGTTGCTACTATTCATTCATTTATTCATGTAAACAGATAGTCAAAAATTTTCTACTGCATGCAAAAAAAGTCCCTACACTCTCATATTCCCGATGACTAACTGTGATTTGGACAAGTGGTAAGTGGGAGTTAGACAACGATGAAAGAGAGATTATTTTCTAAGCCAATGGCTCTCAACTGGGAGTGATTTCACACACCAGCCTCCCTCCCCCGGGACACTTTCCGTTGTCACAACCAGGGGAAAGGGTGCCATTGGTAGGGTGGGTGGAAGCCAGGGATGCTGCTGGCCATTCCACAATGCACAACTCAAAGAATTCCTGCCTGAGAAACCTTGTAATCGTGTTTGAAGACTTGACCACCCTTGAGGGAGTGGTGACTGGAAGAAGACTTAAGACCTCTGGTTGTCAACTGCTTGGGTTAGTGTTATGATGCAGAAACTCAACAAATTCTGAGCTGATGATGGGTACATTTCTCTGCATGTGTTTTCACATGCGGCCCCCACATTCTTTAAAACGCCAAGAAGTGAGATCTACACACGCTCCTCTTGCATCTTATCTTGACTCTAGGATTGCTTAACCAATAGAACACAGCAGAAGTGCTCTGCTGCCAATTTTCACACCCAGGATTTGAGAAATTAGCAGTTTTACTCCTGGTACACTCACTTTTAGAGCCTGCCATGTCTTAAAGAAACCCACTTAAAAGACCTATGCCCTGGGTCACTACTGAATTCTCAGCTGAGCGCCCCCGTTACCTTGCCAGCCAGGTGAGTAAGCTATCCTGAACTTGATCCTTCTAGTCAAAGCACCCAAGTCAAGCTCTTGTGCAGAAAAAAAGAAAAAACACTCCTCTCCACTGAGCCCTGCACACATTGCCAGTTCAGCAGTGAAAAAAACTGCTCTTAAATTAAGCCAGTAGTGTCAGGACTCAGGAACCATGCGGCCTCACTTTGTAGGCAGCTAAGCAGGGTCATAGGCCCACACAAACAAAATGTGTACATGCCCTGACCAAATAGCTCAACTCCAAGAACACAGAAGTTTTGAAGTGAACTCTGCACAGTCAGTGATAAGCTCAAAGAACAAAGCCTTCAGCAGCTGAATTCCAAAAAAGGCCTGGCTCATCAAGGATCAGTAGTTCAAAGTCACCCTCAGCAGCAAGTTCAAAGTCAGACTGAGCTACGTGAGACTTTATCTCCAAAAACAAATATGTAAACTCTATGTTTTCCTTATAAAGAAATAGCAGCAACTTGTTCTCTGATAAAGATATTGAATGTTACACAATGCTTTCCTCGCCTTCCTTGTCTTCTCTTAAATTCTCATTTGATTTTAAATTGAAAACCACAACATACTTCTAATATACTAACACAAAATTGCCTGTTTCTCCTGTTAAATCCTCAGACCTGAAGAAAAAAAAAAGCGGGTATTTCTTTGTCTAGGCCTTAAAACCCACATTGGACAGAAGTAGATATATTAGAAAAATACTGTCTCTTTCAGGCTGGAGAGATGGCTTAGCGGTTAAGCGCTTGCCTGTGAAGCCTAAGGACCCCGGTTCGAGGCTCGGTTCCCCAGGTCCCACGTTAGCCAGATGCACAAGGGGGCGCACGTGTCTGGAGTTCGTTTGCAGAGGCTGGAAGCCCTGGCGCGCCCATTCTCTCTCTCTCCCTCTATCTGTCTTTCTCTCTCTCTCTGTGTCTGTCGTCTCAAATAAATATATAAATAAATAATTTTAAAAAAAAAATACTCTCTTTCATGTCTGATAAAACTTTGGCTTATTCTTGATTGCCACTGTTCAGAATCAGATGGAAGCCTTCTTTTAGTTTTCCTACCAAAGACCAATCCCAAGCCCTCAACATACCTTCAGCAGGGAGAATGGGCGCTACATATGCCCTCTGTAAGCAGGAGGGAACTTTGAAATAGAAACTATAGGGTCCAAGTGTAGCCAAGGTGTTGACCTCCTCTCAGAACTTCTGCTAGGATCTGACTGCTAGAGATTCACCTCTCTGTGCAGTCTTATTTTTAATTTTCTTATTCATTATTTCAATTATCCAGCATTTTAAATTTTATTTTAATTATTTAATTGAATTTATTATCTATTCCTATTTATTTACTGAGACAGAGTCTCATGTAGCCCAGGCTGGCCTCATACTCATTATGTAATCCTGAGTTCCCGCTCCTCCTACCTCCACCTCCCCAGGGCTGGGTGTGTGCCCCCACAAGGCTCACGCAAGCCTCTTTCCTCACATCTTCTCTTTCAACAGCAGTTCTTTGACTTTCCTTCCACATCTGAGCCACTCTTACCTGTAACTGATGATTGGAAAAGAATTTTTCTGTTGGAAATTTTGTGCCCAAAACACTCTGATTCTAAGCTCCTCACACCGCAAAACTACTGAGCTAGGGATTCGGATTTCTAGGTTTCCCTTCGGCTTGTGGAATGACTATCCGTTTGGCTTCTGTGTGCCAAACAAAAACACACAACCAAGAGGGGCCAGCCGAAATTTCATTAGCCAAGCTGAGTGTAAGTCAATGTGGGTCCAGGTCACCTTTTTCTGGGTTTAACAGGGGTGTCTTATGAAGTAGTATTTGTTCAGGCCTGGACTTCACTGTAGTCGTTTAAACATCCAAGATGTTCTCATTCCTATCTTATCTGCTGCCCCAGGCTCTGTCCTATTCCAGGACATTTCAGATGTGTCCTCAAACATGGGTAGTTTAAGTCACTTGAAAAATCCCTCTCTGCTCTCGCATTCCACTTTGATGCTCTGCTCTTCCCTCCCTTTTTTGTACGGGTGTACAGCCTAGCTCCCTGCCTTAGAGACACCTGTCCCCCATCTGATACCGGACAGATGCCCAAACACCAAACCGAACCTCAAAGAGAAGCCCTGTTGACCTCTATTACAACTTCTAAAAACTGTTTTATTGACAACTTCCATACATGTAGACATGAACATGATCCCCTTCCACCACCAGCCACGTTCTCCCTCCACTAATCCCATTTTTCCAAGTAGTCTCTCTTCCGTTTTGATGGCATCATTTTTCCTCTTATTAGCAAGTCTTGTGTAGGTTCTATGAGCCACTGTGAGGTCATGACTACCATGGCCACGTTCTGTCTGGAAGGCTTCCGCTCTTTCTTTTGTTCTTACTCTATTACAACTTCAAATCATGGTCACACTTTCTGTTGTGTTTTGTTTTTGCTTTTGTTTTTGAGAGAGAGTTTCAGGTAGCCCAGGCTAGCCTCAGACTACGCAGCCAAGGATGACATTGAACTCTTGATCTTCTATCTGCTTCTACCTCCCAAATGCTGGGATTATAGGGATAGGCCACCACACTAACCTATGATTACTTTTTAGTGAATGTTTTTCCAGAGATAGCCTACAACTGACATATCTAACAATCCCATCTCATTACTTTCTCTTATATTCCCTACTTACCCCCTTGATGCTGAGCTCATTTTTAAAAAAACTTTCTTATATTTCTTATTTAAGAGAGAGAATGGGCACGCCAGGGACTCTGGCCACTGCAAATGAACTCCAGATTTATGCGCCACCTTGTGCACTTGGCTTACCTTGGGTACTGAGGAATGGAACCTGGATCCTTAGGCTGTATAGGCAAGTGCCTTAACCACTAAGTCATCTCTCCAGACCTTAAAAAAGCCTGCTGGGTGTGGTGACGCACACCTTTAATCCCAGCACTCAGGAGGCAGAGGTAGGAGGATCACCATGAGTTTGAGGCCACCCTGAGACTACATAGTGAATTTCAGGTCAGCCTGGGCTAGAGTGAGACCCTAACTCGAAGAAAAAAAAACAAAAAGAAAAAGAAAAGAAAACTTTTTATTGGCAACTTCCATAAACATAATATACCATAATCATTAAAAAATTGTTAAGCATACTTGGTAACTACTTCATCAAAGATCTATAGGCAGCATATACACATATGAGAATATACTTAAGGGAAATTCAAACAAAGAACAAGGGGAATGATGGAGAATGGAGTTTCCAAGGGCAAAGTGGGGGGAGGGAGGGCATTACCATGGGATATTGTTTACAATCATTGAAATTGTTAATAAAAAATAAAAAAAGAACACAAGGGGATGCCATTCTCTACCAACCAGAATGGCCACAGTTAAAAGTATTTTCCCCACTGGATGTTGGCAAGGATGTAGATCAAATGGAACAACTCTCCTATGGTGCTGGTGGGAAGGCAATGTGAATGTCCACAGTAGCTTTGTGTGTGAGAGCCAAAGCTAGAAGCAGCCCAGATGTCCACCAACAAATAGATAAAGAAACTGTGGTATGTTTACGCAAAGGAACACTACTTAGAATAAAAACGAAATGAGCTGAATGCTCCAGCACTCTCCAGGTTGTCAGAGTGGCCAACTTGTCAGCACCAGGGAAAAGGAGAGTGTGGGGTTCAGTGAGATCCTCAGCTCCAACCCTGCAGCCAGGGACAGGAGTCTGGTCTTCACTGTGAGGTAGCCTCTGAGAGCCTGAGGCCAGCGCCCAGTCACCCAGGTGTGACCTGTAGCCTTCCACTTCGACTTCTAATTAAGGTCCTGCTTTGCCAAGTCCAGAAGACAGTACATGAAGCCAGCAACTCAGCTATGCAAACCGCTTGGTTTCAGGAAACGTAGTGCTGGAGCCCCCCCATTTGTAAGTAGGAATACTGGTGTAAGAATAGACCCTAGGGAGCTGGGCATGTAGCACAGGCCTTTAATCCCAGCACTCGTGAGGCAGAGGTAGGAGGATCGCCATGAGTTCAAGACTACCCTGAGACTACATAGTAAATTCCAAGTCAGCCTGGGCTAGAATGAGACCCTACCTCACCCACCCCCCCACAAAAAAAAAGAAGAATAGACCCTAGGTAAAGTGCTGGATGCTCTTTGTAGAACAGATGAGCAGATCTTTCATGGTGCTCAGTATTGTGGCCAGGAGGACTTCCCTTCCCAGCAGCTCAGGGGGCCCTCCTGCCCTCAAACTTGACCAGGAGCCTGCTATTTCAGGAGTTGGTAGCCTTTGAGGGCGTGCCCGTGAACTTCATGCAGAAATCATGGGACAGCCTGCAGCCCGTGCAGAGGATCCTGTACAGGCAGTGACCCTGTCGAACTGCATGCACTTGGCTTCCCTGGTGACACATCCGTCCCAAAGCCTGTTCTCCTCTCCCATCTGGAGACAGGTGAAGTTCCATAAGCCACTGGGAATCCGAGAGGCATCGGTTTTCTGGGTCAGGGTTGAGAAGTCTCTTATAATAAGGAGCAAATCTTCCAAAGAGATGGAGACGCCCAGAACGCGAGGGAGAGCAGCACTCAGAGACATTGCTCAGCACCTTGACTTTGAAAGCTAAGCGGTGAGGCAGACTTTCAGTCTGAAATGGAAACTGATCCTTCAAAGAGGAATGAAGTTCTCTGAATGTAAAGAATGTGGGGAAATCTTCACATGCAATGCCAAGCTTCCCTGGCATCAGAGGAAACGTATCAACGAACAGTCTTTCAAATGTAAGTTAAGTCCTTCAAATGGGGCAAAGCTTTTGAATCCAGCTATCATTGTATTGTCCATGAGAAAAAATATATATACACTGGCGAAGGGCCTTGTAATTGTAAGTAATGTGGGAAAAGACAGTTCCAACATGGCCTTACCACAGCACCAGATGGTCCACACCAAATGCAAGGAGTGTGGCAAGGTCTTCCACAGAAGTGTGGCCCTCCTTCAGCACCAGAGGTTACACAATGGGTGAAATTCAACAGAAACATTTTATTGCAGGTCACTCTTTAAAATATTTTATTTGGGCTGGAGAGATGGCTTAGCGGTTAAGCGCTTGCCTGTGAAGCCTAAGGACCCCGGTTCGAGGCTCGGTTCCCCAGGTCCCACGTTAGCCAGATGCACAAGGGGGCGCACGCGTCTGGAGTTCGTTTGCAGAGGCTGGAAGCCCTGGCGCGCCCATTCTCTCTCTCTCCCTCTATCTGTCTTTCTCTCTGTGTCTGTCACTCTCTAATAAATAAATAAATAAATAAAAATTTAAAATATTTTATTTACCTATTCATTTAAGAGCGAGGAAAAGACAGAGAAAAAGAGAGAGGATGGGCACACCAGGGCCTCTAGCCACTGAAACAAACTCCAAACGCAAGTGCCACATTATGCACCTGGGTTTTCATGGGTACTGAGGAATTGAACTCAGGTCCTCAGGCATTGCAGTCTTAACCACTAAACCATCTCTCCAGCCTGTAGATCACTTTCTATTGTCCATCAGATAATTCATACTGGGAGAAACCCTACTGATTAAGGGGTGTGGCGTGAAGCCTTCCCTCGGGAAATTGCTTCCATTCAGCACCAGAGAATTCACACTGGGGAGAACCCATGACTGTAAAGTGTGTGGGATTGCTTTCAAATGGTGTGGAAGTTTTGTTCAGCAGCAGAAATTGTTCCCTGTGGAGAAGCCCCTCAGGGATCTTGGGCTAAAGTCCCCAGGGCCTCTCTCTAGCTTTGGCTTGCATTCTTTCTACAGCTGTGGCTGTGCCTTCACTGATCTTTCAACACGCTCATTCCTACCTCTGACCCTCTGCTGCTGGTGCCCACATCTAGAATACCTTCTTCCTCTGCCCAGATGGTATGTGTCTTCTGGTATGTGTCTTCCAGGTCCTGACTCTCACTGTGAGGACTTCCCCAAGTGTTTTTTTGTTTGTTTGTTTTTGTTTTTGTTTGAGGCAAGCCAAACAGGCTGGTCGTGTTTTCATGAGAGAGCAAGAAAGACAGAGTCAGAGAGAGAATTGGCACTCCAGGACCTCCAGCCACTGAAATTGAACTCCAGTTGTGTGTGCCACCTTGTTTGCATGTGCGAGCTTGCTCATGCACCACCTTGTGCATCTGGCTTATGTGGGATCTGGGGAGCCAAATATGAGTCCTTAGGCTTTGCAGGCAAATGCCTTAATCTCTAAGCCATCTCTCCAGCCTTCCCCAAATGTTTTAATACCCTTCTCAGCTCCATTGGCTATCATGACCAGCAGCTGATTCCACACAAACTCCATTCATTTAAAGACTTGCTTATAAAATGTACTTTTTTTTCCTTCTAGGTGGAAAATGGAAAATAGCTTTTGTTTCCATCCCTCTCAGACTTGCACAACAGTAGCCGTGTCTTTATTGAAGGTTTGCTGGTGTTAAAAGAGCTGGGAGAGAGCTGGAGAGATGGCTTAGTGGTTAAGGTGCTTGCCTGAGAAGCCTAAGGACCCATGTTCAACTCTCCAGATCCCACATATGCCAGACACACAAAGGTGAGGCAAGTGCAAGGTAGCACATGCCCACTAGGTGGTGCAAGCATCTGGAGTTCAGTTGCACTAGCTGAGGCCCTGGAGGGCCAATTTTCTCTCTCTGTCTGTCTCTCTTGCTCTCTCTAAAATTAATTTTAAAAATGAGCTGGGAGAGCTGGGCATGGTGGTGCACATTAGTCCCAGCACTCAGAAGGCTGATGTGGGAGGATTGCTGTGAGTTTGAGGCCAGACTCAGACTACATAGTGAATACCAGGTCAGCCTAGGCTAGAGCAAGATCCTACCTTGAAAAAAAGGAAAAAAGAAAAAAAGAGCTAGAGGTCACTTGAGTTATGTATACTAAGACAGTTTAAGGGGAAAAGCCATCCTGGCACAGGGCTTCTTGTCATTGAGCATGAACTCCAAACGAATGTCCCACTTTTTGTGTCTGGCTTTACATGGATACTGGGAATCAAACCTGGTCCAGTAGTCACCTTTAGCTGCTGAGCCTTTTCCCCAGCCTTACTGTGTCAGTTCGATCTCAGTGAAACTGAAAAGTACTTTCTAATGATGCTGTCAAATCATCCAATGATCATAAGAATTATTATGTTCTTTTTAAATATTTTATTTATTTATTTGACAGAGCAGGTGAGACAGAGGCAGATAGAAAGAGAGAATGAGCACGCCAGGGCCTTTAGCCGCTGCAAATGAACTCCAGACACATGTGCCACTTTTCGCATCTGGCTTTACATTGGGTGCTGGGAAATTAAACTCGGGTCCTTAGGCTTTGCAGGCAAGCGCCTTAACTGCTAAACCATCACTCCTCCAGCCCCAATTATTACATTCTTATATCTTACTGCCAGGCAACTCATAGGTTTGTCTTAATAAAAATAATGAGCCCAGATTTATATTATCTGTTGTAGCATCATAAGTGTGCACTCAGGAACCCTGAGGAAAATGTTAAGAAATAACTAGGTCTTCATTGGTCACTCTGTTCATTTTCAAAGGAGGAAAAAGTGGTACCATGGCGGGGATACAGGGTGTGACCTGAGCAGACTCTAACAACCCTAACATCACCATTGAAAAATGCCATGCTTTTTGTCGGTTTGGTTATGTTTTGTATTGTTTTGTTTTGTTTTTGGAAGGGGGGGGGGTTGGTTGTTGAGTTTGAGACAGGATTTCACTATGTGATTCAGGCTGGCCTTGAGCACACGTAATACTTTTGCCTCAGCTGGGATTACAGGTGCGCGCAACCACCCCCAGCTCCGCAACCACTATTCTTCGGAATGGAGGACAGATAAAATTGCCGGGTTTTCCCCCAGCATTAGGTAAAATGCTATGTAAACATAGCTTGGAGAAAAGTCCCCCTTCTCCTCCTATAACCTGGAAGCCACTTTATTTGGTTATTATACCTTTGACTAGGACAGGCAATTACACGGATTTGTAGACACTCCTTTCTGATCGGTAGTCACTCAGTTTCACAGTACGTAAGAGCAGCGGGCTCGTGCCGGTCTCCTGTTCCCAATGAGCATTCGCACTTCACTCAAGAGAGCATCCTGACTCCATCCTTCGTCTGCGCTTTTCCTATGTCTGCTGGGCTCACATAACAACAAGGATTAGGGAATTACCAGAGAATAAAGGCCACTTTGAAGTCACGTATTATTACCATCCAGCGTCAGAACGGCTCCTGCCAACCCAACGGGCGTAGAAGCCCTTGTCTGCTTTCCTTTGTGTTCCCCTCAAGCTGCATGATTTAGCTTCCCAAAGGGAGGCCAGGTTCCATTATGCTTTGATAGCCTCCAGATTCTCCAGATAAATTCACTTACAATGTGGTACACTCCTGCAAACCAGGCCAGCTGCACTGTTTTCAAATTACTCATCCCTCTTGTGAGGAGGCAGAGCAGGCTAGCACAGTTATTAACCCAAAACCACTGTATGGTGCTTGGGCTTTCTTGGCTTCAGTGAGACTTCATTGGTATTAAAGAATGAGGGCTGGGGGTTGGAGAGATTGTCTTAGTGGTTAAGGCGCTTGTCTGCAAAGCCCAAGGACCCAGGTTCAATTCTCCAGGACCTATATAAGCCCAATACACAAGGTGGCACATGCATCTGGAGTTCATTTGCAGTGGCTAGAGGCTCTGGTGCACCCATTCTCTCCTTCTTCCTCCCTCCCTCCCTCCCTGTTTCACTCTCTCTCTAAAATAAAACACTTAATCCGGGCATGATGGAGCATGTCTTTAATCCCAGCACTCGGGAGGCAGAGGTAGGAGGATCACCAAGAGTTAGAAGCCACCCTGAGACTACATAGTGAATTCCAGGTCATCCTGGGCTAGAGCGAGACCCTACCTTGAAATACCAAAATAAATAAATAAATAAATAAAACACTTTTTTAAAAGAACGAAGGTTTCTGTGTAGTCAAAGTATTTCTTACTCAGGTGCATACCAAATGAACAATGTGTAGCCCCTTTATGCCCAAGAGCCTTGGCAAATTAACCAGAGGGTTAAAACCCTGTCGTAAAGATTTTTTTTTTTTTTTTTTGGTTTTTTGAGGTAAGGTCTCACTCTAGCCCAGGCTGACCTGGAATTCACTATGGAGTCTCAGGATGGCCTTGAACTCACGGCAATCCTCCTACCTCTGCCTCCTGAGTGCTGGGATTAAAGGCGTGCGCCACCATGCCCGGCTGTAAAGAAATTTTTAACAATAAATGGAAGCAGGGTTTTAAAAACAAGGAAAAAGAAATAAACAGTGATAGTCACTTTGGTCTTTTTACAAATGGCTTGACATTAAAAGCAGAGCTTTCAAAAGACCAGCAATGTTTTTTCTGTATTGGTGCTAGCCATGGGATCCAGTGCGTTGCACATGCTAAGCAAGCCCTCTACCACTGAGCTACATCTACCGTCTAAGACCAGCAACTAAATGATGGTTGGTGCTTTCGTATGCAAAGCCAGATTCAACAAGGGGCAGGAGCCAACATTCCAGTGCTGTTCTTAGTTGTATCCACTGCCTGAACATGAGATTATTTATTCCTTAAAGATGGGCTCTGTGCCATTTGTATCTCAGTATTTTCAGAGCTGGCAGAGTTTTGGGCACCTAATAGACACTCTGTAAATGTTTGCTGAGTCCACAAATGAATCAGTAAATGAACCTTCCACTTCAATTTAAATATTCTCCTAGGCACTTCTCACAGATGCGGCTCAAATTCCTACCCTTTGCTATGAAGAGTCCCTCTGTCTCGGGACAGCCTTTTCCCCCATCTCACCTCCACCTGAGTCTTAATTCTCTTTACCACTAAAATCAAATCACAGGGGCTGGAGAGTTGGCTTAGTGGTTAAGGTGTTTGCCTGCAAAGCCAAAGGCTCCCAGTTCAGCTCTCCAGGACCTACATAAGCCAGATGCACAAGGGGGCACATGCATCTGGAATTTGTTTGCAGTGGGCCCTGGCATGCCCATTCTCTCTTTCTCTCTCTCTCTCTTTTTCTTCCTCACAAATAAGTAAATAAAATATATTAAAATCAAATCACATGTTACCTATTAAGCCAACCCATCCTAGTTGGAAGGCCTCTGTCCCTTCACTAAATTTATACTACTTGTGGGTAGCCTGTACAATGAGTCAGCATCTCAGTACACATTACTTTCTTTTTTAAAGGGCTGGAGAGATGGCTTAGCGGTTAAGTGCTTGCCTGTGAAGCCTAAGGACCCCGGTTCGAGGCTCAGTTCCCCAGGTCCCACGTTAGCCAGATGCACAAGGGGGCGCACGCGTCTGGAGTTCGTTTGCAGAGGTTGGAAGTCCTGGTGCGCCCATTCTCTCTCTCTCCCTCTATCTGTCTTTCTCTCTGTGTCTGTCGCTCTCAAATAAATAAATAAATAATTTAAAAAACCAAAAAAAAATTTTTTTTTGTTTATTTATTTATATGAGAGAGATCAAGAGTGAAAGAGGTGGGTGGGGGGGAGAATGGGCGTGCCAGAGCCTCCAGCCACTGCAAACGAACTCCAGATGCATGTGCCCCCTTGTGCATCTGGCTAACGTGGGTCCTGGGGAATCGAGCTTCGAACTGGGGTCCTTAGGCTTCACAGGCAAACGCCATCTCTCCAGCCCCACATTACTTTCTTGCTGTGTATTATTTTTGTCATGATGAAGAATACCCATGTCTTAAGGTCTTTTTTTTTTTCCACTGCTTATGCCAGTCTCATATGCAGTACGTGTTAAATAAACATTTGAGAAATAGTTTAATAAATCTATGAATGAATGGATGTTTGCTCCTTTGATATCCCAGCCAGATTCCACAGGAAATGGAGGTCATGCAATAGGAAAGTGAGAATGAGGTGTTGTTTCTCAAAAGTTTCAAACATTGGACTCCTAGGAATAATGAACACTTGCTTCAGAGATTACCAAGTAACAACCATATAGATTGAGAATAGTATAAATCTATAGGAAGCACTTGCTTTAACTCTCTGAAATTAAATAAATTTATATAGTAAATTAAGATCTCTGGAGAGAAATCCCCTTCTCTCTGAAACCTCTACAGTATTTCAGATGTCTCCTCCTGTGTAGACAGTCCTCAAACACGGTAAACTGTATTGGTTACTTTCTCATGATGGGAACAAATATCTAACCAGAAGTAACTTCAGGAAAGGAAGGATTTATTTTCAGCTTACAGTTTCAAGGGGATGTTTGGTGAGGAGGATGGCATGGTGGCAGGAGCCCAAGCAAAGCTCATCACATTGTGTTTGCAATCAGGAAGCAGAGGGAAAACAGGATGTGGAGCCAGGCTATAAAACCCCAAGGACCACCCCTAATAAACCACTTCCTCCTCCAGCAAGGTTTCACTTCCTGGAAGTTCACAACCTTCCCAAACAGTACCATCAGATGGGAACCAAGTGTTCAAACATAAGAATCTATGGGAAACATTTTACATTTAAGCCACATGGTATCTTAACACATTGATGTCATCTGATTGTCATCATGCTGTGTTTTGACAATTTGGGCTCCTCTATTTCAGTTTCACTTGGAGTCACTCATGGACCCGTGGATATCACCTGCTTAGAGCTGGAGGGTCTAAGTTGGTGTCATTCACATATTTGGCAGTTGGTACTGGCTAGCCACAGGTCCATGCAATCATCATGCAGAGTAACTTGATCTTCTGCATCATGTGGAGGAACTTGGGGGATTTTTTTAATAGTGAAGGTATTTGCTGCACAAGTTTGTTTGTTTGTTTGTTTTAAGTCTGTATTCCAGACTTTATATGGCATCATCTCTGTCTCATTCTGTTAATCACAAGGCCAACCAGATTCAAAGGATGAAAAACACAGACCCAGTTTACTGATGGACAGAACAGGAAAGTTATATTGCAAAGGTGGGATTTATTGGGAGCCACTAAAGTGATCCACCATGAGCACCTGTATACGGTTCATTAATACTCTCCTCTCACGTGCCCCAGCAGTCCAGTGAGGGTGACGCATCTGAGCACAATGTTGGAGGAGACTTTCCACAGCATTTTTCTTACAATAGTGAAAAAAAAAGTAGTATGGCTTCATGGAAGACATTTTAGAAATACGGTCAAAGCAAAGGAAAGGTTGTAGCACTCACCTATAATCCCAAGTACCTCAAAGCAAGCAGCATTAGGGTTGAGGTCCATATCCAACCAGCCTTTGTAATTAAACTATTGTTAACAGTATGTAATCTACAAGCCTATGTATGTGTACTTTCTTGCCAAGCACTTTGCTGTATGCTTCACAGAGATGATCCCATTAAATACTCACCACAATCCTATGAGATAGATATTACACTTAATATCTTCTTCTATACTGCTTTCATATTACGTTTTAACCTGCAGAAGAATAAATTGAAGCTTAGGGACCTTAACTAACCTGGTGTGTGTGTGTGTGTGTGTGTGTGTGTGTGTGTGTGTCCATGTGTCCTAAATACTTCTTTGTTTGTTTGTTTGTTCAAGGTAGGGTCCCCCTCTAGCCTAGGCTGACCTGGAATTCACTATGTAGAATCAGGGTAACCTCGAACTCACAGCAATCTTCCCACGTTTGCCTCCCAAGTTCTGGGATTAATGGCATGCCACCACCATGCCTGGCCTAAACAGTTTCATAACTCCATTTTTATGTAACATTATGTCATGTACATTTCCTTATTTGATTGCTTCTGATCAGACTAAATCAATACAGAGAACCAACAATGACTTTGCAATACTTGGGATTCTGGTTCTTGGCTCTGTTTGCTTCTTGAGCCCGTCAGGTGGTTGCAGATTAGAACAAATAATGGCGCATGCCCTCCACTGCAAAGCACTGGCTCTGACATTTTAATCTTTTATAAGAGCCTCAAGCCTTGATTTTTTAAAAGACCATGCTGGTTGGTGGCGAATATAGCATCTGGCTTTTTTTTTTTTTTTTTTTTGGATGTTATGACACATTTTCTAAAAGCTTAGCAGCGTGAGTGCAAAGTTGGAACACGTCCACCTCCAAGGAGCCAGAGTGGGAATGACAGGCATCAAGAACACAGTGAAAAGTCTTTTTTAGTATAAGGTATTTGCAGTTTGACACATGACTCTTAAGTTTTATTGATCACCCACATCTCAAGATGCAGATACATCCTTGTAGTGGCACAGGCCTTATATTTCTATCTTTAGTCTCTAAATGTTACAAATTCCAAAACAAAAATTAGCCGAGGTTTTGTGGCAAGAGGAGAATGGGAGCCGTGGCACGAAATGTTTGGGGAGAAAAATGCAGTGAGGCCCCTCTTCAAATGAAATCACAGATTAGTAATGTGAAAATAGCAAAAGAAAATGAGAAGCAACATAGATGTTCAAAATAAAAGTATGTGCTTTGCAATTACCCTGTAAATTTAGTGCTCATTTATTCTAGCTTATGACTCACCTCAATTTCTAGCTGTCAGAAATAAAAGATTCAGCAGGCTTTGCTGGAAAAGTGTTTAGAAATAAAGCCCTTTAATCTGCTTATTGAAATGTTGCTCAGAGTTTTCAGTTCCAGCCAGCCACATAATAAGAAAGATAAACTTATGAACAATGCACTTTACTCATAAAGAGAAGGCATTCATTGCTTTTTACTTGGGTATCATTGTGATTACAACTTAGGAAGAAATACAAAAAATAAACCAATTACACTGAGCAGCCCTATAAATAACCTGGGGCTAGTTACCCTTGGAAAGATGAAACCCTTGATTCCCAAGTTTCTCTCTTGTAAAGATATCATATGTCCAATCAGCTAGCGATTAAATACCATTAAAATTTAACCAAGGCAGTAGTAAATTGGTAATAAGTTATTGTTCATATGCCAAATACAATAGATTGGGAATGGCACTCTAGAACGCTGAGTTGAAATGATTCCAAAGTTGATGGTCCAACCTCAGAAATAAAGATCTGAGATAATACAGTGACTTTTGTCACTTAAGGGGAGCACAGAGAATGACAACATGCGTGCCTCAGTGTTTCCACCACTATCAAGATGGAAGGAAATATGATGTTACATAAAACACAGATTTCATATTAACTCTTTGCATTCGCCCAACATGTATTTATTGTGCACCAACTAGTTTCCTGAAAATGTTCTGCATACTAACGAAGGAGAAACAGGAAGAAAATAGCTCTTTATAGGTAGTCAGCGAAGGACATAGGCCCAAGCAGACGCCACCTTGCCTGCGCGGGCAGGACTCGAACATGCGTCTGACCCAATCTCATCCAAGATGGCTGTGAGAAACACGCCAGGCAGCAACTTCCGCTTCTTCCTTGTCTCCGCACACGTGCATGGACTGGCTCTTCCTGAGTCAGCCTCTTGAGTTCCACAGCCAATCAGCTCTGTCCCGTGCGCACATGAGTCTGCCGCAAGGCTCAATCTAATTGGATGTTTGATCTGCATAAAGGAGCCTAACCACATTGGGAATCTCTCTCTTCTTTGTCGTGGTCTTTGCTGTGCTATGGTTACCCCTGAGCACCAGTGGGTAAGTCTCCCTCTCCCCCTTCCCAGCCAGGCTGGGAAAGAAGGACACTTCCTCTTGACCGAGTATTGTCCTGTGTGCTTCCCACATGTAGTTTGTTTCTGGATACTTTCTTACCTTGCTGCTACATGTAGGACCTAAGCCCTGGGTCCTTCACTATCCTATCCCTCACTCTTTTCTGATTCCACTATGCAGCCTGAGACTAGAGTGAGAATCTACCTCAAAAAAGCAAAACAAAACAAAAAAAGATACTTTAAGTTTAAAAAGATGAAAAAATTGGATTGCAAAATATAAGAAATATTCCTACAAAATACTAGGATAAGGCTGGGTTGTAGGTCAGTGGTAGAGTGCCTGCTTAACATGCGTTATTTTCTTCTGGATGTTCAAACTGTAAAAACCTGGGCACTTTAAAAGATGGCTCTAGGACCTGTGCATCAGGGAAGAAGAAGACAAAGAACTCAGTCATTCTGTGCCTATCTTGTAAATTACTCCTGCCACATCTGCTTACAGCGCATCCATTGGAAGTGTGCCATGGGACCAATTTAACAAAGGAGGCTGGGAAAGGCAGTCTTTAGTGGCTGGGAAGAGGAAGAGGAAATAAGATTTAATGAACACATAAATGACCATAATGAACACATAATGAACATAATGAATGCATTCTTTCTGCCATGTTTGGAAAGATACTAAATTTGCATAGGGCTAAGTAGAAGATAGATAATAATTTTGTTAGACTTTATATTAATAGTCTGTATGTTTAAATGCATTATACTTTTTTGTTTTGTCTTGCTTTGTTTTGTTTTGAGGTAGGGTCTCTCTCTAGCCCAGGCTGACCTGGAATTCACTATAAAGTCTCAGGATGGCCTTGAACTCATGGCAAGCCTCCTACCTCTGCCTCCCAAGTACTAGAATTAAAGGCATGTGCCACCAGGCCTGGCCTTCATCATATAGATATAGACATATTGATATATAGATTTTTTTTTGGAGACAGGGTCTCATGTAACTCAGGCTGGCCTCAAACTCACTATGTACTGAGTATGACTTTGAACTTCTAATCATTCTGTCTCTAGCTCACAAATGCTAGGATTATAGACATGTACCACCACCACACCTGGATAAATTCCTCATACTTTTACTAAAGAGAAGAAAATGAAGAAATATTAATCTATCCTAGACTATGCTATGGTAAGTAAGAAATCAAGCTGGAAATCCAACACTCAGGAGGCAGAGGTCGGAGGATTGCTGTGAGTTCAAGGCCACCCTGAGACTACATAGTGAATTCCAGGTCAGCCTAGAAAATTCTGGGCTGGAGAGATGGATTAGCAGTTAAGGTGTTTGCCTGCAAAGCCTAAGGACCCAGGTTCTATTCTCAAGGTCCCATGTAAGCCAGATGCACATGATGGCCCATGCATCTGGAGTTCATTTGCAATAGCTAGAGGCCATGGTGTGCCCATTCTAACACGCTCTTTCTCTCTCTATCTATCTCTATCTCTGTCTCTAATAAATAAAAATAAACAAATCTTTTTTTTAAAAAATTATTCTTTCAAGAGTCAAAACCACAACCCAGATCCTGGGTGGTAAATGAGAGTGATCTTTGTAAGGAAACTTTTTAGGTTTGGTAGTTTTGATAATATCCAAGATTATTTTCCATGATCAAAATATGACCATTCTTGAGACTAATTCAAAACCACTTTTTTGGGGGGATTGGTTTTTTTGAGGTAGGGTCTCGCTTCTAGCCCAGGCTGACCTGGAATTCACTCTGTAATCTCAGGGTGGCCTTGAACTCACAATGATCTTCTTACCTCAGCCTCCTGAGTACTGGGATTAAAGGCATGCACCACCATGCCTATACTATTAAAACCACTTCTTAAAGGTCTTTTCTGTATTTCTGAATGTGAAGCTAATGGTTTATCTTGAAAAATTTACAAAATCAATATGAGAAAGAAATGAAATTTATTTTGAAGAAGTTAAAAGTCACATGCAGGTACTGAATCTAGATTATTTATTTGAGGAATAGTTATTAAATTCCTATCATATTCCTCCCTATCCTTGAAGAGGGCACAGTCCAATAGTGAAGGAGACAGACATTAATAAATTATCACAGTACAGTGGAACATAAAATACATTATGTGCAAAGTGATCCTGACCATTATAACCTGGTAGCATAAATCGCTGAGACTTTCTGCATGATGGCCGGGACTCCCACAGAGTTTTAAAGTGTGCATTGGCAGCACATGAGATCAATGTCAACTTCCATTATGAGACCCGAGAGGAGTTATTTCAGGAAGTGCCTGGAGGTAAACTTTGTCACGGACTCCACCTGAGTCATACTCAGCTTGCTCAGACTTGCTAGGGAGGAGCTAAGAAAATAATACAGTCTTCTTTGACCTCATGACTTCAAATAGAAGTTCTTGGCTCTTCTACACAAAAGTAGGCAAGAGAGCCACGTTTCCAGTGGAGAGGAGAATTTCTCCACCTGCTAATACCAAAAAGTCTTTTGCCTCTTTGATAGAGCGAGCACCGAGGCTGACAATACTTAATGTATGTTAGCTTTATGGAGGCTAGAGGCTAAAAAGATCTAACATAGTTTCTATGAGCTGGAGAGATGGCTTAGTGATTGAGGCACATGCCTGTGAAGCCTAAGGACTCTGGGTTCGATTCTCCAGGTCCCACATAAGCCAGATACAAATGGTATCGCATATGTCTGGAATTCATTTGCACTGGCTAGAGGCCCTAGTGTGCCCATTCTCACTCTCTCCCCCCCCCTTTCTCTGTCTCTAGTAAATAAAAATAAACTCTAAAAAAAATGATATAACATAATTTGCATAGTTTTTAATACTGTACTTTAAACCAAGACCCCAATTGTTTCTCATAGTTTATCTCCTGATAATCCCTTCAATGTAACATTTAAATCCCCATTATATATGCAGCTCTGTTTCACTAGTGGGTTGCATAATCTACTTCATTCATTCTTTATTCAACACAAATTCCCAAGTTGGGGACGTAGTGATCAGTAAAGCTGAGCTGGTCTCTGATCTCATAAGCGTATAGTTCAGTTAGGGAGGTAGACATGAATGAAACAAGTATATGGTACATGTAGAAGTATCATGCAGAATAGCGCACACAGGGCTGGAGGGATGGCTTAGCAGTTAAGGCATTTGCCTGCAAAGCCAAGGAACCCTGGTTCGATTCCCCAGGACCCACGTTAGCCAGATGCACAGGGGGCGCATGCATCTGGAGTTCATTGTAGTGGCTGGAAGCCCTGGCACGCCCATTCTTTCTCTCTTTCTCTCCCTCTTTCTCTGTCAAATAAATTTTAAAAATAAAATAAAATATTTTAAAAAAAGAATAGTGCACACATACATGCACATACATTATACACACACTACCTCCTTCACTACCAAAAATTAATTAATTAAATTTATTTTTACAAAAGAAATCGTTGTTGTTGTTTTTTCGAGGTAGGGTCTCACTCTAGCCCCAGCTGACCTGGAATTCACTATGGAGTCTCAGGGTGGCCTTGAACTCACAGCGATCCTCCTACCTCTGTCTCCCGAGTGCTGGGATTAAAGGCGTGTGCCACCACACCCGGCATACAAAATAAATTTTTATCTCACATCTTGAAAAACTGTAGCAGACAGATTCAGGTTCACTGAGATGAACTTCCAGACCAGGCACAGTTACAGAGGAAGGGATTTATTGAAGCTTACAGATCCAGGGGAAGTTCCATAATGGCAGAAGAAGCTGGCCTGCTTTCACAGGACCAAGCAGAGAGAGAGAGAAGCACAAGCCTAAAGCCAAAAGCCACAGCACACTTCAGGAACTCCTGCTAGTCACACTTTGCTTATCTTTAGATTGAAATCTGAAACCCACCACCACACCTTAAGATCCACCCAGTGACACTGCCTCCAGCCAGGTGGCTGCAGATGCAAACTACAAACAATAAAGAACTGAATATATTGGGGGCCATCTATTCAAATTACCACAATGTGTTACATTCCTTTGTTTTTTCTTTTTTGGTATTTTTATTTATTTATTTGAGAGTAACAGACAGAGAGAGAAAGATGTAGAGAGAGAGAGAGAGAAAGAGAATGGGAGCTCCAGTGCCTCCAGCCACTGCAAATGAACTCCAGAAGCGTGCGCCCCCTTGTGCATCTGGCTAACGTGGGTCCTGGGGAATTGAGCCTCGAACTGGAGTCCTTAGGCTGCATAGGCAAGCGCTTAACCACTAAGCCATCTCTCCAGCCCATGTGTTACATTCTTGCTGTTCTGTAATGTTTTCCTCGGAGCATAGGGTAGCCAGTGCCACCTTAAAACCAGAGCAGCTGTGATTACGCAAATGTGACCCTCATGTGATTGGAGCCTGTAACATTTCCCCATGGAGACAAGGGAGGGCTCCCAAGGTGATATTCACTGGGCACAGGTGCTCCTTTGCCTCCCAGGAGATATAAGCAGTTAACAGTTCTTGGGGGCAAAAGGAGGTGCACATTTCTTCCTTGATGTAACTGCCTATAAGTTTCCTGAGCTCCTCCTGTAAGTAACCCCAATTCGACCCATGGGTTTACCAAGCTAGACGTGGGTGGAATTGCTGCTTTGGTCTGTTGTAGGTGCCCTATTGAGGGTAAATAGACATTTATTCTTATTCTTTTTCTTTTTTCTTTTCTTTTTTTTTTTTTTTTTTTGAGGTAGAATTTCACTCTAGCCCAGGCTGACCTGGAATTTACTATGGAGTCTCAGGGTGGCCTTGAACTCACCATGATCCTTCTGCCTCCTAGGTACTGGGATTAAAGGCGTGCGCCACCACGCCCAGCCTCATTTATTTTTATTCTTATCTTTCCAGGAACTCTGTGTGTGTGTGTGTGTGTGTGTGTGTGTGTATGGGTGCACATGCACATATGTACACATGGATGTGGAGACCAGAGGACAACCTCTGTTGTTCCTTAGTGCTAACCAGCCTTTCTTGAGACAGGGTCTCTCACTGGCCTGGAACTTGCCAATTATGTCTCACCATGTTGCAGTCCGGTTCACATTGCTGGCAGAAATCACCCAACCAAGAGCAGCTTCTGGGAAAAAGAGATTTATTTTGGCTTACAGGCTCAAGGGGAGGCTCCATGATGGCAGGGGAAAACGATGGCATGAGCAGAAGGTGGATATCACCCCCTAGCCAACATAAGGTGGACCACAGCAACAGTAGGGTGTGCCCAACACTGGCATGGGGAAACTGGCTATAAAGCCCTTAAGCCCGCCCCCAACAATACACTCCCTCCAGGAGGCATTAATTCCCAAATCTCCATCAGCTGGGAACCTAGCATTCAGAACACCTAAGTTTATGGGGGACACCTGAATCATACCACCACACACCGGCTGGCCAGTGAGTGAGCCCCAGGGATCTATTTGCCTCCACCATGCACCACCATGCCTAGATTTTTTGTTTTGTTTTGTTTTTTTGGTATGTGAGTTTTGGGGATTGAACTTGAGCTCATGTTCATGCAGTAAGCACTTTACTGAGCTACCTCCCCAGACCTTCCTCGGGAAAAGTTAATGCAACACTTGCCTAGATCTTGAATTCCTAGACATGACTTTCCTTATCTGGCCAAGGAATCATCGGTGTGCTGGCCACCTTTAACCCCTCTGCACTAACTTGAGTCTTCCTTTCTCCCCTGAAGACAGAGCATTGCCAAATTCAGATATACAAGGCCCTTGCCTTACTAGTACTAGCTGCAGCTAGCTTACATTCTTTAAAGAGTGGGTTTTTTGGTTTTTCTTTATTTGTTTTTGACCGAGAAAGAAGAAAAGAGGGAGAGAGAGAGAATGGGTGCACCAGGGGCTCCAGCCACTGCAAATAAACTCCAGATGTGTAAACCCCTTGTGCATCTGGCTAACGTGGGTCCTAGGGGATTGAACCTGGATCCTTTGGTTTTGCAGGAAAACACCTTAACTGCTAAGCCATCCCTCCAGCCCAGTTTTTTTTTTTTTTTTTTTTTTAATGAAACCCAGGCTGGCTTTGAACTTCTGGTCCTCTTGTGTTCACCTCCCAAGTGCTTGGACTACATGCTTGTGCCATCATGCCCAGTTTATGTGGGGTTAGAAACTGAACCCAGGGATTCATGCAAGCTAAGCAAGCACTCTACCAAAACTCAGTCACCAGCCCCCAAAGGTTGATTGTAGGTTTAAATAACTTACATCACAGTTGCTTGTGCATTAAATATGATAGAAATTGCACAAAATGGAAGGATACACCCCCAAAGTAGGTCTCTTTCCACTCTAACATCTCATCCTACCTGCTGTCCTCAAAGTCACCCACCATTACAAATTTCTTACATGGCCTTCATGAGATAATTTTTGCATATGTAAATAGATATTTTATTTTTAAGAGACAGAAGGATAATATTCATGGTTTTTACATTTCTTATTCTTTTTTTAGGTTTATGGATTTTATTAGATAGTAGACAGAATGGAAGAGAATGAAGGAAGACAGCACATGTCCAAGAGGCATGAACAGGGTTCCTGAACATGGGGAAGCCCAGAGCTTAAGAGAAGGAAGGAATGCGGAGCTCTTGTCCAGGCGATAGCAAGAGGGGATTGTGGAAAATGGAGAAGCCCCCACATCTCCTATTTTATGCATTTAGAAGACCTTTACATATCATCTTTTAAAAAAATATTTTTTATTTTATTTATTTATGAGATGGGGAGAGAGAATGGGCATGCCAGGGCCTGTAGCCACTGCAAATGAACTCCAGATGATGTGTTACCATGTGCATCTGGCTTATGTGGGTACTGGGGAACTGAACCTTAGGCTTTTCAGGCAAGTGCCCTAACCACTAAACCATCTCTTCAGCCCACATGTCATCTTTTTAATGACATACAATTTAATTGAATTAACATAATTCATTTACCAAATCTAACTGTCCTGGGCTTGATGTAGCTCACAGACTTTAGGTTGGACACGACTTGCTGTTCCTAATTATCACCCATTACAAAGCATACAGCTACAAGTGATATTTACATAATCCACTCCACACATAGGAAGCACCTTTATAAGGAAAATTCTTATATGTGGAAAACAAAACCAAAGGGCTCACTTATTAGTCATTTTGATAGGTCTTGTCCTAATTGTAGTGAATCCTCCAATTTACACTTTAATCTCCAGGGTGTTAGTGTCTGCTTTCCCACAGAACTCACCCACACATCACATCATCAGTCTCTCTGATCATTGCCAGTTGATAAGTGTAAATATCATTGAACAATTCTAATCTGTATCTCTCAGAGTAAGACTGGAAATCCTTTGCTATAGACAAAATTTCTAAGAGTTACTTTTTCTGTGAACTTTACAGAATAGGATAGAATACAGTATAGAAAAGAACTTTCAAAATTGAAATTAATAAAAGCCTTCTTTGGCTACCTATGAGTAAAGACTGTCAAATCTGGTTGCATGTCTTTTGAATATCAAGAAGCAGGGCTGGGGAGATGGCTCAGTGGTTAAAGGCACTTGCTTGCAAAGCTTGTTGGTCTGGGTTCAATTCTCTAGTACCGATGGAAGCCAGATACACAGAGTGGTGAGGGAGTCTGGGGTTCCTTTACAGTGCCAAGGGGCCCTAGTGTGCCCATTTCCTCTCTTCTCTCTCTCTAAAATAAATAAAATATGTTTTAAAAGAAAAATTGGTTAGGCTTGATGGCATGTACTTTAATGCCAGCACTCAGAAGACAGAGGTAAAAGGATCACCATAAGTTTGAGGCCAGCTTGGGGCTACAGAGTGAGTTCCAGGTCAGGCTGGACTACAGTGAGATTCTACCTCAAAAAAAGGGGGGGGGCAAAGAAAAGGAGGCTAGAAAGATGGCCTAGCAGTTAAGGCACTTGCCTGCAAAACCAAAGGATCCAGTTTTAGTTCCCCAAGACTACATTAGCCAGATGCACAAGGTGGCACATGTGTCTGGACTTTGCTTGCAGTGGCTAGAGGCCCTGGCACACCTATTTCTTTCTCTCTCTCTTTCTCTCAAACAAATAAATAAAAATAAATAAATATTTTTAAAAAGAAAAAGAAAATGAAGAAGCAAAGATCAATTTTAAAATTTATTTGCATGTGTGTGTATGCATACCAGGGCCTCTTGCCACTGCAAACAAAAGCTTATCTGGCTTTGAGAGGGAGTGTGATAGCTTTGTTAGGTAATTTAGGGTGAGTGTACCCCTGAATCTAAAAAGCAGGAATGTCTTTGGTTTAATCCTTGTCTCTCCACTTTGCCAGGGATGGAAGTATGACCTGACTTCCTATCTCTTCCCTAGCTCTGTTTTTCTACAAACAACCTGAGCCCCTTGTGGGAGGGAGGTCCCCTTTCCTAGAATTTAAATCTAATCCTGATATGGTGGTTGGTCAAGTTCAGCCCTCAGAATTTGGCAACATTATAACAGGGTGCTAGGGGTTCAGGAAAGTCCTTGAACCCCCAAACCCTAGGTCTGTGCCTAATTTTAATCAAATAATTGAAAATTTAAAAAGACCGAGAAGGATAATTATTAAATTATTATATTTACTACTGAGGGAAGTACAGAGCCAAGGAAAGGTGTGGCTAGAGACACCACGTGGAGGGCTTGGGGAAACCATGAAGTAAAAAAGAAAAAGTTCAAAGAGCTCCTGCCATGTAGGGAGCTGGAGGGGGTAAAGAGCCCATGTGGAAAGTAAAAGAGAGGCCCTCCCCTCTGCCTGGCCAAGGGGAAACTCACCAACAGCTGGAAGTCTGCCCAGTTCAAGAAACTAACAGCCTGTTGTGGACTCCCCCACCCCTCAGCACCCCCCCCACACACACACATGATGACTAGCCTCCTCCTGAGCCAGCCTTTAGCCCAGACCAATCAGCTGTCTCTCTGGCTCACCTGAGCCAGAAGGTGGGGTCCACCACTATAAGGTTATAAATATGTTTACCAGGGGAGGGCAAGCCTCTCTTGGCCTGCTCCTGAACTTCGAGATTCTGGTAAGCTTCTCTTGTCTCAGCCCACCTGGGCAGAGAGGAAGTATAAACCCCCTTATTCCCACATGGGTTCTCTAACACACACACCCCCCCCCCCCCGCCGCTGCCCTCCACATGACAGGAGCTCTTTGTACTTTCTTTTCTTTTCCTCCCTCTCTTTTTATGTTTCTTCCAGGCCCACCACATGGGCTCTGTTGTAGCCAGGTTCGCATTGCTGGCAGAAAACACCTGACCAAGAGCAGCTTGTGGGATAAAAGGGTTTATTTTGGCTTACAGACTTGAGGGGAAGCTCCATGATGGCTGGAGGAAATGATGGCATGAGCACAGGGTGGACATCACCTCCTGGCCAACATCAGGTGGACAACAGCAACAGGACAGTGTGTCAAACACTGGCAAGGGCAAGCTGGCTAGAACACCCATAAGTCCACCCCCAATAAGACACTGCCTCCAGGAGTCTAAATTACCATCCACTGGGGACTTAGCATTCAGCACCTAAGTTTATGGGGAACACCTGATCCAAACCACCACAGGCTCTCACACCACGTGGCGTATCTCTTTTCCTTCCCTTGGTTTTGTACTTCCCTCAACATATATAATAATTGAATAATTATCCTTCTTAGTTCTATTTTATCCAAGCAGGCATGAACTGAAGGTTTGGCTTTAAGGACTTTCCTGGACTTCACACAAACCCCATATCAGCTTTACCTGGGTGGCTTGGGAGGTGAACCTGGGCTCTCAGGCTTTGCAGGCAAGTGCCTTTAACTACTAAACCGTCTCCCCCAGCACCCTGTAAAGATCAGTTTTCCTGAAGTCATTAACCATCTTGTAGACATTGAGCCATGATGAATGATGCATTTCTGAGATAAATTGAAATTGGTAAATGCTTCCTATTTCTTCAGAAAGAATAAGCTATTTGCGCATGTGATACCTGGATGAAACTTAAGTGCTTACTGCTGAGCGAAGGAAGCTGCATTCTTGGAGGAAAATATCTATTCTGAAATAGGTAAAACTTACAAAGACAGAAAACACATCAGCCAGAGACTTGGAGAGAGAAGAGTGTTCTCAAGATGACCCTCAGGGGATTTTTAAGGCTGACACATCATTCTGTGGATGGAAGATCCTAACCATGGTCAAAACCCACAGAACTTGCTGGGTGTGGTGATGCACACCTTTAATCCCAGCATTTGGGTGGCAGAGGTAGGAATATTGCTATGAGCTCAAAGCCAGCCTGAGACTAATAATGAATGCAAGGTCAGCCTGTGCTAGAGCAATCCCTTATCTGGAACTCCTCCCCCCCACAGAAAAGTAGAACTTTACAGATCAACCTTAATGTATGCACATTTCTAAGCAATCAACTAGAACGGGGGGGGGGGGGGGTGCAGGGAATGCCAAGATGGAATACAGACAATGAAAAGAGTCAACTATAAGATGGACAACATGGACTTGGGGAGATGGTTCAGTGGGGAAGATGCCTGCCTCACCCGCAGGAGGACCTGAGTTTGATCCCAGAAACTATAATCCCAGTGCTGGAAAGGCCGAGACAGGAGGGTCCCCTGACTCTCTGACCAGCCATTCTAACCTAACAGGCGAGGTCCGGCCCAGTGGGAGAGCCTGCCTCAAAGGAGGTGGACAGTGCTCCCGAGGTTGGCACCTGAGGTCGTCTTCTGGCCTCTGCGTGCGCGCGCGCGCGCACACACACACACACACACACACACACACACACGAGCGCACACATTTTAAATGCATAATATAAACTCTGTGGTGGGGATAGGTGTGAAGAAACACTGACTAGATGCTAGACATGGGGGAATGACCAGAAGGTGTAAGACGAAGACAGAACAAACTGAACATAGCCCCATGGGGTAGCTGGTAAGAGTGTCAAGGCGCACACGAGAACAATTCTGAGACCACTGTTCAGGCTTTCTGGGCTGAAACAAACAAGTGAATGGCTCACTGCTGAAGAGGGAGGCTTCCGGTGAGCAAGGAGAAGAGGCTGGAGTGAGATTTGTGGTCCTGGATTAGAATCAGAGACAGATGTGAGCTCCCATTTGGCTTGCTATGGATACTGATGGAGAGCTTTAGAAACCATTATAATCAGGATAGATCACTTGGATGGAATAACTTGCCTAGAACACCAATATAACTCTAGTAAGCCTAACACCAAGACCCTGTGTTCTACCTACCCCAGCACCAGAAAAAAGAGAGAGGAAGAACAAAGAAGGAGGAAGAGGAGAAGGAAAGGCATAGAGGAAGAGAGGGAAGGAAGGAAGGAAGGGAGGGAGGGAGGGAGGGAGGGAGGGAGGGAGGGAGGAGAAAATCACTGTAGGTAAGTATGTGCACACAGGTTCAGACGCAGGCATATGTTTCCTAGCCCTGTCCATTGAGGATGTCTGGAAACAAGAGCACAGTAGGAGGAAACACACCTAATGCTCACAGCCTGCTTTCTAAGACCGGTCTCAACGAAAGGAGACAGGACTCCTTGGAAAATTGGTTGATAAATATCTTATAGCATCAGAAAGCAAGGAAGTGCTCAAAAAAAAAAAATTAAAAGAATTAGGGATCCAGAAACAATGTGCAAAAGCTCCCTGTGAAGGAACATGACTATAGCTTAGCAGTAGAGCACTTGCCTAGAATGCACAGTGCCCTGGGGTTAGGAACCAGCAGCACATGCACGTGTACAAACACACGCACACTTCCCAATGCTCAAACATGGAAAATGTGGAGGAAAAAAAAAGTATTTGGAAGCCAGGCATGTTGACATATGCCTTTAATTCCAGCACTTGGGAGGCAGAGGTAGGAGGATTGCTATGAGTTTGAGGCCAGCCTGAGACTACATAGTGAATTCCAGGTCAGCCTAGACTAGAGTAAAACCCTACCTCAATAGACCAAAAACAAAAGTATTTGGCTGGAGAGAGGGCTCAGCAGTTAAGGCACTTACCTGCAAAGCTTAAGGACCCTGGTTCAATTCTTCAGTACCCACGTAAAGCTGGATGCACATTGCGGCACATGCATCTGGCATCATTAGTGGTGGCTAGAGGCCCTGGCATGTCCCTTCTCTCTCTCTCTTTCTCTCTCTCTCTCTCTCTCTGCCTCTTTCTTTCAAATAAATAAAATATTAAAAAGTAATCTAAAAAATATAATAAATAGCCATGAATCCTTTCTAATGAGGAAAGCAGTTTAGGGGTAACAAGACCCCCAAAGTGAATAGCTTTCTCTGACTAAATGCAGGAATTGTCCTTGTGCCTGTAGAGAAAAAACTAGGTCATTGTACTTTACTACAGGTCAGAAATGTCCTGTCCTTATCTCTATCTCCTTAGGGAGTACTCCTTCCATTCCCTTCTGAGAAAGCCCTTCCTAGAGAACTAAGATTTCTGGGAAGATTGTCCCTTTCCAGAACTCCTGATCACAGACATCTGATGTCAACACTAACTGGCTAAACCAGTTACCCATCTGCGGAGCTCATGTAAAAATTGTCAAACTGAGTCTTGAGGAGAGCCTCCCAAAGCCCCTTTTGCTTCCCTGGGCAAGAGCTCTACCTTGCTTAAGTTCTGGGCTTCCCAATGTCTTCCTTCCTTGCTTTAAGTTCCCCTTCTCTTTTTAAAAATATTTACTTATTATTTTTTTATTTTTTGGTTTTTGGTTTTTCGAGGTAGGGTTTCACTCTAGCTCAGGCTGACTGGAATTGATTCACTATACAGTCTCAGGGGGAGCCTTGAACTCATGGCAGTCCTCCTACCTCTGCCTCCTGAGTGCTGGGATTAAAGGCGTGCGCCACCATGCACAGCTTAAAAATATTTATTTATTTAATAGAAAGAGAGAGACAATGGGCACACCAGGGCCTCCTGCCACTGCAAATGAACTCCAGACACATGCACCACTTTGTGTATCTATTTGGCTTTATGTGAGTAGTGAGGAATCTAACTCAGGCCATCAGACTTTGTAAGCGATGCCTTTAACCACTGAGCCATCTCTTCAGCCCATGGTTCCCCTTCTCTTAAAGCTCTCCCTCCTTAAAACTCCAAGCTATAATAAAATCTTTCTGAATTTTATCCTCTGGTCTGTGAATTTCATAATACAAGAATCTGGAGACAAATTCTTGGCATGTTGGCTAGGAACCCCCAAATTCCCATACCACTAATATTGATTGAATATTGGATGATGGAGTCAATAAATTAAAGGATGAGTAGAGATAAGTCTCCCATGCAGTTCTTCAAATAATTTATGTAGACAAGTCCCACCCACCTTGCTCCTTAATGTGGGTGCTGAGCTACTTGGCTGCTCTTGAGGAGTGCACTGTGGAAAGGATGGGAAAATGACTGCAATCAACAAACCTGGCAAGCAGTGTCTTACTCAAGTGACCAAACAGTGTCAATAATTAAGTCCTGTTGCCAGCATGTATCCTTGACGGGTTAGAATTATCGGACTTGGAGACTTGTCACTGACTGGAGTTGTTGGACTTGGAGCTATGGAGTTTGATGTTTTCCCTGTTTAAATCCTGTATTGGTTAAATATTTCTTCACTATGCCCAATGCCATATTTTTCAATGTGAATGTTATTCTGTGCCATTATGGGTTTTGGGGGGATTTTTTTGGTATTATCTCTGGATAATACCAAAGTCTCTGAAGTTCCAATTCCACTGGCAAGTTCACTTGGCAGCCATCCCAAAGTCCTGGCATCTCCACTGGATCTCCACTGCAAGCCATGGTTCATCTTCATGGCTCTACATAGGTAATTCAACAAGCCCGCTTCACACTGCCCATGGCCATTTCCAAAATACAGAACCATGTTGCAAATTCAATGACCCTCTCTTTGCTGAATTTGTTATACTCCATAATACCAATTCGGCTACTAATTTTGTTAATCTGGGAAGAAATAAAGCAGACTTTGAAGAACAGGACACTCCTTCAGTAGTCAGGCCCCTTCAAAAGACTCTGTATTCTTCTTCTTGTCCAAATGCAGGTCAGCTGGCCCAACCTCAATGGTTGTAATCTCTCATACAATTGTAGCTGAACAGGCAGAAGTTTCAGCCCAAAGATTTCATTTTCTTTTTTCTGCGCCATATCCCTCTGCTCACACCAGTCTGTTTATACACACTGCAACCTGCACAAGTTCTCAGGACATGGGCATCACAGCAAGCCTCTCACACAAAATGCTTCTAGCCCAGTCCAGGCAAAGCTCTTTTTCACCCTCACAAGCCAAACCTCACAGTCCATAGGTCTTACTGCATTCAGGTCTTTCAACTCTGACAAGAATGGTCCATCAAGCTGTACTTCCAGCACCACAAAGCATCTCTTAGGCCAAGATTTCAAATTCATCCACATTCCTCCTGCAAAGCAGTTCCAAAAGGCCAAAAGCCACACAGTCAGGTTTCTAGTAGCAATGACCCCATTCTCAGTACCAATTTTACTATTGCAGTCAGGTTTGCCTTGCTGTCAGAAAACACCCGACTAAGAGCAAGCTTGTGGGGGGGAAAGGTTTATGTTGGCTTACAGACTCAAGGGGAAGCTCCATGATGGCAGGAGAAAATGATGGCATGAGAAGAGGAAGAACATCACCTCCCAGCCAACATCAGATGGACAACAGAAACAGGTGAGTGTGCCAAACACTGGCAAGAGGAAGCTGGCTGTAATACCCATAAGCCTGCCCCCAACAATGCATTGCCTCCAGGAGGTGTTAATTCCCAAATTGCCATCAGCTGAGGACCTAGAATTCAGAAACCTAAGTATGAGGGACACCTGCATCAAGCCACCACTGCCAGCCTCAGCTATGTAGAGAGTTTAAGACCAGCCTGTTTCCAAGAGCTAGTCTAGCCGCATGATGACACCATCAGCTAGAGTCGTTGCCATGGTGAACTTCTGACCCTAGGAGAGTGCTCTCTATCACTAAGCCACTGCTTATCCAATTTTATATTCCATGCTTTCCATTTTACACACTTAGTGCTTAGATAGATAAAAGATAGAGAAACGAATGGATGCTCCTCAATTTAGTATGGCATTACTGAAGATAAACCCATTGTAAGTTGAACTGTCTAAGTGAAGATACATTTAATACACGTAAAGTGGCAGTGCAGTGCAGTAGGAGGTATAATTGTTCACGCTAGTGATTGCATGGCTGACTGGAAACTGCTACCCAGCAGTGGAAGACACTATCATACCACACATCACTAGCTTGGGACAAGATGAAAAACCAAAGTATGAGCTATTTTTTGTGGCATACACCTGTAATCTCAGCACTCAGGAGGTTGAGGCAGGAAGGTCAGGAGTTCAAGTCCAACCTCAATTGCATAGTGAGGTCAAAGTCAGCCTGAGCTACATGACACTCTGCTTCAAAGATTAAAAGGGAAATTCAGGACTGGAGAGATTGCTTAGCGGTTAAGGTCTGTGAAGCCTAAGGACTCATGTCTGAATCTCCAGGTCCCACATAAGCCAGACGCACAGTGACAGAAGCATGTAATGTCACACATGCACACAAGGGGAGCGCATGTGTCTGGAGTTCATTTGCAGTGGCTGAAGACCCTGGCACACCCATTTTCTCTCTCTCTCTCTCTCTCTCTCTCTCTCTCTCTGCCTCTTTCTTTGTCTCAAAGTACATAAAAAGTTTGTTTGCATGGCTAGAGGCCCTGATGTACCATTCTCTCTCTCTCTCTCCTTTCTCTTTCTCGCTCTCAAAAAATAAATAAAAATAAAATATATTTTTTAACTGGGCAACATTAACATTTAATGTACAGAAAGAGTGGGCCCTTTTTGAGTCCAGAGGAAATCTAAGGATTCAAGATTTATAAGATATAAGCCTTTAAATTCCCATGTCCCAGGCTCTTTTTTTTTTTTTTCCAGATAGGACCATGGCTAGTGTTGAGAATTCTGTCTTCCCTAGAGAACTGATATTTTGACATCTCATGCTCACAACTCTAGAATCTGCTACAGCAGAATCTCCCTTATGGCCAAAGCGATCTTTGGTCTTCTACACTTTTAGGGATGAACTATAAGAATGAAATATGAATATGAACTATGGGAATATTTCTTATAGAACTTACAGATAACAATTGTGAGGTCATTGCTAGAGATACTACATTCCTTACTTGTAACTTGTCCTGGAGTTAATCTAACAACTATGCAATACACCCACTTAAAGCAATGTGACTAGTTCTCCTCTGACTTGATGTACCAGCACAGATGGCCAATATTGACAAGCAATTGTTTAGAGATGCTAAGCAATCTAAGGCTGTGCTCTTGGCTCTATTTCCACAGTGAGCTGGCTGGACCCCCCACTCTGACCAAGCATGCGTGTGCATGCAAGCAGTGCTGACCATGGCAGGACAACAAGGTCAGTGACTAAGGGTCCACGGATCTGTTGAAGACAAGTGGGCTTAATGTGATCACATTTGTGATCAGAGTGTGGTGTGTGTGTCCTGGATCAGTACAGTCCAGCAGGTCATACCCCTAAATCCCTTCCCTTAACAAATGTTAAGTCTGAAAGTTCCTTATCCTTTTCTCATACAATGTTTACACATTATTATTGTTTATTAATTATTATTGTTTATTATTAATGTTTACACATTATTGTATATATATATATATATATATTTTTTTTTTTTTGGCTGTTCAATAAAAAATGCCTGTAGGTACCTGCATGCAGAAGAAGCCACCGCCGCAGTAACATCAGATCAGCAGTGATGGCAGACGCAGCGGGTTACTAATGACTTAAAACTTTCCTTTAGCTTCTTTTTCTAGCCTACTGCTGGGCTGGGTAGACAAGGAGTTAGCTCTCCAACTTCTCAGGCTCTGTGTCTAGAAGCAGTTTTCCCACATCTGGAGAGGAGAGTTCCAGAAGTTAGCCTTCTCTAAAATTCAGGGCCGTGCCCCCCAAATAGGGCACACACTCAGGCCCAAATTGGTACTGTGTCACCCTAAGCCTTTCATAGTATTTCGCCCGTGTAGTGATAGTTCAGTAATAGCCATCTCGTTCCACTGTCCTTAGGATAGTACTTCTTTGGGCTGGAGAGATAGATTAGTGGGTAAGGCACTTGCCTGCGAAGCCAAAAGACCCAGGTTTGATTTTCCAGGACCCACATAAGCCAGATGCACACGGTGGCGCATGCATCTGGAGTTCGTTTGCAGTGGCTAGGGGCCCTGGCATGCCCATTCTCTCTCTCTCTCTCTCTCTCTCTCTCTCTCTCTCTCTCTCTCTGTCTCAAATAAATAAATAAAAATATATATTTTTTTTAAAGGTAGTACTTCCCAGCACCTCAGCATGTCCTAGGAGCTGCCCTTCCAGCGGGACACTCCACCAGGGTCCTGTCGGGGGTCAGGTTCCTCTGGATTCTCAGACTCTGAAATTTGCCTAGAAGGAAGAAATACTGAGGTCTACTCTCTCACTACGAGGAATGGAAGCACAAAAGGGCAGAGAGAGAGAGGCTAATTGCAGAGCAGTTGTGACAGAGACCCTAGTAATTCTACAGGGAGCTCTGGAAGTGTCACTGGAGATGACACTTGGGACTGTAACAACTTACTCCTTCCTCTGAGCACAAGGTGCAATTTTATTATAAGGCAGCTCCCTGGAGAAGGTCTGAACTATGACTGGGGAAAATGAGTAACTTGGTCATGAATGGGGATCTGGACAGAATGCCATGATATCTACTATAGGTAAAGTAACCAAAACCAACAAGAAATGGGCACTAGCTTGGGCCATAGGAAAGCCCTGGGATGTTTAATCATTCTAAAAGTCCTGGCCTTAAAATACTGAAGTATGCTACAATTTTACCAATTATAACTTCTTTTTTTAAGGTTTTATTTTTATTTATTTATTTATTTGAGAGTGACAGACAGAGAGAAAGAAGCAGAGAGACACAGGGAGAATGGGTGGGCCAGGGCTTCCAGCCACTGCAAACTAACTCCAGACACGTGCGCCCCCTTATGCATCTGGCTAACGTGGGTCCTGGGGAATCGAGCCTCGAACCGGGGTCCTTAGACTTCACAGGCAAGCACTTAACCGCTAAGCCACTTCTCCAGCCCCAGTTATAATTTCTTGATAACAACAAATATATATCAGTAAACTACATGTTCCTAGCTATGATGCTGGGCCATTAGATGACTACTAAGAAGTAGCTTCATTATAAAAGACTACTAGAATATCTGTGGTTAGAGCTAGAGGGATGGCTTAGTGGTTTATGTGCTTACCTGCAAAGCCAAAGGATCCCCATTAGATTCCCCAGGACCCACGTTAGCCAGATGTACAAGGGGACGCATGCATCTGGAGTTTGTTTGTAGTGGCTGGAGGCCCTGGCGCTTTCTCTCTCTCTCTCTCTCTCTCTCTCTCACTCTCAATCTCTCTCTCCTTCTCTGTCAAATAAATAAAAATAAAATATTAAAAAGAGAATATCTGTGGTGGCATTTGACTCATCTTCTTTAGTGAGACATTGAGCAGGAATATTAATATCTCTTAACTTAGGTCACTGACATTAAAAGACTAAAGGTTACTAAAATAAGGTTACTATAAGGAAATAAAAGATTACATCATAAAAACTAGAAACATCATAGACCAGATTGGCTCTACAATCATTATCCATGTTGGGCTGGAGAGATGGCTTAGCGGTTAAGTGCTTGCCTGTGAAGCCTAAGGACCCCGGTTCGAGGCTTGGTTCCCCAGGTCCCACGTTAGCCAGATGCACAAGGGGGCGCACGCGTCTGAGTTCGTTTGCAGAGGCTGGAAGCCCTGGCGCGCCCATTCTCTCTCTCCCTCCCTCTATCTGTCTTTCTCTCTGTGTCTGTCGCTCTCAAATAACTAAATAAATAAAAAAAAAAAAAAGATCATTATCCATGTGACCTGGGGATCTTCCTGCAAATATAGTGACCCCAGTAGAATGACTGACTTTGTGACTTTAGAAAAAAGGTAGGACCCACTAGAAGATACCTTTCTATAGGCTCTGTGGGAGATTCTGGTGCAAGTGACAAGAGGGTTTCTTTTGTCCTCTTTCTTTCCATGAATTATTTCTTTATTTGTAAGGAGAGAGAGAGAATGAGTGAATATGGGTGCACCAGGGCCTCTTGTCACTGCAAACAAACTCCACATGCATTCACTATTTTTTTCTTCTTTTTTTTGGTTTTTCAAGGTAGGGTCTCACTGTAGCTCAGGCTGACCTGGAATTCACTATGGAGTCTCAGGGTGGCCTCGAACTCACAGCGATCCTCCTACCGCTGCCTCCCGAGTGCTGGGATTAAAGGCGTGAGCCACCACGCCCCGCTTAGATGCATTCACTATTTTGTGAGTCTGACTTTATGTAGGTACTGGGGAATCAAACCCAGGCCATCAGGCTTTGCAAGCAAATGTCATTAACCACTGAGCCATCTCTCTCTAGCCTGATTTCCATTAATTAGCAGTCGTGGTTTTAAGTTTAGAGAAAGTCAGTTTGCCAGATGAAATGTATTGTGCTCAGCTAAATTTGCACTTCAGGTAAATAACAAATAATCTTTTATTATGTGTCTCATGGCAACCTAAAGTGACAATTTTATAATATTAATATGTGATAATAAAATATTACATAGTCACGAACTACATAATGATGTTTCAGTCAGTGACAGACTGTGCAGTGATAATGTTCTCATAAAATTATCTCACCTAATGACATTGCAGCCATCTTAGTTAAGTTTGTATACATATACTTCAATGTTCACACAGAGGAAGTAGCTTAAGGATGCCTTTCTCATTATCTATCCTTATTGCTAAGCAATGCATGAGTAATAGTGTTATAATCTATATGCTCAAATTAAATGTATATTGAATATTATAATTTAAGTTATGAAAGAGATTTGTTCATTTCAGACCCAAACCTAACAGCATCCTACCTTTTTATTTGCTTAGTTTGGCAACCCTGTAATTAAAACACTCAAGGGCTGGAAAGATGGCATAGCAGTTAAGGAGCCTGCCTGCAAAGCCAAAGGACCCAGGTTCAATTCCCCAAGACTCATGCAAAGACAGATGCACAAGATGGTGCATGCATCTGGAGTTCATTTGCAGTGGCTGAAGGCCCTGGCACACCCATTCTCTCTCTCCACTCAAATAAATAAATAAATAAAATACTTTAAAAAATAAAATAATCGGGCTGGAGAGATGGCGTAGCGGTTAAGCGCTTGCCTGTGAAGCCTAAGGACCCCGGTTTGAGGCTCGGTTCCCCAGGTCCCACATTAGCCAAATGCACAAGGGGGCGCACACATCTGGAGTTTGTTTGCAGAGGCTGGAAGCCCTGGCGCGCCCATTCTCTCTCTCTCCCTCTACTTGTCTTTCTTTCTGTGTCTGTCACTCTCAAATAAATAAATAAAAAATTTTTAAAAATAAAATAAAATAAAATAATCTCTGTGCTGCCTGACTTCTCCTGAACTTCTAGCTGCTGGTGAATTCCTCTTTGGCTTGGCCCAAGTGGGCAGAGCTCAGAGGAGAGTACCCCCAGCCCTTACCCTCCACATGAGGTTTGTTTTGTTTTGGTGTTTTTTTTTCTTTTGTGTGTGTGTGTGTGTGTGTGTGTGTGTGTGTGTGTGTTGTTTTTGTTGTTGTTGTTGTTGTTGTTTTGGTTTTTCAAGGTAGGGTCAACTCTAGCCCAGACTGACCTAGATAGAATTCATTATGTATTCTCAGGGTGGCCTCAAACTCACAGTGATCCTCCTACATCTGCCTCCTGAGTCCTGGGATTAAAGATATGTACCACCATGCTTGGCTTTCCACATGGACTCTTTAGCCCCCTCCAGAACCCCACACAGCAGGAGCTCTTTGAACTTTCTTTTCTTTCCATGGTTTTTCCAGGCCCTCCATGTGGGTTTTCCAGCCACGTGGTTGCCTTTCCTGGCCTCTGTACTTAACTCAATAGGTCTAATAATTTAATAAAATAAAATAAAACACTAAAAAGTAGAAAGGGGGCTGGAGAGATGACTTAGCCATTAAGGCACTTGCCTGAAAACTTTAAGGACCCAGGTTCAATTCCCCAGGACCCACATAAGCCAGGGTGGAGCTTACATCTGGAGTTCATTTGCAGTAGCTAGAGGCCCTGGCACTCTCATTATCTCCTTCTTTATCTCTCTAAAATAAATAAATAAATATATTTTTTAAGTAAAAGGGAGATGGAGGGATGGCTCAGCAGTTAAAGGCACTTGTTGCAAAGCCTGATGGCCTGGATTCAACTCCCCCCAGGACCCACGTAAAACCAGCCACACTTCATGAGTCTGGAGTTTGTTTGCACTAGCAACAGGCCCTGGCATGCCCATTCTGTCTCTCTTTTTCTCTCTCTGCTTGCAAATAAATTAGAAATAAAATATCCCCCCCCCCCGAAAAAGTAGAAAGGGTTAAAGAATATAGACCCATATGTAACTATACCACAGCTTGTATAATTATCAGCATTTTATTTTTTTTATTTTTATTTTTTGGTTTTTTGAGGTAGGGTCTTACTCTGGCTCAGGCTGGAATTCACTCTGTAGTCTCAGGCTGGCCTTGAACTCTCAGCGATCCTCCTACCTCTGCCTCCCAAGTGCCGGGATTAAAGGCGCACACCACCACGCCCGGCCCAATTATCAGCATTTTAAATTTATTTTCTATGTTTATCATCCCTCATCCTGTGAGAATATTGACACTAAATGTTAAGTAGCTTTTCCTGAAGTTGGGAAAACACATACACATTTACAACATGACTGAAGTCAGGGCTGAAATGAGTGATGTCCAGGAGGGAGTGTCAGCCAGTGTTGACTGAAGTAGCCTTGGATGAGGGAACCCAGGGCTGAGAGTGCACTGGGCATGGCAACGTCGTAGAAGTAGAGAGCGGGCAGGCTTTCGAGGTAAGGTCCCAACGTCCCTGGCTGTGCTCCCTCCGGTTCTGCGGCCTCCCTTCCCCTGACGGCACGCACCCTCCCCTGCTGCCCGCTTCCATCATCCGGGCCAGAGCAGCTGGTCCCCATCAGGCTGACAACAGCAGACAGGACTGCAAATAACATCATCAGAACCAACTAGCTCTTAAAAGTGTCAGAATAATAGCAGTTTGAGCTTCACTGGAGGGTTTGTTAATTAACCTCTGGAATGTGCTGTCTTTGACATCATTCGGGAGTTAAGTTTTTCTTTGATTGAAAGTGAAGAAAGAGAGAGAGAGAGAGAAAGTAGTCCTTAGGAACATTATAAATTGATAAGAGAAACAAAATTCCATTCAGTCCTCCAGCTTCATGCTGCAGCTTATGACACCAACATGGCTTTGGGCCAAGAGATGCATATGAAATAGTGAAGAGAACTATGGGATGATGGTGTGGCTCTTCTCTAATTGTATTCACATTGAAAATCATCTACTTCTCTGTGTAAGTGACAATAACCCAAAATGTAAAAGTCAGGAGTGGTGGTGCATGTCTTTAATTCCAGCCCTTGGGAGCTGAGGTAGGTAGGAGAATTGCTGTGAGTTTGAGGCCAGCCTGGAGCTACAGGGTGAGTTCTAGGTCAGCCTGGGCTAGTGAGACTCTACCTCAAAAAAAAAAAAAAAAAAAAAGTGAGATTTTTTACTCATCTAACAGGTTTACTTTTTATTTCCTTTCAATAAAAAATATAACTTTACTACAGATGCAAATTGAAAAAAAATTGGTTGAAATTATGTTCATGATGAATTCTGATGAGGAAACATGACATGGGCAAGACCCATACAACGCCCTTCATGTTTCTGTGTCGTGTACTCTGAAAGGGCAACTGACTTCCACAGCACAGGACAGTCCTGCCTAGTTTTGTACTTTAAATATAAATAGAATCATACAATATGTACTCTCTTTTATGTCTGGCTGCTTTCACTCAACATTACACTTGTGAGACTCAGGAATACTAATGTAAAAATAACTTTTGTTACTAAGTAATATATACTCAACATTTAAACATACCGTCATTAAGATTTTTTTTTAAAGTTTTTTATTTGCAAGAGAACGAGTGAGCCAGGCGTGGTGGCGCATGTCTTTAATCCCAGCCCTCAGGAGGGATGGGCAGGAGGGTCGCCGTGAGTTTGAGGCCACCTTGAGACTACATAGTGAATTCCAGGTCAACCTGGGCTAGAGTGAAACCCCACCTCAAAAAACCATAAAAGAGAGAGAGAATGAATGAGTCTGGCTGTGCCAGTGCCTCTTTCTACTGCAAATGAACTCCAGATGCATGTACCACTTTGGGTACCTGACTTTATATGAATGCTGAAGAATTGAACCTGGGCAAGCAGGCTTTGCAAGCAAGAGCATTTAACCACTGAGCCATCTCCCCAGCAGTAAAATTATTTTTAAAATTGTATGTCTACACGCAAATCATTTGGTCAAAGTTGTACTGGAGAGATGGGTTAGCAGTTAAGCGCTTGCCTGAGAAGCCTAAGGACCCCAGTTTGAGGTTCAGTTCCCCATGACCCATGTTAGCCAGATACACAAGGGGGCGCACACATCTGGAGTTCATTTGCAGTGGCTGGAGGCCCTGGCCCGCCCATTCTCTGTCTCTATCTGCCTCTTTCTCTGTCTGTTGCTCTCAAGTAAATAAAAATAAACAAAAAAAAAATTTTTTTTTAACTATAAACTTTTTTCTTTTCTTTCTTTCTTTCTTTTGTGGTTTTTTTTTTTGTTTGTTTGTTTGTTTTGTTTTGTTTTGTTTTTGAACGTAGGGTCTCCCCCTAGCTCAGGCTAACCTGGAATTCACTATGTAGTCTCAGGGTGGCCTCAAACTCACAGCAATCCTCCTGCCTCTGCCTTCCAAGTGCTGGGATTAAAGACATGCACCACCACACCGGGCTAAAAGTTTTTATTTCTTTTTGACACTTTTAATAACATCATAATCTTGGCCTGTTTTATGATTATTAATTCAATTTCTCAAAGCTTATACTTACCCAGTTTCTAACATTTAGAATCCATGCAACATCTTCATAAGATAACCATAAGAGGTTTTAGGTATTTTCCAGCTGGTGACTTCATTATAGCTGGTAACGGCGGGGAAGTGGTGGCACTGCAAGCTCTTCCTGTCAGGGACATCTGTCACCTGCCGGAGCAATGCCCTTGGACTTCCTCAGAAGAGGGCATGTGCATGCGAAACTTCAGATCGTGAACTTAGGCTCTATTCACCTCATTGTGAGCAGACCCGCTAAAAATAAAAAATAAAAATAAAAAAAAGAATCCACCCAACTCATAAAATGCCAGTAACCCTGGGAAACTTTTCCCTTGGCAAGACACCTTGTCAACCTGTGGCTTGAGTGAGCACATAAAATGTAAAGCACAGGTGACTGTCATGTAAGGCGACATGTCATAAACTACCCCAGCCATACCCAGCATTTCCCTGAGTTACAACATTTTTTTAATCTTTTTTTCTTTTTTAAGTTTTGACGGTTGATTACTTCTCTCCTTATAAATTTGTACCCCCACCACAGATCCAGTCATGCCAAATCTGTCTTCCTGCTGTTCCCAACTCCAGCTCAGTTGGTGCCTTTGCCTGTCTGCCTTTGGATTTTGCTCGTTCTTTAGTGTTCTTTTCACGGCTTCCTTGTGGTCTTGTCTTTTCATAGAGGCCACGTCTTGCACGTCTGTGCCTGCGCGAGTTTTCTTTGCATAACCTAAGGGATCATAAATCGTGCCAGAGCCAGCTAGACTGCCACCACCTAATACAAAGATGGCATCTAATATTGTCTTGCACATTTGGACTGGGTTTTTCCCACTGAATTTCTGTCTTAGGTTCTGTAGCCTTCCCAGGTTGAAGGAGATTGATGACCACTCCTGTTCTCTGAGATAGTCATGAACTTCCTGCTCAGGATAATTACTGTGTCAGGAGGAAAAATCCACCTTTTTTTTTTTCATGTTTGATTGTTTTCAATGTTTAAAACTGTGGTAAAGCACCATAAAATATGCCATCTTAAATTTTCATGCCATAAACCACATATTGTGCTGATACACTTTTAAAAATATTTGTTTATTTAAGAGAGAGAAGAAAAAAAAAAGGCAGAGAGAGAGAATAGGCATGTCAGGGCCTCTAGCCACTGCAAGCAAACTCCAGATGTATGTGTCACCTTGTGCATCTGGCTTTCGTGGGTACTGGGGAATTGAACCTTGGTCCTTAAGCTTCACTGGCAAGTGCCTTAACCGCTAAGCCATCTCTCCAGCCCCAGATACACGTTTTGAAATATTTGTTGAGCTGGGAGTAGTGGCTCACACTTTTAGTCCCAGCACTTGGGGGCCTTAGGTAGGAAGATCATTGTGAGTTCAAGGTCAGCCTGGAGCTACAAACTGAGTTCCAAGCCAGCCTGGACTATTAAAACACACACACACACACACACAATTTGTTGTCTTTTCCCATGTTTAACACTGTGGTAAACTATGAATAACATAAATTGTACCATCCTAACCTTTTTGCATGTGCATGAGTACGTGGTGTGTGTACGTGTGTGAGTGCATGTGTATGTGCAGGTACATGTGTGTGGAGGCCAAAGGTTGACAGCAGATGTCTATCTCAATCACTCTCCCCCTTCTTGCCTGAAGCAGGGTTTCTCACTTGAACCCAGAGCTCAACAATTTGGCTAGTCTACTTAGCTGGCTTGCCCTGGAGATCTTCTGTCTCCGCCTCCCAAATGCTGAGAAAGAGGATCACTGTGATTTACAGACCAGCCTGGGGCTACAGAGTGAGTTTCAGGCAGCACAGACTAAAGAGATACCCTACCTCCTTCCTGGAAATTATGTAAAACAATAATGATAACACTGTATTGTTTATGTATGTTTATAACATATCCTATATATCTGTCAGTAATAGCACAAAGAAAGAAGAATGTAATGAAAGAATATCAAATCAAATTTCAAGAATTATTAATCTAAATTGGTCATAATAAATTAAGATAATATCAGATTACAGTTTCTAAAAGGTAACTTTATTTTTGAAATTTATAGTTATTTAAATGTTTCCTTACTGGAGACATGGCTTAGCACTTAAGGTGCTTGACTGAGAAGCCTAAGGACCCAGGTTCAATTCCCCAGTACCCACATAAGCCAGATGCACAAGGTGGTGCATATGTCTGCAGTTTGTTTGCAGTGGCTGGAATGGTGTAGCCATTCTCTCCATATATATACATATATATATACATATATGTACATATATATGTACATATACATATATGTACATATATATATACATATATATGCGCATATATATATGCTTCTTTCTCACTCTGTCTCTCTCAAATAAATAAATATTAAAAAAAAATAGTGTCACAGCCAGGCATGGTGGTGCACACCTTTAATCCCAGCACTCAGGAAGCAGAGGTAGGAGGATCGCCATGAGTTCGAGGCCATCCTGAGTCTACATAATGACTTTCAGGTCAGCCTGGGCTAGAGTGAAACCTCACCTCAAAAAAACAATTAAAAATTTAAAAAAATAGTGTCTTAAAATATTTAATGCAAAAGAAAGCAGGGGGCTGGCCAGAAGTTCAGTGGCAAAGACACTTGCTTGTAAAGTCTGCTGGCCCAGATTCAATTCCCCTACTACCCACATAAAGCTGGTTGGATATTCATTTACAGTGGCAAGAAACTCTGATAGGCTCACACACATACAATTACACACACATAAAAATAAATTGAAAAAGAAAAATTTTCGAAGTCACGCATGATGGCCCACACCTTTTATCCCAGCACTAGGGGGCAGAGATAGGATTGTCGTGAGTTCCAGGCCACCCTGAGACATAGTGAATTCCAGGTCAGCCTGAGCTATAGTGAGACCCTACCTCAAAAAAAATTTGTGGCCTTGAACTCACAATGATCCTCCTACCTCTGTGTCCTAAGTGCTGGGATTAAAGGCATGAACCACCACACGCAGCTACAAATTTTTTTTGTAAAATATTTTTATTTATTTATTTGCATGCAGAAAGAAGTAGAGAGAAAAGAGACAGACAGAGGGAATGGACATGCCAGGGCCTCCAGCCACTGCAAATAAACTTCAGATACATGTACCACTTTGTGCATCTGACTTTATGTGGGTACTGGGGAATTGAACCTAAGATGTCATTAGGCTCTGCAGGCAAGTGCTTTAACTGATGAACCATCTCTTCAGCACCTATTTTTTTTAATATAATTAATTTAGTTAAATTTTATTTGTTTATTTTTTTGAGACAGAGAAGGGGAGAGAGAGAGATAGAGGGAATGGGTGTGCAGGGCCTTCAGCCACTGCAAATGAACTCCAGACATATGTGCCACTATGACTAGCACCTTTTTTTTTTTTTTTTTTTTTTGGTTTTTCGAGGTAGGGTCTCACTCTGGTCCAGGCTGACCTGGAATTCACTCTGTCATCTCAGGGTGGCCTTGAACTCATGGCAATCCTCCTACCTCTGCCTCCCAAGTGCTGGGATTAAAGGCGTGCGCCACCACGCCCGGCTTCTAGCACCTATTTTTTAAAGTTTATTTACTTATTTACAAGCAGAGAGAGATAGAAGAGGGACAGAAAGTAAAAAAAAAAAAAATTTAAAGAAAGCAGTCAAGGAGGAACAGAAGAATTAAAAAGACAGATGACATATAGAAAACCAATATAAAAGCATAAAATATAAATCCAACCATAGCAATAGTTAAATTACATTAAATATGGATGATCTAAATAACCCAGTCAAAATACAGAGATTATCAGGCTAGGTACATGTGCATATACCACACACACACACAATTTTTAATTGCTAATAGTCACCTGTACTGTTCGAAAGATAATGCTGATAGCCTTACTTGATTCAAGGTTGCCAAAAACCTTCAATTGTACAAAGCAAAATACCTGCGAAGTACAGTACGGCAAAGTACAATAGAAGAAAGCATGCCCGTGAGTGTTATCTTGAAAGTAAAAGGATGAAAAATTAGAGAACTGGAGTGGTTATGATAATACCAAATAAAATAGGCTGTAAGAGAAGAAATATTGTTAGATACATGTGGGAACTCTTCACAACTTCTAAGACTAAGTATAGCAGGAAAATACACCAATTAAAAGAATATGTAGGGCTGGGCCGGAGAGATGGCTTAGCAGATAAGGCACTTGCCTACAAAGCCTAACAACCCAATTCCTCAGAGCCCATATAAACCAGATGTACGTGGTGGCACATGTGCCTGGAGTGCATTTGCAGTGGCTGGAGGCCCTATGCACCCATTCTCATTCTCTCTCTCTCTCTCTTTCCTAATAGATAAATAAATAAAAACAAAATATTTTTAAAAGAATATGTACAGTGAACAACTAAGCTTGAAAAACATGAAGTAGAGCTGTTACTTACCTCAACAATAGCACAGGTGGAAAAAAAGGCAAGCTTGGGCTGGAGAGATTGCTTAGTGGTTAAGGCCTTTGCCTGCAAAGCCAAAGGATTCCAGTTTGACTCTCCAGGCCCCACGTAAGCCAGATGTACAAAGTGGCGCATGCATCTGGAGTTTGTTTGCAGTGGCTGGAGGCCCTGGCACACCCATTCTCTCCCTCTGTCCCTCTCTCTCTCTCTCCCTATTTCTCTCCCTCAAATAAATAAATATATTTAGAAAAAGGCAAGCTTACTATCTCCTGATCACCCAACTCAGGTGCCCGTCCTATGCTGCCAAGGCACACAGCATTCATCCTGACATGCTATGATCATATGTTCATGTGTGTGGCTCACCAGGAGCCTCTGTTCCTACTGTTCCTATGCACAGGAAGGAGAGAAGGGGGAAGAGAGAGATCCTAGGACAGAGGGCAAGATGGTGTAGGAAGCAAGAGAACAGCTGATGTACGCAAGGACCTCCGCAGTAGGCACAGCCATCTCTCTTCATTCTAATTTCTTCACCAACGGTTGGTGAATATCCCTAAGACACAATTTTTAGGTTAGACATGGTACATTGGTAGAAGACCACTTGTATATTTTTGTGCACTCTACTACAGTATCATCTGTGGCAGGCGTCCTTACAATTTTTCAATTCATAAATCATTTCTCTGATCAAAGCCAACACCACTGCACTGTGTACAGGGAGTAAAACTAGAAGTTCATTCAAGCACTTCAGAATCCAGCTCAAATCCTGGCCCCTAACCAGCCGGCTTCCCTCCACAACTGCCCTCTGGAGCCAGGCTGCTGTGTTGGCTTGCCCATTCAGATGCCTTTGCCCTGCATCTGCCCCACCACAATCCATGCCCTCTTTACAGATAGAGACTGAGAATTAAAATCCCAACCTAAACCAGGCGTGGCGGCGCACGCCTTTAATCCCAGCACTCGGGAGGCAGAGGTAGGAGGATCGCCGTGAGTTCAAGGCCACCCTGAGACTACAGAGTTAATTCCAGGTCAGCCTGGACCAGAGTGAGACCCTACCTCGAAAAACCAAAACAAAAAAAATGATCCCAACCTATCATAGCCAGCCTCCCACCTACCTCATTTGGCATGGGCAGTCATTCTCTCGCCTATTCCCTAAGCAAGGAAGCACTTGGCTGCCTTGTCATGGCTGCTGCCTGGAATGCCCTTCCCTGAGCACTTGCCACTGGCTACTTCTCATGCGGCAGGTCTCAACGCAAATGCCACTTCATGTCATGTGATGAGCGTAGATCCTATACACCATCAGGAGCAATCATCACGCACCTCTTACATGCATCACAGCGCTGTCAATAATCTGCACTCATTTTAGTCACTTCTGATCACTGTCCTCCTTTCCCCAACAAAATAGAAATGCCACGAAGCTGGAACCCCACTTGTCTCATCTCCTTCCTATCCCCCATGTCTAGCTCAGTGTTTAGCAAAGGCTTTAGAAATATGTTTCATGAACAAATGAATAGCTCCTCGATTTTTTTTCTCAATTTTTATTAACACTTCCCATGATTATAAAAAAATATCCCATGGTCTGTTTATTGCTGCTCAATTTATAATAGCTGGGAAATGGAACCAGCCTAGATGTTCCTCAACTGATGAGTGGATAATGAAGACATGGCACATTTATACAATGGAGTTTTACTCAGCGGTAAAGAAAAATGAAGTTATGAAATTTGCAGAAAAATGGATGGATCTGGAAAGGATTATACTAAGTGAGGTAACCCAGGCCCAGAAAGCCAAGTGCCACATGTTTTCCCTCATATGGGGATCCTAGCTACAGATGATTGGGCTTCTGCATGAGAAGGGAAAAACTCAGTAGCAGAGGCCAGTAAGTTAAAAAGGAGATATAAAGGGAAGAGAAAGGAAGGGAGGAGGGTACTTTATAGGTTGGTATTGTATATATGTATGTACAATGATTGAGATGGGGAGAGGATATGATGGAGAATGGAATTTCAAAGGGGAAATTGCGGGGGGAGAAGGAGGGTATTACCATGGGATATTTTTTATAATCATGAAAAATGTTAATAAAAATTGAGAAAAAAAGAAACAATAAACAGAACAAAACTTTTAAAAAATAAAAAATATCCCATGGTAATACCCTCCCCCCCCACTTTCCCCTTTGAAATTCCATTCTCCATCATATCCCCTCCCCATCTCAATCAGTCTCTCTTTTATTTTGATGTCATGATATTTTCCTCCTCTTATGATGGTCTTGTGTAGGTAGTGTCAGGCACTGTGAGGTCATGGATATCCAGGCCATTTTATGTCTGAAGGTAGCACGTTGTAAGGAGTCCTACCCTTCCTTTGGCTTTTACATTCTTTCCGCCACCTCTTCCGCATTCGACCCTGAGCCTTGGAAGGTGTGATCGAGATGTTAGTCAGTACTCCAGTCACTTCTTTCCAGGACAATGGTACCTTCTGGGTTGTCCCAAGGTCACTGCCATCTGAAAAGAGAAGATTCCTCTACCCAAAGTGAGAGTAGCGTTAATATAAGGGTATGAACATTAAGAGAAGTGCTTACTGGGCAGTTTGATAAGCATAGTATATACATTTTTCCACACATCAGCAGACGTTACACCCCTAGGGCTCATGACTACCCCTGTTTTAAGTTTTCAGTATCAGGGATCTATTCCCTCCCATGGAGCGGGCCTGCAGTCTAATTGGAGGGGCTCCTCAATTTTTCAAACCCCATCTTAATCCCATCTCCACGGTGAACAGACACACTCGTATGTGCCAGGGGCTCCCTTCGTCCCAGCTGTTGCTCATACGGGGTCACCTCGTTTAATAAGCCCCTTCCATTTGCCTCCCATGACTCATGCAGATATCACCCCGGGCCCCATACTCTGAAGTCACAAACTAGCCTCTCTATTTGCTGTTGTTTTGGTTTTGCTTGGGGTTTGGTTTTTGGTTGTCATTGTGGTTTTTGTTTTTAGACTATTTGTTTTTTTGGTTTTTTTTTTCCAGTCCTGAGGATCAAAACCAGGGCTTTGCACATGCTACACCAGCATCCTACCACTGAACAACACCCCAAATCGCTTCCTTTGTTATTTAATACATCATCTGCATTACTCTTTTTGCTCCACTGAAATAATTATTGCTTCTCCATAGCCCAGTGCCAAAGCACAACAAGAGAGGACTCAAGGTGTGCTCAGTAACTGAAGATCCCCCCGGGGAATAACATAATATGGTGCTCATAAGTTGTCTTTATTACATTAAACGATAAACACAGCCTGCCATTAATTAAAGCAGTGAAAACAGATTTTATTTATAACTAGTACCAGTAGGGGAAAGAGCAGAATTTAGGCTGGTAGGGAATCGGTTTTGTTTTGTTTTGTTTTGTTTTAAAGAGAAAATGAGGGAATAGGAGAGAAATGAAAAATTACCAAACTTGAGGTTAGTCCATGGGAAGGCCATTTAGGTCTGCTAGCATTGCCTATGGAGTCCAGGCTCCTACCCACCTCCCACAGAGGCTGCGAGACGCGGCCCTGGCATTGGGTGGTTGGCTGGAACAAACAGTTCTTTTGCAGCCTTGAGTTTTCTCAGGCAGGCATTTTAAGGGAGACTGGGAAGTGGCTTTGAGCCTGTAGAAACTATGCTAGTGTTTGTTCAAATCTTTATAGGCCAGGGTTGAGGGCTAATTGAGAAGTGGGCTTAGAAGAGCTTAACTGAGGGTTTGGTCAAGGAAAGAATCTTGAACCATTCTAAACTTTTAAACAGATTATCAAACCCAATTTGTAAGCAGCCCAGCAGAACCCATTCTACTGTGAAGATGTCCAACAGAGGAACCACATGATAGTTTGAGCTTTGAGGTATGGAAGACACGCCACCCTCCCCCTTTCTAGGGGAATTTGCTACAAACTTCACTTTCTAGAAGAGTAATTGTACACTGAGACGCCATTAGAAAGGGTTCCTAGCATCAACTTTTGAAAGGTCTACCTTCAGTGCTTAGAGTGCCAACACAGGGCCCTGCAGATTTCAGGAGTCCTTTTTCATACTTGTAGGCAGTGGCTTCGGGAGCCAGGAACCTACAGAGGTGGAGACTGAGGGACAAAGACCCTCTCAGACATCTCTAGGTGCTTCTGTCCTCCGAAATGTCAGTTCCATGTATCTTCACTTACAACCTATGCCTTTGATGTGGGGGTCAGATCAAAAGGAGCACTCCCCGCCTCCAAGGAGTCCTCCTTTCATTGTAAAACATGACACCAGGGTAGTCTGCTTTCTTTATACCATAGGGTGTGGCCCTCCCCAAGGCTGGCAGCAAACCCAGAGTCATATGCCCAGTGTCGATTCCTATGAGCCATGAGAGTCATTTCTGAAATCATTAGACTCTGAGCACATCTCTTGAGTTTCACCCTGGAGGAGATGTGTGCAGTCAGGAAAATGTCGCCAAACCTGTCTCTCCTCACCTGACAGGTGAGCTGTACGCATCGGTCTCACTGGGTGTGTTCACATAGGGAGAGCCTCCCTCCCGTAAGAGAGGATGTCATCTCTTAATTATATCTTAATCCCACAGACCCAACTCTTCAGCGCGGTAGAATCTGAGCTACACGGTGTTTTATCAAGGACTCTTGTTTTTTTGTTTTGTTTTGTTTTCGGCTTCTTTGGTAGCAGAGGAGGTAACTAGATGCCATGGTTCTAATGACACAAACTTTCCATTCCAGCACTTGAAGTTCCTTCTCTGATAAATAGTTTAGCAATGCTCTCGTTGGCTGCCACCTGCCTCTTCTGGGTCTGGTCTGCTGCAGTGACCTGCATTGTCACATTAAAGCCCTTGTGAACTGGGAACAACTCTTGTCACCTCCAGTCATGATGCAATTTCTCTACTTATGGGACTGGAACATGGCCGTTTTCTTGCTTGGGGGACAGGGCATCATCAAGGTGGCCATGATTTACCAAAATGCCAGTTTTTCAAAATTCTTTTTTTAACATCTTATTTTTATTTATTTGAGAGAGAGAGTCAGAGAGAAAGAGACTGAGAGAGCGAATGTGTACCCCAGGGCCTCCAGCCACTGCAAACTCCAGATGCATGTGCCACCTTGTGCATCTGGCTTACATGGGTCCTGAGGGATTGAACCTGGGTCCTTAGGCTTGAATTTCTAAGACATCTCTCCAGCCCTCAAAATTCTTAAGTATATAAGATCCCAGGTTGTAGCCTACGAAAGAAAAAATGTATATGATCTTGCAGGACTAGTTTCAGTTAGAGATAAGACCACATATTCAATCAGGGGTTCAAATTTAAATACTGACATCTTGGGGTTGGAGAGATGGCTCAATGGTTAAGTCACTTGCCTGCAAATCTTGAGGATCCCAGTTTGATTCCCCAGTACCCACATAAAACCAGATACACAGGGTGGCATATGTGTCTGGTGTTCCTTTGCAGTGGCTAGAGACCCTGGGCATACGCATTTTCTCTCCATGTGCCTCTTTCTCTGACATCTCCAAGTGAGACCACCGTGTGTCTTATCAGTTGTGAATAAACACGTAAAACATAAGACAACGTAATCCTGCTTTTGGCACTACCTAAGCATTGCTATCCATTGGTTAAATAAATTAGGTCAAAGACACACACACACAAATTCTCCCATCACACACACACCCAATTAAAAAGAAAATCCATCCAGGAATGGTGATGCAGTGCCAGTAATCCAAACACTTGGAAGGTGGAGGCAAGATCAATTTAAGGTCATTCCCAGCTAAAAATCAAGAAGTAGACCAGGGGCTGGAGAGGTAGCTTAGCAGTTAAGGTGCTTGCTTGCAACCCAGATTCCCCAGAACCCATGTAAGTACATGGCAGTGCTTGTGTCTGGAGTTTGTTTGCAGTGGCTAGAGGCCCTGGCATACCTATTCTCTCTCTAAACATAAATATATCAAATAAATAAAAATTAATTCTAAAAAGTTTTATTTTACTTATTTATTATTATTTTTTATTTTTATTTTTTGGAGGTCGGATCTCACTCTAGGCCAGGCTGACCTAGAATTCACTATGTAGACTTAAGGTGTCCTCAAACTCACAGCGATCCTCCTACCTCTGCCTCTCGAGTGCTCGGATTAAAGGCTTGAGCAGAAAAAAAAAAAAAAATTTTTAAAAAGAAGTAGGCCAGACTCTCAAAAAAAAAAGTCGGACCCTGCCCCAGTTTCTTGGAGACCCTGGTTCCTGCCAACAGGGATCTGGGTAAAAGGGTGATTTGGAAGGTGGCTTTGGGCTGTAGGTCTGTAATTCCAGCACTTAGGAGGCGAAGGATCACGAGTTCGAGGCCAGCCTGGGCGCTGAGGCGGCGGCGGTGGAAGCGCTAAGGCCTTGCTGGGTTGGGGCCCCTCCGGGCGGGGTGGGCGGGGCCGTGCGTGACGGGCGGGGCCGTGCGTGGTGGGCGGGGCCTCCGTTGGGCCGGCGCGGCGGGGCGACGGCGGCAGGAAGGAAATGCGCGCGCTGGCCGGCTAGGTTAGTCGGGGCGCGGCGCGGCACGGCGGCCTGGGCCCGCGGGAACGCCTCGGCCCTCGGCTCCCGTGCCGGGCGAGGCCTCGGCCGCCGGCGGCCCCGGGGGGGCGGGGCTGCGAGCGGCTCGTGTGTGGTTTCCTTTTCCTTCATTTCCCGGCGGCCCCGGCCGGGCGTAGGAGCAGAGCCTGGACCCTCACCCAGGGCCTCGCCTAGTGCGTGGTCCCCAGGGCGCGGTTTCTCCTGGACCCACCCCATAAAGCGCTTAGCTCTTCCGTGCAAGCCCAAAGCAATCCAAATGGTGAGGCACGCCTTTTAATCCCGGCTCGCGGGAGGCAGAGGCAGGAGGATCACTGTGAGTTCGAGACCACCCAGTGAATTCCAGGTCAGCCTGGGCTACAGCAAGACCCTACTTCGAAAAACAAAACTAAAAAAAAAAAAAAAAAAAAGGAAAGAAGTAAAGAAACCTAAATAGATATTTGAGATGTAATCATTGTATTGAAGAAAGTGGTGGTTTGTTTTGCTTTTTAATTTTGTTTTTTGGGTTTTTTTTTTTTTTTTTTTGAGGTCTGTCTCTAGCCCAAGCTGGCCTGAACTCACAGCCTCCAGAGTGCTGGGATTAAAGGCATGGCCTCTACGTGTGGCTGTTGTTACTTTTTTTTTTTATTTTCACAATTTTTATTAACATTTTCCATAATTATAAAAAATATCCCATGGTAATACCTTCCCCCCCCCCCGCACTTTCCCCTTTGAAATTCCATTCTTCATCATATTACCTCATCTCAATCATTGTACTTACATATATACAATACCAACCTGTTAAGTACCCTCCTCCCTTCCTTTCTCTTCCCTTTATATCTCATTTTTAACTTACTGGCCTCTGCTACTAAGTATTTTCTTCTCACGCGGAAGCCCAATCATCTGTAGCTAGGATCCACATATGAGGGAGAACATGTGGTGCTTGGCTTTCTGGGCCTGGGTTACCTCACTTAGTATAATTGTTACTTTTTTGAAAAACCTATGCATGGCCAGACATGGCCAGGTCTGTAATTAATGCGCTTAGGAGGTGGAGTTCGAGGCCAGCCTGGGCTACATAAGGCCTTGTCAAAATCAAGCCATTTCCAAGGTGGTACTTTGGAGGGTCTTCACAGGATGGATGGCTTTAAAGCCCTTGGATCCCAGGTTTATACTTCCTAAAAGTTCTGGATGACCACCAGAGAATAGCTTACTGAGTATGCTCACCCACATCTAACATCATGCAACTTAAACTTGTGTGTGTCTATTACAGAGCTGTTCAGGGTTAGCAGGATGCCACTGCCCAGCCAGTCTGAGTCTAGTCGTGGTGAGGAACATGAGACCCCGTCCCTCTTCTGGGGTCTGGATCCTTTGTTTCTAGCCTTTGCAAAACTCTACATCAGGGATATCCAGATTATGAAGGAGTCCCATCAAGTGCCAGGTAAGTGGCTCATTAGCCTGAGTGTTGCCCAGTGTTGGGATCCTACCCTCACTGCCCCGCCCTGCGGTTTCCCCACAGCTCCAGGAAGCCTTAGCTTCCAGGAGAGCCTTCTGCAGTCTGCAAGTTCAGTCTTGGAATGTATTCATTTCTATGCCAGTTCACACAATCTAAATCTATTTTTAAGAAGGAAGGGATGGAAAGGAAATTTAAATAGATATTTGAAGTAGTCATCTTTGTACTAAAGAAGGTGGTTATGCTTTGTTTTGGTTTCCTGCATAGCCAGGAATAGTGGCCTTATGTCTGTAATCACAGTACTTGGGTAATGGAGAATCAGAAGTTCGAGGCCAGCTTGGGCCAAATGAGACCTTGTCTAAAACAAAATCAAAAACAAAGCAAGCACTTGTGCTTAAGGCATTTTGTATTTAGAAATACCTTGTCCTAGTGCATGACTCACTTTCTGAGTTTCTTTGTAAAACTAGGTAATGACTGGTATCTGAATTTGGGGTGTCCTGGAGAGTGATGGAGCATTTGTCAGCAAGAGACATAACTCAGGAGCTAGAGTACTGGACACTCACAGTCACACAGTTTCCACTGAATTACTGACCTCCAGATTCTTATGAATTTAAGAATGACATTGACAATAGAGGGTTAGAAAGATTAATTATAGATATTATAGATAGAATTTAAGAGAAGAAAGGAATGAAGAGCCTTTCCCCAAAAGTAGGCAAAGGGGGTGGTCCTGAAAAATAGAGAAGCCCACCTAGAAACTTAGGTTAGTGTCTATTATAGACTGCATGGGAGCTGAACTAACCCAGCCCCAACACCAAGCTTCTAGGCAGGGAATTACGTTTTCTGGGAAAGGGTTAGTCTTCCCAGGAATCTTACTCCTTCTGGAAGGATGTAATCTTATCTTTTCTAGGAAACGGAAACTGCTTTAGGGAAGAAGAGATCTAGGGAAGGAGCTCCTTTAGGCAAAAAGAGATTAGGAGGGGAAAAAAAATAACCCAAACAACCGTAGATTCCCTCCTTACAGGCTCAAGAACATTTCTTTGGCCAATTTTAGTTTACTTTGTTTTGGGGAGGGGGGTCAATCGGATCTGTTAACCCTAAGCTGACTCTTAACTATGCCTGAGTTTTGTGGAGGGGGTGTATTGTTTTGAATTAATCAGAATCAACAAACTGGGAAGGAGAACTCCTGACTTGTTACCTGTGTAATGACAGCACCTGGTGACCATAGGCCAGTCATTGAGAAACGTGTTGGAAGGAGTAAAGTATTGTATGTGAGAAGTTTCAAAAAAGTGTTTTTCACACACACACACACACACACACACACACACACACACACACACACACATCGAACTGACACTACATAGTGAATTCCAGGTCAGCCTTGGCTAGAGTAAGACCCTACCTCAAAAAACAAACAACAAAAGAAAACCAAACAAAAAGTATTTTTTTACAATGCTAGTTATTACAGGTAGTTATCATGCCTTAAAGTATAACAAAGGGTCTGGAGAGATGGGTTAGCAGTTAAGGCCCCTGTCTGCAAAGCCAAAGCCCAGGTTCGGTTCCTTAGGACCCATGTAAGCCAGATGCACAAGGTGGCACATGCATCTGGAGTTCGTTTGCAGTGGCTGGAGGCCCTGGTATGCTGTTCATTCTCTCTCCCCGCCTCTTTCTCCAATAAATGAGTAAAAACAAAATTTTTTAAAAATAAAGTATAACAAATATACAGATTAGAATAATTTAAGTAGCATGTTTAACTCTATTATATGAGAAGATTAGTTAAATTATTTGCTATTTTGAGGGAAGTTTTCCAGTCAAGGACTTTCCAAGTGGCAGTGAGTCAGAAGTAGTCAAGACTCCTGGGGATCCACAGTTTGGGGATGGTTTTGGTTTTATGTACATATATATTTGGATGACTGAAGCTTTGCATACAGATTATTCTTCGGCACACCTTTACTTTCTAATTATTGTTTGACATGGTCTGTTCCCCTGGAAGTGAGCCAGCCTCCCCCATAGTTTTCCATTTTCCAGAACAATCTGGTGTTCGTCATAGCTCATCTCCTCAGGAAGAAATTAATTCACACCAAATGCCATTCTTAAAGCTCTGTGGGTGAGCAAGCGAGCATCAGAGAAATCCCAGGGCCTTAACGCTTCGTGTGGGCAAAGGACCTCATGTAGTAAATCAAAACAGTGAAAACTAGCCCTGGTCATCTTTGCTGTCTCATTTGCTACACACACACACACACACACACACACACACACACACACACACGCATGCATACATACATACACACAACATACATACATACATATATTTGATTTCTCAGGTCAGGAAATGCCACTACCTTAGGTTTCTGTTTTGTTTCTGTTTGGCTTGGTTTGCATAAGGATAAATTTGTGACTGCATAAAATTTAGAAGTACTTAAATGACAGACTGTCAGAAACAAAATCGTCAAGGTTAACAACAGAAAAGACAAAGCAGGAACCAGATGTGTTCTGAAGGCTTTGCTTGCCCTTTGGCCTTGGTCCTGGCTGTAACCTGGAAATCCTTGGAATCTCCTGACTGACAGGAGTGTCTTTACTGCTGGAGGTGACCCCTTGTAGGACACCTTAGCTTATGCTAATGAGGTATCTGGCTGGGCCCTAGTTTCTGGATGGATCTATCTATACCCATAAGACCAACTCTGAATAAAGGGTTGGGATTTAGAGCCAGGTCATATCAGCCTGAGTCCTTGGAGTTCATGTTGGTCATTCAACCAGTGAATCCGTTGACCATGCCTACATTATGATACCCTGTTAAAAAGTCCTAGGTGCTTAGGCTTGAATAACTTTTCCTGAGTGATTAGCCGACATTGATATGTCAAGGAGTGGTCATTTTCTTTGCTTAGCTCTTTGAGTTTTTTCCTTGATGGGCAGAGTTGCCATCCCGCCCCCTTGTGTGATGGAAGGAAGTGGTGCTTTAGTTGTTTTTCTGTGTCTTCAGCAATCTTGTGGCCCAGCATCTTACTTGTGTGCTTCATGTCTCCATACACTTAGAGAAGTTTCTTCTGTATTTCTAAGCAATGTATTTTCTCCTCAGTCAATTTTCTCAGCATGTTAAAAATTCAAACCATGTGTTATTTTTTTTCAGCAGTTGTCTATTGTTCTGTGATGCTTTTAAGATTTCTTTACACGAGTCCTTTGATATTGGAAAGATTTTGTTACATCCTCAAGTGACGGTCAGCCCTTGAAAGCGAGCCATTGTTAGGCTACAGGGTGGAAATGAATGAGAACTGTGTTTGTTCTTTTTCAAGGAAGTGTTCTGTGTTCTCAGCTGAAGACCTGTCTGGGCTCTTATTGTTACCAAATACAGAGTTGATGACATGGGAAAATGGGTGATTTGGGGCATCATTGGCTTATGCCTTAGTCCAGTCTTTTCAGTGCCTTCTCCAACCAGGCAGACCACCTTTTGTCCAGCTGTCCTCCTCATTTTAAAGGTCAGAACATTTCAGCCACTCTCTGTGGATTCACATTGTCCCCAATCAGTGCACATGTTCCTGAATGGGGGCAACTCTCCTTGTGGGGTGACACCGGACCTGGGCTCCTTCCCTCATGGGGCCTTGCCACTGTCAGCTCATGCCTGCGAGCTTCCCCCTAAGGTGCTCTCCCTCCCACGAAGTCATCTTCAGAAGTACGCCTCCACAGAGAGTGGCCTGCCTTGGGCTGTGTTCCATGCCACATCCACTCTCCTCATTGTCCTTTGGTAGGCAGAGGCTTAGGAGCTCCTTGTCCACCCCGAGATACTACCATGTGCCTTACAGCCCCCTGTCCGCAAGGGAATCAAGAGAACCATCAGCAGACATCTGTGTGGAGGTTCAGACCACTGGGCCCCCCATGGCGTAGTTACCATCTTCATGTTTATTTGCCAGTTAAAGAATTCAGGCATGGGAAATAGAGGGATACTAGACCGGAATCTGGTGCAATTAACAGGAGCATATCACATGGGCTGAAGGGAGATGAGGTCCAGAAGGGAGGCGCTCTGGCAGTCAGGAAGCCCTGGGACCACAGGTTGGCATCAGGCTCCCAGCTCCTAGGAACTCCCATGCCTAGTCTCTCTCTTTGCTCTTTTCTGGCAGAAACCTGCCCGCCAGCATCTTGAGTCTAGGTTTTGAAAACAGAGTTTTAAGAAGAGAAGTTTTTGAGCTATAATCTGCTGTCCTCAGTGGGTAGTGTTTTGTATCCTACGCTGCTGGTTCATAAAATGATGACCAATTTCTTAGAAAAGCCCTGGCTTCCTTTCTGTCCTTTTCTCATTTGCTCAGGATTCAGTGCAGTGTGTGTCATTGTGCGATGACTGCCCAGGCCCTTGTGAGCTTTTTTCACAGAAGCACGTCATGCCCACAAGTAGAAAGCAAAACAACCAAATACAGTTGCTCAGCATTGGTTTTTCTCCTTGCAGTGCTGGTACAAGCTTCTCTTAAGTCAGGCTTTCTACTTTCCTTATCCTTCAGGAAAAAAACCTCTGCATTTCTTGGAGCCTGCCGCTTGCCCAGGTCTAACCGTCAAGCTGGAATTTTAGCATACAGCCACCTGATCTGGAACACACATTTAATAAACCAGAACATGTAATCATATGTTATATGTACTGCTCTCTCTGATTTATAGGTATTTTTTTTTACAATGGACATCCAGTAAAACGAGTTGATGTCATGGGACTTGTCGTTGCAGTGAGAGAGAGAGACGCTTTCTACAGTTACGGAGGTGAGCACATTGATACCTGAAACTGAGTTGCTGTGGAAGACCGCTGAGCTGCAAGTTGATTTCATTTTTAACAACCACAAGCTTTTCAGGCAGTGGGGGTCCTCCCAAAGACACTGCTCTGTAGGGAGCTTCTTGCAGCCCCGTATCTGACTAAGTGTAAAGTGAATCCCTGGGTGAGAAAAATCCTGGTGACCTTGGTGAAGTGGCCAATGCTGGAGAGAGGAGGTAGATGAACTGAAAGAAGGACCCTGATACCTGCTGCACAGTCGTATAGAGCAAAGGACAGAAGTGTATGTTCTGGGATTCCTTTCAAAGGAAAAGGAAAGGCCAAACTCAGCATGGTGGCTCACTCCTATAATCCCAGCACACAGGAGACTGAGGTGGGAAGATCACCAGGAGTTCAAGGCCAGCCTTAGCTACAAAGTTGAGCCTAGAGTGTGACAATGCCTGCCTCTAAAAAAAGAAAAATGCTCTTTGCTTATGAAAACTCAATACTGAATTTCCATATTTTGGATACCAGAGAATTTGTAGGATGTGATTTTAGTGCAGTAGGTCTGGACTGTTGAGTTCATTGTAAACAAGTTGAGTCACTGTGTTAGCTGTGTGTCTGTAACATACTCTGCATTTAAGAGAACACATGGATATTTAATGGGAAGCTTGACCTTGAGTCCCAGACCTTTGATGTCATTGACATTGCCACTTCTCGTGGTGTTGCCTGGGACTTGTATTCTTGCTGGACTTGGAGATAGAAAGGAGGATTGAATTTTGTGACCTAGAGCATTTTACTGATACTCTATTCATGATTGTTAATTTGTAAACACAAATATCATTGCGTTCATTAATATTTACTCACTTTCTGAAGTTGCTTCTACTGTGCTTATGAAATAACATGTGAGAGATGACATCTTTCCACCTACATTTCATACATATGCACATATGTGTACATGCATACATATACATTATATATGTATATATAATCTGTGGGTCATACCTGTGTATACTGAGAAATATATATATATATTTTTTCAATCTGCAATACACCACTTTTTCCGGCATCTCCACACGGACTGTCTTCTCTGCTTTATTTATGTATTTTTTAATCAGACCCCAGTCCCGTTTCCAAAACATTCTATTAGCATTTAATGTCTTAAAATCATTTCTGTCAAAATATACCATTTAATATTTAAAATGTATAAGATACATAGGGTATATGAGATTCACGTTTTACAGTGAAGCATGTATATCTTGTTGTTGTTGTTGTTTTGTTTTGTTTGTTTGTTTTTTCAAGGTAGGGTCTTGCTCTAGCCATAGCTGACCTAGAACTCATTATCTAGTCTCAGGGTGGCCTCAAACTCATGGTAGTTCTCCTACCTCTGCCTCCCAAGTGCTGGGATTAAAGGTGGGTACCACCATGCCCGGCTCCATATATATCTTTTAATAGTAAACCTATGTATTTATTATAACCTTTAAGTCTTATATGCTTTGTTATTAAAATTTATTTAACCAGTTTTATATTTATAAACAGATTATTCCCATTAGTGAACAGCCTTATTCATGATGTATCTATCTGTGCACTCGCTCTGCTTTTCAAGATAATTTCTTGGAAGTAATTGCCAAGTCAAGGGATATATGCATTTCACACCTTCATGTATATTTCCAAATTTGAGTTTTAGAAATTTGACTTAGAAGTCAGGTGTGCTGGCACATGCCTTTAATCCCAGCACTCAGGAGGCTGAGGTAGAATGATCACTGTGAGGTCAAGGCCAAGGCCAGCCTGAGACCTCAGAGTGAATTCCAGGTCAGCTTGGGATACCTATCTCGAAAAAGAAAAAGAAATCTGATTTAGATTTGTCCCATTAGCAGCCAATAAGTCTAGCAGTGATTTTAATGGTTGTTCTAGTAATTGAGAAATTATTTGATCTGAATTTTTCTTCATAGCAATTAGAGAATTTAGCATATTGGACATGTATCACATATTTACATATCTTCTGTGCATTACATATTCTTTTGTTACTTTTTTAAATATATTTTTATTTGAGGGAGAGAAAGAGGCAGATGGCAGGGGGGAGAATGGGTACACCAGGGCCTCCAACAACTCTTCAGACTAACTCCAGACCAATGCACCACCTTGTGCATCTGACTTTTTTCACATGGGTACTGGGGAATCGAACCTGGGTCCTCTGGCTTTGCTAGCAAACACCTCAAACACTAAGCCATCTCTGCAGCCCTTTTTGATTTTTTGAGGTAGAGTCTCATTGTAGCATATGCTGACCTGGAATTCACTATGTAGTTTCAGAGTAGCCTTGAACTCACAGCCACAGCAATTCTCCTACCTCTGCCTCCCACCATGCCCAGCCTTTTCTGCTTTTTTTCTTGTATTCTTGGTCTTTTTTCGTATGAGTTCATGTGAGATCTTTATATATAAAGCAGTAACCATATCATTTGAAAAGCTGCTATGTGGTCTGTGGAGATTGCTCAGCAGTTAAAGGTACTTGGTTGCAGGGCCTACCGGCCCTCATTCAGTTCCCCGGTACTGACATAAGGCTGGGTACACAAAGTGGCGCATGCATCTGGAGATTAGTTGCAGTGACAAGAGGCCCTGGCGTGTTCCCTCTTAATTAAATCAATAAATTATTTTTTAAAAAAGAAAGAAAAGGGCTAGAGAGATGGCTTAGTGATTGAATGCTTGCCTGTGAAGCCTAAGAACCCCTGTTCAATGCTCGATTCCCCATGACCCATGTCCACGCGTGGAGTTTGTTTGCGGTAGCTGGAGGCCCTGGCACGCCCATTCTCTCCCTCCCCCTCCCTCCCTCTCTCTCTCTCTCTCTCTCTCTCTCTCTCTCTCTGCCTCTTTCTCTCTCTGTCTATCTCTCTCAAATAAATAAAAATAAACAAAAAAAAGAGAAAGAAAAGCTGCTATCCATTATTAGTTTTAGGTCAATAGACATATCACACTTTTTTTTTAAGTGACTTATGATTTTCAGGTTCTTCCCTAAAATATCCCCACGAACTCTTAAGGCCAAAGCTGCTGCTGCTGCTGCTGCTTTTTTTTTTTTTTTTTTTTTTTTGAGGTAGGAGGTAGGGTCTCACTCTAGCCCAGGCTGACCTGGAATGCACTCTGTAGTCTCAGGGTGGCCTTGAACTCATGGCGATCCTCCTACCTCTGCCTCCCGAGTGCTGGGATTAAAGGCGTGCACCACCACACTTGGCTTCAATGCTCCTTCTTAAGTTACCTATTTTATGCTTAATAAAATGAAGCCTATTTCAAGGTTATTTTGTTACAAGAATTATTGTGTGTTCTTTTAACAGAGATTTAAGTCAGCAATGAAGCATGTTTGCTTCATTCTATTTTATATGGGTTTTTATAGCATTTTGCTTTTTTTTTGCGTGTGTGTGTGTGTGTGTGTGTGTGTATTCACATGTGTTCAGGTGCACAAACATGTATGTGGGTGTATGTATGCACATGCATGTAGAGGCCAGAGGTTGACATTGAATGTCTTCCTCAGTCAATCTCCAGTTTACTTACTGAGGCAAGACATGAGCCCACAACTCTGATGGGGCTGGCCTAGCTAAGCAGCTTGCTCAGGGGTTCCCTTGCTCTGCTACTGTGCTCACCTGGCATTTACATGTGTCTGGGGATCTTAACTCCGGTCCTCATGCTTGCACACCGGGTGCCTTCTCTACTGAACCATCTTCCCAGCCCTGACTCTATTTTTTTTTTTTTTTTTAATTTTTATGAGAGAGAGAGGCCTGGGCCTCCAGCCACTGCCATCAAACTCCAGATGCATGCACCACCTTGTGCACATGTGCGATCTTGTGTATATGCTACCTTGTGTATCTGACTTACGTGGGATCTAAGGAGCCTAACATGGGCCCTTAGGCTTTGCAGGCATGTACCTTAACTGCTAAGCCATCTCTCCAGCCCCCTGACATTTTTTATTAATATTTTAGTTATTTATTTGCAAGGAGAGAGAGAGATCAAGAGAGAGAGAGAGGCCTCCCGCCACTACAAATGGACTCTAGATACATGCATCATTTTGTGCATATGGCTTTATGTGGGTACTAAGGAATTGAACTCGGGTCATTAGGCTGCACAGACAAGAGCCTTAATTGCTGAGCCATCTCTCTAGCCCTCACTTACTTTTTTTTAAAATCATGAAGCTGATGATCTTGTGCCTAGCAACTTCTATTCAGAGGTAGTCAGAATTAGGCAAAGAGAAAAATGCCTGTCCTGCCCTAAGTAAACATCTTCAAGCTCCTTTATAGTTATAAATCCAAGTGCCAGGGGAATTGTTTAATTTTTTTCATTAGAACTAAAAAGACTATTCTGTGGCCAAGGTAATTATTTCCTATTATGAAAATACAACTGGGTCCTCCTGTGGTGTGCTTGTCTTTCCCTGCATAGAAACCCTTCACAAAAAGCCCTGGCCAAATGACATGGGCCACTTGGAAAACCTTGGGAAATTAGTAAGCTAGTGAAAGAAGTGGTGACAGAAAGCCGAGCCCAGAGTGCTTGTGCCTCTGACCACAGACCACATTGGTTCTGACTTATGTCAGGGTGAAAGAGAGAGGCGGGTTGTGGATATGACTTCTCAGTGAGATTTTTTATTTATTTGCAAGCAGAGAGAGAGAGAGAGAGGATGGGCATGCCAGAGCTTCTAGCCACTGCAGATGAACTCCAGATGCATGTGCCCCTTGTGCATCTGGCTTATGTGGGTCCTGGGGAATCGAACCTGGGTCCTTCGGCTTGCAGGCAAATGCCTTAACCTCTAAGTGAGACTTTTGTACCTAAGCTCCTGAGGATGCACTTCTGGTGGAGTGATGTGCAGTCTCATGTAGTGCCCTCAAGGCAGGCTTAGGGGAATGGACGTTACACTGGCATGCACACAGATGAGCAGCTCCCACTGGAATGTAGTGACAGACTGTTTCTAAAGACTGGAAGAGTTAGACAAGGGTGTTACCCCACTAGGCCACTGAAAATGTCATTTTTCAGGCTGATTGGATGCAGTTATGACACGTGACTTTATTTGCCAGCCATGCCCAGATTTCTCATGTGTCCTCATGCTTTCTTTGTAGTGGATGATGCCACTGGGGTTATAAACTGTATCTGCTGGAAAAAGAGTGATGCCAAGCCTTCACCAGGTAATTCCTTTCACCTTCAGATAACCGATAGACTTTGCTCAAGGTGGCTTATCAGAACAGCTGTGGATATTGTCAAGTTAACCCTCTCATGAATTGTGTTGATGCACTCCATGTGCCCCGAGCTTTGGCTGCTCTGAAAACGGCTACCACAGTTGCTTCTTTCTTCCATCTGTGTGGTGCTCACTTCTTCCTAAGCCTGTGGGAATGGGGAAAGGTTTTTGGGAGTTTCTGCAGTTCATTTTACTCTGCCAGTTATTTTTATAAGTCAAGACATTTGAGCCTACTTGCCCATCAAGTCAGAATCCTTGACCTAAGGTTTGAAGATTGCTCCTCCCACATGATTGCCACTAACTTCTATGCATGACCCAGACTTTCTGAAATCTCTAATGGGTTCAAACAAATATCAGGAATTTTAACTTTATTAAGATATAATTCCTTTGGAAGTTTACCACTAAGCAACGTAGATTGCAAAATAACTTAAAATTGTATATTGAAAATGTTAACTATAACTGAAATATTTGAATCTATTTTTTAATTATGCTTAAGGTTTTTTGTATGTTTGTTTTGGTTTTAGTTGTGTGTAAAGGGGTGGGGGGTGCTGGGGATAAAATCCAGAGCCTTGTACATGTTGGGCAAGTACTCTTATCAGTGAGCTACAGCCTCAGCCCTCTCAGCCCTCTTGGGTAATTTATTTATTTGCAAGTGGGAGGGAGGGCCCAGACAGAGAAAATGGATGTGCCAGGGCTTCCAGCCTCTACAGACGAACTCCAGACACATGTGTCACTTTGTGCTTCTGGCTGTACATATATACGGGGGAATCAAACAGGAATCATTAGGTTTTGTAAGCCAAGCAATTTAACTGCTGAGCCATCTGTCCAGCCCCCCTCTTGGGTTAAAGTTAAATTCATAACATTTTAAAAGTGATGTTAGTGATCATTTTGGCTCTAGAGAAGCTACAGAAGCAGGTACCTTCTTTTCCCATTTTCCAGCATGCTCAGCATGATGCCACCCACATGGAGTTATTCATGTTGATTACTCCTCGACTTAACCTCTAGTGTGTGCTGTTCAGATGCATGTTACAAGAATGTCTGATGCTGACAGGGGTAGGGGTTAGGGCTTCTTTGACATATATAAAAATCCCAACTTTCCTTTAGTTAACTAACCATTTGTTTAGTTTTCTAATGTGTTTATATTTAGAAATCAGCCAGTTTTACCTAACTTTCGCATTCCTGTTATATTTGGGAGCATCTGCATCCGTGGGGGTGCTTTGCTCAGGAGGTTCTTTGGGCCGTCAGCTTGAGGCCACAGTCTGTCGGGTGAGGAGGTGAGGCAGCAGAAGCATGAGGAGCTGGGCACGTTGCATCCACAGTTAGTGTCGCAGTCAGGCTCGCAGTGCTGGCAGAAAACACCCAACCAAGACCAGCTTGTGGGATACAAAGGTTTATTTAGGCTGACAGATTCGAGGGGAAGCTCCATGATGGCAGGGGAAAACGATGGCATGAGCTGAGGGTGGACATCATGCCCTGGGCAACATGAGATGGACAACAGCAACAGGAGAGTATGCCAAACACTGGCAAGAGGAAGCTGGCTGTAATACCTGTTGCAGTCCAGTTTGCATGGCTGGTAGAAATCACCCAACCAAGAGTAACTTCTGGGAAAAAGAGATTTATTTTGGCTTATAGGCTCAAGGGGAAGCTTCACGATGGCAGGGGAAAACGATGGCATGAGCAGAAGGTGGACATCACCCCCTGGCCAACATAAAATGGACCACAGCAACAGTAGGGTGTGCCAAACACTGGCAAGGGGAAACTGGCTTTAAAGCCCATAAGCCTGCCCCCAACAATACACTCCCTCCAGGAGGCATTAAAACCCAAATATCCATCAGCTGGGGAGCTAGCATTCAGAACACCTAAGTTTATGGGGGACACCTGAATCAAACCACCACATTCCGCCCCTGGCCCCCATAAACTGATATCCATACATGATGTAAAATACAATGCTTTCAGTCTGACTTTAAAAATCCCCATAGTTTTTATCAATTCCAATGATGTTCATATATCCCCATAGTTCGAGATCTTTTAACTGAGCCATAATACCAAAAAATAACCTCAAAAAACCCATAATGGCACAGAATAAATATTCACACTGCAAAAGATGGCATTGGGCATAGCAAAGAAACATTCAACCAATACAAGATTTAAAACAACCAGGGCAAACATCAAACTCTGTAGCTTCAAGTCCAGCAACTCTAGCCAGTGACAAATCTTCAAGTCCAATAATTCTAACCAGCAGCAAGTCTCTGGCATTCCAATTCCGCCCCTCCAGCTAGGCTACTCACAGTCCTGGGAAACTTCATCGGGACCGGCAGCTACTCGGCAGCCATCTCATGGTCCCGGCATCTCCACTGGGTCTCCACTGCAATCCACGGTTCATCCTCATGGCCCCATGGGGTCTCTATGCAGGCAACCCGCAAACCCACTTCACACTGCCCATGGCCATTTCCAAAACACAAGACCGTGTTGCAAACTCAATGACCCTCTTTCCAGCATTTCTTATACTCCACGATACCAGGTAGGGTGCCAATTTGTTAATCCGCGGGGGGGGGGGGGGATAAAGCAGACTTGGAAGAACAGGACCCTCCTTGAGCACTGGGGCCCCTTCAAAAGAGTCTACATTCTTCTTGTTGCCCCAGCACAGGTCAGCTAGCCCAGTCTCAAAGGTTGTAATCTCTCAGTTGCAGCTGAATGGGAAACAGTTCACCCAAAGATTTTTCTTTCTGTGCTATATTCCTTTGCACACACCAGTTCATTTCTACGCAAAGCAACCCTGCACAACTTCTCAAGACACGGGCACAAGAGCAAGCTTCTCACACAAACTGCTAGCCCAGTCCAGGCAAAGCTCTTTCTCATCCTCGTAAGCCAAACCTCACAGTCCATAGTTCTTACTGCATTCAGGTCTTGGAGCTCAGACCAGAATAGTCCATCAAGCTGTACTTACAGCACTGTAAGGTATCTCTTAGGCCAAGGTTTCAACTCCTTCCACATTCCTCTTGAAAAACAGCTCCAAAAGGCCAAAACCACAGTCAGGTGTCTAGCAGCAATCCCACTCCTCGGTACCACTTTACTGTTGCAGTCCGGTTCGCATGGCTGGTAGAAATCACCCAACCAAGAGTAACTTCTGGGAAAAAGAGATTTATTTTGGCTTATAGGCTCGAGGGGAAGCTTCACGATGGCATGAGCAGAAGGTGGACATCACCGCCTGGCCAACATAAAATGGACCACAGCAACAGTAGGGTGTGCCAAACACTGGCAAGGGGAAACTGGCTTTAAAGCCCATAAGCCTGCCCCCAACAATACACTCCCTCCAGGAGGCATTAAATCCCAAATATCCATCAGCTGGGGAGCTAGCATTCAGAACACCTAAGTTTATGGGGGACACCTGAATCAAACCACCACAATACCCATAAGCCCACCCTCAGTAATACACTGCCTCCAGGAGGCTTTAATTCCCAAATTGCCATCAGCTGGGGACCTATCGTTCAGAACACCTAGGTTTATGGGGGACACCTGAACCAAACCACCATATTCCACCCCCGGGCCCCATAAACTGATAACCATACATGATGTAAATACAATGCATTCAGTTCAACCATAGTTTTTTTTTTTTTTCTTTCAATCCCAATGATGTTCAAACATCCTTATATTCTAAGGACTTTTAACTGAGCTGCAATACAAAAAAAAAAAAAAATCCAAAAAACCCATAATGGCACATAATAAATATTCACACTGCAAAAGATAGCATTGGACACAGCAAAGAAATATTCAACCAGAACAAAATTTAAACAGGGCAAAGATCAAATTCTGTAGCTCCAAGTCCAACAACTCTAATCAGTGACAAGTCTTCAAATCCAGTAGTTCTAACCATTAATAAGCCTCTGGAGTTCCATTTTCACCCCTCCAGCTAGGCTAATCACAGTCCTGGAAAACCTCATCTAGTGCCAGCAGCTCTTCTTAGCAGCTGTCGTAGGGTCCCAGCATCTTCACTGCAACCCACAATTCATCCTCTTGGCTCCATCAGGTCTGCATGCAGGTAATCCAACAAGCCTGCTTCATACTGCCCATGACCATTTCCAGAACACAAGACTGTGTTGCAAATTCACTGACCCTCTTTCACCTGCATTTCTCATACTCAGTAATACCAGGTGGGGTGCCAGTTTGTTAATCCAGGGGGAATAAAACAGCCTTTGAAGAACGGGTCATTCCTTTAGCATTCAGGCCCCTTCAGAAGACTCTGTATTCTTTCTTTTGACATAATGCAGGTCAACTGGCCCAATATCAACGGTTGTAATGTTTCATAGAATTGCAGGTGAACGGGCAGAAATTTCAACCCAAAGATTTCACTTTTTCTGTACCATATCCCTCGCTCACACCAGTCCATTTCTATGCAGTGCAACCCTGCAAACGTTCTCAGGACATGGGCCTCCCACACCAACTGTTTCTAGCCCAGTCCAGGCAAAGCTCTTTCTTACCCTTATAAGCCAAAACCTCATAGTCCATAGTTCTTACTGCATTCAGGTCTTTCAGCTCTGACCATAATGATCCATCAAGCTGTACTTACAGCACTGCAAGGTGTCTCTTAAGCCAAGATTTCAAATTCATCCACATTCCTTCTATAAAGCAGTTCTAAAAGGACAAAGGCCACACAGTCAGGTTTCTAGCAGCAGTGACACCACTTCTTGGTACCAACTTTACTGTTGCAGTCAGGTTTGCTCTGCTGTCAGAAAACACCTGAGCAAGAGCAGCTTGTGGGGGCGGGGAAAAGGTTTATTTTGGCTTATAGACTTGAGAAGCTCCATGATGGCAGGGGAAAATGATGGCATGAGCTGAGGGTGGACATCACCTCCTGGGCAAGATCAGAAGGACAACAGTTAACAGGAGAGTGTGCCAAACACTGGCAAGAGGAAGCTGGCTGCAACACCGATAAGCCTACCCCCCAATAATGCACTGTCTCCAGGAGGCTTTAATTCCCAAATTGCCATCAGCTGAGGACCTAGAATTCAGAACGCCTACATTTATGGGGGACACCTGAACCAAACCACCAGTTAGGAAGCAGAGAGAGATAAACGTTGCTGCTTAGATCAATTTCTCCTTTGCATTTAGTCAGGGACCCCAGCCATTGCAGTGGTATTACCCATATTCAGGGTGGGTCTTCCCTATTCAGGAAACACTCTCATAGATATATCCAGATATGTGTTTCCATGGTGATTAGCCATCCTAATGCTATTATTACATTATCACAAAGCTGAGTGATTTACTAAAAACAACTTGTTTCTCAGTCCTTGAGGTTAGAAAGTCCAAGATTAAGGGCTGGCAGGTTTTGATGCAAATCTCCACTGCCAAGATGTCACCTTGAATGCTGCTTCCTCTGTAGGGAAGATGCCATTCTTCACATGGCAGAAGAGCAGACAGCACCCTGGAGAGATGGCTCAGCAGTTAAGGCATTGCCTGCAAAGACTAAGGACCCAGGTTCAATCGCCAGTACCCACGTAAGCCAGATGCACTAGGTGGTGCGTGCATCTGAGTGTCGTTTGCAATAGCTAGAGCCCTGGCGTGCCCATTCTTTCTATATATCTGCCTCTTTCTCTCTCAGATAAATAAATATATTTTTTAAAGGAGCCGAGAGAAGCCCGGCTTACCAACTCTTTCTGTGACAACATTAACTCATTCATGCTATTTTCATGATCCAAAATATCACATCTGGCCCCACCTCCTAACACTGCTGCATTGGTGCTGCGGTTTGGTAGAATGCCACCCTAAGGTCCACATGTAAAGGCTTGGTCCCTGTGGTTGGCAATAGGGCTCATTATGTGACTTTTTTCACTCCAACACCCACTTCTGCCATAATGTGCTGTGTTCATCACAAATTGAGGAGGCTGCCTTGTCGTGAACTTGAACACCTTAAAGCCATAAGCCAAAGTAACCCTCTTTATTTCATAATTGCCTATGTCAGGTATTCCATTATAAATATGGAAATATTACTAATACAGTTGGGGATAAAGTTAGAACACAGGAGTTTTGGAGGGGACAGAAACATCATGCCACAGCAGCATAACTTACTTATAGACTTATGGTTGTATTCCTAATCTTCAATCAACAATTAAGTTTAGTTTGAATATCCACAATTGATTTTTTTAAAAAATAATTTATTTGCCAGGTGTGGTGGTGCACACCTTTAATCCCAGCACTTGAGAGGCAGAGGTAGGAGGATTGCCATGAGTTCAAGGCTACCCTGAGACTGCATAGTGAATTCCAGGTCAGCCTGGGCTCCAGTGAGATCCTACTGTGAAAATCCAAAAAAAGAAAAAAGATATTTTATCTGTTTATTTATTTGCAAACAGAGAAACAAAGAGAATGGATGTGCCAGGGCCTCCAGCAGCTGCAAACAAACACCAAAAGCATGCGCCACCTTGTGCACCTTGTGGTACTTGGTAATTGAACCCCAGTCATTAGGCTTTGTAGGCAAACACCTAATCACTGAGCCATCTTCCAGCCTTTGATTCCTTTTTTTTTTTTTTTTTTTTTTTTTTTTTTTTAGTGAATACACACCATATTTTTATGCCTTTTTAAAATTTTGTTTTAAATTTATTTGCAAGCAGAGAGACAGTGAGCACATGCACACACCAGGGCCTTTTGCCACAACAAATGAACTCTAGACACATGTACCCCTTTGTGTATCTGGCTTTATGTGGGTTCTGGGCAATTTGAACCCAGACTGTCAGGCTTTGCAAGCCCCACACTTGATTTTTATTTTTGAAGACTCTCTTTCTTTCTTTCTTTTTTTTTTTTTTTTTTTTGAGGAAAATCCAACATACTGACCTTTTTTTATGAGAGAGGGAGAGACAATGAATATGAGAATGAATTGGCAGGCCAGGGCCTCCAGCCATTGCAATTGAACTCCAGATGCATGCGCCTCCCCCCCCCCCCCATGCACATGTGCAACATTGCTGCACACTTGCATCACGGCATCTGCCTTACAAGGGACCTGGACGTGAGTCCTTAGGCATCACAGGCAAGCACTTTAGCTGTTAAGCCATCTCTTCAGCCCTTTTTAACACTTTTTATAAATAATTTTCACCTGTTCCCATATCTTGTCCCCCTTCCTTCTACTGAACCCCTTCTTTCCAGCTAGTTCCTCTTCTACTTTGAAGTCTTTTTTTCTGCCCTTCTTCACTATCCAAGATAGAATGTTGATGAGTCCAGCATTATGCAAGTAACACAATTGCTGTGAACCCAACAACCACTTCATAGTCCAAGGACAGTACAGCAGAGCACGCCTCCCATCCTCTGGCTGTTATATTCTTTCCTCGCCTCTTCCGCATTGTTCCCTGAGCCTTGAAGGTTTTTGTTTTTTTGTTTTGTTTTGTTTTTTTTTGTGACAGGGATTTCATGTAGCCCAAGCTGGTCTCCAACTGTCTTACATAGTGAGGATGTTCTTGACCTTCTATTCCCCCTGCCTCTGCCTCCCAGAGTGCTGGGATTATAGGCATGCACACCACACCCAGTTTCACACCTGATTTAGATGGAGGCGAGCAAACTTCTTCAGTAAAGGCACAGATAGTATTTTCTGCTAGGTGGATCCAGTGGGCTATGTCACAACTATTTAAAACTGACATGTTGGGCTGGAGGGATGGCTTAGTGGTTAAGGTGCTTGCCTGCAAAGCCAAAGGGCCCAGGTTTGATTCCCCAGGACCCACATTAGCCAGATGCACAAGGGGGCGCATGTGTCTGGAGTTCGTTTGTAGTGGCTGGAGGCTCCTGGAGTACCCATTCTCTCTCTCTCTCTTTCTCTCTTTCCTTCTCCCTCTCTCTCCTTTCTCTGTCAAATAAATAAATAAATAAAAATAAAAATATTTTAAAACTGACATGTTATCACAAATTAGACATAGATAATAATACAAACAGTTGGCATGTCTGTCTTCCAGTTTCATAAAGTTTTATAAAATCAGGATATGGAGCTGGAGAGATGGTTGAGCAGTTAAGGTGCTTGTCTGCAAAGCTAATGACCCAGGTTTGATTCCCCAGTGCCTGCATAAAGCCAGAGGCACAAAAGTGGCGCGTGCATCTGGAGTCTGTTTGCAGTGGAGGAAGCGGCCCTGGCATGCACATTCTATCTCTGTGTCTCTCTTCTGTCTATCTCTTACTGCTTGTAAATAAATAAATAAATAATATGAAAAAGAAATTTTTAAAAAGCAGGGGGGATATGATGGAGAATGGAGTTTCAAAGGGGAAAGTGGCGGGGGGAGGGCATTGCCATGGGATATTGTTTACTGTCATGGAAATTAATTTTTAAAAAAAGCAGTCTATGGATTGGTTTGGTCTATGGGCTGTGGTTTACAGAACTATGTTTTAGTTTTCTAAGTTAAGTCTTTTTTAAGAAGTGGTATCACCCGGAATGTTATCTAATTCCTATACTTAGCAATGTTTTAGAACAATAAAATGGCTACTAATATTGAACATACCGAGAGGAAGATGTTTTAAATATCAGGCAGAAATTGAGTCAATGAAGAGTTACAAAGAGCAGCCTTCATGTAAGATTGCTTGGTGAATATAAAGGAAGAATACACGTGCCAGGAGAAAGCCTAAAAGTGATTCTCATTGTGGTTCACACGAAGTGATGTTTTTAAATTGTTCCCAAATTGCCCATTCTACCCTTTTAATTTAATTGCCCAAAGTTTAAAAGCTTTCCATTGGAAGATGGCCAAGAAAGATAGAATTTTTTTTTAACAAAATTTAATTTGAGTCAAAATCATGTTCCAGTCAGTTAAAATATAAGCATGTAATGTTAGTTCCTATAAATGTCACACTGAATGTATCATTTAGTCTTAGCTTATAAGCAAAGTTAAGAAAGCTTGGCCCTTGACATTAGAATGTTAAAGGGGCTTTATCTTTCAGGATGGAATAGATTACTGAAAATGAAGTTCTGTCAGGCTCCAGCCGTCTCATTACATTCATTAAATTACACGCTGGAGCCTTCTTTCAGCAATTTGGCTCACCCTTTAAATGAAAGCTGGTTCTCTTTCTCAGACCAACCGTCAGCCTCATAATTTCAGTGGTGCTATATGAAGCATTTATTATCACCTATAATGTCTGCATAATGGCAGTGAAGTTTATAAATACCCTTAAATTCCAGCCTGAGTAGAAGAGAGCCTGGGGACAGGAACATGGATGGAGCAGCCTTTTAGAAATGCTTCTTGTGTATTTTTTGGAGAAACCCAGCAAGCCAAGCAGTATCTGGTTTTCCTAGGTATTGGTTACCGCATGCGAGCAGTTCATTGTGCACTTTGTTGCCCTTGCTCTAGAAAATGTGTTCTAGTTAATGCCTGTGTACATTACAAAGCCACAGTTACCAAAATTGCATTATGTTAAAAAGCAGAAAATTTGATCATGAAACCAAAAGAGATCACTCCATTATAGAAACCCTATTAAGCAGACAAAACCAGAGCAGTAGGAAATAAATCAGCATTTCACATGTCATTTCAGGTTGTAGCAATATTTGAAAACTGTTTGCCATGATTCCTATCTTGCATGCATTTTATGCAAAACAACCTAGAGAAGCCGGGCTTGGTGGTGCACGCCTTTAATCCTAGAGTAGGTAGAAGGATCACTGAGTTTGAGGCCACCACTGAGCCACCTCTCGGGCCCTGGCCTTGAACTCTTGATCCTCCTGCTGCCACCTCCCAAGTACTGGTGTTACAGGCATATGCCATCATATCCTACCTCTCTTGACAGTTTAAAATCACAATAAAACTTAACAGAATCGTGATTCGTCCATGTTTTAAAGGTTGCATTGACTGAAGTTGATGCCAGGAGCACTGAGCATGCATGCATTGCTAATGAAATACTATAAAAACAGTGTTGGGTCCCCCCCCACCACCGGGAAGCCTTATAACATTATGTGATGGGCTGTAAACTCTGAAGGACCCGAAAGAAAATAATTCGGTCTAGAGAGTTTAATCACTCGTTGTCACAAATAACATGCATTTATCATTTCTTCTGTGTCTGGCATTGTGCTAGTTCATGATGTAAGTATTAAATTCAGCGATGCACAACAACCCCACATTATGAGGTAGACCCAGCTATTATCCCATTTTCCCCATTTCATAATCAAGGAAATGGAATTGAGTGGAGAAGAAACAAACCCCGTGAGGTCAGATACGCTACTAAAGTCACACAGCTGTGAAGAAGGAAGCTGAGGCTTGAGTCACGTCTGTCTGTCCCATGCACTGTCACTGATTCAAATCAGAGTTAGTGGTAAAGCAGGAGGAAGTATGTGGCAAGAGTAGCTAACTACATGAGCATATTAGCATGGCCGAGTGCTGTACTGTACTGGGTAATGCTGAGCTGGTCCCAGCACTCGAAAGGCTGAAGCAGGAGAGTGGAGAGTTCAAGGCTGTCCTGGGTTTCATAGCAAGACCAATCTTAAAAAAAAAAAAAAGCAAGGTCAACAAAATTCTGAGTTGTGCAGCTTCTGGAAACCTGTCTTATTTGGAATAATGCCAGGCTGCAGAACACAGGATCGCTAACACTGCGTCTTGTCACTCACCAGCCACTTTGCTTTGGACAAGCTGCTCGACTTCCTTGTGTCTCCTTTCTGACCTCTGAAACCCTCCTGGTTGACGGGAGTGGCTGTGAGGTTTAGACATGCTGCTGCCTCATCAAGTCCTTAGAATAGCACCTGAACACCAGGCGTTCCTAGCTCTTCCTGTGTAACTTTATGCTTTCCTATTTGATAACATTTGGAAGTAAAGGTGAGTGATGGAGATTAGTTAGGGTTGAATGTTACATTCTTTTCACCATGAAGTTGCTCAATGATACGGTTTTAAGTGGTGACAGAGAGGGAGGAAGGGGTGGGAAGAGAGAAAGCTTAGGCACATGCATATGAGAGAGAGAGAGAGATTAGTCTAGTTCCCCAGCAGCAATGACAGGGAGAGATGAGGCTGTCCTGAGTGAGACATGTCTCAGCATGCATCCCTCCTCCTTGTTTCTTTAAACAGGGTCTTACTTCATAGCCCTGTCTGCCCTTGGCTCCCAATCCTCCTGAGTAGCTGAGGTTACCGGCGCATACAACCACTCAAGGCTCTGCTTCTACACTTTAGGTTTCTTTATAGCCAGGTCTGGTGATGCACACTTATACTTCCAGCTATTCGGAGGCTGAGGCAAGAGGATCATGAATTCAAGGTCAGCCTGGGCAACTCAGTGAGACCCAACCTCAAAAACAAAATAAGGTTTTAAAAGAGAGGCTGGAGTGCAGCTCAGTAATAGAGTGACTAGGATCTTGGGTTTAATCCCTAGTATCACAAAAATAATTTTGTTTTGTTTTGTTTGTTGAGGTAGGCTCTTGCTATAGTCCAGGCAGACCTGGAATTCTCTGTGTACCTCAGGCTGGCCTCAAACTCATGGCAATCTTCCTACTCCCCAGTGCTGGGATTAAAGGTATGTGCCACCATGCCCGGCTCACAAAAATAATTTTTAAAAATAATAAATGAAAGACTGTTTAGGCCTATGCCCCCAAGCCCTCCAGAACACACTAGACGTTTTGCTCAGGCCCATGGAGAGCCGTTTACGCTGGCAGCACAGGGGCAGAAGGAAGGCAGTAGTGCTGCCCACTTGGCCTCGTTCCAGACCCCTTTCCCTTCACTCTGCTATTGAGTCATTCCAGCTTATGCCTCTTATTCAGTGGGAGTACTCAAAAGGTCATGAGGATTTCCTAGAGTAGAGCACCTAGTCAGAGAACAAATGCATTGTGTTGGTCTTACCCTCCAACTGTAACCCCAGCATGGCAGAGTGCATGTCTATTACCTCTCTCTTTTCTGCCTGCCCTGACAACCATAGCTGCTCCAAGCACAGCAAGAGATCTGACCATGACCTCACGGCTTAAGAAGCTGCAAGAGACCATTGAGGAGAAAACCAAGATTGAAATTGGGGATGTTATCCAAGTCAGAGGCTCCATCCGCACGTTCCGAGAAAAGCGAGAGATTCATGCCACCCTTTATTGTAAGCATAAGTGTCTGCCAGATGAGTTCTGTCCTGGGTGTATCTTCCATAAGTACTTGTTTAGCTCAAAGTCACACTTGAAAAAGGTTCATACAAGAGCTCATTCTGATGGAGGAAATGATACTTAGTGTGCTATTTTGAGAAAAGCAGCATTTCTAATTGTATTTTGAAAAATGTTAATTATAAGTAAATAGAATGAATTATTGATTCTCTAGTTGTCAAATTTATTTACAACATTGTAGTTTCCAAAGTACCTTAATATTCTAAATGTTAGTCTACTAGAGCAAAGTGTTCCAAGTCTTCAGAATGATGGAAATTTCTTAAACACCATTAAGTCCATTATCTTTATTGAAAACTGCTGATACGAAGTGGGAGCATTTCGTGTCATCTCCCCCTTTGGCTGTGCCAGCTGGTTTTCTCTGAAAACTTTAAGGGCAGCCTGATGTCTACTAGAGTAACAGATGAGTGGCTGCTGCACCCTCCTGGTTCCTGCCCCCTCTCCACTATGCCCACTGTACACAGGGCATTTCCTTCCGTCTCACAGGATGGCTGGAAATCATCCCATGATTCTAGATTGCCATCATAGCACTGACTTGATGTGGGGAAAAAGGACTCTCAATGTAATTTCTGTGGCATCTTTGTCCTGGGATTTGTTAGACAAAGTGGATGATCCAGTGTGGAACATTCAAATCGCAAGGATGTTGGAGATGCCTGCTCTCTACAGGAGCATTTACAACCAGTCCTTCAGCAACCCCATCCTGAGCAAAGCTCTGAGGTAAGTTCAGCCTTGCTGCTGCTGAAAATGTGGTGACAACAGGGAAGGCCAGCAGTGGGAGCCAGTGGGTCGTCGGGGGCTCACGTCCTGAAGTGTGCACTCGAGCGCTGTGGAGCTCTGACTCTTAGTGCTTTGTTTCCTATCAGCAAAGTGAAAGCCATAGGGCACTGTGAAGAAAAAAAATCAGTGTAATTAGACTCAGCGAAATAAAGAAAGGAGTGGCTAGAACAAAAAAATATTTCAAGAAACAGTTGTTGAGTGTTGGCGATGCACTCCTTTATCCCAGCACTCGGGAGGCTGAGTTAAGAGTTATAGGCATTTGATCGCAAATCCTGCCAGCCCAGGTTTAATTCCCCAGTTCCCATATAAAGCCAGGTACACAAAGTGGTATATATATCTATAGTTCATTTGCAACAGCGAGAGGCCCAGCAAGCTCATTCTGTCTCTCCCTCTCTTTATTTCTCTATCTCAAATAAATAAATAAAGCCAGGCGTGGTGGCACATGGGAAGCAGAAGTAGGAGGATTGCCATGAGTTCAAGGCCACCCTGAGACTACACATTGACTTCCAGGTCAGCCTGAGCTACAGAGAGACCCTACCTCAAAAAAAATAAAATTAAATTAAATAAATAAATAGATATTTTTAAATCCCAGGTATAAGCCAGGCTTGATGGCACATGCCTTTAATTCTAGCACTCAGGAGGCTGAGGTAGGAAGATTACTGTGAGTTCAAGGCCAGTCTGAGCTAGAGTGAGAATCTACTTCAAAAACCAAAAAAAGGAACTACTGGCTGGTTTTTTTCAAAGTTGGATGAAAAGTATAAACTTACAGATTTAAGAAGCTTAGCAAATTCCCAGGCCTAGAAACATGAAGAAAACTGCAGCAAGGCACCACGCAGTCAGATGTTAGGCTGTGGCCCTGAACCTGTCCAAGATTAAAAAGCCAACTTGTTCTTCTCAGCCAGAGCTGATTTTAATTCTTTTTTTTTCTCAATTTTTATTAACGTTTTCCATGATTATAAAAAATACCCCATGGTAATACCCTCCCCCCCCCCACATTCCCCTTTGAAATTCCATTCTCCATCATATCTCCTCCCCATCTCTGATTTTAATTCTTGTATTGATAGACAGGCAACAAAGCCCAGGAGGAATAGAATACACAGGAATTTACTCATAGAGATACATGAAGCCCCTCACCATGGTTCCCAAAGGAGGGGGGCCGGAGAGAGAATGAATGCACCAGGTCCTCTAGCCACTGCAAGGGAACTCCATATGCATGTGCCACCATAGCATCTGGCTTATGTGGGTCCTGGAGAACCTCAGAGTGGTCTCGAACTAATAGTGATCCTCCTACCTCTGCCTTCAGAGCGCTGGGATTAAAGGCGTGCGCCACCACACCCGACCCTTGCTTCTAGTTTTTAATCAAAGAATTGAATAAAAAAGAAGACTTGACAAGCTGAGTGTGGTGGCGCACGCCTTTAATCCCAGCACTCGGGAGGCAGACGTAGGAGGATTGCTGTGAGTTCGAGGCCACCCTGAGATTACGTAGTGAATTCCAGGTCAGCCTCAGCTAGAGTGAGACCCCACCTCAAAAAAAAAAAAAAAAAAAAAACGAAAGAAAAAGACGACTACGACTGAGAAGGATAATTACTAAGTTATTTATTGAGGGAAGTGCAGAGCCAAGGAAAGGCACCCTCATGGCTAGAAATCCCATGTGGAGGGCCTGGAAAAAAGCATGGAAAGAAAGAAAAGAGAAAGTTCAGGAGCTTCTGCCATGTGAGGAGCTGGAGGGTAAAGGAGCCACGCGGAGAGTGAGGGCGAGAGGGCTGTCCCAGGCCAGCCAGAAGAGGGAAAACCTCACCCACAGCTGGAAATTCCCAAGTGCTCAGAGAGAGCCTGTACCCCCCCCCCTCAAGAGAACAGGTCTGCCAAGACCTTCTCCTCGGCTGCAAATGAACTCTAGACGCATGCACCACTTTGTGCATCTGGCTTTACGTAGGTACTGGGACTTGAACCTGGGTCAGTAGGCTTTGCAGGCTAGTGCCTTAACTGCTAAGCCATCTTTCCAATCCTGTTTGTTTGTTTGTTTGTTTGGTTTCTCGAGGTAGGGTTTCATTCTGATCCTGGGATCCACTATGTAGTCTTAGGGTGGCCTCGAACTCACGGCGATCCTCCTGCTTCTGCCTCCCACATGCTGGGATTAAAGGTGTGTGCCACCACCCCTGGCCTCTCCTGTCCTTCTTTTAATATTTTTATTTTATTTATTTGTAAGCTGAAAGAGGGAAAATGAACGAGATTGGGAGGGGCGAATGGGCACATCAGGGCCTCCAGCCACTACAAACTTCAAATGCATGCACCACTTTATGTGGGTACTGGGGAATCAAATCCAGGCTGTCAGGCTTTGTAAGCAAGTACTTTTAACCATTGAGCCATTTCCCCAGCCCGTTTTGCTTTTTAAAACTTTCCCCCAGCAGCAGTCCAGGTGCTTTGAATCTTGCCGGTCTCACATCTTTGTTGAGTGAGAAAATCAAAGAATTCCTGCAGGTGAAGAGAGTGCCAACTTTCTATCAGCAGGAGTTGGAAATAGAGGAATCTTTGCTGTCTGTGGCCAGTCAGCCTGTGAAGCAGGATGCCTGCTCTGGCCAGGTAAGTACAGCGTGCGCAGGAGACAGTACAAGTTCTCTTTAGTCCGAGTGTGCAGCTGGAGGGTATGTGGCGTTGAGACTACCAGGGTAGACCTGGAGAGTGAAGGTCATGGTTCTAGTATGTGTCATTTCTATTCTGGAAAGGTCACTGACCACTAGGAATTTGGAATGAGGCTGGATCTGTCCTTTCCCTTACTTAATCTCATTGCACTTAATGTTTGAGGAGAAAAGTAATAATAGGCTAAGCACCTAGTTGTTAGTACTCACCAAGATGGGTATTTAGTCTTAGTAAAACCCAAGTGAAGGGGAAAGGGAAGGAAGTAAGGGGAGGTAATTACCCTTCATTCAGGCTGATTTATTGATCAGCAAGATGATTCTTGAACTTGAACCAGGATTTTTAATGACTTGTTCTTTCTTCTTCAGAATAAGGTTAATCTGTCATGTCAGCATTGAAACAAAAACCAAGTTTTAAGTTGGGTTTATAAGTAAAAATTTTAGGGACTACCAAAGAACTTTTCTGTCTACTTTGGAAGGGCCTCTGCCATTTCTTTCATCTCTAGTGATCCAAATGGGTTTGTTTGTTTGGTTGGTGTTTGCATATTTCTTTGAAATCAAGACTTGAGCTTTCCCTTTTTCTTGTACTTTGGTTTGTTGCTGTAGCACATGACCCATGGATTTATTTTTGAATAAATTATCTCAGCCTACATGTCATCTTTGGGCCTTCCCACCAGCTCTAGTTACCACTTGTCCCTCGCTGTGGTCACCCGGTTACATTCGTTCACACTGTGGTATCACTGGCCCACCTGTTTCTCCACCAGAATGGAAGACCTGGAAGAGCAGAGCCCTCGTCTGTCCTGATACTTGCTCTCTGCCCTAGGCCCTCAACCAGGGCTGGGTAAAGCAGAGTCTAAGTGATTATTTGTTGCTTGAAGACATGCATAGTTTTTAAAACTTCAGATGGTCCCTGAAGATTGCAGTGGTCAGTGACCTCTGCGCACTCACGTCCTGTCCTGTCTCCAGACAACCACTGCTGCCAGTAGTCACTGAACGTGCTTCTTAATGCATTCTTTTTAATATATATATTCTTAATTATTTTGAGAAAGTGTTGATGGGTACAACTGCAAATGAACTCCAGATGCCTATGCACTTTGTGCATCTGGTTTTACGTGGGTACTGCGGGATGGAACCCAGGCCATCAGGCTTTATAAGCAAGTGTCCTTAACTACTGAGCCATCTCTCCAGTCCATATTTTTTATATATTTATTAGAGAGAGGGAGAGACAGAATGGGTGTGCAGGGCCTCTGACAATTGCAAATGAACTCCAAACGTTTGTACCACCTTGTGTGTCTGGCCTTACATGGGTACTGCGGAATACAACCTGGGCCATCAGGCTTTGCAGGCAATGCTGAGCCATGTAGCCCAATACATTCTTTTTTAAAAAATCTTTTAAAATTTACTAATGTCAAAGTGTGTGAGCATGGGTGCTCCAGGGCCTCCCACCACTGTAAATAAACTCCAGATGTATGCACCACTTTGTGCATCTGGTTTTACGTAGACACTGGGGAATTGAAACCAGGCTGTTAGGCTTTGCAAGCAAGCCCCTTTAACCACTGAGCCATCTCTCCAGCCCAGTACATTCTTTAAAATTTTTTAAAGTTATTTGCTTTTGCGTGCATGCGCGTGCGTGCACTCCAAGGCCTCTTGTCCATTGCAGACAAACACCAGATGCTCGTGTCACTTTCTGCATCCAGCTTATGTGGGCAGTCTGGGAATGGAAGCTAGGCTGGGAGCATTGAAAGTGTATGTGTGTGTGTGTGTGTGTGTTGGAGAGAGATTTTTATTTTTATTTATTTATTTATTTATTTTGAGGCCAGGGTCTCACTCTAGCCTACCTGACCTAGAACCTGCTCTGTTCCAGGCTGGCCTCAGATGTAAGGTTATCCTCCTACCTCAGCCTCCCAAAAGCTAGGTAGGACTAAAGGTATGTGCCACCATGACTAGCCACAAGCACGTACCTTACCGCGGTAAGACAACTTCCCAGTCCCGGCCTCTTGATATATCCTGAGCTTATAACAACAGAAGTAGTTGAATCCTTTTTACCCACAGACTAGAATGTTATTGTCTTCTTTAAAAGGAGACCTAGCTTTCTAGTGAGCAGAGTGTCCTACAGATTCTCCCCTGGCTATATCAGTTATCTTCTTGTTTTTATTTTTATTTTGGCTTATTTTTATTTATTTATTTGAGATCAGAAAGAGAAACAGAGAGAGAATGGGTGCGCCAGGGTCTCCAGCCACTGCAGACAAACTCCAGATGCGTGCGCCCCCTTGTGCATCTGGCTAACGTGGGTCCTGGGGAATCAAGCCTCAAACCGGGGTCCTTAGGCCTCACAGGCAAGCGCTTAACTGCTAAGCCATCTCTCCAGCCCTCAGTTACCTTCTTGTTACTGAAACAAAATATGTGACAGAGTTTAAGGGAAGAAGGGCTGATTTCAGCTGACAGTTCCAAATTACAGTCCATCATAATGGGGAATGCATGGTGGCCAGAGCTTGAAGCAGCTTGAAACAGGTCCACAGTAAGGCAGCAGAGGATGGAGCATGCTGAGTCCTAAGCTTTTTCCTTTTAGACAGTCCAGGAGCCCAGCCCATGGCATTGTGACACCCACAGTTGAAGTAGGTCCTCCATCCCCAACTAATATTTGGAAAATCCCTCACAGACATGGTCAGAGATTTGTTGCCATGGTGATTCTAAATCCTGACAAGTTGACAACCATAGATTAACCCACACACTGGTACATAGAGATGTACCACTCTCTTAAGTATCTTTCGCTACCTTTACCAGAGCCTTGGCGATTGATTCGTGTATATAACCGGTCTTCCCACGTTCTCTAGTCTTCTGTTACCATCAGGGCTGCTTGGAGTATTCTTGCTAATAACCCAACTTGTTCCACATGCTTCTGCTGGAACAGATATCGGATTTCTAGTCTAGCCTCCTGAACCTGGCTTCTGTTTTGTTCATGCACCTAATTACCTCCTCCTGGCAACAGGCTGTGTGCTTGGTGACCCAGGACTCCATGCAGAGATCGGGGATAGCATTTCAGAGAACACTCGGGTGGAGAAGGTCATGGCTGGTGCTTTGTTCTTCAGCAAGGCTGCTTCTGAACAGTGGTGGCTTTCCAGCTGTCCCTTCCCATTGACCTCCTTCCCGTTTCATCACCGAGAGGAGGCTCAGAGCCAGGTGGACCTCCTAGAGCCTCTGAGGGCTATCATTGTACTTGCAAGGCATCCCAGTCTCTGTCTCCCCCCCACCTTAGTCTTTTTTTTTTTTGTGACAGTATCTTGCTCTGTAGCTCAGGCTGGCCTGGAATTCACTAAAGTAGCCCAGACTAGCTTTGCAGTCACAGTCCTCCTGCCTCAGTTTCCCATGTGCTGAGATTACAGGTGTGTGCCACCATGCATACCTATAAGGAAACAGACTAAGTGGAGCCCACCTTTGCCACATGTAGCCAGCTCTCTGATGTGGCTGTACTTAAACTCCCCCAGTCACAATGCTCTGTGGGCAAGTTTTGGCATAATAGCTTTTTGAAAAAGCTTACAGCAGAAACTTGTGTGTATCCAGTGTTGTATGTTTAAAAAGAAATGAATACAGTGCTGTATTTGTTCTTCTCTGAAAACGATTTTTCCATCAATTATAAAGTAGTCTGTCACGTTGCACTGGTTAGGGAGGTTAGTGTCATCCCATTGAATTTCATTTAATAGGTCCCCGGGAGACTAAAGAAGCTGACAGTAATGGTGAGACCTGAGAACCTGTGACACTCTGCTGTCACACAGTTGAAAGCTTATTTCCTCCTTATGTTTTCTTTCTTTTTTTTTTTTTCTTTTCTTTTTTCAACATGGTCCCTCTTAGCAAATCCAGAAACGTGATAAGCAGATCTTGCAAAACCATTGTTTCTTTGACAGCTGAATGAATGCTGAGTTTGTTTGGGAGTGAAGACTATATATATTTCAGGGAGCCACCCAGTTCCTGATCTGAGCCAAAGGCTTGGCTCAACTTTAGTCTGAGTAATTTTGGTTTCCTGAATCATAAGAACCTCGCGTTGCTCTTTTGAAAAGGACAAGACACAGATCCAAGTCCAAGAAATGCTACTGGCTTTTCATAAGAGACCCTTGGAGGCCTTGCTGTCAAGACTGTAGTCTTTAAACCAGGCTGGGAAGTATGTCCCAAGGTCATATGAGGCAAAGGAAGCTTCACGTACTGTTTGTATTCACAGAGAGCCATTCTCTTAAGCCTCTCTGCTCACAGCTAAAATTGTCCTTCCTCTCCCAGGCCTGCCCGCCTTCAGCCTTCTTGAGGACAGGAGCTGATGTGTGTGCAAAAGGTTGTCCACCCATGAGAAGAGCTTTCTCACTTAGCATGCCATATCACTGCATTAAACAAATACAACTAAAGTGTGGAACAGTTATCAAGTGTGTCCCACCAGAGCAAACTTCCGGCCCTACCTAAATACCATCCTGCTCGGCTGGCGCATGCCTGGATCATGCTGACTCAGCCTGTGAAAAGCCTTTTGGGTGAATTCATATATCAGTTGGTCTGGGGGAGTTGCTCACAGGTGGTGGAAGGTGAGACTTAACTTCTTTTTCTTCTTTTTGTGCAGGTTGGGGTAAAGAGCAACACCACTTCCAAGGAAATCCATAGTGTATTTAAGAATGCAATACAACTGCTGCAGGAAAAAGGACTCGTTTTCCAGAAAGATGATGATTTTGATAATCTATACTATGTAAGAAACCTGAAACTTAATTTTTTTCTCTCCATAATTTCAATTACAAGCACATTTATTACTTAAGAATTGTTTTAAAAAGCAACTAGGAGGTAGTCAGAAGTAAGATCTCTTACCTTTCCCTAAGCTGTTTCTTTCTGTTTGGCTATTTATTATTCATTATTTATCTGAGAGAGAGTGACCTTCAGATATGCGCACCACCTTGTGCATCCACTTCACATGGCTGCTGCTGGGGAATTAAACCTGGGCCAGCGCCTTTGGGTGCCAGCAAGCACCTTTAACTGCTAAGCCATTTCCCCAGCCCAAGACAGAGTCTCACTTAAGGCCCAGACTGGCCTTAAGCTCAACAGCCCTCCTGCCTCTGCTTCTTGAGTGCCAGGATCACAGATGTTCCTCACCACGCCCAGCCCAAGTTACCTCTTTTTCTCCCTTCAGTTTAAGACTGTATTGTATTGAGTGAGACAGAAGGGGGCGTAAGAGGAGGGGAACAATGAAAGAAGGAAAGACTGGAGAGAGAGAGGAGGTACACTCTAGGGAAAAAGCAAGAGGGCCCAAGAGAGTGAGAGAAGACTAGAAACAACGTTCTATAGGAAGAGGAGAGGTAAAGATGCCAAGCTACTTCTTTTAACCTAAATCCTACATAAATGTGTATGCGTTTGCAAGTGCACACAGTTAGGTGCACTTAGGTGCACATATGCTCCTATGGCTTTTTAAAATATTTATTTGAGAGAGAGAGAATGGGTGCACCCAGGCCTCTAGCCACTGCAATAGAACTCAACATGCATGTGCCACCTTGTAGATCTGGATTACGTGGGTACTGGGGAACCAAACCCAGGTCCTTAGGTTTTGCAGGCAAGCACTGCTAAGTCATCTCTCCAGCCCTTCTATGGCTTTTTTTTTTTTCTTTTTGGGCAGATTTTAAGAAAGCAGTCAGGGATAGAGATGGTTCAGTGGTAAAGGTGTTTTCCTGCAAAGCCTAAAGACTCAGGTTTAATTCCTCAGGAACCACATAAGCCAGATGCACAAAATAGTGCATGCATCTGGAGTTCATTTGCAGTGGCTAGAGGCTCTGGTACATCCATTCTCTCCCTTCCTCCCCCTCCCCCTTGCTGTTTGTAAATAAGTAATTTTTAAATAATTCTTTTAAAAAGCAAAAAAGGCCAGGCATGGTGGCGCACGCCTTTAATCCCAGCACTTGGGAGGCAGAGGTAGGAGGATCGCTGTGAGTTCAAGGCCACCCTGAGACTACAGAGTTAATTCCAGGTCAGCCTGGACCAGAATGAGACCCTACCTCAAAAAAACCCAAATAAATAAATAAAAAACAAAAAAGCAGTCATCGCTACAGCAGCCCCCCACCCTTGCACCTGCGCGGACGCGTCCCGTGTGCTGTAGGCTATTTGTCACTCCCCAGATGCCAGCAGCACCTCCCCCGTTAACTGAAGGCAGCCACAGACGTCTTCAGTCAGAGCCCGCTGTCTCCTAGAACAGCTGAGAGTTAACGTCCTATGGCCTTTTCTGGTACCACAATAGCCCATACCAGGCACCTCTCCATGTCAGTACATATGAATCTGCCTCATACTTCCTGATATCTTCATGGTATATACTGTGAGTATTTAATATCATGGGCTTTTAAATATTTTTTTCTTCTATTTATTTACTTATTTGAGAGAGAGAATGGGCACACCAGGGCCTCTAGCTACTGCAAATGAACTCCAGATACATACTTATGTGGCTTACATGGGTCCTGGGGAATCAAACCTGAGTCCTTTGGCTTTGCAGGCAAGAGCCTTAACTGCTAAGCCATCTCTCCAGCCCTTAGCATCAGTTTTTAACCCATTGATAATGTGATAAATATTTATGGTGTGTCTGGCTTTTGCTGTCATTTCTTCACAACTGTCTGTTGTAGATTCAGGTCAGTGTTTCTGCAAGATTGACCCTTAAAAGGAAGTTTCAGGAGCAAAGGACACGTGGTTAAATTAAGCTTTTGGGTGTCACAGGCCAATTGGCCTCCCTGATAGCCTCGCCCATTGACCTCCCACCAGAACTGGAATGGCTGCTTGTTTGCCTCATTCTTTCAGAGTTAAAAATTTGCTTCTTGCTGTACATTTTTATTGGAGGAGCCATGCTGAGAATGGGACTCCCTGGACCACTGTGTCAGGGCTGAGAGGTGGCTTAAGGGGAGCGTGAACTGACGGGCCTCACTGCTTAAAAGCAGGATTCCTGAGGGAAGGTTCCTTAACGCAGAGCATTTTCTCCTTGGGAGTTCAAGTAGGAGGGATTTCCAAGTCTGTTGAGTAACTTCAGGGTGAGGCAGACCAGTCTGGATAAAGGAGTACAATTTGCCCCATTGTGGAATGGGAAGGCTGCTTCAGAGTTGGGGGTCATTGTCATGCCAAGCGGAGCAGCTGAGCTTGAGCCCCTTTAGGACAAGCATCCACTCGCGCTCTGGGGGTGCCTTCTGTGGGGTTCTGTGGAAAGCAGCCCTTCCTGGGAAGCAGCATCCCGGGTGAGGTGCGGCAGGGCTGGGCACTTCCTCCTGTGAGTCACCATGAGCTGGATGGGGGTGATCAAGCGAGAGCAGACCTCGTGTCCTCTACTGCGACTGCGCCCCACCCCTTCCACGCTTGCCTTTCTCCTGGGGCCCAGCTTTGGGGACACGGTCACCATCATAATGTCAGCACTTCTGTTTGTCTAGTGTTTTCTGGCTTTGAGCAGCTCTCACATATCACTTCATTGGATCTTCTCAGTGACCCTGTGAGTTAGAAGACGTCAGGTGCTGCATTATAAATGTCCCCATTCTGTAGGTCCCAGGTCGCGTGGGCTCTCTCCACAGTGCAGATTTGAAGCTGTTTCCAGGCTTAGGCTCCTCCTCCTCGTCGTCGTCCTGTGCTTCCCTTCTTTCTTCCCCTCCCTTTATTTGTTCCTTTCTTCCCACCTCTCCCTTCTTCCCTCTCTTCCCCGTTTACCTTCTTCATTGTGGTTCTCTTTCCCTCACTTGCTTCCTCCCTCTTTTATTCTCTCCCCTTTCTTTCCCCTCTCCACTCCCCTCCTTCTTTTGTTATCAAATGTATTATAAAACATGAAGCTGAAACCCATTTGGTGCCTGCTTTCCTCTTGCCAGAACTTGTTGAGAAAGAAATTTGCTTGTTTCTGCCTCTGAGAGCACAGCATTTGGATGTATAGTCTAGGGTTTACTCCTGTGCTGGCTTTTCTTTGCTGTTTTCCCTTTAATTTTTCCTTTTGCTTAGTAGAAGAGAAACTAGAGATAAACAATATCACTGTCAGAACCCAGAGGAAGAAGTCCTGGGATGGATGTCAGAAACTTGAATCAAAAATGTAGCAGCAGGCTGAAGAGATGGTTTAGCGGTTAAGGTGCTTGCCTGCAAAGTCAAATGTTCAATCCCCCAGGACCCATGTAAGCCAGGTGCACAAGGCGGCACATGCATTTGGAGTTCTTTTGCAGTGGCTGAAGGCCCTGGTGCACCCATTCTCTTTTTCTCTATCTGCCTCTTCCTCTCTCTCAAAATAAATAAATAAAAATATAGCAGCAAATAAGAGAAATGTTATAAATGTGTTACAGATGTTTAAGATCATTTTTAAAAGAGCAGAATTCAAGGGCTTGGAAAATGTCTCAGTGGGTAAGAATGCTTGCTGCTCAAGACCTGAGTTCAGTCCCCAGCATCCATGTTAAAAAAAAAAGGGGGGGGGCTGGAGAGATGGCTTAGTGGTTAAGTGCTTGCCTGTGAAGCCTAAGGACCCCGGTTCGAGGCTCGGTTCCCCAGGTCCCACGTTAGCCAGATGCACAAGGGGGCGCACACGTCTGGAGTTCGTTTGCAGAGGCTGGAAGCCCTGGCGTGCCCATTCTCTCTCTCTCCCTCTATCTGTCTTTCTCTGTGTGTTTGTCGCTCTCAAATAAATAAATAAATAAGCCAAAAAGCCAGGCATGGCCACTATTGTAATTACCTTCTCATTGCTGAGGCACAACACCTGACCAAAAGCAGCTCATGGGAGGAAAGGGTTTGGCTTACGGTTCTGAGGGGAAGATTCACCATGGCAGGGCAAGAATGACAGAGCAGAGGCTTGACATTCCACCTCACCACAGCGGCTGACAAGTCAGCAAGCTGAGCTGCAGCGTGACAAGTATCAAAACTGCATCTCTGGTAGGGGTGAACATTTCTGGAATGTTGGACAAGCTTGCAAACTGACTTGGAAGTATGAATGACACAGCTGCTGCCTTCCTTTTCCACGTAGGTGACCAGAGAAGACAAAGACCTGCACAAAAAGATCCATCGGCTTATTCAGGAAGACTGCCAGAAACCGAATCGTAAGTAGCATAAGATCAGGTAACAAACCCTGCTGCATCCAGGGGTCCCGCCTCCAAACTAGACGGAGAGTCGGGAGGCACAGGCCTTTCCCAGTACTGACTTGGAAAGGACCTCTGAGCCTCACTTGCCTCCCCTCTTAGTGCATGCTGTGCCAGCATGGTCGCTTGGACCTTGGCTGCATGGAAGTGCCAACCTTGGAACTCTTTAAGCATCTGTCATGTCCCACTTCTAATCCTGTAGGGGACAACCTGGGGATGGCCAGGTAAACTACCCAGGAATATCTGCTGCACCGTGGCGGCCTCCACCCGATCCTTGCTTAATTTAAGGCTTTGAACATAAACCTAACATTTTTCCTCACTTCCAACACAAGGCCTTTCAGTGTTAAACAAAAGGGCTGTAGACATCACAACTCATGGGTGGTGAACTATATCTTAGAAACTGCCCTCTCATCTCTGAAGCTAGTAAGTTGAAGTTGAAATGGGTTAGAAAATAGTTGGGTTTTGTGGAGTTAGGTCGGCCCCTAGTGGTTAGATGCTCAAACTGTGGCTGAGTATGGTAACACACATGACATTTTTACAACAGCGAGAGAAAGAAAGTATTGTCTTCAAATCCTGTGTCAAATGGTCAGTGTTGAAGGTGACCTCAGAGTCCACTGTTTGCAAACATATGCTAATAATGAATAGTGACTTAGGTCGGCACATGGCACTGGAAGAGAAGTGGAGAGGGTTGTCACTGCCCTGAGTGTTTTCTTCCTCTCCAAAAAAGTCTTTCATTCTTTTTAGCCCCGACAGACCAGGGTCTGGACCTGCTCCAACTGAGTCAGTGGTTAGAGCAGAGACGAGTCTTCTGCATGGTGTTGAGGACCCACTGGGGTCAGGGCCCACAGTGGTGTGGCAGCTAGTCTTAACAGAAACTGAAAGCAATCTGATTTTCATGTGAGAAAATGAATGTTGTTTAACTTGTTCAGAACAGTAAGAGCAAGCGTCCCGGCCAGTGTGGTAGCACACTCCAGAGGCTGAGGCCAGAGGGTTGAGTGTTTGAGGCCAGCCTGAGCTACATAGTGAAACCCAAGTATCCTTTAGATGAGGAGAAGCTTGTCTGCCCCTTGCTTAGGGGATGCTGAACAGCAGTGAGATCCCTTGGTCAGGAGGGGAGGGAAGGTGCTCCGCCTCTGGTTGCAGGTCCCTTTGCTGCACTCGTAGTTTGATCTGCTCTGGCATGGAAGAGCTTAAAGCCTGGCACCTGATGAAACAAGTATAAGGATTTGGCACTTCCTTCTTACCAGAACATAACCAGAGGCACAGTGAGAGTGACAGGTTTGCATCCAGGCCAGTTCCTGCCTTGGTGAGTGTGTGAGGTGGACAGGCCCTTGGTCTGTGTATGTGAGCCGCCAAAAGATACATCCCAATCCCCTGACACTAATAATTCCCAGGAGCCAAATTCTTTTTTTTACCACTTAGCTTTTATTTGCTAATAGTAAAATAATTCATTTGGAAGTAATCAAATCATAGTATTGCAGGTAATTGTTATAAAGATACAATGAAACATGGCCTATTTCAGGTTTGCATTTTTCTTTTTTTTTTAAATATTTTATTCTTATTTATTTATTTATTTGAGAGTGACAGACAGAGAAAGAGGCAGAGAGAGAGAGAGAATGGGCGCTCCAGGGCCTCCAGCCACTGCAAACGAACTCCAGATATGTGTGCCCCCTTGTGCATCTGGCTAATGTGGGTCCAGGGGAGCTGAACTTTGAACCAGGGTCCTTAGGCTTCACAGGCAAGTGCTTAACCGCTAAGCCATCTCTCCAGCCCTGCCTTTTTCAATTAGTGTTTTTTTTTTAATTTTTTGTTTATTTATTTATTTGAAAGTGATAGAGAGAGAGACAGAGAGAGACAGAGACAGAGAATGGGCACGCCAGGGCCTCCAGCCGCTGCAAATGAACTCCAGATGCATGCGCCCCCTTGTGCATCTGGCTAATGTGGGTCCTGGGGAATCGAGCCTCGAACCAGGGTCCTTAGGCTTCACAGGCAAGCGCTTAACCGCTAAACCATCTCTCCAGCCCAATTAGTGTTTTTTTAAAAATACTTGATTTATTTATTGGTGGGGACAGACAGAGAAAATGGGCACAGCAGTCACATGTGCCACCTTGTGCATCTGGCTTATGTGGGTGCTGGGGAATCAAACCTGGGTCCTTTGGCTTCTCAGGCAAGTGCCTTAACTGCTAAGCCATCTCTCCAATCCAGTTAGTATTTTTCTTTTTAAATATTTTTATTTATTTATTTGCAAGAAAGATAGGGAAGGGCTGGAGAGATGGCTTAGCAGTTAAGTGCTTGCCTGTGAAGCCTAAGGACCCCGGTTCGAGGCTCGATTCCCCAGGACCCACGTTAGCCAGATACACAAGGGGGCGCATGCATCTGGAATTTGTCTGCAGTGGCTGGAAGCCCTGGCGCACCCATTCTCTCCCTCTCTCCCTCCCCCCCCTGCCTCGTTCTCTGTCGGTTGCTCTCAAATAAATAAAAATAAACCAAACAAAAATTAAAAAAAAAGGAAAGAGAGAGAAAATGGGCACACCAGGGCCTCTAGCTGCTACAAACAATCTCCAAATTTATGTGGGTCCTGGAGAATCGAATCTGGGTCTTTAAGTTTTGCAGAACAGTACCTTAACCACTGAGCAATTTTTTTTTAGTTTATTTTTTTATTGACAACTTCCATAACTGTAGACAGTAGCCCATGGTAATTCTCTCCCTTCCCCTGCTTTCCCTTTTGAAACTCCACTCTCCATCATACCCCTTCCTCCTCTCAATCAGTCTCTCTTTTATTTTGATGTCATCATCTTTTCCTCCGATTTTGATGGTCTTGTGTAGGTAGTGCCAAGCACTGTGAGGTCAGGGATATCCAGGCTATTTTGTGTCTGTAAGGAGTCCTACCCTTCCTTTGGCTCTTACATTCTTTCTACCACCTCTTCCACAATGGACCCTAAGCCTTGCAAGATGTGATAGAGAGATTTCAGTGCTGAATACTCCTCTGTCACTTCTCATCACCATGGTGCCTTCTGAGTCATCCCAAGGTCACTGCCATCTGAAAAAAAAGAAGGTCTGTAACCAAAAATGAGAGTAGCATTAATATATGGGTATGAACATTAAGAGAAGTGCTTACTGTTGTAGGTTTTCAGTATCAGGGATATATTTTCTCCTGTGGAATGGGCCTCTAGTCCAATTAGAGAATGGTTGGTTTCCCCCATAACAGACATGCCACTCTTGCACCCATTGGCTCATTTGGCCTGGCTGGCCAAATTTAAGGCTTGCTGTCCACTGTTGAGTATCTCCACTGGTGATTTCTCTCTCTCCCATTGAACTGCATGCAGTGTAGCTTTTTGTCTGCTGTCTAGGGAGGAGGTTTTCAGCTCAGCTCCAGCAGGATTTCTCAGTGACCTTGCAGCCTGAGTATGTGGAGTCTTAAGCAACAGGGTCTTACGATCTATCCTGAAACCAAGGGCCTCAGCAATGGCCTGTAATGTTTTGGGGGCATCAGGGACCTCCCTATCCAACAGCTCACCGGAAGGTATCCCATCCCTGGCACTGAAAATTTTCTAGTAGCAATCTATGGCTTCTGAGTGTTCCAGGAGCCTAAGTGACAGAATGCTGGCAAGAGACCTTATAGGGACTATCTGATGTGACCACTCTGCCTATTGTCATAACCTATAACAGTAGAGATCATCAGAAATAATGTCTGTGAATCTTAAAAAGTAAGGCAGTGCAAAAACACACAGAAAATCAAACTTCCCTCCCAGTGCTAAACCCAGGCGCACTCCCCCTGCACATACCCAGTTCTCAGCAGTTCTTGACTGTTCCCCATAGATGCTGTGTGCACTCACAAACGCAGTTGGTTGCTTTTAGAAACCCTAGGCCAGTCTGCACTCTACGCTGTCCCTACCTTGAATTATGCCCAGCATTGGCTTCTGAAGGCCATTGGCAGTAGTATTGCAAACGTTAAGGGCCTCTGTCTTCTGAATTGCTGCAGTTTTCCTCATATGTCCAGAGGGATAATTGACCTCTGTCTTTCCTTCTTTCTTTCCTTCCTTCCTTCCTTCCTTCTTTCTTTCTTTCTTTCTCTCTCTCTCTCTCTCTTTGGTTTTTTTGAGGTAGTGTTTTACTCTAGCACAGGCTGACCTGGAATTCACTATGTAGTTTCAGAATAGCCTTGAACTCACAGCAGTCTTCCTAATTCTGCCTCCCGAGTGCTGAGATTAAAGGCATGCACCAACACACCTGGCCCAGCTTTTTTTTTTTTTAACTTTATTTCATCTGAAATGAGCACTGAGGTTTTTCTCGCCAGGATGAAGGGTAGGATGACTTGAACTCCATCATCTATAAGAATCTGAGCAGAGGCTGAGCCCTCGATAGGGACAGGGCTGTATACCACAAGCCTACCTTAGTCCCCTGAGGGCTGATAGGGGATTGTTTGAATATGGCCACCGTGTGCCATCAGGAACAGCAGGGCTCCTGAGCCACTGTCCTGGTCACTTTTTTTTCTTCTTCTTCTTCTTTTTATTTATTTACTTATTTTGAAAGAGAGAGGTGGCAGATAGAGTGAGTGTGCCAGGGCCTCCAGCCACTGTAAACAAAGTCCAGATGCGAGTGCCACCTTGTGCATCTGGCTTATATGGGCACTGGAAAATTGGACCTGGGTCCTTAGGCAAGCGCTTTAACTGCTAAGCCATCTCTTCAGCCCTGACTCTGTCACTTTCTAAAGTCTGTATTGCCTATCTTCATATTAAAAAGAGGCAGTAAGCCAGGCATGGTGGCTCACGCCTTTAATCCCAGCACTCTGGAGGCAGAGGTAGGAGGATCGCCATGAGTTCGAGGCCACCCTGAGACTACATAGTGAATTCCAGGTCAACCTGGGATAGAGTGAGACCTTACCTGGAAAAAGAAAAAGTAGAAATAGACAGGTTGTGTGTACACGTGTGTGTGTGTGTGTGTGTGTGTGTGTGTGTGTGTGCATGCACATGCATGCCGCTTTGCCGAGTTGTTTTCCATCAGCACATCCACTGTGTGATACTATTAGCTTTTCAGGGTCTTTGCTTCTTGGGAAGGGCTGCATCCTCTTCAGGTGAAGGTGGGATGTGTGCATCCCCTTAGGTTGTGGGTATGTCTTAGAATCAGCTAGTTCCCCACATAGAAATCACCTGTTATGGGTCTTCTTTTCCCTGAATGCTGGGAAATAGTTGGTTTTATTACCTAGTAGCTGAGGCAGGACTTGCACTCAGATATGGTGGCCTCCAGCATCAGTTCTCCATTGGCCTGCTCAGTAGGTGTTCAAAAACTTCTTCTAGTAAATGTCAAAGAAACAACCTGGAAACATGGAGAACAATAAGCCAGCTAAGAGTAATGAATGAGGGCTGGAGAGAAGGCTTAATGGTTAAGGCTCTTGTCTGTGAAGCCGAAGGACCCATGTTTAATGCTCCATGCCCACATAAGCCAGATGCACAAGGTGGCATGTGCAGTTGGACTTCATTTGCTGTGGCTGGAGGTCCTGGTGCACTCATTCATTCTCATTCTCTCTCTGCCCCTCCCTCTCTCTCAAATAAGTAAATAAATATTTTTAAAGAGTAATAAGTGGAAAAAGCCACTAGAGGTCGCAATCTAATCTCTGTTAGCTCAGGACCAAGGTCTTAAAAGTGTAGGAGGCCCCCTCAGAGGAAAACTGATGCTTGGAGATGCTGTGACTGGCCTAAGGTGACAAAAGTGCACAAGAGTTAAACTGCTCAGTACCTCGAGGCCTGTTACCGTGTGACAGCAAAGGGGATACGTAGCTTGTGCACGCCAGTGCCGACTCCACGCGGTCCTGCTGTGAGGAGTGGGAGGGTTCGCCCTTGGTGATGAGCTTCCATCACTCAGGCTAATGGTTTATGTCATGATGCAGTACTTAGATAATTCTAGTGCTGAGATGTATATATGAAATAAAGTAACTACTTACCCTAATTATAATGCAATCTATTCTGTAATTTTTCTGTTTTAGTCTATTTTAGTCTGCTTGGTAAGAAAAGAGAATGGTAATCACAACCCATGAAAATGGATTTAATGACCCCTAAATAGTCACAACCTTCTGCATGGAAGCCAATGAGGCATGGGGGTTACTAGCCTCAGCTTTCAGCATTGGATACCAAATGGTCTTAGTTTGGGATAGAGGGTAAAAGATTACTAGACCACAACTGTCAGTTCTAAGAGCTGACGGAAGCCAGTGAGGAGGCATGTGACGGGCCTGAGGTAGGAATCCCTTGGGAGGCAGAATTAGGAAGACAGGATTTTTAGGAAAGGCTGATTGCTATAAATCTGGGAAGCCAGAGGTTCGGTACTGAATTTGTGTGCTTATGTGTGTAATGTCACTAGGGAAAAAAGCTTATGAAGCATTAAAAGTCCATTAAATAATGAATATGAAATTACTGGTTGACAATCCTTGAAGGTTGAAGGTCAGAGGCATTGAGCAGTACACCCATGTCAATGGGCTAGCATAGGGGCCTGGGTTTTGTGTGTGTGTGTGTGTGTGTGTGTGTGTGTGTGTGTGTGTGTGTGTGGTCATCTAGACCAGTGTTCCTCAGACTGTAATGTGTGTAAAAGTCATCTGGGAGCTGGGCATGGTGATGCACGCCTTTAATCCCAGCACTTGGGAGGCAGAAGTAGGAGGATCGCCATGAGTTCAAGGCCACCCTGACACTACATAGTGAATTCCAGGTCAGACTGAGTCAGAGTGAAACCCTACCTCAAAAAAACAAAAACAAAAGTCATCTGGGGATCTTGTCAAGATGCTGGTGCTGATCAGGAGGTCTGGAGACAAATGGGAGGGGAGAGCATTTGGTCTTGCCCACACCTACACCTGCTTTTCTCCCCCACAGATGCGGAGCAGGGCTGCCATGTCATGCACATCCTGGCCTGTGCACGGCTGAAGCTCTACCAGGGCCTCAGCAAGGCGGCACTGCAGCAAGTGCTGGAGCTCCTGGAGGACCGCAGTGACATTATCAGCACCAGGGAGCATTACTACATGGCCCTGTGAGCAGAGGCCTGCAGAGCTGCTGAGGAGCAAAGACAGGGTGGTAGCCACTGCCAGACTTTGGTCATAGGCATTGTATGAGGACACCATTACCTCATAGTAAACTCTCTAACTGTCACTCGGGGAGAGCATGATTGCCTTCCACTCGCTGTGTGCTCTGCTGTGATCCAGTGACTGATCTCAACTACAGCACAAGGAAACCCTCCTTTTTAAGCTCCTGACTGGAGTACATCAGTCCAGGAGGGAATAGTGTTGGTGGATTAATTGCTGGATCTGTGGTTTGGGGCCCTGTTCTGGTGGAGGGCTGTCACAGCAAAAGGTCCCTACACTGCAAGAACTGAAAAGCCTATGGTCAGATCACCCCATCCGGAACCTTCTTCAGACTCCCAGCTATCGGATACGCCCCTGCCCAGCTCTCCTGATGTGTTGAGAGTCAGTGTTCCTGGGAATCTGGCACCTGCAGTGGGGCCTGAGGCATGGGTTGCGGCTGTTAATAGACAGATCTGCAAATGGGAAAAATAAGAATTCTAGACATGGCTCTGCATTTTTTTTTTCTCTGACTTGAAAGCTCTCTCAGAACATTTCTCTGTACTCTCAGAAGTACATAACTAAGTGCTTGGCCCTTCAGTGCCCCGAAGATGCAAAGGCTTGTCAGCAAGTTCCTAGCTGACGGTTGCAAGGTTGCTGTTGAGTGTGTAGGACATGCTGACACTCTCCAAGACTCAGTATGTGCCCAGACAGGTGAGGGAGTCCTGCTTTGGCCCAGAACAACAAGGTAAAGGGAGAACAGTGGGCTTGTTCTAACAGCAGATGACACATCCAGCCAGCAGACATAGAGTGTGGAGAAAGCTTTGGAGTTAATTACAGTCATTTCACAGAAGGCACATCTGCCACAGTTTGCTGTACTGGCTCTGGACGTAATGGAGTCGGGTGGCTCAGCTGGAGATCCTGCCAGCCCAAGAGCTGTTCCACCCTCGTGGATGGGTGGCTTTTACTTTCACAAACCAGTCTGAGCCAGACCTACCAGGCAGAGAACTGGAGCCGGCAGATCTGATGATGCATATAGCTGTGTGTCCCCTCTATGCCTGGAAGGCCCGGCTAGATGGCATTTGCATGGAATGTTGTCCCAGCACTTCTTCAGCAGCAGCTGTTCCATGTTGACTGCATCTCTCATTAGTGCAGCTTCCCAGGAGAGAGTCTAGAATCAGAACATCAAAGGGCATAGAGTGGCTCAGAGCAACCCTATCCTAGGGATTCATCCCCGAGAGACATCCTCACAGAGATGAAAAAAAAAAAAAAGATCAATGCACAAGATGTCATTGCAGTATAGTCTAGAATTTTATGATTGGGGAGGATATAGGAGAAAAAGTTTAACTCTGGTCTACTCACTAAATATGGCCCAGACATTAAAGTGGATGTCATGAGCACTTCTCCCAGTAGATGGAGTGGAAGAAAAGTTCTAGGTCATTTTATATAGTGGAACACCATGGATCCAAAACTCCCTGTGAGTGCACATAGTCTGTGTGGTGTGTTTGTGCAAGTACATATTTATAAGTGCTGCACAGGTCTGTGCAGACAGAGTTCACCCCTCCTCCCTAGAAACACTTCCTGCATTGGGCATCAAGGACACCAAACCCTCAGACTACCTTTTCCTTGGTCCTCTGCCTCCCTGAGTGCTCAAGGCTCAGTGTCAATCCCAGACCTAATGTCTGCCTAGCTTGTTTACCTTGGGATCTTAAGCATCCTCATAGGTCATGCCATCTGCCTGCTGTGAAACTTCCCACTCTGCATCAGGGTGGGCCTGTCCCCAGCTTCAACCACTATATTTCCCCTTTCTACTGATCTCATAGTGTCTAAGAGATGTCACCAGCTTGATCTGCGCAAAGCCAGGCTCCGGCTCTTTCCCCGACCTGCTCCTTGCTCTTGGAGTTGTCCCTGCTCCAGATAAAGACAACTTCGTTCTCTAATCAAATTCATTAACTTCTTTAGCAAAGTGCACATCCAATGTGTCTGCAGTCCACCTTCAGAATTTTAGAGCCAGAGCTGGGCGTGGCGGCGCACACCTTTAATCCTAGCACTCAAGAGGCAGAGGTAGGAGGATCGCCATGAGTTCAAGGCTACCCTGAGACTACATAGTCAAATCCAGGTCAGCCTGGACTAGAGTGAGACCCTACCTGGAAAAACTTACACGCACAAAGGCTGTGACTATTTCCCCTCCTGCCTCCCTAGAGTATCACAGTCACCTGCCTTCATCACATGCTCCAGCCAGCAGCTGAGGTGATCCCCACTTGTCAAGTCTCTGCTCAAGGCATCCCCATGGACAGCAAAGCTTGGCCCTGCCTAGCCACCCTGCACTGCTCTGCTGAGCCAGGAGCGGTGCGCATGCGCCGGGGCATCCCTGCATCTGGGCTTCCATGTTGGCCATTTCCATCTTCACCCAGATAACCACCTGATAGGCCCTCACCCTTCTCTTTTCTGTCTTGGCTTACCCCAATGAGCGTTGCCCCCAGCCCTCCTTGCTGATTATAACCGACCCCCCCACACACACCCTAAGCAGACCTTCAGCTCTCGGTGTGCACTTGTTTCAGGAGACGTGGACTCCGCTTATGGAGTCAAGGAGACAAATGGTGCTTCTGTCTAGTCATGGGTTTGTTCGGAGATTCATGATTACCCCCATCTGGTAAGCTGCCAGTGCTCCTCATCCTTCGAAGACTCTTTGTAATTACTTTCCTCTGATGGTACGCCAGGACCCTGGCCCAGAAAGCCAACTGGAACAAAGTCCGTTCAACAACGAGGGACCAAAGACTCCATGCCAAGGACTGAAACAGCAAACTTATAATTTTCCATTGGCAAAAACAATTATAATTTATTAATGTGGTCTTTTCCATAAGTGGCTTCTACAGCAGCTACCCCAAAGAAACATCTCATTATTTCCCTGCTCAGTTTATGTGAAGCCTCTGGCCCACTCAGACCACGAGGCAGCTTGCTGGAGACAGCCAACAGCAGGCAGCGAGAGAAGAGTCGGCCGTCCTGAAGGGGGACACGGGGAATGTTGCCCACCCGAGGGCAAGCGGCCGCCTTCCTATGCACCTGGGGCTCTGTTGGGAGAGGGGCTAAGTGGGAACCTATACTCCCACGTGAATGGGCTTTCGTGTCATTCAGAATTATAATTTGGCCTATTGCTATGGACTTTGACAACTAGTTTGTTGTCTGTCTCAGCTGTATTATATAAACACTAGCAAGTAAATCCCAGAACCCTGCAAGGTTTTGAATTCATAAGAATTCTAAAAGTCTCTGTCAAATTAAAATGATAGGTTTCCATTTGAGGTCATAAAAGAGGACCATGTGATAGCTCTAGTACTGTTACTTTTTAAGATAGTAATAATCTTTCATGAATTCAGATTGCTTTAGTGAAAAGTCCACATAAATAAGTGAAAGGTCTGAGTTTGAAGTAGTGCCGTTTCACCGCTGACAGTCTACTGAATGGTCCTTATTAAATCTTATTATTAAATCTGAATCAGCATGAGGGAGCAGGTTTCCGTTCTTAAAGAACCTACTTTAATGAATAAGTATTATTCAATATGTTGTCTGTTACTTAGTATCATTTAATGATACATGATTTCTCATAAAAGATTTGGGTGATTTACTCCTTGAGGACCTGGGAGATAGCTCCATTGGTAAAGTGCTTTCCTCACCAGCATGAGGACCCGAGGAGCCCAGGACTCACATAAAATAGCCAGGTGTGGTGGCACATGCTTGTAATCCAAGCATTGGGATGGTGGAAGGTGAATAGGCAGATCCCTGGGGCTTGCTGGCCAGACAGTCTAATTAGTGAGTTCTAGGTCAGTGAGAGAAAGTCTCTCATAAAAGGGTGGATGTCTCCTGAGAAATGATGCTCAAGGTTTTCATCTGGTCTCCGTGTACACCCACACAGTCACTTTGTAACCCAGGTTAGCCTGGAACTCACTGTGTACCTGAGGCTGGCCTTGAACTCATGGTGATCCTCCTGCATCAGCAGTGCAGGTGCTGGGATTACAAGTGCTAGTTACCATGCCCAGTGTTGCAGTCAGGTTCACATCACTGGCAGAAATCACCCGAACAAGAGCAGCTTTTGGTGGGGGAAGGTTTATTTTGGTTTATAGACTCGAGTGGAAGCTCCATGACGGCGGGAAAACGATGGCATGAGCAGAGGGTGGACATCACCCTGGCCAACATAAGGTGAGCAAACGGGAACAGGAGAGTGTGCCAAACAGTGGCAAGGGGCACTGGCTGTAATACTCATAAGCCCGCTCCCAACAACACACCGCCTCCAGGAAGCATTAATTCCCAAATCTCCATCAGCTGGGAACCTAGCATTCAGAACACTTAAGTTTATGGGGGACACCTGAATCAAACCACCACACTCAGATAAAAGATTTTGATTTGAAAAGTTCCAAAGCAGGGCTGGGGAAATGGCTTAGTGGTTAAGGCATTTGCCTGCTAAGCCTAAGGGCCTCGGTTCAATTGCACAGGACCCACATAAGCCAGATGCACAAGGTGACACATGCATTTGGAGTTCATTTGCAATGGCTAGAGGCTCTGGTACTCCTCTCTCTCTCTTTTCTGTCTCTGCTGATTTCTCTCTGCTTTAAACAAAAAAAAAATTTTTTAATTACCCACTGAGGGGCTGGAGAGATGGCTTGGTGGTTAAGGCACTTGCCTGCAAAGCCTAATGATGAGTTTGATCCTCAGTACTCATGTAAAGCCAGATAACAAAGTGACACATACTTCTGGAGTTCATTTGCAGTGGCTAGAGGCCCTGGTGTGCCCATTCTCTCTGCCTATCTCTCTCTCTCTTACTGTCTCCTATTTGCAAATAAATAAATAAAAATATTTAATCCTATCTACAATGGTGTAAGCTATTTTGCAAAATCCTCCTTCACCATGGTGGACTGAAACCATGAGTAAAATGGATCTTCCCTCCATTTATCTGTCAGGCATCCTGTCACAGTGATGAGGAAAGCTAACTAACACCAAAGAAAAAAGTTGGGAAATACAAATGATTCAAACTTGAGATTTCCCACAACAGGTCGGTCGTGGTGGCACGAGCTAATCCCAGCTCTTGGAAGGCAGAGGTAGGAGGATCACTGCGAGTTTGAGGCCAGCCTGGGACCACAAAATGAGTTCCAGGTCAGCCTGTGGCTAGAGTATACCTCAAAAAAAAAAAAAAAAAAAAAAAAGTTACAACAGAATGAATATCCTGTTTGCAAGAAATAAACCAGAAACTCCCCAACCCCCACACTCGCCCTGTTGTTACTGTTCCCTGCTTCTGCGTAAGGGAACCCCCTTTCCTTCCCGTCCTTGCTCTCCGAGGCAGTCTCTGCTTTCCTGCAAACCGTGCTCGGAGATGCTCCCATTGATCTGTCACTTTCCTCCCCACGCACTGTGGTCACAACTCCGGAGACGGAGTGATGCACTTTCATTTGCTCTGTCACGGGACAAATTGAACTGTTGGTCACCAGTGGCCAGAGTCGCGCTGCCTTTCCTGTATTAATGAGTGATAGATCGTAATCGTGTGAATCTGGAAGGACAGGCAGGGCTTCACAACATCAACACAGCATTGGCCTATACCTGATCTTCCAGTCACTCTCTAGTCATCTCAAGGCTCTCTCCTCACCTCTGACCTTTTGGTTAGCTTTGAATCCTCCATTTCCAACTGTACACTGAACACGGTCTTTGCAGATAAAAAACAAAATTCGATCACTTAAGCTTCAGACTGTGTAGCTCACAGGAAGTACCCTTGTACCAATGACCTGGGGTTACATGTCTCACCTACTCTGGCCATTATGGACCTAATTTGGCAACCATATTGCTATGGTTTCTGTAGACTGACTTTACATGTTACTTGGAAAGCTTTAAGACTCCTGAAACATTATTGAATTTGATGACAATAAAAATAGCTTAAAATAAATTTGATGATAATGAACATTATGAAAAAAAATACTTAAAACAATTTTTTAAAATTACCCACTGAAAAGATTAGTCCAGTGGACACTACTGCCAAAGATTGGTGAAGTTGCTGCTCACTCGCCAGCTGAATTATCAGCATTTTCATCACTGTCCATCTGACAAGCAATTTCTGAGATTTGCTTGCATTTGTGCCTCTTTAGTATGAGCAGTACTGTACATCTGACTTTTTGTGGATACTGGGAACCTGGATCATTTGGCTTTGCAGGCACATGTCTTAGCCACTAAGCCATCTCTCTAGCCCAGTGATTTTTTTTTTAATCAGGGTCTTGGGGCTGGGGAAATCTGCTCAGTGGGTAAGGTGCTTTGCCACACAAGCATCCTCAGCATCCACATAAAAGCTGGCATGATGGCAGAAACAGGCAGATCAAGCTCCAGGTTCTGTGAGAGACTGTCTCAAAAAATAAGGTGAAGAGCAACTGAGGAAAACATCTGATATCTACCTCTGGCCTTTACAAGCATGTAAATGAGTATACTATGCGTGTATATCACACACATGCACACATGTCAAAAGTAAATAAAGGAGCTGGGCATTGTGGCACATGCCTTTAATTCCAGCACTCATGAGGCAGAGGCAGGTGAGGAGGATCGCGGTGAATTCGAGGCCACCCTGTGACTACATAGTGAAATCCAGGTCAGCCTGGGCTAGAGCGAGATCCTACTTCGAGAAACAAAATAAAAGTAAATAAAGGACCACAGTATGTAACCCAGACTGTACTCAAATTTGTAATACTCCTGTGTCGACCTCCAGAGTCCTGGGATTACAGGAAGGCAGCACCATGTCTGACTCCTTGATGTTTTTAAAAACATAAAGCCAGGTGCACAAGGTAGACCGTGTGTCTGGAGTTCTATTGCAGTAGCTAGAGGACCTGGCGTGCCCATTCTCTCCCTCCCTCCCTCCCTCCCTCTCTCTCTCTCTCTCTCCCTAAAATAAGTAAATAAAATAGTTGAAAAAAAAACAGTCGCTGTGTCACCATCATGGTGATTTGAATCACACACCCCCTTGTGTGTTCTGAGCACTCAGTCCCCAGCTGATGGCAGTTTGGGAAGCAGAGACTGGCTAGAGGAGGTGGTGTTGGGGGGCTGGGCATTGGGGTTGAGGAGCCCAGCCCACCTGTGTGTCCAGAGCCAGCTCGTGCTTGCCGCTCGCTCTGTCCTGTGGCTGTGTGGTGAAGCAAACCTGCCTCTCCACCATGATGAAGCCTTCCCTCAAAACTCTAAGCCTGAAGTAACCCCTTTCCTCTCATACCCTTTGGCAATGGTTCAGTGACACTGCCCCCCACCCATGAGATAAATGTGAAAAACCAAGAGTGTTTCTGGGAAAGTGCTAATAAAGTGGAGATTGCTTTAGTAATTGAAGTGGTCTCAATAGAGCTGTCATTCCATTTGATTGGTTTTTTATTTTTATTTTTTTGTTTTTCAAGGTACAGTCTCACTCTAGCTCAGGCTGACCTGGAATTCACTGTGTAGTCTCAGGGTGGCCTCGATATCATGGCGATCCTCCTACCTCTGCCTCCCGAGAGCTGGGAGTAAAAGCATGCACCACCACGCCCAGCTCGATTTTTTAAATTTAATTTAGTTTTTCATTTCTTTGCAATCAGAGAGACAGAAGAGAGTCAGAGAGATAGAGAGAATGGGCTTCCCAGGGCCTCCAGCCACTGCAAACGAATGCACATGCCACCTTTTGCATTTGGCTTTATGTGGGCACTGGAGAATTGAACCCAGGTCATCAGGCTTGGCAGACAGGAGCCTTAACCACTTAGCCATCTCCCCAGCCCCTGATTTATTTTTTGAGGCAGTGTCTCACTGTAGCCCAGGCTGACCTTGAGCTCATGGAGAGTTCCTCCTAAATCAGCCTCTGCAGTGCTGGGACTAAAAGCATGCACTACCACGCCCTCCTGAAGTTGTCATGGCCTATTAGTCCTAATAGACTGATGCTTTCATTTTCATCGTTGACTGAATTGGTGCACTTAATTGGGGCAACAGCCATTGTTATAACCTCTGCTGGAACTGCACATTCGGTGAGAGTCTTTAGTCTGAGGACAGGCAGTGGAGGCAGGACACAAGTGGGGGAGTGCAGAGCATCTCTATTATCTCGCTCTATTTCCCAGCAGAACAGCGTGGTGCTGCATAAGCTCTGATAAGTGGCACACACAATTTGTGACAAGTGCTGGCTTTTGCGGTGTACTAGAACTTGTGAACAACTAGTTCTAATATAAGCTTAGTGGCAAGATAATATGTTGGAGCTATTAGCATGGCTTTATTTATTTTTATTTTTATTTTATTTTTATTTATTTATTTATTTGAGAGCGACAGACACAGATAGAAAGACAGAGAGAGGGAGAGAGAGAGAATGGGCGCGCCAGGGCTTCCAGCCTCTGCAAACGAGCTCCAGACGCGTGCGCCCCCTTGTGCATCTGGCTAACGTGGGACCTGGGGACCGAGCCTCGAACCGGGGTCCTTAGGCTTCACAGGCAAGCGCTTAACCACTAAGCCATCTCTCCAGCCCTATTTTTATTTTTTATGAGAGAGAGAATGGGCACACCAGGGCCTTCAGCCACTGCAATCAAACTCCAGACGCATGTGTCACCTTGTGCATCTGGCTTACGTGGGAGGACCTAGGGAGTCAAACGCAGGTCCTTGGGCTTTGGAGGCAAGCACCTTAACCTCTAAGCCATCTCTCCAACTCCTAGCATAGCTTTTGTCCCATATTCTTTCTAACCAAGAGGCCAGTTTTAACTCAGGGAGGTTTGGCTTGGAGGCTTAGTTTGGGAGTTGTTGGTACAGACGGCCTGGGGGATGTTTCCTGGAAGCTCAGGGCCTGGGGAAGATTTGGAGCCAAACCCAGGCGCTGCAGACTGTATAGTCCTCAGTCCTCCCTGTTGCCCTGTGGCAGGGGCCAGGTTGGCAGGCCTGTGGAGTGACCCCAGTGGCTCTTGAGGGATAGCACCTCACCCTTAGTCTCAGCTTCACCCAAGATTCCAGGCCTAAGCTTGGAAAGGAAGTGACCATATGCCCCTTTCCCTGAAGGGACATCTAGGCCGGAACCCAGGGCCATCAACCTTGGTCTTGGGAGGAAGGTGGCCCTGGCCTTCTTTTCTGGATTCCATGTAACCTGGATTTTCACAGATCCCCAGGGAGAATAAACTTGCCTCACTCACCCTGCTACTACTGATGTAATTTTCCTGCCAGCCTGTAGGATGCGGGGCGCCCTTGAGGTGATGTGAAATTTAAAAAAAAAAAAAAAAAAGGAAAATGACAAGTTCAGCACACTTGAGCTTTGGAAGTAAAATTCACACTGCACTACACTTAGAAGTCGAGGTGAATCTTAGAACAAGGTCATTCCCACCCACTTGCATTCCAGGACGCTCTTTTGAGTAGAAGAGAAAGGGATAACACCATAGTTTGGTTCCAGGGACATTGCTCCCAGAGACAAAGACCACGTGTCTTGCATTACTGCAAACACAGGATTGGAACCCACTACCTCAGAGGATGGGCATGAGACGGGTATTGAGAGTATCATAATGGCTCAGTGGAGTTCACCTTTTCATGATTTGAAAATGTTCCAGAGCTGGAGAGATGGCTCAGTGGTTCAAAGTGCTTGTTTGCAAAGCCTAACAGCCCAGGTTCAATCCCCCCGTACTCACATAAAGCCAGATACACAAAGTCTGGAGTTCATTTGCAGCAGCAGGAGGCCCTGGCACACCTATTCATTCTCTCTTTGTGTTAAATAAATTTAGACAACAACAAAGCTGGGAGCTGGAGAGATGGCTTAGTGGTTAAGCACTTGCCTGTGAAGCCTAAGGACCCCGGTTTGAGGCTCGATTCCCCCCAGGAGCCACGTAAGCCAGATGCACAAGGTGACGCACGCATCTGGAGTTTGTTTCCAGTGGCTGGAGACCCTGGCATGCCCATTCTCTCTCTCTCTCTCTGCCTCTTTCTCTGTCGCTTTCAAATAAATAAATTCAATTAAACAATTTTTTTAAAAAAAAGTTGTCCCACTGTTTCATAGCCCTTGGACACACTGACCCGCAGGGAAGGTGACTTGTGTACGTGGCCCTGCATCAGACTGTGCAGGAGCAGGGGATGTTGGTAAGTGAGTAAATAACATCAGGCTGGAGATTCCAAAAACCCTGAGCAATGCGTCGTCTCAACATGAAGAAGCTGGAGGCTTCACACTTTGCTGTAGCCAGCCCAGTGCAGCCCAGCCCTGCCCAGTAGTCAGTAAGCTCTGCCAAGGCCTGTGGCTTCTGTCTGGGCTTGTCCAGCCCCGGCCAAGGACAAGAAAATGGAAACTGCTGTCCTGGAAAAGACAACTGACTGGGAATGTTGCTCTCAGCAGTGCGCCATGGCTTGGAACTTTCTGTCAAGTGCATCACCAAGCACACCATTTATAATTCAGGATGCAAAATGTTTAACTCACTAAGTTTTTTTAAATATTTTATTCATTTTTATTTATTTATTTATTTGAGAGCGACAGACAGAGAGAGAAAGAGGCAGATAGAGAATGGGCGCGCCAGGGCTTCCAGCCACTGCAAACGAACTCCAGACGCGTGCGCCCCTTTGTGCATCTGGCTAACGTGGGTCCTGGGGAATCAAGCCTCGAACCGGGGTACTTAGGCTTCACAGGCAAGCACTTAACCACTAAGCCATCTCTCCAGCCCAACTCACTGAGTTTTTAAAATTGAAACTTGGCTACCATCTAAAAGAAAAAGTGATGTGTATGTGTGTAAAAGTGTAAGCCTACAGAAGAAACTATAAGGGGAGGCCTCCATATACAGAGCTGGGGGTCAAGAGTCACTGAGAAACTAATTGCAACCCTTTATAATTTGTGTGTGTGTGTGTGTGTACACGCACACGCACTCACGTGTACACATAGTGTACACGTGGTGTATGCACATGTGTTTGCAGATGTGCACGTGTGCAGAAGCCAGTGTTGGGCACCCCTCTGTCCTCCTGCTTCCCTTCCTTGCAGTAGAGTCTCTCACTGAACCTGGAGCTCACTTCTTCCGCTAGACAGGCTGAGCAGGGGTCCCAGTGGCCCCTACTGTCTCCACCGCCAGTGCCGAGGCCACAGGCACGCATGGCCATGCCTGACTTTCCACACAGTGCTGGGGATGAAACTCAGGTCCTTATGCTTGTACAGCAAGTGCTCTTACTTGCTCAGCCATCTTCCTAGCCCCTTTCATTTTATTTTAATATGTAAAATATGGGACTGGAGAGATGGCTTAGTGGTTAAGGCACATGCCTGTGAAGCTAAAGAATCCAGGTTCGATTCTCCAGGTCCCACGTAAGCCAGATACACATGGTGGTGGTGCAAGCGTCTGGAGTTCATTTGCAGTGGTTAGAGGCCCTGGCACACCCATTCTCTCTCTGTGTGTCTGTCTTTTTTTTTTCTCTCTCTCTCTCTCCCTCCCTCTTTCTCTCTAATAAATAAAAATAAATCTTTTAAAAAATATGTAGGGCTGGAGAGATGGCTTAGCGGTTAAGTGCTTGCCTGTGAAGCCTAAGGACCCCGGTTCGAGGCTCGGTTCCCCAGGTCCCACGTTAGCCAGATGCACAAGGGGGCGCACGCGTCTGGAGTTCGTTTGCAGAGGCTGGAAGCCCTGGCGCGCCCATTCTCTCTCTCTCTCTCCCTCTATCTGTCTTTCTCTCTGTGTCTGTCGCTCTCAAATAAATAAATAAAAAATGAACAAAAAATATTTAAAAAATCTTTAAAAATAAATAAATAAATAAATAAAAATAAAAAATATGTAAAACATAGTAATTTTGAAGGCCAAAACAATTGGGGGCTCATGTAAAAGTCCAGGTCTCAGCTTTGTCCAGACCCGGCAGCAGTGGGAACATCTGTTCTGGAAACCGGATGACTCTGGCTGCAGGTGCAGGAGGGCTGGCGGACCAGATCGGCCTTGTCTGCTGCAGTGGGCCCGGAGGGCCGCGGGGGGTCTGAGCTGCGCTTGGGGGATCTGAGCTGCACTTGGGAACATGTAATTGAACAGACCCAGAGGTGTGTGGAAGATGGCGGGTTAACTCTCCGTTCCTGCCTGTAAGGCGGGCAGCAGCATTGGTGGGGAGAAGGGACTCCCGAGACTGCGGGTCTGCGTGGTGACGGCTGAGCTGATGGAAGAGGACGTGTGAAGCGCAAGGAGGGGCCCGCGTGGAAACCGGACTCGTGTGATTGGCTCTTCTCTGCTGCAGGCCCCAGGAGCCTGTGATTCTCCGTGGGAAGTGGCGTCTCTGGAGACTGTGGCCTAGAACTGGACTTCAGACCTAGAAATCCAATCCATGTGGCTTACAACACAACTTCAACTGTGGGTCGTGACCCATGTGTAATTGAATATAGGATGATCAAAAGATCAAGCCGACAGTAAAAGTTTTCTGAACACACAAAGACCAAAACTTAACATCAACCCTGATGAATCCGAGGTGCTTCTGCAAGCGCTTAAGCAGGTTGCACTTGGTGACCTCACTGCAGTCTTGATTCTGAGCGTGTGACGTTACCCCACACGACACCGATGAATGCTGTCTGAGATGGCTCGGCTCAGGTTCGAGACCGCTGCATGTCAGGAATGGCAGTTTTTAACTGCACCTACAAAGTTTTCTGCTCTTATAGAAACGATGGTTTAATTACAGAAAACAGACTTTGTTTTTTTAATGGGTAGCCCAGGCTGGCCTCACACTCCTGACTCCCCTGCCTCTGCCTCTTCAGCAATATCCCAGCAGTGTGTACCACCACAACCGGCCCAAAGCCAAAGACTTTCACTATTTTCCTATCATCATCCCTCAATATATAAGTATCAAATAAATATGTCCTTATATTATGTCATGCTAGAATGTCTGACTTTGAAAATTACTGTTTGGACTGGAGAGATGGCGCAGAGATTAAAAGGACTTGCTTACAAACCCTGACTGCCCAGTTCAATTCCCCAATACTCATGTAAAGCCAAATGTACAAAGTGGTGCCTGAATCTGGAGTTTTGCTTGTAGTAGCAAGAGGCTCTGGCATGCCCATGCTCTTTCTATGTCTCTCTTTTAAATAAATAATATATGTATATATATTTTAAGTTGATGTTTGATTTGCTAACTTGAGTTTCATGAAAAGTTGTAAAATGATGCTGGGTGTGGTGGCGCATACCTTTAATCCCAGCACTCGGGAGGCAGAGGTAGAAGGATCACCGTGAGTTCGAGACCACTCTGAGACTACATAGTTAATTCCAGGTCAGCCTGGACCAGAGTGAGACCCTACCTTGAAAAGCCAAAAAAAAATTTTTTTTAATTTTTTCTTTTTTTTCTTTTTTTTTTTTTTTTTGGTTAGAGATTAGGATAGAAATGTCTCTAAGCATACTTCCTCCATTTAAAACAATGTTTTTTGCTGGGTGTGGTGGCGCACGCCTTTAATCCCAGAACTCTGGGAGGCAGAGGTAGAGGATCACTGTGAGCTTGAGGCCGGCCTGAGACTACATAGTGAATTCCAGGTCAGCCTGGGCTAGAGTGAGACCCTACCTCAAAAAAAATTTTTTTTTTAATTTTTATTTACTTACAAGGAGAGAGAAAGAGAGAGAATGGGTGTACCAGGACCTCTAATAAACGAACTCCAGATGTATGTGCTACCTTGTGCATCTGCCTTTACATGGGTCCTAGGAATCAGATCTAGGTCCTTAAGCTTTGCAGGCAAGAGCCTTAACTGCTAAACTATCTCCCCAGTCCTGCCATTTTTTTTTACATGTTTATGCAAAATAGCCTTAGCATTGATGATTATAAACTCAAAATATCTGTCAACTCTGCAAATCACTGAAGATGCTCTAGGTTCTGTAGTATCGCAGATTGAGCCAAGATTTAATTCTTTTTTTTTTCAAGATATTTACTTTCTTTTTTATTTAATTAAATTAATTAATTAATTTGCACACAGAAAGCGACAGAGAAGACAGACAGAGATAGCATACAAGAATGGGTGTGCCAAGGCCACCTGACATTGCAAATGAATTCCAGATGCATGTGCCATTTTGTGCATCTTGTTTTACATGGGTACTTGGGAATCAGACTCAGGTCATTAAGCTTTCCAGGCAATGGCCTTAACCACTGAGACATCTCTCCAGTACTAGATTTAATTATTTATGTAAACACAAACAAGCAAATAATTTGGTTGGTATCAAATTTTATTTTATTTTATTTTATTTTAGCTTTTCGAGGTAGGGTCTCACTCTAGCCCAGGCTGACCTAGAATTCACTATGGAGACTCAGGGTGGCCTCGAACTCATGGCAATCCTCCTACCTCTGCCTTCCGAGTGCTAGGATTAAAGGCGTGCACCACCACGCCCAGCTTTTATTTTATCTTTAATGAATGATAAAATTGTATGTATACCAAAGAATTCTTTACTCTGTCTCTGTTTTTTTGGGGGGGGGCATTTTTTGTTTGTTTGTTTGTTTGGGTTTTTTGTTTGTTTGTTTGCTTTTGGTTTTTCAAGATAGGGTTTCCCTAGTCTAGGCTGACCTGGAATTCACTATGTAGTCTCAGGGTGGCCTCAAACTCATGGTAATCCTCCCACCTCTACTTCCCAAGTGCTGTGATTAAAGGCATAAGCCACCATGCCCAGTGAGTTATTTGTTTTCTTGAGACAGGGTCACACGTAGTCCAGGCTGCTCTTGAACCCACTATGTAGCTGAGAATAGCTTTGCACTCTTATCCTCTGAGCACCCCCACCAAGTGCTGGGATTATAGGCATGTGTCACCACCACACCTGGCTTAAAATAAATTTCTCTAAAATTTTTAAAATAAATTTAATTATTTGCATGCCAGGGCCTCTTGCCAATGAAAACAAACTCCAGACCCTTTCACACTTTCTGCATCTGGCTTACAAGGAGGGTCTTGGGAATTGAACCTGGGCTGTCAGGGTTCACAAACAAGTGCCTTTAACAGTTGTGCTTTCTTCCCAGCCCCTGTCTATGATTTATTGTCAGTGTTTAATTTGCATACCTATTTTGTACACCTGCATACCAGAGCATAAAAAATTTTCAAGTGAAAGGTATTCAAGTGGAAAAAGTTTGAGAAGACTGATTTAAAAGACAAAGAAGTAAACTGTGGTGAACTGGAGAGATAGATGGCTCAGCAGTTCAGGTGCTTGCCTGCAAAGCCTAACACCCTGAGTTCTATTCTCCAACACCCACATAAAGCCATATACACAAAGTGGCACATATATCTGGAGTTTACAGTGGCAAAAGTCCCTGGCATACCTATTCATTCCCTCCTTCCCTCTCTCTTACTCTCTTTAGCTCTCAAATACATAAATATTTTTTTAAAAAATAAGAAGAAGAAAAGGTGGGGGGCTGGAGAGATGGCTTAGAGGTTAAGGCACTTGCCTGTAAAGCCCAAGAACCCATGTTTGACTCCCCAGATCCCACATAAGCCAGATACACAAGGTGACACATGTGCAAAGTTGCACGTGCACACAGGTGGCACACGTGTCTGGAGTTCAATTACAGTGGCTGGAGGTCCTGGTGTGTCAATTCCGTCTCTCACTCTCTCGTTAAAAAAAAAAAAAAGCCAGTCTGTTGGGCTTGCCTCAGAAAAACAAGAAGTTTGTGGAGCCAGCTCAGTCAGTAAAGTGCTTGCTTCGAGACCCGAGTTTGATTCCCAGAACCCATGTAAAAATCTGCTAGACGTGGTGGCCCAAACCCGTGATCCTAGCACTGGGGAGGCAGAGGCAAGAGAATTCCTGGGGCTCATTGGCCCGCAGTGTAACTTAATTGATGAACTCTAGACCAGTGAGAGATCTTGTCTCAAGGAGGTTGTCAGTGTCCCTGAGGATGACATAGGCGGTTGTCCTCTGGCCTCCACAGGCGCACCCACCCACAAAGAGCAAAGAATAAAGAAAAGACAAACATCAACTGAACAGTAACTGACCTCCTGTCACCCTAGGGAATGAACTTTCTGGGATCTGATTGCTTCCTGTACAGCACGATCAGGCGTGGTTAACGCCCGTGGGGACTGCAAAGCCACCAACCGGGTGCGGCTCCTGGCGTGTACCTGGAGCAGCGCCTCCCACGTGGCAACCCTGGCCGGGTGGCTGCTGGGCAACACAGCACAGCCGTGGGAGGGGCAGGGGGCGGGCCCTGCGGCTGGAGGGAGACAGACTCAGGTGGCTTCCTTCGCAGGCCTGTCTGCGCCTGTGGGGCCCGCCTGGCGTTCGTCATCACCTTGGCTACTTGAATCAGAGTTGAAAATATCTCCCTTATGTACTTGACGGCCAGGTATCAGTTTAGTAACCCTGTGACTAATCCATGGAATAATCAGGCTTAGGGGCTGGAGATATAGCTCAGCAGTTAAAGGCATTTGCTTGCAAAGCCTGCCAGCTGGGGGTTTGATTCCCCACTACCCACATAAAGCCAGAAGCTCAAGGTGGTGCATGAATCTGGAGTTCCTTTGCAGCAGCAAGAGCCCCTCTTATACCCATTGTCTCTCTCACTCTCTTTCTCTTCTCTCTCTTGCAAATAAATAAGCTTTTCTTTAAAAAAAAAAAAAATTAAATCTAGGGCTGGAGAGATGGCTTAGCACTTAAGGCACTTGCCTGCAAAGCCTAAGGACCCAGGTTCCATTCTCTAGATCCCATGTAAGCCAGACACATAAGGTGGAGCAAACATACAAGGTCACACATGTGCACAAGGTGCTGCACATGTCTGGAGTTCAATTGCGTGGCTGGAGGTCCTGTCGTGCCAATTCTCTCTCTCATAAAAAGGCTTGCCCCTCCAAAAAGAATGATATTTAAAGTAAAATCAACTTGGTGGTAACTACTTAGTAATAGTTCATGATTATTGAACAGTTGTGCAACAATCACACAACGAGCTTAAATCTTCATGTAGATACAAATAGATCAGTGCTCTGATCATTCCCAGTTTGTACAAAGGTGGAATTGAGGAGTGGGGCCCGTCTTGTCTAAGCGCAGGCAACTAGTGAGCAGAAAACCCAGGCTTTTACCCAGAGAGTTTAAAGCACCGGGTTTATTGCCATCAGGGTCAGAGAAGCTAAACTGTGAAGCCATCAGAGTATCTTTACATGGGGACTTGACACGTGAACTTATCTAAACCACAGCTGGGCTGCCCAGAGAATGCCCCCTGTGGCGGTGACTGCCATGTGGGATGCTGGGCTGAGTAGGCGGGGTCACCTCAGGACACCCCCGTGGCGCAAAGGGACAGGTGTTTACTGAAGATGAGGGCGTCTTGGGTCGGAGCAGCAAACGTTCCTCCCTAAACTGCCTCACAGTTCAGAGGGAGCCAAGAAGATGGCTCTGTGGCCTCCCAGGGAGTGGGTTGGCTCATGTCTTCACAGGCATTGCTTCTTTTTTTTTTTTTAATTTTTTATTAGCATTTTCCATGATTATAAAGAAATATCCTACGGTAATTCTCTCCCTCCCCCCCCACACTTTCCCCTTTGAAATTCCATTCTCCATCATATTACCTCCCCATCACAATCATTGTACTTACATATATACAATATCAACCTTTTAAGTACCCTCCTCCCTTCCTTTCTCTTCCCTTTATGTCTCCTTTTTAACTTACTGGCCTCTGCTACTAAGTATTTTCATTCTCACCCAGAAGCCCAGTCATCTGTAGCTAGGATCCACATATGAGGGAGAACATGTGGTGCTTGGCTTTCTGGGCCTGGGTTACCTCAGTATAATCCTTTCCAGGTCCATCCATTTTTCTGCAAATTTCATAACTTCATTTTTTTTTTTTTTTTTACCACTGAGTCGAACTCCATTGTATAAATGTGCCACATCTTCATTATCCACTCATCAGTTGAGGGACACCTAGAGGCTGGTTCCATTTCCCAGCTATTATAAATTGAGCAGCATTGGTTCTTTTTTGTTGTTGTTGTTTTGTTTTTTTGAGGTAGGGTCTTACTCTAGCCCAGGCTGACCTGGAATTCACTATGTAGTCTCAGGGTGGCCTTGAACTCACAGTGATCCTCCTACCTCTGCCTCCCAAGTGCTGGGATTAAAGGCGTACACCACCACGCCTGGCATTATATGAATCTTAATTATACAGCTTGATGGAATTTTTAAATATGTATATACTCAAAACAAAATATAGAATATGTCTAGCCCTTCTGAGGGATCCTTTGCCTCACAACATTCAAAATTAAGCAGATACTGGCCAAATGTGCTGGCACATGCCTTTAATCCCAGCACTTGGGAGGCAGAGGTAGGAGGATGCCGTGAGTTTGAGACCAGCCTGGGCTACAGTGAGACCCTACCTCAAAAAAGAAAAATAAAAAGAGAAAGCTGTCAACATTTAAAAATTTAAGAATCTGTGGTTGGGAGATGGCTCAGCAGTTAAAGGCACTTGCAAAGTCTTCTGGCCTGGGTTCAATCCCCTTAGCACCACTTAAGGCCAGATACTATGTGGCTCATGCATCTGGAGTTCATTTGCAGCAGGAAGAGACCCTGATGCACCCACCCACATGCATGCACACACATATGCATGCACACAAATAAAAAATATTTATTTTATTTGAGAGAGAGGGAGAAAAGGGAGATAGAGAGAGAACGGGCGTGCCAGGGCCTCCAGCCACTGCAAACCAACTCCAGATGCATGAGTCACTGTGTGCATCTGGCTTACATGGGTCCTGGGGAATCAAACCTGGGTCCTTTGGCTTTTCAGGCAAGTGTCTCAACCACTAAGCCATCTCTCCAGCCCTAAATAATTTTTTAAGTTGTAAATCTAAAGATTCAGGGATGGAGAGATGGCTTAGCAGTTAAAGCACTTGCAAGCAAAGCCTAAGGACCCAGGTTCACTTCTCCAAGACCCATGTAAACCATATGCACAACGTGGCTGGTGCATGCATCTGGAGTTCGTTTGCAGTGGCTGGATGCCCTGGTGTACCCATTCTCTCCCTATTTACCTCTTTTTCTTTCAATTAAATAAATAAATAATAAAAGATTTTAAAATCTAAAGATTTAATGTAAAAGTCCAGATTTCTGCCAGGTGTGGTGGCGCACACCTTTAATCCTGGCACTCAGGAGGCAGAGGTAGGAGGATCATTGTGAGTCCGAGGCCACCCTGAGACTACATAGTGAATTCCAGGTCAGCCTGGGCTAGAGTGAGACCCTACCATGAAAAACAACAAATGAGTAAATAAAGAAGACAGAGTTTGGGAGAAAGCAACCTCTTCCCCACCTGCCAGGTGACCTAGGAAAGCGCTGACAGTGTCGGAAAGCAGACCGGAGTCACATTCTCCGGGTCTTTGCCTCTCCAAATGTGTTCCTCAGACCAGGAGCATCCACAGTGTTCCAAGGATTGTTTGAAAAGCAAAATTTCAATTCCCTTCTACACATAAGTGTTAGCTTGCCGGGGCTGACTTGCTACAGTTTAGAATGTTCGAACAGCAGAAATCTCACAGTTGCAAAAGCTTGGAAAGTCCCAGACCCAGCGGGCTTGGTTTCCTCGGAGATCTCTCTGGGGGGAATTGTCAGTAGCTTCTTCTCCCGGTGTCTCACTGGGCCCTGCCTCGGAATATGTTCTCTTTCTCTCTCTCTTTCTCTCTGTCTCCCTCTCTCTCTGTCTCTCTCTGTCCTCCCTCCCTCCCTTTCTTCTCTCCCTGCTTCCCTCCCCCTCTTGCTCTCTCCCTCTCTCTGCCTATTCTCATTGTTTTCTTTTCTCTTTTTCTCCTATCTCTCTCTCTCGTCTTTCGAAATAGGGTCTGCGCCTCTCGAGCGCTGTCATGACTGGTGTGCCCCCTGCACCCAGTGCACACAGTGCTGGGGATCCAGCCCAGGGCTTCATGCATGCCAGGCAAGCTCTGACCTACCTCCCCAGCCCTGTTTTGTTTTGATTTTTTCCTTTTCTTTTCTTTTTGAGACATGTCTTGCTATATTACCCAAGCTGGTATGCCGCTATGCCCAGATTCCATCTCTTCCATCCAATCATATTGGATTAGGGCCACACCCTTATGACCTCATTTAACCATAATTGCTGCTTTAAAGACCCTGTTTGGTACTGGGGGCTAGACTTTGAACTTAACTTTTTTTTTCAAATTGTTATTAACAACTTCCATGATTATAAAAATATCCCATGGTAATACCCTCCCTCCCCCATTTTCCCCTTTGAAACTCCATTCTCCATCATATATCCTCCCATCTCAGCCAGTCTCTCTTTTATTTTGATGTCATGAGCTTTTCCTCCTCTTATGATGGTCTTGTGTAGGTAGTGTCAGGCACTGTGAGGTCATGGATATCCAGGCCATTTTGTGTCTGGGGGAGCACGTTGTAAGGAGTCCTACCCTTCCTTTGACTCTTACATTCTTTCTGCCACCTCTTCTGCATTAGACCTTGGGCCTTGGAAAAGTGTGATAGAGATATTGCAGTGCTGAGCATTGTGGTCACTTCTTTCCAGCACCACGATGCCTTCTGAATTGTCCCAAGGTCACTGCCATCTGAAAAGAGAAGATTCTCTGCCAAAAGTGAGAGTAGCAGTAAGATAAAACTTAAAATTTTTGAAGAGATACAGTTTGGCCTGTGACACCTATTACTACTGGACTGAATTCTAAGATTCCCCCCCCCCCCCGAAGGGACTTCTGTGCACATTCATCCGACTTCCCATCAGTGAGTCTCCCTGGGGCAGGGCTGGGGCAGTGGAGGTCAAAGGCTCGTTTCTGATGAGTTTTCTCTCTTCTCCATAGATGTGGTAGGGTAGGCAAACTGTGCAACTTGAGGTCAGTTCTCCCGTGAAGAGGAGTTCCTGGATCCCACAGAGGAGACGGGCCTTCTGCACTTTGGGGAGTGTGAGCAGTCCAGGTTCACTGGGGAGGACGGAGCAACCAAGGTGATCACGTGCATCTGGTCCCTCGGAGCGAAGCAGAGTCTCCTTCTTAAAGCAAGCTGGAACTGTGACTGCTCTCAGCAAACGGGTCACCCCGGTCCCCAGCCTGGTCGTCACCTGCAGACTTCCTGTATCAAGATGTAAAGCAAGTCTCTGGGAATTTCTGGAATGGAGATCAGGAAGATACCACACGGCATTCCCGCTCTGCACAAGCTTACTTATCACCTCTGTCATGGGTTGATGCTATGGTGATGGTTGCCATAGAGATTCTCCTATGGCTTAGACAGGAGGTTTTCCAGCTGCATCTCACATCTTATAGTTTTATAAGGTGCTTCCAGATTATACAAACACTTGATTGGAATGCCGGTTGAAAGGACTATGATTTATCTTTTAAGTGATAAAGAGTTGGGGGCTGAGGAGGTGGCTCCGTGGCTAAAGGCACTTGCTTGCAAAAGCCTGCCAGCCTGGGTTAAATTCTCCAGTACCCACTACTCACATAAAGCCAGCTGCGAAGTAGGGCAGGTGATCTCAACAAGCCTGCAACAATGTGAGGAGAGCCAGATGCACCACATCTGAAAAAATAGAGGGCAAAGCAGAGGAGTCTGCGAGCTTGAGGGCCAGCCAGTCTGACCTGTGCACTCTGGCCATTCATTTGTGACAGCAAGAGATCCTGTTGTTTCAAAAAAAAAGGTGGAAGGGCTGGAGAGATGGCTTGGCAGTTAAGCGCTTGCCTGTGAAGCCTAAGGACCCTGGTTCGAGGCTTGATTCCCCAGGACCCACGTTAGCCAGATGCACAAGGGGGCGCATGCGTCTGGAGTTTGTTTGCCGTGGCTGGAGGCCCTGATGCACCCATTATCTCCCTCCCTCCCCCCCCCCTCTCTCTCTCTGCCTCTTTCTGTTTGTCGCTCTTAAATAAATAAAAAATTTAAAAAAAAAAATTTTTTTAAGGTGGAAGCCAGGGAGTGGAGGTGCACGCCTTCAACCCCAGCACTTGGGAGGTAGATGTAGGAGGATTGCTGTGAGTTCAAGGTCAGCCTGGACTAGAATGAGACCCTACCTTGGAATAAAAGGGGAAGCTAGGTCTATAGCTTAGTACTAATAGAGCACTTGCCTAACATGCTCAAAGCCATAGGTTCAATTCCCAGGACCAGGAAAAAAAAAAGTTTATGCCTATTTTGAAAAGTCAAAGCCGGGCATGGTGGCACATGCCTTTAATCCCAGCACTCAGGAGGCAGAGGTAGGAGGATCACCATGAGTTTGAGGCCACCCTGAGACTCCATAGTGAATTCCAGGTCAGCCTGGACTAGGGTGAAACTCTACTTTGAAGAAAAAAAAAAGATGGATAGGAAAGCCAGGTGTGGTGGTACAAGCCTTTAATTCCAGCACTCAGGAGGCAGAAGTAGGAGGATCACTGTGAGTTCAAGGCCACCCCGAGACTACATAGTTAATTCCAGGTCAGCCAGAGTGAGATCCTACCTCGAAAAACAAACAAACAAAAATAAGTCATAAAAGGGTCTGGAGAGATGGTTTAGAGGTTAAGGTGTTTGCCTGTAAAGCCAAAGGACTCAGGTTCAATTCCCCAGGACCCACGTAAGCCAGATGCACAAGGTAGTGCATTGTGGTGGTTTGATTCAGGTGTCCCCCATAAAGTTAGGTGTTCTGAATGCTAGGTTCCCAGCTGATGGAGATTTGGGAATTAATGCCTCCTGGAGGGAGTGTATTGTTGGGGGCGGGCTTATGGGTATTAAAGCCAGTTTCCCCTTGCCAGTGTTTGGGCACAACCTTCTGTTGCTGTGTTCCATCTTATGTTGGCCAGGGGGTAATGTCCACCCTCTGCTCATGCCATCATTTTCCCTTGCCATCGTGGAGCTTCCCCTCGAGCCTGTAAGCCAAATAAACCTCTTTTTCCCAGAAGCTGCACTTGGTTGGGTGATTTCTACCAGCAATGCAAACCGGGCTGCAACATGCACGCATCTGGAGCTCGTTTGCAATGGCTGGAGACCCGGGCAAACCCATTCTCTCTCTCTCTTTCTCTCCCCTACCCCTGCCTCTTTCTCTCTCATAAATAAATAAATAAATAAATAAATGTGTCAAAAAGTATAGGGTATGTTCTAAAAAGTGAATGCCCAAACTCTGGTCTGGAAGTAGAGTGATTTGCTAACTCCTATAAACAGTAATTATGAAATTTGGAGAGGGAGGAGAAAAGCCACCTGATTCTTTTTGTTTTTTAAATTATTATTTAGGGCTGGAGAGATGGCTTAGGTTTAAGGTACATGCCTGAGAAAACTAAGGACCCAGGTTCCATTCTCCAGGTCCCATGTAAGCCAGATGCACACGGTAGCACATGCATCTGGAGTTCATTTGCAGTGGCTAGAAGCCCTGGTGCACCCATTCTCCCTCTCTCCCTCTCTGTATCTACTAAATAAATAAGTAACTGTAAATACATCTTTAAGTTATTATTTTTTACTTTTTTATGAGAGAGAGAAACTGAGAGAGAATTGGCATGCCAGGGTCTCTAGCCACTGCAATCTAACTCCAGAGTGCTGCACCTTGTGCGGATGAGTCACTTTGTGCATCTGGCTTACGTGGGTTCTGAGAAGTCATACCTGGGTCCTTAGGCTTTGTAGGCAAGTGCCTTAACCTCTAAGCCATCTATCCAGCGAGACAAGGTCTCATGTAGCCCAGTAAGCTCTGGTATCAGTAAGAGACTTCAGCTCCTCCTGCCTCCCTGGCCCCAGAGCTGGGATTACAGTGTTTACTGCCAGGTGGCTTTAGTGTGGATGCTGGAGAGCCACACTTGAGTCTTCATGCTTCCATGGCAAGTACTTTAGAGACTAGACCACCTCCCCAGCCCTCATTTTTCATTAAATTCTTTTTATTATTATTATTAGAGAGAAAGAGAGTGAGAGCAAGGAGAGAGAAAGAGAACTTGGCACACCAGAGCCTCAGCCACTGCTATCGCTCTCCACATGCCTGCGCCACCTGGTGGGCATGTCCGGCCTTGTGCTTGCCTCACCTTTGTGTGTCTGGCTTATGTGGGATCTGGACAGAAATCTGAGCATGGGTCCTTAGGCTTCACAGGCAAGCACCTTAACTGCTAAGCCACCTCTCCAGCCCTCATTTAATTCTTTGGCATAGTTTTTAGATCTCTTCTGAATGTCACTTCACCCAACATATGCACCACCATGCCTGCCTGGCTGAGTTTTGATGTTTTTGTTTTGTTTTGTTTTTCAAGGTAGGGTCTCACTCTAACCCAGGCTGACCTGGAATTCACTGTGTCATCTAAGGGTGACCTCAAACTCATGTCAATCTTCCTACCTCTGCCTCCCAAGTGCTGGGATTAAAGGCATGCACCACCACACCCAGCAAGCTTTTGATTTTTTTAATGTGTTTTATTTATTTATTTGGGAGAGAAAGAGAGGGGGAGGGAGAGAGAGAATGGGTGTGCCAGGGCCTCCAGCCACTGCAAACAAACTCCAGATGTGTGCGCCCCCTTGTGCATCTGGTTTACGTGGGTCCTGGAGAGTTGAACCGGGATCCTTTGGCTTTGCAAGCAAATGCCTTAACCGCTACGCCCTAGATTTTTTTTTTTACATGTGGGATGTATATGTGTGTTGTGTGTTCACGTAGGGGGGATGCATGTGTGGGAGTGGCTGTGTATTCACGTGTATTCATGCATGTGGATGTCAGGGCTTGACTTCAGGTATTTTCCCCAATTGCTCTCCACCTTATTTATTGACAGCAATGCTTTCACCAAAACAGAGCTCCTCAATTTGACTCATCTTACCCCAAGGATCTGCTCGTCTTTGCAGCCAGAGTGCTGGAATTGCGGGCATACACCACTCACCCGCCACTCAGGCAGGCGCTGAGCTGTCCCACATGCTAGCTTGCAGCAGGGGCCACTCGCCTACAGTGGCCAGGAGCAGAATGTTGGGTATCTGGCTCCATTGCTCTTCCACCCCACAGATTCAGATGTCATGAGGGTGCCCTTGTCAGCCATCACCCTGTGCAGCATCCTGTCATGACTCAGAGAAACAGAGAGAGAGAGAATGGGTGGGCTAGTACTTTCTCCACTGCAAATGAACTCCATATACATGCACCATTTTGTGCATCTGGCCTTATGTGGGTACTTGGGAATTGAACCCTGGCATCAGACTTTGCAAGCTTTCCAGATTTTTTTTTAATGAAATAATGTTTTTTTATTTATCTGCAAGCAGAGAAAGACAGACAGACACAGAGAGAAAAAGAGAGAGAATGGACATGCTAAGGCCTCTAGTCATTGCAAACAAACTCCAGGTGCATGCACCCCTTTTGTGCATCTGGCTTTACGTGGGTCCTGGGGAATCACACTCTGGTCATTAGGTTTTGCAGGCAAGTACCTTAACCACTGAGCAATACCATGTCTAGAGGACAGAATTCCCCAGCCCTCCTCCCTATGCTTTGTTTTTTTTTTTTTTAATTTCTTTGTTCATTTTTTATTTATTTATTTGAGAGTGACACAGAGAGAGAAAGAGGCAGATAGAGAGAGAGAATGGGCACGCCAGGACTTTCAGCCACTGCAAACGAACTCCAGACATGTGCACCCCCTTGTGCATCTGGTTAACGTGAGTCCTGGGGAATTGAGCCTCAAACCGGGGTCCTTAGGCTTCACAGGCAAGTGCTTAACCACTAAGCTATATCTCCAGCCCTGTTGTGGTGTTTATTTGTTTGTTTGTTTTTTTGTAGGGTAGATTCTCACACTAGCCCAGGCTGACCTGGAACTCACTCTGTAGTTCCAGGCTGGCCTTGAACTCACAGCAATCCTCCTACCTCTACCTCCTAAGCTCTGGGATTAAAGGTGTGTGCTACCACGCCTGGCCTCCCCATTCTTTGGCTCTCACATTCTTTCTATCACATGAACCTTGGAGGGAGTGATATAGATGTCCCATCTAGTGCTGAGCACTCAACAGTCACTTATTGGGGGTGAAGAAAACTTGATGAGTTTCATCATAATGGAGATATGAATTATATCATACTTCAAACCAGTTCTTAATCGCACCAGCCACACTATGAGTGTCAGTGAAGTAGTGTGCCAAAAAATGTTCCTGCAAAGATAGGGCAAAAGGGTAATAGTTAATTGTTTTGAAAAATCATTATTATTATTATTATTATTATCATCATCATCATCATCATCATTATTATTATTTTGGTCGTTCGAGGTAGTGTCCCACTCTAGCTCAGGCTGACTTGGAATTCACTATGTAGTCTCACAGTGGCCTCGAACTCACGGTGCTTCCCGTACCTCTGCCTCCCAAGTGCTGGGATTAAAGGTGTGCACCACCGTGCCCGGCAGGAAATCACCTTTTATGACAATAAAAATTGCCCAAGTCCTCAATATGCTTTATGTAGTAAGTTTCTGCAAATTAGTTTTACAGATCCTGCCAAGTTGGAGTGCCATCCTGAGACTAAATATGGTGGAGCATGAAAACAATGCTTTCTGCTTCCACCCAGGAAAGATGAACAGCTTATGCTCTTGAAAAAACATATGCAATGAAGCTTGGCAAAGGAAATGCAGTTTCAGAGCCACCCATGAATAATGCATTACGCACGAAGGAGATCATACTATTAAGGAAAGCCTGGGAGACTTAAAGCTATTATTTTATTTATTTATTTATTTATTTTTGGTTTTTCGAGGTAGGGACTCACTCTGGCCCAGGCTGACCTGGAATTCACTATGGCGTCTCAGGGTGGCCTCGAACTCACGGCGATCCTCCTACCTCTGCCTCCCAAGTGGTAGAATTAAAGGTGTGTGCCACCACTCCCAGAAAAGCTATTATTATAAATAATTATTTAGTTATTTATTTTGGTTTTTCAAGGTAGGGTCTCACTCTGGCCCGGGCTGATCTGAAATTCACTATGGAGTCTCAGGGTGGCCTTGATTTCATGGTGATCCTCCTACCTCTGCCTCCCAAGTGCTGGGATTAAAGGCATGCACCACCATGCCCAGCTAAACTTTTTATTAATAAGGCCTACAAGTCGTAGGCAATGAGAACACTGAAGGGGCAGGCTGCCATCACAGAGACACAAGAACCGCTATCTGGTAATTCATCCCAGAGAGGAACTTTCAAGTATACACTGGGATTTCTGGTCTCCCTTCCTCACAGAGTAGTTAGTGAATGCAAGAACCAATCCATTTTGCTTATGTTTGAAGATTAAAGCTATGTTCAATCTTTACTGCTTGTGTTAATCAGCTCTTTATCACAGTAACCAAACACTTAGGAGAAATGATTTGAAAAGAGGAATGGTTTATTTGGGCTCACAGTATCAGATGTTTCAAATCCATGAACACTTGGCCACTTGGGCCTGTGGTAGGGCAGAGACATCATGGTGAAAGGGCATCATGGAGGGAAGCTGCCTTCCATGATAGCCAGAAAGCAGACAGAGAGCAATAAGAGGGCCAGAGACAAAAATATGCTCTTCAAAACCATGCTCCCAGGGAAGGGGGGACTGCTCGGTCAATAAGGTGCTTGCCTTGCAAGCATAAGGACCAGCGTTTGATCTCCAGAACTCAAACGTTGGGCGTGGTGATGCACCCCTGTAATCCCAGTGCTGGGGAGGCAAAGACAGAAGGATCCCTGGGGTTCAGTAGCCAGAGAGTCTAGCCTAATGATTGGACTCAAGACCAATGGCATACCCTGTGTGGTGGTTTGATTCAGGTGTCCCCCATAAACTTAGGTGTTCTGAATGCTAGGTTCCCAGCTGATGGATATTTGGGAATTAATGCCTCCTGGAGGAAGTGTATTGTTGGGGGCGGGCTTATGGGCTTTATAGCCAGTTTCCCCATGCCAGTGTTTGGCACACCCTTCTGTTGCTGTGGTCCATCTTATGTTGGCCAGGGGGTGATGTCCACCCTCTGCTCATGCCATCGTTTTCCCCTGCCATTGTGAAGCTTCCCCTCAAGCCTGTGAGCCAAAATAAACCTCTTTTTCCCAGAAGCTACTCTTGGTTGGGTGATTTCTACCAGCAATGCGAACCGGACTGCAACACCCTGTCCCAAGAAAAAGTGGGCAGTGTTCCTGAGGATGGCATGAGCTGTACAGAGATTCATCATTCCTCATCTGTGCAGACATAATAACACCCATCTACTGAACACACGGCTTCAGCGCACACCTCAGAGCCTCCACACAACCAAGAGAGAGACCCTTTCCAGCGCCCTCCCAGTCCCCGTCCATGCCCCCTCCCAGTGCATACCTCTCAGAGGCAACCCCTCTTTTGAGTTCTAGTGCCATAAATTAATTTTGCCAGATTTGAACTTTGTATAAATGGAATCATAAAATATGTAAACTATCACTGACTGCAACAACTTCTAAACCATATCTCCAGCCCCCACTTTTCTATCTTGATGTCTTCTTATTTTTTGTCCTCCATCAAACATGATGAAATGTAGATGAACCCAATATTGTACCCAATATTATGAAGGGCTTGTGCAGGTAAAAATATCTCGTGTGGGCTGGAGAGATAGCTTAGTGGTTAAGCGCTTGCTGTGAAGCCTAAGGACCCTGGTTCGAGGCTCAATTCCCTAGGACCCACGTTAGCCAGATGCACAAGGGGGCACATGCATCTGGAGTTTGTTTGCAGTGGCTGGAGGCACTGGCGTGCCCATTCTCTCTCACTCTTTCTCTCTCTGTCACTTTCAAATAAATAAATAAACAAAACAAATATGTATATATGTATATGTATGTATATATGTATGTATGTATATATGTATGTGTGTGTGTATATATATATATCTCCTGTGAGGTCATGAATGCAGCAGCCACCTCGTGTCAGGAATATGTGCTCCAGACACTTCTCTCCCCATCCTCTGGCTCTGACATTCTTTCTGGCCCCCATTTCTGCAATGTTTCCTGAGCCTTGGAGGGCATGATAAAGACGTTTCATCCAGTGTTGAGCACTTAACAGTTACTTATTCTCAGCACTTTAACAAATTTTGAGTGTCCCGCAGTTGTAAAAAGACCACCATCTGTAAAAAGACCAAAAGTGAGAACAGCATTAATCTATGGGCATCAACAAATATTTAGAGAGCAATTTGATTGGCACAGCATATCCATTTAGCCAAACAACGGTGGTAGCTTCCCTAGGGCTTATGAGCTCCCAGCCACAGACTGTTTGTCTGTTGTTTTCCAAGGTAGGGTCTCACTCTAGCTCAGACTGACCTGGATTTCACTATGTAGTCTCAGGGTGGCCTCAAACTCACAGTGATCCTCCTACCTCTGCCTCCCAAGTGCTGGGATTAAAGGCGTGCGCCACCACACCCAGCTAAAAATTGTAGGACTTGACATTTGTATTTTGGTTTGTTTTTGCTTTTGTTTTTTGACAGCCATAGACTTTTGACTATATTTTCAGTACCAGGCATAAATTTCCTCTGTGGAGCAAGCCTCAAATCCAACAAGAGAGCAATTGGTTATCCCCATAGTAGTCATGACATAATTGCATCTGTGGGCGTATCTTGTCTAGCTGGCTCGTTGTGAAGCTTACTGGGTCCACTGCTGGTTAAGACTGCTGATGAGGACTGGAGAGATGCTTTAGCTGGTAAGGTGTTTGTCTGCAAAGCCTAAGGACCTATGTTCTACTCTCCAGAGCCCTCATAAGCCAGGTGCACAAAGGAGAGGCAAGAGCGCGGTCACATGTGCCCACTAGGTGGCACAAGCATCTGGGGTTTGATTGCAGTGGCTCAGGCCCTGGTGTGCCAACTATCTCTCTCTCCCTTCCCCCCTCTTTCTCTCTCTTTAAAATAAGAAAAAAGAAAAGAAAAGAAAAAAAAAAAAAAAAAGACTGCTGATGACTTTTCTCCCCCCGCAGCCTGCATGGCACTTTCCAGCACTATGCCAGCTGGCCAGCAGGGAGAAATCTTCCAGCCCTGCTCTAGTTGGATTTCTCAGCTGCCGTGAATAAAACACGCAATGTCTTCAGCGATGGGGTCTTATCATCTAGTTCTGGTGGGCAATAAAGAGTACTGGCAACAGTCTGTATTGTTTTAAAGGTCTCAGCCCCCTCCCCAACAACTCAGTGAGAAGTGCCCACACCTGGCTTCATCTCTGTTGTGAGGCAGGGACACTTACATTCCAATGAATGTCAAGCTTACTTGAGCTCTCTAACCAGGGTTAGGTGTCCTCCAGACAATGGGAAGTATCCCTGGGCCTCATCTCTGTGGGTCAGGTTTGTGTTGATTCCATCAATCACAGATGAGAAATATTTGGAAAAAGTAATTGTGTTGGCACTGAGCATGGACAAACTTTTTTCCTTGTCATTATTTCAATACAGTGTAACAATGACTTCATAGCATTATATTGTAATGGGAATTATAAGTAATTTTGAGAGGATTGAAATAGCTTGCCTGCAAATACTATATTCTCTTGTATAAGGGACCTGAGCATTAGACAAATTTACTCTATGTGATGTATGTCCTGGAACTAATTCCCAGGAATCACCAAGGGATGACTGTAGTCCTCTGATCTAAGGGAACATTTAAAAAATATATTTCATTTGTTTATTTATTTGAGAGAGAAAGAGTAAGAGAGAGAGAGAGAATGGGCACACCAGGGCCTCCAGCCACTGCAAACGAACTCCAGATGCATGCTCCACCTTGTGCATCTGGCTTACATGGGTCCTGGGGAATCAAACCAGGGTCCTTTGGCTTTGCAGGCAAAGCCCGTAACTGCTAAGTCATCTTCTCCAGCTCTAATGAAATATTTAATATTTCAAGATGTTAGAGAGGAGGATCATTACTCTTCCAGGACAATATCCATCCCCCTCCTCTTTCTCTTTCTCTTTTTTTTTTTTTTTTTTTTTTTTTTTTTGAGGTAGAGTCTTGTTCTAGCCCAGGCTGACCTGGAATTTACTATGTAGCGTCAGGGTGGCCTTGGACTTACGGTGATCCTCCTACCTCTACCTCCCGAGTACTGGGATTAAAGATGGGTGCTACCACACCTGGCTTTTTTTTCCTTTTTTAATATTTTAATTTATTTCCAAGGGGAGGATGTGGGAGATGGGCATGCCAGGACCTCTTGCCACTGCAGATGAACTCCAGATGCGTGTGCCACTTTGTGCATCTGGATTTACATGGGTCCTGGGGAACCGAACCCTGACTGTCAGGCTTTGCAAGCAAGCACCTTTAACCACTTTATCATCTCTCCAGCCCAAATCTTACACTTCTTTTCATGGCCCTTGCTCACACCTCTTTCTTATGGTTCTTCCTTATCAGCTCACACAGCAGCTCCACTGGACTCTTTGAGGGTCAGGGGCGGCTCCTGGGACCTCTCTGTCCTTACATTCTTGTCCCTCTGCCTGACCTCACTGCTTCACTCTCTTCAGGAGACTCCTCCTCCTCCTCTTCCTCCCCCATGCTGCTGCTCAGATGTCCACTGGGGGTGCTTTTCTGGTGTCCAGCTAGGACACAGCCCCTTCATTTTCCTCTGGAGCAGTACTCACCAGACCTCGTCAAAGAAAGGTCTACCACTTGTACCATAAAGCCATCGGCCTTGTGGAAACACTGCTGCAACAAATAAACGAGAAATATGATGGCAGGTGGCTCCATCTATCACATATATACCTTTATATAACTGGTGACATAAATATTGGTGCTTTAGAGATTCTGGAAGAGATTAAGAGAAATTCTCTTCTCCTTACAGAATATAAAGGTAACGGGCTTTAGTTGAAACAAGTATTCTTCACTAATTCCTTTGGTGTTCTTCAGTCACTCACTCGTGTGTCCGATGTTTGGTGAGTGTTTACGTATCAGACGTTCTTCTCGACGCTGGGCATGTGCCATGGTGAGCAGGCTAGACCAGCGTCACTGCACCGAGAGAGAGCCTGCGCGCTTGTGTTTTGGCAACACCGTTAGTTAATACTCAGAATCGTCTGCAGGGTGTCCTGGCTGTACACAGGGATAGATCTCCACTTTGCTTCCAAAGGCCTGAGCATATTAGGCAACACAGACAAGTGGCCAAGAGTCTTGGCCTGGAAGAATGGGGTTTTCCTAGACTCCACTGGCATAAGTGGCCCAGTTAGTACCACAGTAGACAACATCTCAAGTGGCCATGGCGAATGAGGTGCACCCTGGACAGGAAATTTTATTCCTTGCAGCTTTTACTAAATAAATGCTAAGCAAACATTAAGAGGAGTCATTCGATAAGGACCCAAATAGTGTAGTTTTTCCCTGTATAATTAATTCATTGTCTACTAGACTGAGCTCCACAAATGTGTGTTGGTCTTGTTGGTGACAAATTTCCCACTTGTGAAACTAAAGGCTCACTTGGCACAATTTCCAGCACAATACACAGTAGGAGCTTAGTATAAAAAAAAAAAAAATCCTCCTTCCCTGCATCTCTGGGGAACATTCCCGAGTGTCTACATGCAGGATGCTGAGCACATACAGGGCAGGGCTGGACCATTGCTCTGACCTGCCTGACAGCCCTTTGGTCAGTGGCAGTCACCGGGTTACAAGGCCGGCGTACAGAGATGCACTGCACAGTGCCGTCTACAGAAACGGGATAATTCATTTTAGGAATGTTCAGACCAGTTAATATGCCTCCCAGGAAGTTAATGATCCAGAAAGCCAATTTCTCTTCCCGAACCCACACAGACATGTACACACACACACACACACACAAAGATCTCTAGAAAAGTAGGAAACTAGATTTACAACAACCAGAGCTCTTTTTAAAAATATTTATTTGCTTATGTGAGGGTGTATGTGCACACCAGAGTTTCTTGCCAATGTAAAAGAATGGCCATCTGGCTTTACATGGGTGGATGGGGAATTGAACCAAAAGGCTTTGCAAGTAAGAGCTTTTAAGTGCTGAGCCATCTCCAGCCCAGCAGAATCTCTTAAGGTATCTCTTTCAAGACTTTGAAGGTACATCTACGCAAGTTATTTTTACCTATGGTAATCATATGAGTAGCATTTTTCAGGTATGAAAAAGCGTGTGATAAAAGATGACTCAGGAAACATTGCTTACACTTGACTACCCACCTGAGGTAAAAGGTAAGACCCTATTGCTGAAGACATCACACGCTGCTAACACAGAACACCGAGAGATCCAGCTGGAATCTGGAAGGAAGCCAGTTCCCAGGTGGTTACCTACATAGTGCTAAAAAGCGCCACATGAGCTGCTGGGGGAAAAGCCAACGCCATGAGCAAGCAGAGGACGCTGCTTTAAGAAAACATCCAGACTGAGCAGATGTGGTGGCGCACACCTTTAATCCCAGCACTCAGGAGGCAGAGGTAGGAGGATAGCTGTGAGTTTGAAGCCATCCTGAGACTACATAGTGAATTCCAAGTCAGCCTGAACTAGAGTGAAACCCCACCTCAAAAAAAGAAAAAAACAAGAGCAGCCTGAAAAGATGAACACACCTCTGCAAAGGTGGCTCTCGGCCTATGTGGATAACCAATGGCTAAATAAATAAATAAGAATATCAATTTGAGGGCTGGGGAGATGGCTTAGCGGTTAAGGCCCTTGCTTGCAAAGCCAAAGGACCTAGGTTCAATTCCCCATGACCCACATAAGCCAGATGCACAAGGTGGCACATGCATCTGGAGTTCATTTGCAGTGTCTGGAGGCCCTGGTGTGCCTATTCTCATTCTCTCTCTCTCTCTCTCTCTCTCTCTCTCTCTCTCTCTCTCTCTCTCTCTCTCAGATAAATAAATAAATAAAAATACTTAAAGAATAGCAATTTGAACAGACCCAAATGTCATATGTCATTATTAACTAGACTGTGAGTTATAGTCATACTGGTTACTAAATTCCTGGGTGTGTGTGTGTGTGTGTGTGTGTGTGTGTGTGTGTGTGTGTGTAGTGCTATCTCAGTCAGCACAATTGTTAGCACATCATACAGTAGACGCTTAATAAAGGGTTGTAGCCAGGCGTGGTGGCGCACGCCTTTAATCCCAGCACTCAGGAGGCAGAGGTAGGAGGATTGCTGTGAGTTCAAGGCCACCCTGAGACTCCATAGTGAATTCCAGGTCAGCCTGGACTAGTGTGAGACCCTACCTCGAAAAACCAAAAATAAATAAAATAAAGGGTTGTAGATATTTTATGTTTGTTATCGTTATTATAGCTAGAAAGACATTTTAATATGGACTACATCAGTTAATTAATTTTGCAGGCCAAAAAAAGTTAGAAAATGGGCTGGAGAGGTGGCTCAGCAGTGAGGCCCTTGCCTGTGAAGCCTGAGGACTCACGCTCGACTCTCCAGGTCGCACGTGAGCCAGACGCACAGTGACACAAGCGTGCAGGGTCGCACATGCGCACAAGGGGGCGCACACATCTGGAGTTTGATTGTAGTGGCTGGAGACCCTGCCAATTCTCTTTCTCTCTCTCCCTCCCTCTCAAAAAAACAAAACAAAACAAAAAAGGGCAGACTGTTGGACTTGCCTAAAAAACAAAGTTAGAGCCTGGCGTGGTGGCGCACGCCTTTAATCCCAGCACTCGGGAGGCAGAGGTAGGAGGATGGCTGTGAGTTCGAGGCCACCCTGAGACTCCATAGTGAATTCCAGGTCAGCCTGGACTAGAGTGAGACCCTATCTCAAAAAACAAAAACAAAACCAAAAAAGTTAGAAAATGGATAGGACCTCATTCCTCTAGTTAGACAGGTCAAGTAGCATAGTCATCCTCACCACCTCAACCCCGACAATACATCTAAACAAGCCCACTCTGCTCTAAAGCTCCCTGTACTTTACATCAAACCCACCATCTCCACCCAAGCTGTTGTGACCTCCTGCTTGGATACCAGTGCGCAGTCTCCATCCCCTCATCTCCCAGGCCCCTTCAGTGACTGAGATAACAAACAACCCAAACCCTTCTCCATCACTGCAGAAGAATGAAAGCACTGTGGAAAGTTCTTACAGTTTTCACTGAATTAATTTGTAAAATTTAAAACTTTCCATTCCCACCCCAGAGATTCACACTTTGGCATATGTTTGGTCCACTTTGAAAACATTCACTACAATTATAATTTCACATCTATTTTTATAACTTTTTAAACTATGCTTATCTCCCACAAAAGCTACAAAACTCCCTAAGGACAATGACCTTATATTTACCTACAATTGTTGCCCAGTTCTTAGCAGAGTGGATAACTTCAAAAAGTTTAATGGACAAATATAATGAACCACAGAGGCCTCATGAAGTTAAAAAGCTCTGTACTGTGAATAGAGCAAAGAGGCGACCTATAGAATGGGAGGAACTCTTTGCCAGCAATACATCTGACAGAGAATTAATATCAAGGATGTACAAAGAACTCAAAAAACTAAATAATAAGAAATCAAACAGCTTGATTAAAAATGGTCTATGGAAGCCGGGCATGGTGGCGCACACCTTTAATCCCAGCACTTGGGAGGCAGAGGTAGGAGGATCACCATGAATTTGAGGTCACCCAGAGACTCCGTAGTGAATTCCAGGTCAGTCTGAGCTAGAGTGAGACCCTACCTCCAAACACACCCCCCCCCACACACACACACAAAGGGCTATGGGGCTGGAGGGATTGCTTAGCGGTTAAGGTGCTTGCCTAAAAAGCCAAAGGACCCAGGTTCAATTCCCTAGGACCCACGTTAGCCAGATGCACCAGGGGGCACACACATCTGGAGTTCGTTTGCAGTGGCTGGAAGCCCTGGCGTACCCATTCTCACTCTTGCTGTCTCTCTCCCTCTCTGTCTCTCTGACTCTAATAAATAGATAAAATAAAATTTAAAAATGGGCTATGGGGCTGGAGAAATGGCTTAACAGTTAAAGCACTTGCCTGCAAAACCTAAGGACCCAGGTTTGATTCCCTGGGCCCCACATAAGACAGATGCACAAGACAGCACATGCTGGAGTTCATTTGCAGTGACTGGAGGCCCTGGTGCACCCATTCTCTCTCACTATTTCTCTCTCTCTCTCTGTTTCTCTGTCTCTCTCTCTCCCTCTTTTTTTCTCTTTGCCTCTTTTTCCCTCAAATAAATTTTTTAAAAAGTAAGAAAAAAAATTAAATGGGCTATGGAACTAAATAGAGAGTTCTCAAAAGAAGAAATACAGATGGCCTATAAACATCTAAAAATGTGTTCTATATCCTTAGTCATCAGGGAAATGCAAATGATAACTACTTTGAGATTCCATATCACTCCTGTCAGAATCCATCATCAAGAAAACAAATGACAATAAATGCTGGCAAGGATGTGAGAAAACAGGAATTATTCTACACTCTTGGTAGGACTGTAAAGTGGTATAGCCGTTGTGAAAATGAGTGTGGAGGTTCCTGAGACAGCTATAAATAGATTTACCATATGACCCAGCTATACCACTCCTAGGCATATATCCTAAGGACTCTTCTCTGCTACCTTAGATATACTTGCCCATCCATGTTTATTGCTGTTCTATTCACAATAGCTAGGAAATGGAACCAGCTAGATGTCTCTCAACTAATGAAGGGTTAATGAAAATGTGATATATTTACTCCCAATACTCAGGAGGCAGAACTAGGAGGATCACTTGAGTTCAAGGCCATCCTGAGACTACATAGTGAATTCCAGGTCAGCCTGGGCTAGAGTGAGACCTTACCAAGAAAAACCAAAAAAAAGAATGTAAGCGCCACTATAAAAAAATAAGGGTTATCCCATTTATCTGGTGCTAACTTTACTCTCCGTTGGAGACTCTGCTTCTCTTTTTCAGATAGACGCAGATCCTAAGGAGAGAACCACCCCATCATACCTCAAAAGGGCCCCGGCTGGAACTAAGGGTAATTGGTGAAACAAGCAAGGGTGCTGTTTTCTTGGTGTACCTGGTACCAGCACAAGGGTGAAGGAGTTTGAGAGAATAATAAACTCCTATCAAATCAGATATCCAGAGACACAGAGGCTCCCAACACCTCATCACTGAAGCAGACCCAAAATGAACCCAACATGGCTCAGGGAAATTTTGCTGAAGAGGGGTCAGAAAGAATGTCAAAACCACACATTGGGTCATGATACGCAGAGACATTTGTCCAGCCCAATACTGCGGGCTAACTCCACAATGCATGACCCATATACCTCAACAAGAAGGGGCCGGTGGGGGGGAGGGGATAGGACATGGATGAGGCTAACAATGGTATCAATTTAACTGTATTCAGAGTACAAAACTAATTAATAAAAAAATAAATAAATGTTTAAAAAAAGTATGTAAGAGCCAAAGGAAGAGTAGGGCTGCTTAGAGTGCAATATTCCAGACACAAAGTGGTCTGGATATCCATGACTTCACAGTGCTGCCTACATAAGATCCTTATAATAGGAGGAAAAGATGATGACATCAAAATAAAAGAGAAACAATTGAGAGGAGGAGGGGATATGATGGAGAGTGGATTCGTGAAGGGGAAAGTGAGGGAGGGAATTATCATAGTATGTGGTCTATAATTATGAAGCTGTCAACAAAAAAAATATTTAGTGGATGCCAGGCGTGGTGAAGAACTCCTTTAATCCCAGCATTTGGGAGGCAGAGGTAGGAGGCTCACTGAGAATTTGAGGCCACCCTGAGAATACATTGTGGTAGTGCATGCCTTTAATCCCAGCACTTGCTCAGGAGGCAGAGGTAGGAGGATCACTATGAGTTGGAGGCCAGCCTGAGACTACATAGTGAATTCCAGGTCAGCCTGAGCTAGAGTGAGACCCTACCTCAAAAAAAAAATAATAATAAATAAGCAATTTCAGGGCTAGAGAGATGGCTTAGGAGATAAGGACCTTACCTGCAATGCCTAATGACCCATGTTCAACTCTCCAGATCCCATGAAAGCCAGATGCACAGACATGAGGCAAGTGCAAGGTCGCACATGCCCACTAGGTGGCATAAGAGTCTGGAGTTCAATTACAGTGGCTGAGGCCCCTGGCATGCCAACTTTCTTTCTGTCTCTCTCCTTCTAAAAAAAAAAAAAAAAGCAATTGTAACAGAAAAGTTAAGTATAGTAATCCTAACATTTGCGAGGGGGAGCGTCGTAGTCGGCCTAACATCGCTGGAATGAACTTCCAGACCAGACACGGTTATGGAGGAAGGAATTTAGTAGAGGGGAAGTTCCACAAGGACAGAAGAGGCTGGCCCACATTCACAGGTCAGAGCTGAGAGAGAGAAAAACCAACACCAACACACGTCACCCACACAAGCAAGACCCCTCAGGAGCTCCCGGTGGAAGTCAGGCACTTTGCATATCCCCAGACTGGAATTCCAAACCCACCCCCGCACCCTAGGGCTGGACCCTAGGATCCACCCACAGCGACACCTCTTCCAGCCTGGTGGCTGCAGACCTAAATTACAAACTCTGTTTTGTTTGTGTCTACTTATTTATTTATTTGAGAGTGATAGAGAAAGACAGAGAGAGAGAATGGGCTCACCAGGGCCTCCAGCCGCTGAAAACGAACTCCAGATACGTGCTCCACATTGTGCATCTGGCTTACATGGGTCGAATCAAGCCTTGAACCAGGGTGCGTAGGCTTCACAGGCAAGCTCTTCACTGCTAAGCCATCTCTCCGGCCCCTTACAAACTTAAAAAAAAAAAAATTATTTATTCATTTATTTATTTGAGAGAGAAAAAGAAGCATAAAGAGAGGGGGGTGAGCAAATAGAGAGAGAATGGGCCTGCCAGGGCCTCCAACTACTGCACATGAACTCCATACGCATGCACCACCTTGTGCATCTGGCTTACATGGGTCCTGGGGAATCCAACCTAGGTCCTTTGGCTTTATAGGCAAATGCCTCAACTGCTAAGCCATCTCTCCACCGTTAAACTACAAACTTTAATAAAACCCTGAATATATTGAGGGCCACCCATTCAAACTATCACAGGGTTGGTAGGGGAATTGAGACCAGCCTGGGCTACATAACAAGTACAAGGTCACTCTAAGGTATATGAGACCATATCTCAAAAAAAAAAAAAAAAATGCCGGGTATGGTGGCACATGCCTTCAGTTCCAACACTGGGGATACTGAGGTAGGAGGATCACCATGAGTTCAAGGCCAGCCTGGAGAGATGGCTTAGCAATTAAGGTGCTTACCTATGAAGCCTAAGGATCCAGGTTCGATTCCCCAGTACCCATATAAGCCAGATGCACAAGGTGGTGTATGTGCCTGGGGTTTGTTTTCAGTGGCTGGCATGTCCATTCTCCCTCTATCTGCCTCTTTCTCTCTCTCTTCCCCTCTCTTATAAATAAATAAATAAAATATTTTTAAAAAAATAGAAAAAAGTAAATAGATGCACAGTGCTAATCAGAGGTAAAGAATGAATAAAAATGGGATGGAGAGATGGCTTAGAAGTTAAGCGCTTGCCTGTGAAGCCTAAGGACCCTGGTTGGAGTCTCAATTCCACTGGACCCACATTAGCCAAATGCACAAGGGGGTACACGCATCTGGAGTTCCTTTGCAGTAGCTGGAGGACCTGGCGCACCCATTCTCTCTCTCTCCCTCCCTCCCTCCCCCACTCTCTCTCTCTGTCTCTGCCTCTTTCTCTCTCTGTTACTCTCAAATAAATAAATAAAAGTTTTAAAAAAGAATGAAGAAAAAAATGATTGCTTGTATTCTCAAAGATTTGCTGCTTTCTGCTTCTACTCATCCCAGAAGCCTAGATGTCTGTAAACTTCCTGAGAAACTACTGATAATGGAAATAAATTACCCCCCCCCTTTTTTTTTTTAGCCAGGTCTGGCCAGTGTCTAATACTTTTGGGTGGGGATGTATGTGTGCACATGGTCATGGGTGTGAGTGTGCACATGTCAGTGTGTGTCAGTGGACAACTTTCAGATGCTCGCCCTCCTCTTCCATGTAGTTTGAGGCAGGGTCTCCCGTCATCGCCACTGCTTACTGCTGCTTGTGCCAGGCTGGCTGCTCTGCCAGCTTCTAGAAGGTTCTCCTGTCACCATCTCCCTCTCACTGGGATTATAGAAGCCTGTGGTTTTCAGATGTCATCGTTTTCTGTTTGTATTTTGAAGCAGAGTCTCATTCAAGTCCAGACTGACCTGGAACTCATTCTGTAGTCCAGGCTGGTCTTGAACTCACAGAGGTCCGCCTACCTCAGCTTCCAGGGTGCTAGGGTTAAAGATATGAGCCACCCCGCCTGGTGAGCTGCTGCTTTGTTAAAAATTGTTATTTATTTATTTGAGAGAGAGAAAGGAGGAGAGAGAGAGAGAGAGAGAGAGAGAGAGAGAGAATGGGTACACCAGGGCCTTCAGTCACAGCAAGTGAGCTCCAGATGCGTGTGCCCCCTTGCGCATCTGGTTTATGTGGGTCGTGGAGAGTCAAACCAGATCCTTTGGCTCTGCAGGCAAGAGCTTTGGCCGCTAAGCCATCCCTTCAGCCGGAGCTGCTGCTTTTATGTGGGATCGGGGTTCTGAACTCAGGCACTTTGGTTGGGCTGTCAGTGCTTCATCCAGTGAGCCATATCCCAGCCCCGTTTCAACATGCACCAAGCTTGTATTAGGAGACAAAATTAACCAGGTTGATTAGCCAAGTTGCTCATCTGCTATAGGTGGATTACTTGATAATGACCCAACTTCTCCTAGCCAGATCACAGAGGTGGGGAAATGCTGCTAGACTTTCTCTGAGCTAACCTGTTGTAAGAGGAGAACCAAGCACAAGGAGCCCTTCTGCTTTAGAGAGAGAGCGTACGGGTGTGGCTTGCACTGGACAAACTTGACCTTGAGAGTATTAAATTTTTCATCTGAAACAGACATGGATCCAAGCAAGACAAAGAACAGTGATTTCTATGAAATTTTGTTTTTTTTAAACTTTAAAAAAATGTTTATTTTTATTTATTTATTTGAGAGAGAGAGAGAGAGAATGGGTGTGCCAGAACCTCCAGCCACTGCAAACGAACTCCAGAGGCATGTGCCACCTTGTGCATCTGACTTATGTGGGTCCTGGGTAACCGAACCTGGGTCCTTTGGCTTTGCAGGCAAGCAAGCACTTCATCCGCTAAGCCATCCCTCCAGCCCTCTATGACATTTTGAATAGAGAACTGGGAAGCCCTCTATGACATTTTGAATAGAGAACTGGGAAGATGGAGAAGAGAGTCAAACCAAAACCAAACTTACATTGTGGGTTATTTGTAGCCTCTGGCTATATTTAAAGAGACTCTGAATTCCCCAAGGGAGTTTTTTTTTTTTTTTTTTCCTCCCCTGTTCTTTTTGTCTTCTAGAGGCCAAGTCAGGGTTTGCTGGCTTCTGGAAAATCCAGGAGATTTTGAGAAAGAAAATCTAGGGCTAGGGAAGTGGCTTGGTAGACAGACCATTTGTCTTACACCTCTGAGTATCTGAGTTTGTATCCCCAGAGCGCACATGCGTGCTGCAAGCTGTGACAGGCTTTAGCAATTCCAGTGCACTTGTGGTGAGAAGTGGGGCACAGACAGGAGCATTTCCTGGAAGCTCTAGAAATGAGTGGTGAGCCAGAGTCCTTGCCTCAAACAAGGTGGAAGGTGAGGACTGGCCTGAAAGTTATCCTCTGACCTGTGTGCTTACTGGGGCGTGTGTGTGCCCACTCACACACACATACACACAGCAAATGAAAATAGAGGTAGGGGCTGGAGAGCTGGCTTAGCGGCTAAGCACTTATCTGTGAAGCCTAAGGATCCCGGCTAGAGGCTCAATTCCCCAGGACCCACATAAACCAGATGCACTAGATGGCACATGCATCTGGAATTCGTTTGTGGTAGCTGGAGGCCCTGATGTGCCCATTCTTTCCCTCTCTCTCTCTCTCTCTCTCACTCACTCTCTTTTTTTCTCTCTCTGTCTGTCACTCTCAAATAAGTAAATAAAAATAAACAAAAAAACTGAAAAAAAGAAAAATGTCTCAAAAAATAAAGAAAATATAGGTGGTTTATGGTTGAAATGTAACTATAAAGCCGGATTTTATTTTATTTGTATATTTGCATGTGTGTGTGTCTGTGTGTGTGTGTGCCACTTTTTGGCTGTATTATTTTTTTATTTTTTGTTTAATTTTATTTATTTATTTGAAAGTGAAGGACAGAGAGAGAGAAAGAGAAAGAGAGAATGGGCACACCAGGGTATCCAGCCACTGCAAATGAATTCCAGACACATGCGCCTCCTTGTGCATCTGGCTGACATGGGTCTTGGAGAATCGAGCCTCGAACTGGAGTCCTTAGGCTTCACAAGCAACCGCTTAACCACTAAGCCATCGCTCCAGCCCAGCTGTTTTTTGATTTTTTTGTTTTGTTTTGTTTTGTTTTTTGGTGAACAACTTTTTGTTGTTGTTTTGTTGTGCTTTTTTTTTTTTTGAGGTAGGATTTCTCTTGTGAACAACTTTGGAATTGAACCCCAGGCCGGCAAGCTTTGCAAACAAGCTCCTTCAACTGCTGAGCCATCCTCCTAGCTTTCAGATATTAAAATTTTATTTATTTATTTAATAGAAAGAGAAAGAGGCAGAGCGAGAAAGAAGCAGAAAGAGAGAGAGAGAATAGGCATGCCAGGGCTTCTAGCCCCTGCAAGGAAAGAACCCCAGATGCTTGCATCACCTTGTGCATCTGGCTTCATGTGGGTACTAGGGAATCGAACTTGGGTCCTTCGGCTTTGCAAACAAGTGTCTTAACTACTGAGACATCTCTCCAGCTCCCAGATCTTTTATATGATGCTGGGAATCCCTATCAGTTAGGAATATCAAGAGTGTTCAGTGTCTGTGATTAGAAAGGATGAAATCATCCTCACCCTCATTTATGAAGGTCTTAAAACACTAGTTTGGGGACTAGATATCTGGACAGGATTGGGGGTTATTTTCCTTTGGGAATCTAATTGTGTCGTGGCCTCTTTGGCTGTGGAAGTTACCAGGTTTCCTTCTGGAATTCCTAGGGCTTAGACACTTGCTAAGGCTGGAATTTCAAGTGGTTCTATTAAAAATATAAACTGCCAGAGCTGGGCATGGTGGTGCACGCCTTTAATCCCAGCACTAGGGAGGCAGAGGAAGGAGGATCACCAGCGGGAGGCTGGAGCCTCCAGAGCCTGGTGTGAAGCACTTGGAGACCCACCTGATGAAGACCCTGTGTGGGGCATCAGAGAGGCATGGCTTCCACCGGCTGATGGTTTGATGAGCAATGGAGCCTTGTTGGCTGGAGTTGGTGAACAGCGGGGCGGAGCGGACAGGGCAGATCTGGGCTTCATCTTCTCCTGTGCCTGGCACCCAAGAGACAAGAAGCCTAAAAGGAACACTCCTCTCCTCTGGGTGGTAATGTAAACTAGTCCCTGTGAAAATTAGTACGGCGGTTCGGTGGCAGAAAGAATGTAAGACCAAAGGAATGGAAGGACTCCTTACAACATGCTCCCTCCAGACACAAAATGGCCTGGATATCCATGATCTCACAGTGCCTGACACTACCTACACAAGGCCATCATAAGAGGAGGAAAAGATCATGACATCAAAATAAAAGAGAGACTGATTGAGAGGGGGAGGGGATATGATGGAGAAAAGAATTTCAAAGGGGAAAGTGGGGGGAGAGGGAGGGTATTACCATGGGATTTTTTTTTATAATCATGGAAGATGTTAATAAAAATTGAGAAAAAAAACACTAAAAATAGCTGGGCGTGGTGGTGCATGCTTTTAATCCCAGCACTCGGGAGGGAGGCAGCTAGAAGGATCGCCATGTATTTGAGACCACTCTGAGACTATATAGTGAATTCCAGGTCAGCCTTGGCGAGAGTGAAATGTCTTACCTTGTAAAACAAAAACAAAAAGACGAAAAATAGATCTATAGATGACCCAGCTACACTACTCTGGGGTGCTTGCTCAAAGGACTCAAAGTCAGAGTACAACAGAGACATTTGCACATCAGTGTATATTGTAGCACTAATCACAGGCGCTAAGTGATGGAATCCATCAAGGTACCCAGCAAGGAAGCAATGGATAAAGAGAACATAGCATCTGCGCACTATAAAAATTTTTTTCTGTCACAAAGAAAAATGAAGTCATGGCTGGAGAGATGGTTTAGCAGTTAAGGTGCTGGTCTGCAAAGCCAAAAACCCCAGGTTTGATTCCCCAGGACCCATGTAAGCCAAATGCACAAGGTAGTGCATCTGTCTGGAGTTTGTTTGCAGTGGCTGGAGGTCGTGGCATGCCCATTCCCTCTCTCTCTCTCTCTCTCTCTCTCTCTCTCTCTCTCTCTCTCTCAATCTCCTTATTTATTTATTTTTTCAAGGTAGGGTTTCACTCTAGTCCAGGCTGACCTCAAATTCATTATGTAGTCTCAGGGTGGCCTCAAACTCATGGCAATCCTCCTACCACTGCCTTATTTTTCTTTCTTTCTTTTTTTTACTTGAAGTTTTTTTTTATTAATTTTTTTTATTATTATTATTAGAGAGAGAGACAGAGAGGCCAGGCATGGTGGCACACGCCTTTAATCCCAGCACTTGGGAGGCAGAGGTAGGAGGATTGCCATGAGTTTGAGGCCACCCTTAGACGACAAAGTGAATTCCAGGTCAGCCTGCGCTAGACTGAGACCCTACCTCAAAAAAGGAAAAAAAAAGAAAAGAAAAGGAAAGAAAAATGAAGTCATATTGTTTGGAGAAAATGGATTTGACTGGAAATAATCAAATTAAACAAATTGAGCAAAACTCAGAAAGACAGATATTGTATGTTTTTCTCATATGTGGTTCATAGATTTTACATATATATATGTATATATGTAAATATATATATTATATATAGATTTTACATATATATATACACTATATAAAACTATGATATAAAAGTAAAAGAAAAGCTGTCTAGGGAAACAAAGGTATCTAATGAGACAGGAGAGGGGCAAAAGGGGAGAGAAGGAGAGTTAGGGGGGATATGCCATAATATGTAACATAGCACATGTTCAATTAATAGATAATAAAATTTTTTAATTAAAAAATACAGGAGGGGCTGGAGAAATGAATGGTTCAATGGTTAAAAGCATTTGCTTGCAAACTTGACAACCTGGGTTTAACTCCCCAGTACCTATATAAATTTGAGGACCCATGTAAAACCAGATGCACAAAATGGCATGTATCTGGAGTTTGTAAGGGCAAGAGGCCCTGAGGTGCCCATTCTCTGTCTTTCTCATTCTCTGAAATAAATAAATTAAAATATGTTTATAAATATATTTATTGGGGTGGAGAGATGGCTCAGAGGTTAAGGTGCTTGCCTATAAAACCTAACGACCTGGGTTTGATTCCACAGTACCCATGTAAGCCAGATGCACCAAGTGGTGTATGCATCTGGCGTTTGTTTGCAGTGGCTAGAGGCTCTAGCATGCCTATACTCTCTTCTCTCTCTCTTTGTATCTTTCTGCTTGAAAATAAATAAATAAAATATCAAAAATACATACATTTATTGTTTAATATCTATTAAAATATATTTATTTAATATATTTAAATATTTTAAAAATAAAATAGATGAAGAGAAAGAGAGACCCTGGCAATTACGTCCCTAGGAAGTTGACTTTATTGTCTATGTTTCAGGGCACTGTCCTCAAGACATGCCCTCTCACATACGTCAACAATTTAGGCCAATTTGAGGGGGAAAAGCAGGGAGGAAAAAGAAAGAGGAGAAGGAGAAACTGAGCAAGGAGCATGAACCCTGGCCGGTTTTTTTGTACCAGGCCTTCCTGCTTAGCCCAGCCTGAGGTCAGCCAGGGTCTGGAAGACAGAAGCCGGCTCTGTCCAGCTGCTGTCTTTAACAGTGCGCATAGCACTTTGGCCAGGAGAGGGCCCCACACTTCACTCCAGTTTGCGCGGCTCTCGGTAGTATTCTGGTGAGACATCATTGCACAGAAGAGTTCTCCACCATCACAGAGCATGGAAAGGGGCCAGGCTGGTTTGTGGTGGAGCCAGGACTCGTGCCCAGGTTGGGTAAGGCCAACTCTGAGACAGTTCACCAACTCTTCCTTGGTCAGTGTCCCTTCGCAGCAGTCCATCTGCTATTGTGATCTCAAAGATAATCGTTTGTGGAGTGTCTGTCACATACGCAGCCCTATGCTGGGGGAGGGTTGTGACAAGCGGCAGGAATGTTGGGTTTGAGGGTAAGGAGGGAAAGGGGGGTGTTTAAGTCCAAGTTCATGTGGTTTTGTTTTGTTTTTGTTTTTTGGAGGTAGGGTGTCAGTCTAGCCCAGACCAGACCTGGAATTCACTATGCAGTATCAGGATGGCCTCGAACTCATGGCAATCCTCCTGCCTCTGCCTCCTGAGTGCTGGGATTAAAGGCGTGCATCACCATGCTGGACTTCTCTCTCCTTTCTTGCAGTTTGTATTTTTTACTTTGGGCATTTTTTTCTTTCTCTCTCTGTTTATTTTTTATTTTGGTTGTTGTTGGTTGTTTGTTTTAAATATTTTATTTATTTGAGAGAGAAAGAGGCAGGTAGTAGAGAGAGAGAATGGGCACGCCAGGGCCTCAAGGGTCTCCAGCCATTGCAAATGAACTCCAGACACATGTACCACTTTGTGCATCTGGCTTATGTGGGTAATGGGGAATAGAACCTGGGTCCTTAGGGTTCACAGGCAAGTGTCTTAACAGCTAAGCCATCTTTCCAGTCCTTTTTTGTTTGTTTGTTTTTTTCACTCTAGCCCAGGATAACCTGGAATACACTATGTAGTATCAGGTCAGGGTGGCCTCGAACTCACAGCTATTCTACTACCTCTGCCTACTGAGTGATGCAAGTAAAGGTGTATGCCACCATGCCTCGGTTCTCTTTCTCTTTTGGAGGCAGGACCTCACTCTAGCCCAGACTGACGTGGTACTCATTATGTAACCCAGGCTGACCTTGAACTCACAGTGATCCTTCCCCCACAGCTTTCCAAGTGCTGGGATTAAAGGCATGTGCCACTGCATCTGGACTTTGCATTTTCTCATTTGAATTCAAATAGTGTCCTTGGGTTGGAATCACTCCCATCTCACAGAGGTGACAAAATAAGGGCTGATCTCATCCCAGCACTGCGACACAGGCCATCCTACACATCAGGTTCAGCCTGGGGGAAGGGGTATTTGATGAATGATTTGCACAAGCTCTGTCTTCAAGTCAGTTTCCACCAGTTTCCATCATCATAGGGGTTTCAAAGACATGGAAGGCACTCAGTGAACCTGTCACCCCTAAAGTGCCTCACACAGTCCTCTGAGCACATGCAAAGCCCATTCTAGAGTCACTGGTGGGAACGAAATCTGCATGCTTCGGTATTGTCTTAGGAAAGGGACAGTCCTCATCATTTCATGCTGAAGATCTTTTCTCTAAAGGTGTCAATAGCCTTTGTCCGTCTTGTGTAGGAGTTGAAGGGGGGGGGGGGCTTAGTCGCTCCCTTCAGTTGAAATAGTTGAGAAGCAAAAGAAGAAATTGAGTGTACATATTCAAGTTCTTTTCTTCTTCTTCTTCTTCCTCCTCCTCCCCTTCCTCCTCTTCTTCTTCTTTTTCCTTTTCCTTTTTTTTTTTTTTTTTCCAGGTAGAGTTTCTCTGTAGCCCAGGCTCAAGTTTGTTTAAGACCTGAATTGAGAGATGCCAGGCTGTCTGCTGTTTCTCAGGCCGGGAGACGACTGTTAGGACAGAGGGGCAGCATGGGATACTCACTTTTTAAAAAAATTTTTCAAGGTGAGGTCTTGCTCTAGCCCAGGCTGACCTGGAATTCACTCTGGGCTCAGATTCATGTTCAATGCATCCCTGGGCCCAGGAGGGAGAAGACTGGTGAGCAGAGGCCCCTCCTTCCCTAAAACAGCCAAACATCAGCTCCCTTCCCCAGAAGCTTCTCAGGCCTAATTAGCACATCCCTAAGCTTTGCCACCCACTGAGGAAGGGTGCTGAGCCCCATTGTTGAGTGGCTCCGCCTGAACCCAGAGGCTGTCTGGACAAGGCGTCTGAGAGGACAGGCACCCGCTCGTTGGTGGTAGCTCAGGGCTGAGTGTCTATTTTGGATTTACCTTCCACCTCTTTGGAGAAGTAGCTTTGCTCAGAAGTACAGACCACCCTCGTATTCCCCTCAACCAGACAATACTGCCTGATCACCTCCCAAGACTCCAGCCTCAGCGTGTCCAGGGTTGTGTCTACCCTGGTCTCCCGCGGGGAAGCCCCGTGCATGACGTCAAGAGCAGCGGGACCCCTTCGCCCTTCTCTTTGTCACCTTCTCATGCAGTATGGATTGGTGTCCTCACGCCCTTCCTCAGTCTGGAGCATGGTGGGGGTACTCTGCCAAGCAAATGCCAGAAAAAAAAAAAAAAAGTCTTAAACCGGGCGTGGTGGCGCACGCCTTTAATCCCAGCACTCGGGAGGCAGAGGTAGGAGGATCGCCGTGAGTTCAAGGCCACCCTGAGACTACAGAGTTAATTCCAGGTCAGCCTAGACCAGAGTGAGACCCTACCTCACAGAGTTAATTCCAGGTCAGCCTAGACCAGAGTGAGACCCTACCTCGAAAAATAAAAAATAAAAAAAAAAAAAAGAAAAAAAGCCTTAGGCTGGCACAGGGCTTCTGACAGTGCAAAGAAGAAAATCTTGGCCCCCATTTCAGATTTTCCCACTGGTTCCCAGTCACACAGTGTTACTGTGATGGTGAAATTGTGAAACAATTGGAGTCGTTGTGAAAACACTTCCCTTCAAATTTTTGAAAGTAGGATGGGAAAAAAATGTTGAAATCGATGTGTGTGTGCGTGGGGGGGAAAACCCCTAAATTGAATTAAGTAGAATTGTGTTCCAAGTCCAGAGATGGACAAGTGGTTCGGAAAGTCCGTTTTCCAGACCAGAGGGAGGGACGGTGAGAAAGCCAGGGCCTGGAGCTAATGAAGAGCTGCTCCTCGTCCCAGTGGATTTTTTTTTTTCCTTCCCACCATTGTGTGTTCCCTGTCTCCGTTGCCAGCTCCAGGACGGTCCCAGGGGAGCCCTAGGACTTAAGGCAGTGATGTTATGCAGAGTTTGTGATCTGGTCATTGGGAAACGATGTCGCAGGGTAGTTACATAGGCCAGGACCAATGGAGAACTCAGGCAGAAGATCAATGGATCCCATTTCCGGGGAGAAGTCACCCTTTGTGACCTGTGGAGGGGGTGATGTAGTACATCAAAAGCGGCTCTGGCTGGGAAGATTTAATGCTGGTCTCTTCCCCATGCTCGTCTCCTCCAGGAGCTCTGGGCAATAACAAGAGGGTCATAAAAACTACTTTTCATTAAAGACATCGAGGGCGGGGGAATGGGTGGGGGGAGGATAGCCATGGCCCAGGGGGACATAGAGGTGGCGACCAGAAAGCTCCAAATGCGCTTGGAGATGCACAACCAGGACGGGGGCGCACTGGGTTCGTTTCCCCGGCGCCTTCTCCCTCACAAGTAAGTCACCCTGAGTGTTGGTGCCCTCCCGGAGGACTTGGTCCCGTTTGCCCACCACCAGGCCGCTGCCTGCGATCGGGAGCTGTCCCGACCGCTCTCGCCCGGGACTGCACGCCCGGGCCGTCGCCCCGAGCCCCTCCCCCGGCCCGGAGCCCCTCCCCTCCCCTCCCGTCCCCTCCCCGCGCGCCCGCTCCCGTCCCCTCCCCGCGCGCCGGGCCCGGCCTCCGCCTCCCTCCCTCCCGCGCCCACTGCGTCGGCCAGCGCCGAGCCCCCCGGAGCCCCGCGCGGCCCAGGGGCGCCGCCGGCCCCTCCCCGGCGCGCTGACAGCAGGCCCGCGGCCCCCGCCCCGTGCCCCGGCCGGCGGGACACACCCCCGGCCCTCCTCGGCTCCTCCAGTTCCCGCCGGAGCCGCGGGGCTGCAGAGAGCGCGGGCGGGCGGGCGGGCGGGCAGAGCGCGGCGGCGGCGGCGGGAGGAGGAGGAGGAGAAGGAGGAAGGGGCGCGCGGCAGGCCCACGGGAGCCGCCCGGGGCGCACGGAGCCCGCGTGTCCTTCGGGATCGTCGTCTCTCCGCAAGGGCGGTGGAGGCTGAGGGTGGGGAGGCGGGGGACGTCGCCGTGGGCGCCGGGACCGCGAGCGCAGTGCCGGGCAGAGGTGGCCGCGAGCAGCGGGGAGAAGGAGCCTGGAAGCCGGGCGGCATGAGAAGGTGACGCCGCCGGGGGGCGCGCCGCTCGCTTCGTGGGGGCCAAGATGCTCGCCTACTGCGTGCAAGATGCCACCGTGGTGGACGTGGAGAAGCGGAGGAACCCCTCCAAGCACTATGTGAGTATACAGTGCCCGCAGCGACCTCCGCGACGCGCCAGCCGGGGCGCTTCGGTGTCCCCCTCGTCCCTCCCGGTTTATTTAGCCCGGGAGTTTCCTAGGTCTCCCCCTCCCGCAACCCCCCACCCCCACCCCAAGTCAGCCCTTGACTGTGGAGTTGGTTCGCAGAGTTGGGCTCTCCTGGGAAAGCACCCCCTCCACTCCCCTGTCGTCCCTGGTTTCTTTTTTTGGCACTGGCCTTGGCAAGTGGCTGGCCCTGGTCTGTTACGACGGTGAAGTCATGCGTCCGCCCGAGCCGAGACGGACCGCGCGGGGGACGCTGTCGTCGGCCCCTTGCGGGCTGCGCGGCGCCGTTGGGAAAGAGCATCTTTCCCGCGTTCCCCGGGGGCGCGGGGCGCTCTTCGTTCACTCCGCCCGGGAGGCTCTCATCCGCTCGCCCACGCCCCCATCCTTGCATCTCACGTTCGCTTGCTCCTCGGGTCTGCTTAGACCGGGATCTGGCGGGGAGGGATTGGGGTGGGTGGGTGGGTGGGTGGGGGGTGCAGAGGAAGCGCCGCGCCTCCTGCTCCCTTCGCTCTCTGCATTGAGCTTTGATTTCTTAAATCCATTGTGACCTGCGGTGTGTGTGAGGAGAACTGAGGCTTTTCCTTTTATCCCTCCTCTGGACGTGACCCTTAGCCCGGGGTCATTTCCTCTTAAGTGATGCTCGGTCTCCAGACACGGGTAGGCAAATGTGGGCTGAGGTCTCTCCCTAGGCGCGGCTGATCGCCCCGCCGCCCCTCCCCCTTCTTCCCCAAACTTAATGAGACCGGGGCTAAGGTTGACTGGCTGTGCTCCAAGGCGGGTGACAGTCCCTCTTTCATCTCAGCCGGTCCTGTCCTTCCAATCCTTCACACCTTAGGAAGTAAACATGGTGTCCTTGCTATCCAGCGATGCTTGCCTGAGTTCTGTTTCTGGACGTGAAACAGAAAAAAAAAAAAACAGCAACAACAACAACAAAAAAACCACAGCTAGGTATCCAAAGCACCGAGGACTTGGGGACAGCAAGGCAGCATCATATTTACAAATTAGACACTTAAAGGAGCATTTGGAATGCTCGAAGCAGTGATTTTAACAGTTAAAGCAGGCTGTTGGTTGCTGCTTGAGATTGCACATTGGTCTCTGAAGTGCCTTTTATTTCCCTGTTGGAGAGTGGCAGGGTTGTGGTAATGCTGGCCTCGGGCTACTCTCTCTGCTTGATTCAGTCACAGCAGCTCTGAAGACAGGGCTCTTCTGTACAAGGGGAGCGCGGTTCAGGTTGGGGAGGAAGTAAGAGTGACCAGACGAGGAGGTGGGTCCGTGTGGGACAAAGTCCCTGATACACAGTCAAGGAGTCTTTCTTACTGTGTCACCTGGTTCCCTAAGCATCTTCTCCCGCTGTTTTCAAGAAGACTCCTTTAGAGGCTGGAGATGTGGCTGGCATGCCTGAGCCTGATTCCATCCTCAGTGTAAAAAAAAAAAGAAAAGGAAAAAAAAAAGCCGGGCGTGGTAGCCCACGCCTTTAATCTCAGCACTCGGGAGGCAGAGGTAGGAGGATCACCATGAGTTCGAGGCCACCCTAAGACTAGTGTATTCCACAGCCTGAGCTAGAATGAGACCCTACCTCAAAAAAGAAAAAAAAAAAGGTAACTTTTTTTTGGGGGGGGAGGTTGAATCACCAGATGTTACCCTACTTCAAGGACAGTGGCCCATGCGTACTTCCCAGGGTTGATTATGGAGCCAACCTTACTGACCTTTCCCAGCGTGGCAGACCACTCGGAGGGTCCTCTCCTGTAGTCCACTGTCGAGGTTGGCAGCCTCTGCTCTGAGACCAAGGCAGGTGCTTTTCCAGCTTTGGGATTTACACGAAACACCAAATTTTGGTTTTGACCACTGATGCCCAAGGTTACAAGTGTAAGATACAGCTGCAACAAAGTAGAAGTGTTGCTAACAGGCATCATTTGCTGTTGGCGTTGTTGAAGGATGTGCTGGGGAATATTTGGTTCTGTTAAAACTCTAGCTCGAGCTGGGCCCTCGGGAGGGAGGTTCGAGGCCACCCTGAGACTACATAGTGAATTTCAAGTCAGTCTGGGCTAGAGAGAGACTCTACCTTGCAAAACAACACGATCAACAAAACTCTGGCTCAGCCATGAACTAATTGTGCAACTTTTAAGCCTCTAAGAGCCTCAGTTTCCTTGTGTGTGTGTGTGTGTGTGTGTGTGTGTGTGTGTGTGTGTGTTTTAAGTGAGGATAATAATAGCATCAACTTCACAGGGCCTTCAGGAGATTGAATGAGATCATCCATGAGAAGCACTTAGAGCCTGGGTTCCGGGCACATAACAAGCACTCATTAAATGGGAGCTAACTGTTCGCGAGAGTCTGACTAAGAAAGTATTTTTGAAAGCAGCTATTAATGGTCTGGCAAAAAGGAAGAAAGACTTTGGGTTTTAAGATTGATAATAATGAGTACTATGTGGAAAATACAAAAGAAGTCCTGTTTAGTTCCCTTGAAATGATCATTTCCTCTCTTTCTGCAGACAGTGTTTCCCGGGACATCTCCGCTTCTCATGTAAGCTCCGATGACGTGATGTTTGGGGCAGGGAGTGATGTCATTTGAGCAGATGGGGCCATATAGAGTTCCGCATTGAGATTCTGGAAAACAATGAAAGGAGAAAGTTGTTGTATGTTATGACATTGTGAAGCTGGCGGGAACCAAGGTTTCATCTGGCCCAACCTCTGCATGTCCAGATGTGGAAACTGGGCTGAGGGTAACTTGTAACGTAGCTAACTGCAGTGGGGTTAACTGGCCTTTTGCTTATCTTGTGGATTTTGTTCATTGGAGGTATCCTGGGTTTGGTTGAAGTTGAGTAGGAAAATATCTGGTGATAAGGAGGTTGCTACAGATTCGAGGCACAATTGAGTAACAGGGTGGTCCAGTGATAGAGTCCAGTAAGCTTGTGTGAGGCTCAAGATCCTTCTCTGCTTGACCCTTGTACAGTGGACTCCCCAAATCCGAAGGGCAAGTGTTCTGGGTAGGACACTGTGGTGTGGTTAGCTCGCCCACATCGGGTAAGTTCTGGTACATTCTATACTGCCTCCCCTCCCCTGAGTGCTGAGCCTGTGGTTGGGTAAATTGCACAGCAGAGAGACTTTATGGATGTGCATGTTAGCCAGAGCTTGCTGATGAGAGAGGCTTGGGGCCCAAGCAGGAGGAGCTGTGCTGGATCCAGAACACTGGGAACACATGCAGAGGTTCCGTCAGGACACCCGACAGAGGCTGCACCCACCCCAGCCCCCCTGAGCAGGGAGAGGTACTGAGGTACTAGAGGTCTGGGTGCTTTGGTCTGTTTATAAAGTGCAGACAAGCAGCCTCCATCCTCCAGCGTGTGTATGGTGCTGTCTGCCCTTGGCTTTCTTCCTCTCTGCCAGCCTCTGCCTAGGGTGGGGTTGGGATGGGTGAGCAGCTGCTGCTTAGGTCAGCCTCCTCTGGAGCTGGGGCCCTGTCCTTGCCTTCATGAGCTGCCCCTCGGGAAAGCTTAGGGAAACTGGCCGTGCTAAGCAGCTTTCCAGTGTGGAGTTTTCCGACAGGGACGTGAGTTCGGGTTCACATGGTCCTTCTCACTCACATACGTGTGTGTGTGTGTGTGTGTAGGTGTATGTTGAGCCTACGTGTGGTGGTGGGGAGAAGCTTGCTTACCCAAAGCAAATGAGACATTATACTTTCACAGTCATTTCCTTTCCAAAGTGTTTACTTCAGACAAGTACCACTCTTGAATGTCCTGACCCTTCACAGGACTCTTTAGGGAATGCAAATAATAGCCAGTGTCAGCACCGACCTTGTGGAGTGCCTGACACTAAGGTACACACTCTTGCTGGGGTTGGTGGCACCCACCTTTAATCCCTGCACTTGGAAGGCAGAGGTAGGAGGATTGTTGTGAGTTCCAGGTCAACCTGGGCTAGAGTGAAACCTTACCTCAACCCCACCCCCCCAAAAAAAAAACCCCACCAAGGCCGCGTGTGGTGGCACACGCTTTTAATCCCAGCACTTGGGAGGCAGAGGTAGGAGGATTGCCGTGAGTTTGAGGCCAGCCTGAGACTCCATAGTGACTTCCAGGTCAGCCTGAGCTAGAATGAGACCCTACCTCGAAAAAACCCACCACCACCACCAACAAAAATACATGTTCTCCCTGGATTCAGTCCAGTATACCCCAGATGGGGGAGTTGCTGCGGCTCCTTATCACAAATAAATTAATTGAAGTTCAGAGACACTTATGAGATTGTTGGTGTCTCCCAGGTCGTCCCAGTTACATCTAAGTAAACGCAGGTCAATGTACCTCCTGTTGGGTAGATTGGGGTTCAAATCCTGCCTTTGGTACTTACTAAAGGTGCACTCTGGGGCTCAGTTTCCTCTCTCGTAACCCCACAGTCCTTTGGAGAGGTTGACCTGCCTGATTCCTGCATACTGGTTGCCATGTGATGATGTTCACATCAACAAAGCATTGAATTACATCTTGGCCCAGTAAGTGAGGCTGGGAGCAGAGACTAGGCCGAAAGGAGGGCCCTGCTGTTCACTGTCTGGTGGGACATCGGGCTACTTGCCCCATGGAAAGCACCCAGTACGCCAGAAACCAATAAACAGGGAGCAGCTGTTAGACCTGGAGGGGATCCTGACTGAGCCTTGGGGCCTGGTGATGGCTTTGTGATAAGACAAAAGAAAAAGGCAAAGAACTTGGACTGTGAGAGAAGAGGAGAGGGCACTCTGGGCAAGGCCAAGGCCAAGGCCAAGGGCAAGGAGAATCCTAGCCACAAGGTCAGCTTCACACAAGGCTGCCTGCTGCCTGCTCCCTGTCTCTCTGACTCTATGAGTGTCACCTCTTCTTACTCACGCACACACACACATGTGCGCGCACACATGCACACGAACAGGAACTGCTTGTTCCCTGGAGAGGGAAGTGATTTAGGGGTGATTCACAAGGGCTGACCAGGCTCCCGACTCATGAAATAGCCAACCACATCCTTCTAGACCGTTGGAACAGGGAGACTAGCCAGCCTTTTCCAGTGGCCCTGTACGGAGCTGAGTTGAGGGTTTTTGGGGGGACAAATCAGGGTTGGAATCACCATGTTTGGTGGCAGGCAGAGGGGAAGGGAAGGGAAGGGAAGGGAAGGGAAGGGAAGGGAAGGGAAGGGAAGGGAAGGGAAGGGAAGGGAAGGGAAGGGAAGGGAAGGGAAAAATAAACCTATTTGATGTCAGAGGAAACTGGGTCCAGCTCCAGAAATATAAGCAGCAGCTGCTGCATTTTCCAGAGAGCTATTCTGGGGCCAGCTGAGTTAATGGGCAGTGGGCACTATGAATTAGAGAGTGTTGGGGGAACTTCTGACTTTGGATTTGCATGACAGTCCCCTGGAAATTGCCTTCTAATTTCCTCAGCCTGAGTCACTGACCAGATTATTTCTTGGCCAGAAAAAGTCTTAGTAGGCAACTCTGTTCCCTTTTGCCCCCTAATTAAGCAAAATAAAACAAATAATAGAGTTATACGTACGGTAGTCACACTTATTGCTCTTGAGTTCCGAGAGTCCAGGAAAGGGATAATGGGATGGGAAAGAGACCTCGGGGACAGGAAGGACAAGGGGTGTGTGTGGGAAACGAGGTGGAGAGTCGGGCTTTGGAAATAGGTTCTGAGCGAGGGCCAGTGGTGTTCTCTGCCGTGACCATTGCCAAAAATAATGGAAGCTTCCCCCAGGGTTGTCAGTGTTTGGACAGGCGGCTCGAGAACCCCAGTTGCCTCCTGCCTAGATGGGGCTACTGCTGTCTTGCTTGTGTGGGAGCTGCAGGCAATCAGGTGAATGGAGAGGTCAGGGGCCTGGAGTGGAGGCCGGGCCACTTGGGAGGCCCCAGATAACCTCCAGGCAAGTGACCAGAGCAGCAGCTGGGAGTGAGCCTGCTGTGTACACAGCGCCGAGCAGAGTCCAGCCCAGCACATTGAGATGCTCCCTGAGAGCGAGAGCATGTGCCGGTGCCAGGCGTGGCAGAAGATGCCCCCAGAGGGCACTTAATCTGAGCTTGGAAACTCCCACATGAGAAAGGAAGGGGTGTTTTGATTCCCATTTCACAGATGTAGAAATGGGGGCTCACAGGGATTTCCGTTTAAGGTAATTCCATATAGCAGGGTTGCTGTTGTCACTCTGGTCCCCAACACCCAAGCCAGGGAGCTGCCAATTTCTTCTTCACTGGAGCCGAGTCCTGAGGGATGGAACAGCATCCCTGGGAGTTGGTGTGTTGTCAGCAAGTACCAGCCCTGGGGTCCCTGGGCCAGGCTCTTACCTCTGCCTCTTACTGCTATGTCGCTCAAGGCAAGGGACTTAAGTCTCTGTGCCTCAGTTTCCTCATCTGTAAATAACAAAACGTGTTTGTTGGGGGGGGGTATGGGTAACAGGACCTAGCTCTGTGGTTATGGTAAAAATTAAATGAGTTTGTCAGTATGAAGACTTTAGAACAGTCCCTAGCACATCTAGAATGCAAGGTTAGTATTTACCTTACTAATTGTTAAGTGCCGAAACTCAGTGGAGGAAGAGCTAGCTTTCTGTGAACTGGAGTTTTCAGGGGAAGAAGATGATAGAGGAAAGGCAGGCTCCACTGTGGTCCTCAAGGAGCAATTAGGATTGGCTGGGAATGAGTGGGACTGAGGTGGGAAAACCAGGAAGGTGTATTCCAAGAAAGGGAAAAGCCCTGTAGAATGTGTAAGAAAAGTCTGGGCAGAATTTAACATGAACATGGGTGAGGAGAAACAGAGTGTGGGGGGAGGTCAGGACCAGATCCAAGGTCCTCATATGGCAGTCGAGGGACCCCAGAGTCCACTGGGTGGACACGCCTCAGAATCTTGCTCTTCTCCCAAGAGATAAGGGCAGAAGGAGCAGATGGTCATTCTCACACTGTGGTAAGGATTGGATCCTTTTTCCAGCCCTACTTCAGGGAATTTTGAGTTAGCTGGATCCTGGCTCCTTCTGTTTATAGCTCCTAAGGGTCAGGCTGTCTCATAAAAGTTGATTGCACTCCTGCTCTTGCGAGGGGGGCGGGGCAGAGCTGCATAAGAGGAGAACGGGGAGCAGCCAGGAGTGTGGCCTTGGTAGCTTCAGGTCTCAACAAGTAGAAGGCTGGCAGGCCGGAGGCAGCAGTATTTCAAGGGAGTCATTTTCACCCATAGCTCTCAGTGGCAAGACCTGCCCTCATGGGGTCTGGGAGCTAATTCTAAATAGCTTGATGTGATCCCAGAGGACTTTGAAGTCTCCGTGTCGTCTGAAACATGAACGCTCATGTTGCCTGCTATGTCAACATCTGTCTGAACTCAGCTTTACGACATTGCAAAGACGACCTCTTCATTTATTTGTATGTGTGTATATGCATATTTCTGTGTGCAGGGGGGGGGGGGACACACGTGTGTGAGTGAGTGAGTGTGTGTGTGTGTGTGTCCATGTGGGGGTCAGAGGTTGGTCGATGTTGGTGTTTTCCTCAGTAGCCCTCCACCTTAGCTTGGAGACAGGGTCTCTTGATGAACCTGGAACTAGCCAGCCAGACACCCAACCAAAACCAGGATCCTTCTCAGAGCTGGGATTACAGGTGTGCATCACCATGCCTGGCTTGATGTGGGTGCTGGGTTTCCAAATTCAGGTCCTCATACTTATGTGATAAGCACTTTACCAACAGCCATCTCTCCAGCCCATAAGCCTGTCCCCTGCCTCACCCCCAGATAGGGTCTCACTCTAGTCCAGACTGACGTGACACTCTGTAGCCCCAAGCTGACCTCAAACTCATGGCATTCCTCCTACCCCAGCCTCCTGAGTGCTGGGATTAAAGGCGTGTACCACTATGCTTTGCAAAGCCTGAATCTTTAGGGAAAATGTCATAATAAGAATCACAGTTAAGGGCTGGAGAGATGGCTTAGCGGTTAAGCGCTTGCCTGTGAAGCCTAAGGACCCGGTTCGAGGCTCGGTTCCCCAGGTCCCACGTTAGCCAGATGCACAAGGGGGCGCACGCGTCTGGAGTTCGTTTGCAGAGGCTGGAAGCCCTGGCGCGCCCATTCTCTCTCTCTCTCCCTCTATCTGTCTTTCTCTCTGTGTCTGTCGCTCTCAAATAAATAAATAAAAAATTAAAAAAAAAAAAAAAAAGAATCACAGTTAACCCGGGTTGTGGTGGCGCATGTCTTTAATCCCAGCACTGGGGAGGCATTTATTTCTACGTGCTAAGGGTTTCCCGTGGATATTCTCAAAATAGCCCCACACAGTGTGAAGTTTCTCCCAGCATCCTCCTTGTTATGGAGAGCCCAGATGAATTGCCAGATACCACCGTGTGCACGTGCACTGCAGTGGGAGGTCTGCCCAGTTCCCACCGAGACACTGCAGCCCTTTAATGACATGTTCCACACCCAGAAGATTGGGCTCTGAGGATCTTCAACCTAAAGTCTGGCTGACTGGCTTCTCAAGTTGTGAGACCTTCCATGAGTGACCTTCCCCTTTTTAGAAATCCTTTGGCCCTGTTCCCTCTCAGGCCTGCCTTGCAGAGGGGAGGAGCAGGTTAAGGGGGGGAAAAAAAGGCTTGTGAGGTCCTGAGTGAGCTCCCAAGTTGGATCTTGCATTTTTTTTTTTTTTTTTTGAGGTAGGGTTTCACTCTAGCCCAGGCTGACCTGGGATTCACTATGGAGTCTCAAGGTGGTCTCGAACTCATGGTGATCCGCCTACCTCTGCCTCCCGAGTGCTGGGATTAAAGGCATGCGCCACCACGCCTGGCTCCAAGTTGGATCTTAATCATTTGGGGCCAGGAGATGTTTGATCAAAAGAAATCTTTCAGGGCTGGAGAGATGGCTTAGCGGTTAAGTGCTTGCCTGTGAAGCCTAAGGACCTCAGTTCGAAGCTCTATGCCCCAGGACCCACGTTAGCCAGATGCACAAGGGGGCGCACGTGTCTGGAGTTCTTTTGCAGAGGCTGGAAGCCCTGGCGCGCCCATTCTCTCTCTCCCTCTATCTGTCTTTCTCTCTGTGTCTGTCGCTCTCAAATAAATAAATAAATAATTTTTTTTTTTAAAAGAAATCTTTCAGACCCCCAGGGAATTTGTGTGTGTGTGTGTGTGTGTGTGTGTGTGTGTGTGTGTGTGTGTGTGTTCGTGTGTAAGTATAGGCGTATGTGACATGGCGCACCGGTGTAGGTCAGAGGATACCCTCAGATGTTGGGCCTTGCCTTCTGCCTTCTTGGAAGCAGGATTTCTCATTATTCACCATTCCATCCACAGGCTAGTAAGCCTGCAAACTTCTGGGGGAATTCTCCTTTCTCCATCTCTCACCTGGCCTTGGATGCTGTGGGATGACGCATACTCACCCTTCTTCACCTGGCTTGATGTGGGTTCTGGGCATCTGAACTCAGATGCCCCTGCCTGCGCAGCGGGCGCTGGGTGTGCACCGAGCCGGCATCTCAGCGCCTCCAGGCAAGTCTGTCAGCAAGGCTCACCTGCCCCAGCCTCTTCCTGAGAGGTCTCACGGCCAGTGCGGACTTGAGGACACCTTCCATCCTCAGTGAAGACAGCTTGGACACAGCCTCTGAAAACCTCCCTGCTATTACCTGGAGGGAGGAAGTGACGCCCAGGTGGCTGAGTTAGCAAAGAGGAAACAGCTGTGCTTTCTGCCCCTCCACCAGGCTTTCTCTAGCCCCTTTGCTGTCATTTCCCTTTGGCCAGCGAGGAAGCCACCCTCCCAAGCCTGGGTGGAGGTCCACCGGGGATGGGGCAGAGGCCCTTCCTCTGTGCCGTGCATACAATGCAGTGAGGCCATCTAATAGGTCTCTGGGATCCCTGGAGCACGCGTGACCTTCAAACTTGGTAGAAATTAATCACTCTTATCAGATCAGACTACAACTCCAGGGAGCAAGGGCTAGGGGGTACTGCCCAATGCTGGTGGTGAACTTACAGGATATCCAGGGTGGGGTAAGGGAAGGAGAGCTAAAAGCTGTGTGCCCTTTACTGTGGCTGCGCAGTCTCTGGTCGAGAGCCCTCACACCCTCTTCTCTCAAGGAGGAGCTGAAGGCGACTTTGACCTGCATTTCGTCACTGGCATCATTACACAGCTACTGTGTATTTTGTGCCAGGCTCTGCCAGACCTCTGATTAATAATTTGTGGCCCCAGTGCACCCCTCAGAGTTGCATTTCTGACCCCATTTGACTTGGAGGCTGAGATTTTAGAGAGTGGATGTTGCCTTGTCAGTAAGGCACTCATTCAGGCATGTTTGTCCCTTCCCCCGGCCTGTGCCTGGTCTCATAATTATCACTGTGCCTCACACACTTGGTTCCCCCCCACACCCCCCCGACTCCCCAGGGATGCCCCAGGAGTCATGAGGAATTCTGCTCAACATGCTGTCTTCCAGGGGACTTCGCCCCTCCTTGAGAACCTGCCTCGTGTTTGGCCCACGGAGGGGTTCTGAGTGAATAGGGCTTGTCCCCGTGGTTCGGAGTGGCTGCTTTGTAAACATTCATGGTAGGCCCGATTCTGATCCAGCTTTATTCTGTTTCCTGATGGCTCAGGCCCAAAAATCTATTTTAGGGGACTTGCCTGTGTGGGAGAATTTCTCTGTGTGACAGCAGAGGAGGAGGCCTAGCAGCCTGGCACGGGCTGGTTGGGAGGCTCCGAGAGGGAAGCTTTTTCCCAAATCCCACCTCCCAGGCAGGGGTTGACGAAGCGAGCCTTCAGCCCGGAGCCTGGCACCTGAGGAATCCATCCACTCTTACCTTATGGGGTTTTGCGGAGGTGGCTGCCCAGAGACTTCTGCTCGTCTAAACCCCAGTGGCTTGGCCAACTGATCCTTCTCTCTGAGAGTTAAGGTCTGGTAGAGAACAATGTCCGAGCTTTGGTTTCAAGCTGGGATTAATTATTTACTTTAGTCATCACTCATTGGCAGCTTGAGAAAAACAGCTTCATTTTTCCCATGGTTTCTGAACATGCAGCTCCTAGACTGTGAAGTCGGGGGCTGGGGGTGGTGGTGGTGTTGAATCCAAAGATACGTATATTGATACATATATTGTTGCTGGCCCAGCCTCCTTGTGCCGAGACGACCCTGATCACGGGCAGGTTTCAGAGATGAGCAAACCAGGGCACAGAGATGTGCGGCATCATGCCCCAGTCACTGGTGGTAAATGGCAAATGTTGGGATTTGAATCCAGATCTCTGCAGCAACAAGGAAATAGTGTTTCCACCGTGTTCCACAGAGCGTGGGCTCCCTGGTGAGGGTCTTCCCCCTCTTCCATACACACACACCAGACTGGGAAACCAGCTGCATGTGACCTCTTCCGTCCCTTTCTACTGTTCTCATATTCTGGACTCAGGCTGTTGTTGGCTCCCCAGGGTACCTGCAGTCTGCTGTGTGAGTCTGGTGCACTTGGGGGCACTGCCCTGGCCCCATAAGGAGGGGAATGACCCACCGTAGTGTAGTGGGTACCTCTTGGCTTCAGAGCTGTCCTTTCTGATAGCTTTCCAGGAGGCTGAGGGCCCAGGGACCCCATTACTGTGAGTGCCAGACCAGACTACCAGAGTCTGGATGAAACCCAGCCCACCAGCCACTCTGATCTCTAAGCCCCTCTGTTAATTGTAATATGGCCATGGCTGGTGGTTGAGACGTGATCAACTAGACAATGCATCCATGGCAGAGCCTCAATCTATGGGCTCAAACTTTATTCCCGTTAAACTTGGCTCAGGGCCACGTGTGAAGGCCTCGTCCAGCTGCCCGGGACTCTGTTCTCTCTTTCGAGGTGGTAAATGGCATGGCATTGTGGTTGGGAGGAGGGCAGTTTAAATCCTCGGTGTTTTTAGCCTGACGCTTGCTCAAGTAGAACCGTGAGGTGGAGAACCAGAAGACTTGGGTGCCTGGAAGTGGACATTGAGGACAGGAGGATGGCCTTTGCCACGTGGACTCAGACTCTGAAGCTGGTTTTGTGAATTGTTTCTTCACCCCCATGGGCCTCAGTTTCCCAGTTTATAAAATGGGACTGATCATAAATAACATCCCTTCCTATGGCTGTGACTCTGTGGTAATCCACTTCGAATGGCTGTTAAAACAACGGAAGCTTTTGTTACGCCTCTTATTGTCATCCTTTACGATTTTGCTCAGTTTCTGTCATCTTCTGGAAGCTTCCCTGCCGTCTTAAAACATTTCCTGTCAGTTTTTCCTTTTTCTCTTTCTTTCTTTCTTTCTTTTTTTAAGGTAGAGTTTCGCTCTGGCTCAGGCTGACCTGTAATTCTATGTAGTCTCAGGGTGGCCTCGAACTCACAGTGATCCTCTTATCTCTGCCTCCGGAGTGCTGGGATTAAAGGCATGTGCCACCACGCTTTCCTTTTGTTTTTGTTTTTATTTTTCAAGGTAGGGTCTCGCTCTAGCTCAGGCTGACCTAGAATTTACTATGTAGTCCAGGGAGGCCTCGAACTCACGGCGCTCCTCCTACCTCTGCCTCCCGAGTGCTGGGTTTAAAGGCATGCACCACCACGCCCAGCTCCTTTTTGTTTTTTTAATGCCTCTTTTCTATCTTCCATTTAATACCAAGAATGACCTTAGGTTGTTTAGCTTGTCACAAGCTGTTATTTATTCATTTATCCATTCATTCTTTCAGTGTTTGAATGTTTCCTATGTGCCAGGCCCTGGGAGCGCAGCAGGGCAGATAAGAATTTCTCCCCTTTGGAGTTGACATTCTGGTAGGAAAAGGGAAACAATATCCAAACAAAATAGATAAAATACTGTGTGTTAGATACGAGAATAAATATCACGGAGAAAACTAAAGCAGGAAGTCGGGTGTGGTGGCACATGCCTTTAGACCCAACACTTGGAAGTTGAGGTAGGAGGATTGCTTTGAGTTCAAGGCTGGTCTGGGGCTACAGAATGAGTTCCAGGTTAGCCTGGGCCAGAATGAGACACTGCCTCAAAAATTAAATAAATAAATAAATGAAAACAACCTCTCCATGTTCCCCCAAAAACAAAACTAAAGCAAGGAAGATGAGGGATACGGGCAGGGCTGGCGTGTATGGGGGTTGCCTTGCTGACGAGGACTTGGAGTCAGGAGAGTGAAGCTTGTGGAGGAAGTTGTTGCGGGAGGAACCACCCAGTGCTGAGGATGGCAGGACCACGGCTAGCCTTTCCAAGGAAGAGTGAAGAGGCTCGCGTGTCCCGAGTGAAGTGGGTGAGAGGAGAACTGTAGTCAGTGCAGGCCAATGGGGAAAGGGAGTGACACAGCCTCTCCATCCTGAGAACAGTGTGCCGTGCTGAGGTCTTGCGATGCCTTGCCGAAGACAGAAAACTACCAAAAACACTGTCAGAGACCTTGCACTGGTGACTCTTTGGGGTTTGACCGGACCCCCTCGAAGCACGCTCTGGGTTAATGCAGCCTCTCCAACTTCGGTGACATATAGAGGGGCTCCAGAGAGTTTTGGTGGCTGAACATTGTCCTTTTGTCTTGTTTTCATTTTTAAAATTTCATTTATTTTTATTCATTTTGAAAGAGAGAGAAAGAGAATAGGCACGCCATCACAAATTAACTCCAGATGCATGCGCCCCTTGCGCATCTGGCTTACGTGGGTCCTGGGGAATAGAACCGGGGTCTTTTGGCTTTGCAGGCAAACGCCTTCACCGCTAAGCCATCCCTCCAGCCTTGAACATTGTTCCTGGGCGCACTGGACCCAGGCGCTGTACTGAGAGCCAGGAGCTGGAGGGTTGCTGAGCGTGAACGGGGCAGTCTTTTCTTTCATGTCCCTCTCGTGCCAACCGGCGCTCTGGCTCATGGGAGGCCCTTGATCCGGGTGATAAGCCCCTTGGACTGAGGATTCGTCCTGTGAAAGCCCTGTCCTCCTGCCCTGCTCTTGTCTTCACCACAGGCTACAGCTTCCTTCTGTGGAAGCTGGTTGAGAGTCAAATCACATGTCCCTTCTTTGGCACTGCAGTCACAAGGGTTAAGATACTCAGAGCAGATAGAATGACCACGGGAGATCACCCCGTTACGTGTCAACCTGGGTGCGTAAATGGTATGGGCATGTAATATCCGAGGAAGTTGTCTTCCTAGGTTCATAGAAGGAAGTGCTGAGACTAAATCATAATGACAGTGGCGTCACCAGAGATACGGTAGCTCCTCTCCTAAGCACATGACTCCTTCTCATTTAGTCCCAAGCACAGCCCAGTGAGCCAAGTCTGAGAATCAGGAATGGTCCTTACTGTGGCAAAGAGACCTATATAGGACACTGGTCCTTAGATGTCCCTACCCTTAGGCCAGGGGCTTTCATTAGCAGGGGCAGTTGATAAGCAGCAGAGTGAGAGGACAAAAGCCACAGGAGGCAAGTCCCTCTTTCTTCCCCAGACAGGAAAAACCATTTGTCCTGGGGAACCCGACACTACAGGGGGTGGATTTGCTGTGTGAGGTTGTCTTCCGGGGCCATTTACAAGTCTGGGCACACGGGGGCTAGAGCTGGGGGGTCCTGTGGCATCTGTGAGTGGAGCCAGGCCAGGGTGTCTGACAAGATGCTTTTGACACCTAGGCCCGCCCAGCTCTCAGCAAAGGGCAGCAGGTGGCTGGTGCCAGGTGGCTGGTGTGTGGCTTTAGCTGGAAGGGGCCGTCTCCACCCTGCTCAGTTTATTATTGGAAGTGTAGATGGGTCTTAACCAATCCTTGGGCCCCAAAATAAATACCAGCTGTCGTGGCTCCACCATTGTCTGTCTCAGCCAGTCTGTCAACAGCTCCAGGCTCTTGTGTGGCCTTGCCACCTTTGGGTTCAATGGCATCTCTTTGGAACTCTTCCCACCCCCTCCCAAGGGTAGGGTCTCTAGCCCAGGCTGACCTGGAATTCACTATGTAGTCTCAGGCTGGCCTTGAACTCACGGTGATCCTCCCACCTCTGCCTCCGAGTGCTGGGATTAAAGGCGTGCACCACCACACCCGGCTTCTGGCTGGGACTCTTTGACCTTGCTGGTGACCAATGACGCTCACTGGCATCACACCATTCTGTCCTGGTGTGAAGCAGGTTTGCATGGGCCCACATCAGTTCAGCTCCCGCCTCTACCAGTATGACCTGGAGCAGCAAGCTTAACTCTGAGCCTCAGTTTCTTTCTCTGTGAAAGCAGCTAATGGCATCTCCTTCATAAGCTGTGGGACAGGTTTTTATTTGTTTATTTTTTAAAATTTATTTGAAAGTGACAGAGAGAGAAAGAGGCAGATAGAGAGAGAGAGAGAGAGAAAGAGAGAGAGAGAGAGAGAATGGGCACGCCAGGGCCTCCAGCCATTGCAAATGAACCCCAGACGCGTGCGCCCCCCCCCCCCCCGTCCATCTGGCTAACATGGGTCCTGAGGAACCTAGCCTTGAACCGGGATCCTTAGGCTTTACAGGCAAGCGCTTAACCACTAAGCCATCTCTCCAGCCCTATTTATTTATTTATTTATTTAATTTTTATTAACATTTTCCATGATTATAAAATATATCCCATGGTAATTTCCTCCCTCCCCACCCCCACACTTTCCCATTTGAAATTCCATTCTCCATCATATTACCTCCCCATTATTTATTTATTTTTAACATAAGGTCTCATGTTTCTCATGCTGGCCTTGAGCTCACTGTGTAGCTGAGGATGACCTTGAACTTCTATTCCTCCCTGTCTCTCGAGTACCGGGATAACAAAGGCATGCCACCACGTGTAGTGCTGAGTTTCGGTCCCAGGGCTTCCTGAGGGCTGGGGGAGCGGTCTGCCAACTGAGCTGCGTCCTCAGGCCTGGTGCAGGTACTGAAGGCAGGTGGTTTCACTTGATTTTGCCGCTCAGTAGCTACGCGGTCTTTGGGGTAGAATGGAGAGTCTGTACCTCAGTTTTCTTATGTATTAGATGGGATAATAAAACCACTCTTCTGAGGATTAAATGGAATCATGTGTAGAAAACACTCCAACCTGTGCTGAGCCTGGAGTCAGAGTTCAGTGTGTCGAACTGCGCGTTCCCAGGGCTTCTTCCCGCGTGAGACCAGGCGGAATGCCCTCCCTGCACCCCAGAGTCTTGCTCATGTGCATGTAGCCAAGAGATGACGGGATTCCTGTCCTGCTAGCCTGCCTTTGGATCCAGGCTGCTCAGCACGTTTGCTTGACATCGTTCCCTCCCTGTGGTCAGAACTTCCACTAAGGAAGAGGGACTGTGGGAGAGAGAGCTGCTGCTGCGAAGCAGGTTGGAGGCAGAAGGGGGCCGGGGTGGGGGGACTTCTTGGCATTGGTTCTGCTGAAATGAAGGAATGGCAAGAAGATGGTGTTTGCAGCTGTGAACGCTGCTTCTGGTGGGTAAGCAAGTCCCCCGTAGGCCAAGCAGTTACCTGTGTGATGTCACGCCAGGATGCTCTTCCACACAGTGTCTGTGACTTTCCTAGGGCAGCCACTGTGAGCCAGCTTGCAAGGGCTTCTCACTGGCTCTGTACTTTGGGAGGCTCCTGTTGTCTTTGGCTTTCCTTTGCTTTTAACTCCGCCTCTTGAAAAGAACGTATGGAAACCCCATTATAATAACCTAATGGAAAAGTCTTCATTTGCAAAGGGAAGAAAAGCCGAACATTTGGCCCCAATGCCAGGCGAGTGCCCTACTGCACTTACCCAAGGAGTCTGGCCCTTTAAGAGAGGGGGCTAGCATCATGTTTCACCTTTCTGGCTTGTCTTAGGAGGGAAGTCCGTGGTGATAACAAACATTTCCAACATTTGGGGATGTGGCTTTCTGATGTTCAGAGAAAAAAAGAGAATGAGCCTATGCCCTAGAGAGATATGGAGCGAAACAGTTCAGAGGTAGGACTCTGGGCCCAGGCTGCCAAGTTCACAATTCAGCTCTACCTTTTCTTTTCCTCCCTCTCTTTTTTCTCTTCTTTCTTTCTTTTTTCCTTTTTTTTTTTTTTTTTTTTTTTTTTTCGGTTTTTCGAGGTAGGATCTCACCCTAGCCCAGGCTGACCTGGAATTCACTCTGTATTCTCAGGGTGGCCTCGAACTCATGGTGATCCTCCTACCTCTACCTCCCAAGTGCTGGGATTAAAGGCATGCACCAACACACCTGGCTGCGGCTTCTTCTTCTTCTTCTTCGAGGTAGGGTCTCACGGTAGCCCAGGCCGACTTGAAATTGAGAATGTAGTCTCTGGCTGGTCTCGAACTCACAGCAATCCCCCTACCTTAGTCTCCTGAGTGCTGGGATTAAAGGTGTGAGCCTTTTTCTTTTTCTTCTTCACATACTTATGAAAGAGAGAGCAGGAGTATGCTCCTGTCAGGGCCTCTTACCAGTGCAAACGAATTCCAGATGCCCGTACCACTCTGTGCATCTGGCTTTATGTGTGTGTTGGGGAACCGAACTCCAGGCTGGCAGACTTTGCAAGCAAGTATCTTTAACCACTGAACAATCTCCCCAGCTCCAGCTTTACCATGTCTTGCTGTGTGGCTTTAGGTGAGTCACCTATTCAGGCCTTTACTTTCCTTTTCTGTAAAATAGAGACATAACAGCACCTTTGCAGGTAGCATTGTCGGGAAGAGCACATGAGATGAGGAAGGTAGGTGTACTGTTCAGGGCACCCGGTGCAGAGACATAGCCCTGCTGCCATTGCAGCAGCAGCCCAGGGCCCCTGGGACCTGATGGGGATATAATTAGAACCCTTGAGAGGGTCACATGGTGTCTGACCAAAGTGTCTTAGATGGAGCTTGTGGCGTGATCCAGGTGTGGGGTGATACGAACATCCCGATCTGCAGGGGAGTGAATGCTGATCCTCTTTCCTAGCTGGCTGGGAACCGATCTCTCAACCTTCGCAACTGTTCCCTCCGCTGATCCTGGCCTGTGGCAGAAGCCACGACAAATGAAGTAGGCAGCGGGCTCCCCCCTTTGTGAGGGCCATTCGGGCATGCGAGAGGACCGGGTGGATAGCTCTGGACTTCCACTTTACCTGTCCTCTTGTGTACGTCTCTCCCCCACTGGAGCACAGTCCCTGGGGCTTGCTGTGGCGGGGCTGGGGTTGCAGAGCTCTCGTTGGCTTCTGCTGATACTCACAGGGCCCTAACTTGCCCACATAATCTGTACTTCGCACCAGGAATCCCGCTACGAAGTGACGTGGGTCTCCTGCCTGTTTACGGAGGAGGACGGCTCAGAGAGGACCTGCGACCTCTCTGTGATCCACAGTGCCACTTGTGGTGGGCACTGGGGGCCTCTGTCCCTCCTGCCCCGGGCTTCCAAGTCTACCTGGAGTGCACAGTGTCGGACATCCTGGTGGCTCAGACATCTGGCTTTGCCCTCTCATCTTCTCCCACCTCGCCTCTGGCTCCAGGCACTGGGAAAGCTTGCCTCGTCTACCCGGGTAAACCTGGGAACAGCCACTGGAAGGTGGGGGTGTGTTTTCAACCCTGGGGAGGCCACTTGCAAGTGATAGGGGACGTGTTTTAACCTTCATCTGAGGCCCTGTCACAGGAGCTAAATCCACCTGAGAAATTAGCAGACTTCTGGCAGCCGGAGCGAGGGCTGAAAGCTCTGATGCTTAGACCCCTCGGGTCAGGCGACCTCTTTGGAGGTTGCCTGGGCTTCTTGTCTAGACTAAAGGAGCCTTGTTTCACGTGAGCATTTTGCTGTAACAGGCAGTCTCTGCCGTGAGTCAGAATATGCTGAGCAGAGAAGACTTGACACAACACTTCCAGGGGCTCATCAGGAAAGGGCATAGCCAGCAGAGGCACAACCCAGAGAAGGGGGGCTGCTCAGAAATGAGGGACAGTGACTTGTAGAGACTCGCCCCAGGAAAGAAAGTCACAAGCAAGGGCCTGAGGGGTCCTAGAGATCACTTTCTTCACAGTCAGACCAGGAGGAGCGGTGGAGGCTGGGCGGCTGCTGGTTTCCGTGCCCAGCTGCCCCTGTGCTTGTGAGGTTCTCGGCTGCAAGGCAGGGAGGGTGTGAGCTGGATGTCATGAACATCAATGCTTCTTAGGACAGTGCTTGAAAAAATGGAGAAACTGGCTGTCCTTAAGATATTGAAAGTGTCTTTGAGGAAATAAAGAAAAGGAGGTGTGTGGGTGTATGCACGCACCTATGCGTGTGTTTGAGTGTGAAACGTGTGCGTGTGTGTGTGTGTATGCGCTGGAAGATGTAAGCATAGGGTGTGGACGCGTTTGTGGGTGACGAAAGCTTTGCATCGTGCCCATGCCTGAGGGCATCTTTTCTCTCCGCGAAGCTCCTGAGAGCCAAAGGGTCCAATAGTGGTCAGATTTTGAGCGGAAGGATGTGCAGCTCCTTTTCTCTAGCGTCTCTCTGTGCCCAGCAGGGTTGCTCAGACTTAACTTAGCTCCCTGGTGTAGCTCAGGAAGCTCTTCCCTGTCAGTCACTCAAGGTGATGTAAGTGGCAGGTGGTAGAATGGAGACTGGACCAGCCTGCACACCAGCGTGCCTTGCACCTCGCCCTGTGAGGAATGCGCTTGTGTCCTGATGAAGGAGCCACCCTCTCCCGCTCATGGCACTCTCTGGATCAGGGAGAAGGCGTGACCCGGAGGCCAGAGATGGGGATGGGGGCTGCAGAATAATAAGGAACTTTGGCAACTCGTGTTCAGGCCCTGAGAGCAAACGTCACCTTCCCTCCTGCATGTCCCTCTTGCCTGGGTTCTTGGGGAGTGACATGTCCCATCCCGGAGTCTAGGTCTGGTGGTCTACATCTGCCATCGCCATCAGCTGTATGGTCTAGCTTCAAAGAAGGGAGCGAATGGTCACGTCCACCCCAGTCGGGACTCCCGGAGGGAATAAGGTCCATGTATGTGAGTAAAGCTCTGCTGGGGTGGTACAGTCACCCCACCAGGGAGAGCTCAGGTCAGAGCATCAGGGACTCCCATGGACACGACAGCCAGGGCCTTTGGGGTTCAGTCCTGGCCCGCCTGGGGCTCAGGGGCCCTGGGTGGAACCCCCAGGTACCAGCCAGCTTGGTGACTCCAAACAACTCCTTGGAAGCAGACAGTTCTTGCTTATCTCCTCAGGAGTCTTCAAAGGCCATCTCTTCCCCACCCACATGTCCTCATCGTCTACCCACTAATCAAAGCAGGCTCTGGGAAGCAGGAGCCTCACTCAGGGCAGCCTGACCAGCACACATTTTCAAAAGCCACTTTGCAATTAGAGATGATGCCCGGCACTATTAGTGCATTGGAACAGGATGACCCTTGGGTCCGCTTCCATTGGGATATGAGTTAGTACTGTGGTTACAAGTGACAGGGCTTCTGGAGTCAGAGTCACCCACTGGCCTGTGATTCAGAGTTACCTGACCTCCTCGAGTCTTAGTTTCCCCTCTGTAAAATGAGGCCTTAACTGCTAAGCCATCTCTCCAGCTCATGGACTGGGATCTTAAGAACATCACATATACATGGAATCATATGCCCATGTGGTCTTTTGTGACTGGCTTCTTTTACTCGCATAATGTTCTCATCTAAGCACCTCTTAGGACAGCTTTGGATTCATTCCTGAGTATAGACCCCTCACTGGGGTTCTAGAAGGATCATCCCTGGGTCTTCTGGAGACTGCCCTCCTTACCATGAGTAGCATGTGACTTTCACCAGCCAGGCGCTGCTGGGGGTTGGGTCTTTCAGGAAGTGCTTATTTTGCCTGCAGTTTATTCCCAGTACTTCCTCCGGCCTGGTGAGAGCTGGGGGGAGGGGTGGAAACCACACAAAGCCTTCACTGATCTGTCCCCCCAGGGACCCTCTTTCCGGGCGGGGGTGGGGAAAGAGAGAGCAAAAGCATCTTTATTTGATTTTAATGTTGACCAACTTCCTAACCCTCTTACTAAGTTCTGGTGAAAGTTGCTGTGTTCCTGGTCGGGTTTTCTTCCCTTGCGTCGCAGGGGGGTCATGGGACTGCTCTCTTGGGGGCAGCGGATGGGGAAGTCCGCAAGTGCCTTGGCGTTCTCCAGTGTGGAGTTGAGCTGTGTTTGTTTTTCCTATGGCTGGAACTGGGCCAGTGCAAAATTGGTGACTCCTTTAGGAGGTGTTCAGCTCCAAGTAACCAAATCCTGGCAAAAGCTGAGCATATGGAAATTTATCATCTTCCTTTCCAGGCAGTTTACTGGTAGATCCCGCTTGGTGAGTGGTTCTCAGATCTCCCTGGGAAGCCAGGAAGAAGTGCTTTATGAGGGCTTACCTGCTCCAACCCTGGAGGCCAACTCAGTGCGTGGCTTGGGTGGGGGGGAGTCGAACCCAAGTTCAAGTGCTCTTCAGAGCTGCCAGGAGACTGACGATGAGGTACGCTGGCGCTACTGACTGCCCGGGGCTCGCTTCTGCCCCTCTCCTTCCCTCGACCTCTCCATCTATCTCATACCTCTCTCCCACCACCCTATTCTAGGCCACAATCAGCCTCTATAGCTCCCTCCTGGGAACCAGAGCCGCGGCCGCACAGCATCTCTCGTTCCAAGCCATTTCCAGTGTCTGGAACGTTCCCTTCACCTGCCAAAATCCTTTAAGGCACAGCTCAGATGTCTCTTTGAGAGGGTCTTCCAGATTCATCTGAGGCACGTGGGCTTCCTCCACACCTGTCCATGATAATTACCAGTTTATGTATCAAAAAGTTTGCATGAGGGCTCAGACCCTCTTCAGCTCAGCAGCTAAGGGCTCTTGCTTGTTCAATTCCCAAGCAACCCGTGTAATTTGGATGTGAAAAGCAGTGTAAGCAACTGGTGCTCATTTGTAGTGGCAAGAGAGACCCTCATGCCCACTCCTCACCGCACGTGCAGATACATAAATAAATAGCAATTTTTAAAAATAGTTTGTGTGAAGCATTATATAGCAGGCACCATGTGAAGAGAAGACAGATGAGGCCCTGCCCTTGACCTCCACACTCCTAGTCATGAAGTTCCTCAGCTCCTGTAGGACGAGGGCTTTGCTGACCCTAGAGCGTAACACTTGTCAACATTTGCTGATCCTGCCTTGAATCGTGCCTCTTCCCACCTAAAAGTGTAGATCGCACGCTGGGTTTTTTTCACCTCAAGTGCAGCTGGATAACTGAATGCTATTTTTCAGTTCATTGCATATTACCACCATTGCAGAACCCTCACCCTGCTTTATTTCTATTTTTCCCGTTACTTGATTTAAACCGGTGTTTTAAATTAAACCACAGAGAGCAAGTTGTATGCTCTGTGTGTGTGTGTGTGTGTGTTTCACCTAGGTTGATTGTGTTTGGTAGCAAGTTGTATGCACTGTGTGCGTGTGTGTGTGGTTCACCTAGGTGTATTGTGCTGCTGATTGTGTTTGGTTATTTCCCCTTGTCTGCAAGGCTTGGCTTATAAAATCGGTCTGCTTTTTGTGTGCATCCCTTAATCGCCTCTGACTGCCACCTATCATTCCGTACCCATACGCCCTCGCCGCCCGCCTTGGTGGACACCGGGATTGCCTCCAGTGCTCTCTGCTGCGAACATCACCATGGCATGCATCCATGTATGCTGCAGCCCATGCAAACTCCACAGAGACTTATTTCCCTGATAGGTGGGCCCATGGTAGAATTGCTGCAGCATGGGGCAAGCATACACTTAAGGTGAATACTGCCACGTTGCTTTTCAGATGGCTGAACCCGTTCATCCTTGAGGGTGCTCACCACTCTTGGTAACTACCCAAGGACCTTCCGGACTGTTGGCACCCTCCCTCAACCAATCCAACCTCTTTTGGAAGATAGGGCGAATTCTAATCTCTTTGTCTCACTCCTTCCTGGCCTTTCTCCCTTCTCTGCAATGAAAATCCTTGTTATAATTTCCACCCAGGTCTCACTAATGGGACCAGAAACTTAAAACCTTCCTCCATTACCTTAAGAACTCAGCCAGCTTTTCAAAACTAAACCTCCTTTGTTTTCCCCCTTAATCTGAACTAAGCTCCTCTTATCTTTTCTCCCCTTTGCCCAGGATCCTCCCTGGCCATTTTCTGTGGACTGTCCAGCAAAGGGACCCGAGAGGTGTCTCTGCGTCACCTGGCTTTGCGCATGCTGGGGGGGGGGGCGCTGCAGACCTCCCCTGCCGGCGTGGCAATTGCCGAAGCCAGGTCTGGGACTTAGCCCTGTTTAAATTGTGGCCTTGCTTGCAGACGGAAATAAATTGGGTTTATTTGCTGGGGATAATTACAGGAAAAAGAATCTTACCTCATGCTACTCAACTTTTGGCTCTAACCATCCAACTGATCATTAGTCATAACTGTTCTGTGACACTGGCATCTTATATTGCTGGAATGGACTGTTATTAAGATCTCGTCTTTATTTGCGTTTATATTATTTGAGTTTTTTGGTTCTTGTTTTTATTTTGCCCTGTTTTGGCGAGGCTTAAACATGGTGCCAGGACCTGTGCCGTCTACGTTCCATGTGTTTGCCTGAGTTCTCTAGGTACACTCTGAGCTGTGGGCAGCCGCATTAGGACCTTTCTTCTCCCTGCCGTACTCGATCTCCATCTTGTTCCACAGAGCTTTTCCCTTAGCAGGTGCTCAATAAATACTTGCTGGGTGGCTAACACAGATTACACGTTAATCCATCATCTTCAAAGGTTAGAACCAAACTATTTAAAGAAAAAAAGCATACATAACCTTCCTCTAACAGGGAGCGTTACCTCCTTTTCCACCCTCGCAAATGTTCATTTTAGTCTCGTTTATTGCTTTTTGGAGTAGGGGGTCTTAGGGGAGTGGTTCCGACAGCTCCTTTAACTTGAGAGGCATCATAAATTCCATGCGTTAAAAAAAAAGGATCGGATGCCTTTACATGTCCCAGAAGTGGGTTAGCAGCACACATTTGGGATAGCTTGTCTGCTGGCCCCCACATCTGCAGAGCTGCTCCTCCCTTGCAGTGTGTGGTATCCTACTGATCGCCCTTAAATAAACAGTCTCTTGAAAACCTAACATGAAAAAAAGTGCTGCCTATGTATTGTATCGGGAAAGCTAAATATTATGGAACAGACCAAATATTTCCACTGTGTTAACAAAATAAGAGCCCAGCCTCTTGGAACTTTATATTCAGTGGGCAAAAGACGTGATGGAGACTTCAAAGGGGAAGAGCCATTAGGCAACTTCAGCAGCAGTGGGTGAAGGCCTCATTAAAGAAGAAAGCGTGTGCGCCCCACGTGTAACTGCAGAAGCCGCAGCCTCACCTCTCACCTGGGAAATGAATCGATGTGTGATATATCTCCGTTCACCCAAGCTTGTGACGCAGGCTGGGGGTGAGGTTAAGAGGAGGGGGCAGGAAGTGTGGAACTGAAGCCATCTTTGTTCTCCTAAGACCCCAAAGGCAGATTCACACACAGGAAGAGACTCCGCATCCGGTTCTGAAATGAAGATGGACACTTGATGATAGAGTCTTGCCATAGCAGACTCTGCCCTTGGGACCCGGCCGTGGCTGAGCCAGGCGGGCTCTTCGAGGGGTATATCTGAGGAATCTCTTCTGGCTTCTCCCACCCACCTCCCAGCTCCACGTTAAGCCAGTGAGGGTGGCCTGACTTTAATTGAAGAGCGACTGGGGAATCATGTTGCTTCTATTAAAAAGTCAGTCTGGGTTATCTTGGGGCCCCCAGGGAGGTGATGCATCAGAGACAACCAAGTTCTGAGTTGTTGGCCTGTGCCTGTTTTAATGGGCTGGGGGAAGCTGTTTGAGGAGGAGTGGCTGTAAAATTGCTCTCTAGACTTGAAACATGAGAATGTTGTCCGTGAATCGTCGGGAAGAACTCCCAGGTGTAGAGAATAGACTCTTGTTCTGGGCCGCAATTGGAGACGCTGGCACGAGCTTGCTAGTTTTCTCCTTAAAACGGGCATTCCTTTCTTGCCAGCTCGGCCTACGTACGCATCGACTCTGCTTCCCAAAACGTAGAAGCAGAGAGCCATCGAAGCTCCTTACAAACTTTTCCCTCTTGCTAGCTCCTAGGCGTGCTAGCGCCCCAGGGTCTCCTGCCTCCCCCCCCCAGGCCACTACAGGGCAGGACTGTCACCATCTATTTCACAGATGACACTGATGGAGAGGCTCCGGGAGGTGTGGAAATCTCTGCTCACGGTCAGCTACATACGACGTGATGTGTCTAGAATTCAGACCTAGGTTGTGTGGCTTTTCGGCATTGTCCCTCGGAGGAACGTGAAAGATCTAGTTGGCCAGCACTCGGGCCTGCCCCCCTCCCGCAAATCTCATTCTAAGTTGTAGAGAGAAAGACCTCCTTCCATGGACAGATAATTCACCGGACCCGGTATCACTGGACACTGCAAACTCCAAGGGGATTCCAGAGAGGAGTAGTGCTTTGAGCGTACTGGGTACTAGCTGCGAACTTCATACCACGTATCTGTGAGCCCTTAAGTTCTCACAGCACCCCTGGGAGAGTCAGTGGATAAATACGGGGTCGAGACTCCGAGAGCTTGCCAAACGAACCCCTGACAGCTCGTGGGTGGTAGAGCTGGGCCTTTCTAGTACCAAAGTACGTTCTGTTGGTGTGAGACCACGACAAACTGTTTTAGCAGAGGGGTCAGAGAGGGGAGTTTGGAAGGAGAGAGCCTTGGGGTGGGGGGGGGAGCAGAAGAGGAAGACGCCTGGTGACCCGCAGGAAATCTACCAGAATGGTCCAGTCTGCATCACTGTCCCAAAGCACATGGCTTTGACATGGAGTGGCTGTTTCAGGCCAAGTTCCCTTGGCTTCAGAGAGGCTGTGTCACCCTCCTGATCCCTCCTCTGTGCCTGCTCCCTGGCTAACTGATGAGATGTGGTCACGGTAATAGGCGTAGCCCTGTCATATTAGCCACAGGACATCCTGGTGTGAAAGGAACTGAATCCATTCCTTGACCATTTTGTTCGGCTTCTTCCCACTTCTTGCATATCCTGAAAGTGCCCTTCCATGGGTCCCCAGGCCCCTCCAACCAGCTTCTACTTCCTTGGCTCCTAAGGATCGTGCCTACCCCTTGCTGACCTTGTAAAAAGCACCCGTTGCCATGAGCTCATCTGATCTCCTTTCATTCGTCCAGCCACACACTGTGTTGGGTGCTGCAGATGTGTGGGAAAACCAGAGCAGTCACCCTCCAGGGAGAAAGGAGCTTACAGGCCCACTAGGCTGTCCAGTGGTAGCCAGAACATCACAGGAGATGACCTTCAGTGTGAATTGAGAGCAGGAATTTACTGGAAAGGGCAGTCCCCTATGAATGGGAACAGAGGTGGTTCTGTACACTCAGAAGGAAGATGATGAATGGTCTGAGTGAGAGAACAACGCCTTGTGCAGGCAAATGGTGAGAGGAGAAGAGAGGGGTGTGAAGCCAGCTTCTCATTACTGTTGCTGTACCCATTTTACAGGTAGGTGGTCAAGGTAGAATCTGGGATATTCTTTGCTCTTGAACCCAGGCAGGGCTTGTTTTGTTAGTAGACTGAACAGAACAGAATGGGGTCTGGGTTCCTGCCAGGTTCTGAAAAGTGCTTGGGGAACCTGAAGGAATTGTGCTGTCACGGAAACAAAATAGGAACAAGTTCTGCTCACATCCTCAGCTCCCGTGCCCTGGGGTCCTTGGGCCCAAGTATCCTCACGTGCATCACAGAATGAAACATCCATGTCTTTCTTGTGTCTTACAAAATTGAAACTATCCATCAAATGATAACTCCCCATTCCCTCCCCCTCAGCCATGGCAACAGCCCTTTGCCTGGAGTATTTCTCAATAGAAAGTACTGTCCTGGAAAGAAAACGCATGGGTTCAGAGGCGTCAAATCAGTGGCTCAAGTACAGTGGCTGGAGGCGCAGATATGGGAGGAGCCAAGATCTGTTGCCCCCAGGAGCCCAGTAGAAGGTGACCATATGGGGAACTCTCACATTGCTTAGACACATTCACAGAAGTTCAGGGTGGAGAGAGAAGAGAGAAGGAGAGACTGCGTGTTCAGTCCGTCTCAGTCTGTCTAGCCTGTCTGCATAGGTGAAGATTGTATTCAGAACCCAGTGTGCATTTAATGGGATAGGAACGAGGCAATCAGCCAGGATGGGGGAAGCCACAGGACTGGACACAAGAAACAGCAGGGGAGAGGGGTGAGTCCAAGGGCAGAGCAAAGAAGGTTGATCTATTCCCTGTGGCTACAGGGCTGAGCTGGTGGGTCCCTGCAGGAACGAGCTGGAGATAAAGTCCAATCAATGTGAGCAAGACAGATGTGCTGGTCACGTGTCCAAAGACCGAATGAACAGGCCTTATGACTTTGTTGCGATGCTGGATATGTGCAGAGCCTAAAGATCTTTCTCTGAAGGGCCTGCTTCTCGTGCTTGATGGGGCAGTATTGGCCCCTTTGTGTTGCATTTGAAACTCGGGGTACATGACATCTGGCCCCTAGACCAGACCCTTTGGTTGAGATTCCCATCATGTCAGCAAGGACAGCGATGTCAGGGTCAGCAGGCAGGGAGGGAAACTGGGCAGTGGTCCTCCACACCCCAGCCCGCGCTCAGGCTTGCCGAGGGTCTCCTTACTGCACAGCCGAGTCTCAGCGGTACGGTGACGGGGCCGGGAGCGAGCCGCTGCCTCTGGCTCCGCGTCTTCTTTCTGTCCACTTGTCCCAGGCTCTGTGCCAGGCATGAGTGGCCAGGAGTGGGGCCCAGCTGTGGCCTCCCTCCAAGTGGACCTTCCCAAGCCACAGAAAAGCTCCAGGAGGAGAGGACACCAGAAGCTGGGGACATGCTGGCAGTCATTTCCCAGCTTGGCCCTTTCCCTTGTCTTCTCATTTGAAGAACAAGGAAACTGAGGCTCAAAGCCAGTGACTGAACAAACCCGTCTCTGCCTTCTCTCCCTTCAGGCCCATAGGCTGCAGCTCCGTCCTCTGGGGGTTTCTGCAGAAGGGAGGGCAGCTGGTTCAGGGAGGGGTGGTCACTAGGGTGTGCAATGTAGGGCACATGCTCAAGGTTTCAAGGTTCCAGAATCGTCCTGCAAGCCCATGCACTTCCTAGGGTCAGGGAGTGGCTACCAGCTGCTGGGCACAGCCTGAGGAGGCACTCCTGGGTGGGGTTTGAAGTGTGGATATCAAGGTATCTCTAATTCACTATGAGAGTAAATGAGGCCTGGAAAACCAACTGTCCCCTCCGAGGCCTGCTCCCTGTCCATCTCCCCTCCTTCCTTTAGCTCAGCCACATCTGTCTGCAGCTCCTCCCTGCCCCTCGCCCCCCCTGGGTGGGTCCCCACCAAGCCCCCTCAGCTTTCTAAGACTCAGTGACTCATAGTGTTAGACTTTGCCAGAAGGCGGGGACAGAACTCGGCACTGGAAATCAACCTCACTGGGTTGAGAGCCAAGCTGCGCTACATTCCAGTCACGTGACCTTGGGCAAATCTCATCACTGAAACTTCAGCATCTTCTCCTGTTAGATGGGGTCACTTGGGCACAGGTTACATGAGCTCTGGTATGGCTGGCAGCCTCCCACAGAGCACTCAGATGAGCAAGGAACTTGGTAGGGCGGCTCCTGTCCCACCTTCAAATGTCATGAAATTATGGTACTCTGTGACTTGAAGAGTCAGGACAAGGCTCCCAACCTTGTAACAGGAGTGGCTGAGACCAGAACAGATAAAGGTAGGGTTTCAGGTTGAAACTGTCTTGAGACCAAGCCCGGCACCACCTTAAAGAATGTATGCAAATGAGACTGCTCCTTTGCCCCTTGCTCTCCCCTCCCCCCATTGGTATAAGGTCTCAATTGGCAAACCTAAAACTTTGGAGGTAGTTGCAAAGTATTTATCCTGAGGATTTCTGAAACCGCTTGATAGATGCTGTCGTAGACATCTTTGAACAACGACTCTGACTTGTGAGTTCATTCTCCAAAAGAATTTCAGGCAGGGGAATTGACATGTCAAAGAGTTTGTGTCTCTCACTTTGATATATGTGGGCAAGAGGTCTTCCTAAGCGAACCCATCCATGGCCCTTTCATAGGGTATGAGATATATCATACCCATTTTCTGGGAACACCATCAGCTCTGGGTCTTAGTGCACATGCACATTTTTGTTGGTGAAATAGAAGAGAAATAATATCTTGTAGTTTTTCCAATAATGCATGAGGTTGACTATCTTTTCATGTATAGATTGGCCTTTTGGGTGGGGGGAAGAATCTAATCTCATATAGCCTGGGCTGGCCTTGAACTTGTTATGTAGCCAGGGATGACGTTGAACCTTTGATCCTCCTGTCCTTAACTCCTGAGTGCTGGAATTACAGGCATGTGCTACCACGCCCAGTTCTATGTAGTGCTGGAATCAAACTCAGGGCTTCTTTCATGCTAGGGGAGCACTGTCCCTACTGAACTATATTCCCAGCCTCCTCTCTTCCACCCGTTTTTGTATTTTTAAAAAATTTTATTATTTATTTATTTGAGAGAGAGAAAGAAAGACACAGGGACACACACAGAGAGAGAGAATGGCCATGTCAGGGCCTCCAGCCACTGCAGACGAACTCCAGATGCATGTGCCACCTTGTGCATCTGGCTAACGTGGGTCCTGGGGAATCAAACCAAGGTCCTTTGGCTTTACAGGCAAATGGCTTAACAGCTAAGCCATCTCTCCAGCTCTCCCCCCTTTTTTGTACTTCTTTTACGAGAGTGAGAAAGAGACGGAGAAAGAGAGAATTGGTGCACCAGGGCCTCCAGACACTATAGTCAAACTCCAGGTGCACGTGTCCCCTCGTGCGCATGTGCAGTGTTGCACGCATGTGTCACCTGGTGCACCCGGCTCACGTGGGACCCGGAGAGTCGAATATAGGTGGTTAGGCTTCGCAGGCAAGCAATCTCTCCCACCCTCTCCCACCCCTTTTTAAGGTAAATGCCTGTGTACTTCCTTAGACTGTTTAAAATTTTTCTCTTAGATGGTTCAGCTTATTACCTTGAACTTGGGGTACCCTCTTGGTAGGTTTTCCATGGAGGTTGTGAGTTTAGAAATGAACATTTTAAGCCGGGTGTGGTGGTACACACCTTTAATCCCAGTACTCGGGGGGCAGAGGTAAAAGGATTGCCGTGAGTTCGAGGCCACCCTGAGACTACATAGTGAATTCCAGGTCAGCCTGAGCTAGAGTGAGAACCTACGCCAGAAAACCAAAAAAAAAAAAAAAAAAAAAAAAAAAAAAAAAAAAAAAAAAAAAAAAAAAAAGAGAAATGAACATCTTCACCTACATCCCGAAGGGTCTGCCCTGTACTTGCCCAGCTTCCTGAATGAGTTCCTCACCCTGCTGTGCCATCTCAGTGCTGAGCTGGACATGGGGGAGAACTGGGGTGATTGGACGGCCTAGATGGGCCTCTGTGTTGGACTCCGATGTTAGATAGGTAAGTGTGGTGGGGGGTTGCTTAGCAAGATCCAGGGAAAAACCCAGGTACCTGCAGTCTTATGAGAGTTCCAGATGGGCTGTGCGGGGGTGGGGCAGCTCTGGCTGATAGCTGGAAAGGAAGCACCCCATTTTTGCTTGGAGTGAGTGTTCCAAAAAAAACAAAACAGGTTTACTGAGCTTGCTTTTATGCATGGTATGTATAATATCCATAAATGGTCCATTGCCGTTACCTGAGAGAAATAATTACAAAAAAATACGTCAGATAAGCAGGATGAAATGAATGGTAAAGTAATTACCAGTCTTCACTCGTGTCTGGAGCCTGCCCACGGCGATTTGGGAGGAGAACACCAAGCCTCCCTTGGCACCACCATGAGTGCAGCAGAGAGTTCCCAGGAAATCCTGGGAATCAAGGAGCCACCAAACGCTGAGTGTTTCTGGTGGGCCAGGCACACATTAAGTGGTTTGGGGTGTTTTCCCATCTCATCCTGGCTCACACCATCCAATGTATGTATGTCCTTTGGCTACTCCCATTGTATAGATGTGGGAATGAAGACTCCAAGGACTTGGATAGTTGTCCAAGATCCTATCCTAATAAGAGGCAAAGCTAGGATTTAGCATGCGGGTCGGGCACCCCCTTTTTTCTCCCCAGCCTTGACCCTGCTGTTAAAGCTGGAGAGGGCCCAGTGTGGGGATGCACACCTTTAATCCCAGTGCTCGGGGCGGGGGGGGGCGGCAGAGGTAGGGGGATTGCAGTGAGTTCGAGGCCACCCTGAGACTCCATAGTGAATTCCAGGTCAGCCTGAGCTAGAGTGAGAGCCTACCTTGGGGAAAGAATCATAATGCTAAAAGCTGGAGAGGCTTGTGCTGAGCTGTTGGTGTTCTGCTCCCCTGCAGCCCAGCCAGTGGTCTCTGTAGTCAGGACTGGGTGGGGTGGGGTGGGCTCTTCTCTGGGGTCTAGCCGCGTGGCCCGGGGAGGGCTGGAATCTATAGCTCACGCCTTTGCCTGTGAGGGCCCGTGTGTGAGCAGGAGGGGTGGGCTCTGGCCCAGCGAAGCAGGCTGAGGTCAGAGGGAGTGGACCACCTTCCCCCCAGGGAATGCTCGCATGACGTGACTTTCTGGGGCGCAGGCGGAAGAGAGCTGGCCGCCTGCCCTCTCACCTCCAGCCTCAGTCTGATGAGGAATTAGGATCCGGCAGGAGGCCCAGCCAGATGCACTGCCTGGCAGGATTCCCTGGCCGCAGCACAGGGCTCCCCTCCAGCCAGCTTGGCAGGTCCCTTTTCCACCTCCCCAAAAGGACCTGGGAGCAGATATCACCCTAAAGTTGGCTGGAGCAGAGACGAGGGCCCCTTGAGGGTGCAGAGCAGAAAGAGGCAGGGAGAGGTGACCTGCTGGTGTCCTTGCTTCATGCCTGTCAGTCTGGATTCAAAGAGAAGTTCATTAAAAGTTTACCCAAGAGCTTGTGCCTGGAAGTGAACTGAGCAGACGCAGATGCCACTTGGTCCTCTCCTTTTCCAAAGCTGCTGCCCTCTGCATCGGATGCCTTCAAGTCCTCGTCATCACCTGCCCCAAAGTGAGCCCGTGGAATGCCCTGTACACTGCAGGGACCAGGATCGCCCCCCCCCACCACCACCGCTTTGTCCCAGTTATTTCACTGCATCCTGACTGGTCCACCCGGGGTCCCGGAGCCTTTGGGATGAGGTGTCTCCACTTCCATCCTGGGCACCAGGCTCCCCTTCTGTTTTGAGGGTCCTCACATAATTAACTGCCCAAACTGTCTCAGCACCAGGCCCCCGGTATCTCCTCTCCCTTCCTGTCCCACTCTCAAACTATGCCAAGTCTCCTGCCACCCTCAGAGCTTGTCAGTTTCGGGTACTTTGTTGGTGTTCCCTTCCCTCTCTTCTTGCATCATCCTCTCATCTTTAGAGCCTGGTCATGTCACTGTCCTGTCCTTCATTGCCTTGGGCTCCAGGCTTCTGCCTCACAGCTGTCCCTGGCTATGCTCCTCAGCTCTGCCTTCCCCTGGGCTGTTTCTTCTGCCGGGGATACCCTCCTGTCACTGAAACCCTTCCGGCATCACCTCCTCTGGGAAGTCTTCCATGATTTCAATGTGGGTTGCTCCCATTGAAACTCGTATTGAAATTTGATTGCCACGGTGGTTGTGTTGGGACTTGGAGTCCCTCTGAGACGATGGGATCATTAGAAGCCATTAAAGCCGGTCTCCTGGGAGTGGGTTAGCCATAGAGACACTGGGTTGTTGTGATGCAAGGCCACTCCTCGTGTTCCACATGAAACATTTGCCTTCCTGCTCTCGCCCTATGTTGGGACACATTGAAGAATCCCTCACCAGAAGCTGCAGCCAAGCCCTTGGACTGCCCAATCCATATATTCATTTATTTTATTCATTACTTTTAGTTTGTTTGCTTTAAAAAAGTTTATTTTCATTTATTTGAGAGCGATGGACAGACAGACAGAGAAAGAGGCAGATAGAATGGACATGCCAGGGACTCCAGCCACTGCAAACGAACTCCAGATGCATGTGCCACTTTGTGCATCTGGCTTACGTAGGTCCTGGAGAATCGAACCAGGGTCCTTAGGCTTCGCAGGCAAACACCTTAACCGCTAAGCCATCTCTGTAGCCCTTGTTTGCTTTTATGAGACAGGGTTTCATGCAGTCCAGGCTGGGCTCATCCTCCGGCCTCCACCTTCCTAGTGCTGGGATCAGCATATGCCTACACTCATCAGCTTTCTCCTTTGTAAGTCACCCAGTCTCACATATTCTCTCAGAGTAACAGAAAATGGAGTTGGGCTCCTTTCCAGCCAAGCGCCTTTCTGTTGAGTTCCTCAAGTTTGTGGCCAGCTCTCAGCCTGGCCCCACAGCACGTTTATCCACCCCTGCTGCTCTTCCTCGAAGGCTTGAGCTCACAGGGATCAGCGCTGCACACTGTCTTATTTGATTTTGACTGGCTAGTGTCTAGTGCAGAGCTCAGCACGTTGTAAACACTCAATACTTCTTTTCTGGATGGGTAAGCGGGCATGGGCTTATTGAGAATTGGCCACATTTCCAGTGTTGCTCGATATTATAAACTAAACAGGGAAAGCTGGAGAGGGAAGGTTATTTATTGAGAATGGTTCTGAGAATGGATTGAGGTACTGGAGATGATGTGTGACGTAGGCAGTAGGGATGTATTTGTTACTTTCCTTGTTGCTGCGACGAAATGCCTGACCAGAAGCGACTTAAGGAAGGCAAGGCTGATTTTTGTCAGTTTGAGGGGAGGGCATGGTGGCCAGAGCACCAAGCAGTTGGTCACAGTCAGGAAGTAGAGCGATGCATGCCACTCCTTAGCCCGCTTTCTCCTTCTTATGTAGCCCGGGATCCCAGCCCGTCAAATGGTGCCACCCACAGTGGATGGATCTTCCCACCTCGCTTAAACTAAGATGGAAACTCCATCCCAGACATGCTCAGAGTCTTGTAGGTAATTCTCGATCCTGTCAAACTCATGGAGTCATCACAGGGTGTCTCCAGAGTTGAAGTGAGCTCTCCCATGCACCTGGAAAGGGTTTTAGAAATGGGGAGAGAGCGTGTCGGCAGAGAGGGCCCCCGTGGGGCCCAAGGGCTGTGTGATCTGGTGGAAGAAGAGAGGGTGGGGACTGCTTATGGGAAAGGCCAGCCGTGTCCCATAGTTTCGGACTCCCAGCGTGGGAATGGGGCTAGTGGGTTGTAAATGTGTTTTCCTTATCCTGGAAGCCAACTAGGAGCTGACGGCCTTCCCAGTTTTGCTGCTGGATTGGGAAATTTTTACTGTACGCCAGGGTGTGCCGGGGCCAGCGAACTCTGCAGGCCGAGAGCAAGATGTTTCTTTCAGGCGCTGGTCCTCTGCCGGCGGGCCTGGGTTCCTCCTTGCCGAACCCGAGACTGGGTGTCTTCTCCTGCAGGTTTCTTCTTCAGTCTGCTGGGCACCTGTGGTGAGTCAGTGCTGGTGGTCACCAGTGACATGGAGATTTCTGAGGTCCAGCATTGATTCCCTCCAAGTTTGATGGGGAAGACAGGATTCCTGCTCACTCACAGGGGCATGCTAGGCACCAGGTGAGGGGGGAGGGGAGCATCCAGCACAGAGGCAACCAGCGGGGTGGGGGTGGGGGGCTTCTAGAAGACAGAGATCTTCATTGAGATTTAGAAGAATTAAGCCAAAAGGATGTAGAAATGGAATCAAGGACCTCTTAACTAAATTGGCATCTTTTCCTTTCATTTAAATAACAACTTTATTAAGACATAATAATCCATATATGATATAGCTAACCCCTTTAGTAAAAGGCGGAAGATTTATACAATCTGAAGGGAAACCAGAGTATAGCTAACCCCTTTAAAGTATACAATTCAAGCCGGTCGTGGTAGCGCACGCCTTCAATCCCAGCCCTCGGGAGGCAGAGGTAGGAGGATCGCCATGAGTTCAAGGCCATCCTGAGACTACATAGTGAATTTCAGGTCAGCCTGGGCTGGAGTGAGACCCTACCTTGAAAAACAACAACAACAAAAAAAACTATACAACTCAGTAGTCTTTCATATAGTCATGAGGCTATGCCACGCCACGGTCAACATTAGAACATTTTAATGTGCCAAAACTAGAACATTCTGTTTTAGAGAATAAATCCCACTTGTCGCCATCCTCCACCTCCTAGCCCCAAGCACCCCCTTCTCCACTTTTCGGCTCTGTTGGTTTGTCTATCCTGGGGGCTTCCTATACAGGCAGCGCCCAATTTATGACAGGCCGGCCTCCAGTTTCATGGCTTTACCCTGGTGTCCAGGCATGTGTCACAGCATCACGTTTATTCCTGATACAAGTCCTTCGTCAGTTACGTCAGTGACGAACATGTTCTCCTATGACGTGAATTGCCTTTTTGCTTTTGCGTGTGCATGCATGCATGCGTGCGTGCGCACTCCTCACTGTGCATTTGTGGAGGTCAGAGGACAACCCGGGCCGTGGCTGTCCATCCTTGACTTCCTGTTGTGCACTGCCGCGTTCACCAGCTGACCCTCCCTTCTGTCCTAGGCCACCGTGCCAGGATAGCAGACACCCGCTGCGGCATCCAGCTTCCTACGTGGGTTCTGGGGAACCGAACTCAGGCTTTCACACTGATTCACTGAGCCATCTCCCCACCCTCTTGTTTGTTTTTTTTTTTTTCAGATGACTTGCTGATACCCTTTGAAACTGAAAAGTTTTAAATGTTGATGAAGCCTGTCCTGTTTGTTTTTGATTACCATCTCTCTCTTTTGTTTTTTCTTTTTGGTTTTTTGAGGTAGGGTCTTGCTCTAGCCCAAGCTGACCTGGAATTCACTATGTAGTCTCAGGGTGGCCTTGAACTCATGGCGATCCTCTTACCTCTGCCTCCCCAGTGCTGGGGACGCCCGGCTGATTACTGTCTTTTTGGCATTCTGTTTTAGAACTCACTGTGTAAGGTCGTGAAGATTTGTATCCCGGACTCCTTTGCAATCGGCGAGTACTTGACCACTGAGCCAAATCTCAGACCCTTGTTAAGACTTTACAATTCTAGCTCCCATTTAAGTTGCTGACCCATTGGTTTTCACTTTTTTGGCCATCTCCACCCATGTACACAATGTGCCCTGATCATAATCCCCTCCCACCAGCCTCCTGTGTCCTCTGCTGGTCCATTTTGAGTTAGCTTTTGCATGCGACATGAGGTATTGCTCATAAACCGGGTCCTACTGAAGTCTCACCCATCTCCCCAGTTGATGGCTTGTGCTTTGCCCTCTGTGTGTAGGTCGCAGCTCACTCACCCTCTTCTCACAGAGGTCTCCCCCCGGCCCTCGGTCTAACGTGGTATCTCCCCTGTAGTCGGTTCTGTTACTGCACTTTGTCTCACTGGGCCCCAGTGCGACCTGATGTGTTTTCTGTTGGGCTCAGTGAAACTCCATGACAACATACGCCATCTGGCTTGCTGCCTGGACTTTTAGCACCTAGCACAGTGCCTGACCTCAGCTGGGACTCCAGCTGGATTTGCTGACAGCAGAGTATTTCGTGTAGTTAAAAGACCTTCCTTCCCAGTGGAATTGGCCAAAAACTTTTTGAGAGGTTCTGGCCTGTTAGTATTAGAAATTAGAGAGTAAATTAAAGAGGGTCTTCCAGTCACAGTCAGGCAGTCCCTCATCCTCTGGGCCAACATTCCCACTAGAGCTGCTTGTATCCTTGCCCATCTCTGGAGACTGGATGTTCTTCTTGACAGTGGGCAAAGACCTGCTTTCCTGCAACTTGCACTCAGGCCTGCCTTGATATTCAACTGGGCTTGAATTTCCCACTGAGAGAGTCCCTCAAATATTTGAAACCACATGTCTCTTTAGTCCCTTCTCTGGGCAAGGACTCTAGTTTTTTCCACTGTTCCTTCTGGCCCCTCCGTCACTGATAGAGGCCTGGGGACATGAGGAAGCTTGGGCAGAGCGCCTTGTTTTCTGTTCCTCGTCTGAGTGGATGAGCTCCACGCGCGGAGGTAGGACTCTGAAGGAAAGTCCAAGTCTGAACTCCCTAATGAGATGTCTTTACGTCACAGCTGACGCCACAGGACAAAACTCCACCGTAACACTGCTTTTCTCTTTAATAAGTGGCCTTTTAGGGGTTGGCTGGCTTTAGAGAGTCCCATCTCTGGTTTAACTGGTGGACAGGGCTTGTGTTGGAGTGGTTTTAAGGCACTCCTGGTGACTGTAATGTGCAACCCCAGTTGCAGACCTTGGCTTCAAGGGTTCAGCATGGAACTTGAAACTTCCCGCAGCACCCAGGGGACAGGCTAAGGGTATTTTCCAACATGGAAAATCTTGTGTTAAATTATGAAAGCCACACATGTTCAAACAACAGCAACAACGGCAAAAATATAGAAATGTACAAAGTAGAAAGCAAAACTATTTCTCTGTCTCCCCTTTCCTTTAGGTCTCTTCCCCCAAGTATCAGTTAGCTGTAATTTTGTCTTTTTAAAAAAATTTTGTCGTTCAGCCCGGCCCTAGCTGAAACCACAGAGGAATTGGGGAAATGAGCAAGAGTGCTGCTTTCTCGGTGAACCTGATAATCAGCACAAGGGTGAAGGAGAGAGACACTGAGGACGCTCAACACCTACCAAAGCAGAGATCCAGAGGCTCTAAGAGCCCATCACTGAAGTGGACCTAAAACACTCCCAACATGGCTCAGGGAATTGTGCAGAAGAGGGGGTGGAACGATTAGTAGAGCCACAAGTTGGGTCATTTGGCACAGAGACATTGCCTTTTCCCCATAAGTGACGGCTGCCCCCACAATACACGACCCACAACCCCCATGGGCCTGACCTGCATCCCCAACGAGGAGGGCCCCTTCGGAAAAGAGACAGGGGTGAGGGAAAGGATGGCACTGACACGTGTTGTTTAATACTTACTATGTCCATAACTAATAAAAATAAATTTTAAAAAAGAATCAATGAAGATGTGTTGTTGAATGTGTGTGGGTATATGTACGCTCCTCTGCATGCTGTGATGTGTGGGGGGGATCAAAGGAAAACCTTGAGGTATTCATCTTTTCTTCCATCTTCTTGAGACAGAATCTCTCTTATTTTTGTCACTGTGCCTGCCGGTTTAGCTCTTAATTTACAAACAGAGAGAGACAGAAGATGTGGGGGGCGGGGGAATGGGTGCACCAGGGTCTCTAGCCACTATAAACAAACTCCAGACGCATGCACCATTTTGTGCATCTGGCTTTAGGTGGGTACTGTGGAATCAAACCTGGGTCATTAGGCTTTGCAGGCAAGCGCCTTAACTGCTGAGCCATCTCTTCAGCCCCTGTAATTTTCCTCTTTTTTTCACTCACCTTTCCTGGTTTAATTTTTATTTATTTATTACTTGACAGAGAAAGAGGGAGAAAGAGAGAGAGAGACACACACAGAGAGAATGGGTGCACCAGGGCCTCCAGCCACTGTAAATGAACTCCAGACACATGTGCCCCCTTGTGCATCTGGCTAATATGGGTCCTGGGGAGTCGAACCTGGGTCCCTTGGCTTTGCAGGCAAATGCCTTAACTGCTAAGCCATCCCTCCAGCCCCTGTAATTTTCTTTTTAATGTGCATGTACATGAACAACCACCCCTTTATAAATGTGCCCTAAATTAATGTGACCATGTTGAATAGGTACTTACATTGTTTGGGTTTTCTTTGTTTTGTGTACTTTGGATATTTTATCATATTGAAACATCAACTTTAGCAGGTATATGAGCCATAATGTATATGACAAAATTAGTCAAATTTAGTATTGTGTATTTTTTGATGTGTCGAACATCGTTGTACGCACACAAGTGACACAGTGCACACACACAATTCTTAGAGGTCCAATCGCTAAGGCAAAGGGAAAGCTAGATTGGAGATAGAAATGGCCAAACTGCTCTCCAAAAAAACTTGTTCTAGCTTGCCCCAGGCACCAGTTTCCTAAATGACAGCTGGTTGGCCTTGTCACCAACGGGGCTATGCTGAGCAGAGCAGAGGGGAAGGTGTGAGTGTGTCATCTGGGGGAGGAAGTGGTAGGGTCACTTCCCTGCAGGCTATGTGTGGAGGAACCACTGGCCTCTGGCCTATCCCTGGCTGCTGTGTGGCCCGGGAAACGGAAGTCGAACTGTGTGTATTGACCTCTGTCTGGCTCCGCAGGGTGGGATGAAGGAGCAGGCACGTTGCAGGATATGTGTGCAGAGGGCAGAGGGGCAGGGTCAGTTATTGATTTGGGGTGTGTGGAGCCAGAAGCCCCTTTCTCTTTCCTACATCTGCTGGGTTCTACCCAAACCCTTTGGAAGCTCAGGCTCATAATGCTTTTGAGAGTTCCCGAGTGTATCCATTTCTTTAAAGTTCCCAGAGCTCTATGTCTCAATGTCAGAATACATGTAGAGTCACCCCCCCCCAACTTTCCAATATCCATCAGAGGGTGAGTGTCCTTCCCCTGCCTGGGCACATTTCTGCCCTCTCTGGCTGTCTGGGCATTACTCAGAATGTCCATTGACCTCATTGCTGGTCTCTCTACTGAGGCATCTGCAGGGTTATGGGTGAGCAGATAATTTTCCTCTGATAAAGTGGCTTGGATTTGGGGGGAGTGGCAGGATTAGAAGAGAGGTACAAAAGTTACCACGTACACTCAGGTACTCTCCCAATGGGACCTCACCCAGAACTCTGAAAACCCAAAGTAGATTCATTTCCAGGCCCAGTGCTGATAGAGGCCCTCAGAATTATCTAGGGGAAGGAGAGTAAAAGTATTTGAATGTTAAAAAAAAAAAAAAGTGCCAGCACTCTGGAAGAAAGCATGGAGAAGGGAAGTCATGTGAATTGACAGCCCACAGTGTCCGCAGCCCGGGGCTTGTTCTTCAAGGGAGGCAGGAATCACCCCTCATTTCCTGGATGCAGGCAGAGAATCAGGGAGTATATTCCCTTCCCGTGGAACCCATCTAATGGGTTCTAAAGCATGTCGGCTGGAGCTGGGCTCTCAAAGCAGGGCCACCTAACCACCATCAGCCCACAGCCTTGGTACTGACCAGACAGCCACCTTTACGAGAAACCAGTCCGTGGAGCCCCAGACTGAACCAGTGCAGAGATTGTCTTATTCTAGGCAGTCTGGTCTTGCTGTTACCGTTGTTACTTAGCTTGTGTGTGCGAGGGTGCATGCACATGTACGTGCATGTTCCTGTGTGTGCGCATGTGCATGCGGAGGCCAGAAATTGACTTCCTTTTTTATTTTTGTTTTTTAAATTTTTTAAAATTTATTTTTACTTGAGACAGACAGGGAGAGAGAAAAAGAGAGAGAGAGAGAATGGGCATGTCAGGGCCTCTGCAAACGAACTTCAGACACATGTGCCACCTTGTGCATCTGGCTTACGTAGGACCTGGAGAATCGAACCTGGGTCCTTAGGCTACACAGGCAAGCTCCTTAACCGCTAAGCCATCTCTTCAGCCCACTCTCCACTTCATTTACCGAGGCAGGTCCTCTTACGGGAACCCAGAGTTCACCGAATCCAGTTGGCTAGTCTTGCTAGCCATCTTGTCCTGGGGATCCTTTGTCTTCACCTCCCCAAGTACCGGGGTCACAGATGGGCCTCCGCTCCCACCCAGCATTTATGTCGGTGCCGGGGATCTGGTCATCTGGTCTTCACACTTGTTCGATGAGCACTTTATGTGCCGACCCATCTCCCCTGACCTTGGTGCCATTATTAACGAGGCCAACCTGCTCCTGTGGGGATTCTGGTCACAGAATCTGGTAGATCATACCTGTGACCTCAGTCTCTTTGGGAGCTGGAGGTGGTAACGTTATCTGATGGGATATTGTAAAGAACAGGTGACTAATAGGAATAAAATCCTTAGCCGTGCCCGTAGCTCAGCAAGGACTCGGCAAGCAGGAGTGGCTGTCATTGTTCTTGTCCTTCCCCGTGAGCGCAGCTGTTTGCGCAGACAAGGCAAGGTTCGCGGCCTGGGCTCCTTCTGCGATTGTCCCCCGACTCTGGGGACTCGCAGGGTCGAGCGTTGGCTGACTCTCTCTCTCAGAGGTCCACGTGGGACTTGTGGCTGTTGGAGCTCCGGCTGGTACACTTGTTGCGCGTCCAGGAAACCTGGAGAGAAGAAAAAGAAAACTGCCTCCAACCTCACGGCATGTCCGTCCTTTCAGCTGACATTCGTGATGGTCCTGGTCGCCGATCTCTAGCGAGACTTCATAGCCACCCACCGGCTGCCCTAAGTGGCCAGGGACCGGGAAATTGAATCTGTGTGCTTTTAAAATCCAGAAGGAAGGGAAACTCCACCCGAGAAACCTTAGCCCAAGAAACGTGTTTAGAAGCAGGATGTTTAGTTGCCAGCCCTTTCTTGAAACCCAGCTGCCGGGTAATGTTATCTCAGCAGCTCCTGAGACCAGAGCCGGGTTTATCTGGGCCAGTAAACAGAGCTGGCTTTCTTGGGTGACCTCTGCCCTGTCCCCCTTCCTGACACCTGCTCTTTCTCTGCGGTTTATCTCTAAAGTTTCCAGTGCCGCCAGGGCCGGGCTGGGGAGACCTCAGGGAACTCTAGTGCTGGGGCAGGAGGACAGGGCCCGGCTGGGATTCTGGGCATCTGTGGCCCATCTGGAAGGATAATGTAGGCTGTTTAAGGTCGGGAAGAAAGCAGAAGCCTCCTGTCAGGTTGAGGGCTCTGTTAACTGTCCTTAGATATGTAGGTTTATCATCAGGGACAACTCTGACCAGCGCCCCAATCCAGGACTGTTCAAGAGCGGAGGCCCAGAACCTCTGGCCTGTCCCTGAAGTGTGAGAGAACCTGAGGTGGGAGTCTGTTCTGTGCCCCTGCGCCTGACTGATGCTGGTGCCCACAGAAGGCACAGTGGGGTGCAAGGTGTTAGGAAAACAGTCCTGTGCTAAATAAGGAAAGAATGCATTTGAGGGGAAGTCATGGCCATGCCCTGGCTGAGTGGCTGTTACTAACAGGTGACCTAGACAGCTGTCATCCCTGTCCTTTTGCTTGCTGTCCAGAGTGTGTGACTTTGGTGTGGGTTCAGAGGGAGGGTTAAACAAGAGCTGCTTCCCTGCGAATTTTTGACTGTTTTAAAGAGGTAAGGACAAGGGGCTTTTACAAGGGGGACTTGTGCCCAGTCACATGCAGGATATCTGGGTGTTAGGACATCTGGGTTCCTTCCCTAGCTCTGTCACTAGTGGGCTGAGCACACTACAGGGACAACCGTGTGTGAATCCTGGCAGCCCTGAAGGAGGCAGCCCTCATGTAGAGGAAGAGTGTGAGGGCCCAAGAGGCTCCGCTGAGGTCTCACCGGCAGGTGCCTAGACTGGTTCCAGACTTCTCACCGTCCCTTTGCTTTGCAAATCATCATTTTGAGCCTCGGGGTGAGTTTCTCTTCTGCCAAAGAAAAGTCTTCTTAGCATGTGTGAGGCCCTGGGTTCTAGCCCAGAAAATGAAATAAAAAGGCTTCCCTGCAGCCTCCCAGCTGCCAGGCAGCGAACCTGTGATTGACTCTCCTTGGGAGGCGAAGGGAAGCCCCTCATTACCACACAGGATGGGGCGTGGGTGTTAAGCCTCAGTTAAGTCCCTCCTCCGCTTGGCTTCACAGGCCCAGAAGAATGGCCACTGTAATGACCTGCAGGCGAGTTTGCCCTGCACGCTTGGCCACTTGGGGCCTCTTTACATAAGGTCAGCGGGCAGCACCTGGCTCCTTGCACACATCTGCTCCCTGCCTGGGGACCTGGGCCAGGAGACTTGCAGGAGGAGGCAGGGAAGAGGGAATGGAGTGAGTTCTGACCCCAGAGACAATCCAGCACCTCCTGCTCCACAGTTGCTGGAGTTCATTGTGTTTGAGGGTTAGCCTGTTTTGTTTTTCTTGGTTTTTTGCAGTAGGGTCTCACTTTAGCCCAGGCTGACCTGGAATTCACTATGTAGTCTCAGGGTGGCCTTGAACTCAACAGTGATCCGCCTATCTCTGCCTCCCTAGTGCGGGGATTAAAGGCGAGTGCTACCACACCCGGTTTATCCAGACTTTAGAAAATTATTATGGGCTGTGGAGATGGCTGGGTGGTTAAAGCGCTTGCCTACAAGCTAAAGGACCCAGGTTCAATTCTCCAGGACCCACATAAGCCAGATGCACAAGGTAGCACATGCATCTGGAGTTTGTTTGTGGTGGTTGGAAGTCTTGGCATGCCCCCCCTCTCTCTGTTATTTTCTCTCTCTCTCAAATAAATAAAAATAAAAATAAGTTAAAAATTACTATTACTATTATTTTGAAACAAGGTATCATGTAGCTCAAGCTTGCCTCAAAAACTCTCTAGCTGAGGAGAATGAACTCTTAATTCTCCTGCTTCCACCTACTAAGTGCTAGGATTACAGGAATATGTCACCACACTTTGTTATTATTATTCACAGTGCTGGAGACTGAACGCAGGTGCTGCACTGAGTACACCTGCAGCCCACATTTAGTACAGTAAGTCAGTAGTTTAGGTCTTTTGGGATGGCTTTTAACTTAATGTTCTTCCTTATCAGGATCTCGTGACCCAGGTGCCCGTTTCTGGGTGTGGCGTTCTCAGAGCTCGGCTTTATGGCCCCCTCCTTGGTTGTGCTTCAGAACAGATGTTCTCCATGACGCGAGGCTGACTCTGACTTAGTGTGGAAGGGGAGGGACAGGACTGGGAGCTTGTACCCTTCACCATTAACTGAGTCACCAGGCGCAAGGCCTCAGCATCCTGTGTGTAAGCTCTGGGCCCTGCAGCTGGGGGCCATGCCGTCTTGATAGCATGTATCTAGATCCTTTTCTGCTGAAACACCTCCTCTCACCGGGGCCCAGCGCCTGGCTTCTCTTAATAGGGAGGTCTCACTGGAAGAGCTCTAGAGACCTGTGGAGTCGGTTGCTCGGCAGAGACCTGGGATCCTGGAGTTTTGAAGCCGCCAGGCAATTCTGGAGGGTGTCCGGGAATGGGAGCCACCGAGGACCTGTAGCCTCTGATTCTCTCCCAAGGTCTTCCCTGTGCCCTGTGTACTTCCCTGAACTGCGTGCCCAGAGACAGCGCCACAGGCATGGTGGGCACAGCCCCAGCTTAGGCCTGGTTGGTCAGACCAGGATGTGTAGAGAAGGGGCTTTCTCTCCTTCCTGAGACCTCCCCCCCCCCGGGCCAGGTGGCATTCTTGGGGTATCAGCCCTGCACAGCCTGCCAGAAGCTTGGGAACTGGGGTGATAGCCTGACCCTAGGACACCTACCTGCCTTGTGAGGGTCTGAAAGAGATGCTTCAGATTCCCCATGTGCCCCGCCTCTCCTAGCGATCTGCTTCTCGTCCAGCGGCCCCAAAGTGTTTCCAAGCATCTTCTCTGTGCGGGACAGTGAGCCAGGCCTGAGACTGGAATTGAAGCACACATCTTCAAAATGCTCACAGTTTTCATTATTCACATGGGTCCTGGAAGTTAGCGGAAGCTAAGTATCCTGTCTCTTGTATGATAGCAGAGCACCCGAAACCCTCTACCACTGCCTCTGCCGAGTTTCAAAGTGTGGGGCCCAGGCATCTGCATTTTGGAATCTCATGCACTCGTAAGTTTGAGAACTGGTGGAAATTACCTTAAAAAGAACTGCGGGAGAGCTGGCTCAGGGGGTTAAGGCACTTGCCTGCAAAGCCTAAGGACCCTGGATCAGTTCCCCAGTACCTAAGTAAAGCCAGTTGCACAAGGTAGCGCATGCGTTTGGAGTTCATTTGCAGTGGCTAGAAGGTCTTGAGGTACCCACTCTCTCTGTCTGCTGGGCGTGGTAGCACATGCCTTTAATCCCAGCAAATAAATAAATAAAAATAAAGTTAAAAAAAAAAAGCAAAAGAAATATGGGATGAAGAGGCAGTTCAGTTGATAAAGTGTTTACCTTGCAAGCATGAGGACTTGAATTTAATCCTCAATATCCATGTAAAAGTGCCAGGCGTGATGGTACTCACCTGTACTCCCAGCACAGGGGAGGTAAAGACGGGCGGATCCTTGGGGCTTGCTGGCCAGCCAGTCTAGCTTAATGGGTGAACTCCAAATTAGCAAGAGGCCCTGTCTCAAGGAGGAGGTAGATGGTGGTGCTGAGGACGATGTCCAAGGTTGTTCTCTGGACCCCGCACGTGCACACACCTGCGCCCATGGCTCCCGTGTGTGCACATAAAAAAAAATACGTAAGGACCTACCCAGGCGTGGTGGCGCATGCCTTTAATCCCAGTGCTCAGGAGGCAGAGGTAGGAGGATTTCCGTGAGTTCGAGGCCAGCCTGAGACTACATGGTGAATTCCAGGTCAGCCTGGGCTAGAGTGAGACCCTACCTTGAGAAACAAAAACAAAACCAAACGAAACCAAGCAAAGCAAAGCAGCCATGTTATCTGGGCATGGTGGTACACTATTGTAATCTCAGCATTTGGGAGGCAGAGGTAGGAGGATCGCCTTGCGTTGGAGACCACCCTGAGACTACATAGTGAGTTCCAGGTCAGCCTGGGCTAGAGTGACACCCTACCTTGAAAACCCACATACATGTAAGGAGCCTAACTTTACGTTCATTGTGTACAACATCAATAAACAGAAGAAAGTTGAAGCTGCTTGTTTTAACCCTAATCTAAGAGAATTTTCCTTACCATTTTATTGAATGCTCCTTCTCATCTGTGTGTGTGTTTGTGTGTGTGTGTGTGTGTGTGTGTGTGTGTGTGTGTGTGTAGACATGCATTGCAGCATACACCTGGTACTTGACTCCTTGACACTGAACTAGGCCCTCGTGACAGACGAGCATGTCCCCGACCATGGTGATCCCCACAGTCATGTGAAATCCCGTCTGACCCAGCTTGAAGCCGAGCCTCGGTCACCTGCTCACATGCTGTCACGTCTTCTCTCGCAGGTCTACATTATCAACGTGACCTGGTCTGACTCCACCTCGCAGACCATCTACCGGAGGTACAGCAAGTTCTTTGACCTGCAGGTGAGTCCCGCTCCCCCTCGTGGGCTGATCTCTGTCATGTCTTCACACCTCCTCAGCCTCCATCAGAGCCCGAGGGTCAGAATCTAGCTCGGCATAGAGGGGACAGATGAGGGAAGCCTTACGTTGGAGCTGGGCTTGACGCTGTCTTGAATGTTGCCTGAAGACGCTTGGGACTTTGTTGGTCTCCATGGACGGTGTTAACAGTCATGCTTTGTCACCCTCGTTGGCCCGGGCGTTGGAGCCGTGGGGAAGCAGGAGGGTGGCTGTGTGCCTGCGCAGACATGTCTGCAAACATCCACGATGAGACAGCAGCCGCCACATCATTGCTAGCAAAGAAAAGCAAACATACAGGGAAGACCGAAACAGAAAATAAGCAATTTCTAGAACCACAGACACACACTGGGCATACCGCCGTGTCTGACTATCTCACCAAATAAGGCACTGGCCACCCAGTCTGTACATGTGGACGGTAGGAGTTTCTCAGCCCTGGTCGTACACATCCGCAGTTACCCTTAAAGACACTCCCTTGATGCCAGCTAAGCGTCAAGTGACAGTGAACTGGATGGTGAGAAGAGCCGTGAGACGGCAGGCTTCAGGCGCAGCTCAAGGCAGGACCAGCCCCGCCTTGTGTCTGCCTGAGGAACTTAACTGTCATCAGCCTTTGAATTCCATATCTGTGCTTCCCAACACCAGAGATACGGACTGTTTCCCAGTTCCAAACCAACACATTCCAAGGAAGACTCTGAATGGCTTAAGTTGGGGTCCTCTCTGGACCTGTCAGAAAGGCTGTGGGGGTGGAGGATCATGAGGTGTCAACAGAGCCACTAGAAAGTCACCCTTATGTTTCAGAAGCAAGTACTAGGGAAGAGAGAATCATTGTGACATTGTGAGCTAGGCAGCTACTCTTCCTTTGCCCGAAGGGGAAAGGTGAACTCTTCCAGGGTTTTTTCCTGTGAGTCTGATTTAAGGCCATAATGAAAAGAGACACCTGCTCTTAGTACTAATGACCAGAGCCCGGTCCTTCCCTTGCAGGTCATTGGTGGTGAGTCACCCTAAAGAGTCAGGCCTGTGTGTTTGACCCGTAATACCTTCCTTCCTGCTCTTTCTTTTAAAATTCACTTATATGGGGAGCGGGGGCTGTGGATATGCGTGTACCAGAGTCTCTTGCTGCTATAAGCTAATGCCAGATGCATGTGACACTTTTGCATCTGGCTTTATAAAGCCAATGTTGAGGAATGAAACCTGAGCCAGCAGGTTTGCAAGCAAGTGCCTTTAACTACTGAACCATCTCCTCAGTCCACATCTTCCTCCCTTGTTCCCTCCATGCAGGGTTTCATGTAGCCCAGGCTGACCTTGAATTGGCTTTGTAGCCAAGGATGACCTTGAACTTCTGATCCTTTTGCCTCCACCTCCCATGGAATTACAGCTTTGGCCGCCATGCCTGCTTTCTGTGCTGCTGTGGGTGGAGTCAGGGCTGGGTGAATGCTCGGTGAGCACTCTCCCAACTCGGCCGCACCTCCAGCGCCCTAATACCTGCGTTTATCTCATGGTCCATGTTTTACCTTAGATGGGCTGACGGGAAGCCGGTTCCCGTGCTGCAGATCCTTTCATGATCTAACTCTGGGGTTGAGTCTCCCCTGCACCTAGGGTTGGAAGCCACTCCTGATCCTCTTGCCTTTTCTCTCTCTTCTCAATTCTTGTCCAGTCTCCTTGGGTCCTTCCAGCACAAACTGGTGGAATTTGTCTTGTACCCCATGAATAGTACAGTGTGCTGGACAGGAAATGATAACTCAGTTGGGCAGAGAGGACCCTGAAAGGGCTCATTGATGAGCTGGAGAGAGTCCAGAAGCCAGGCAAAACTTCCACATCAGAACTCGTGTTCTGATCCCCGCCCCCTCCCAAGTTGCAGACTCTCACCGGAAAGGAATGCTGCTTCTCCACCTCTTGCCTGCCCCCAGGGCCCACTTCCATGGGTCAGTGTTTGGAGGGGGTGCTAGCATGGAGCAGCTCCAGTCTTGGAGTAGCAGGACTGTGGCCAGGCTTGTCCATGTGGATCGTCCTCTCCTGATAACCCCAAGTCTACAAGTTCTACATCTGCAGATTCAATCAACTCAACTGTGAATAGATACTTTGAAGATGGGTGTGGTAACTCATAACTGTAATCCCAGCACTTGGGAGCCTGAGGCAGGAGGATCAGGAGTTCACAGTCATCCTTAGCTAAGTAGTGAGTTCAAGGCCTACCTGAGATACATGCGACCTTGTATCCCCCCCACCACCAAAAATGTGTAGGTATGAATGTTTTTTTCATCTGGGCCTAGAAGATGGCTCAGGTGGTAAGAGCTCTTGCTGCACAAGCACAGGGGCCTGAGAAAAGCTGAGAGAGTCTGATTTCTATCCCTAGAATCCACGTAAAAAACTGGACATGGGGCTAGAGAGATGGCTTAGTGGTTAAGGCACTTGCCTACAAAGCCAAAGGACCCAGGTTCAATTCCCCAGGACCTACGTAAGCCAGATGCACAAGGGGCACATGCGTTTGGAGTTGGTTTGCAGCAGCTGGAGGCCCAGGTGTGCCATTCTCTCTCTCTTTCTCAAATAAATAAATAAATAAATAAAAATAAAAATACTTTAAAAAAAAAGCTGGACATGGCCATACATAACTGTAACCCTAGTCCTGTGGAGGGTGGAGAATGGCTGAGGTTCACTGGTTAGCAAGTCTAACTGAAAATGGCAGCTCTAGGTTCAGAGAAAGACTCAAGGAAATGATCGAAGAGAAATAGAGGACACCTGACATTCTCCTCTGGCCTCTGCACACGTGTGCATGGCGCCCAAGCATTTGGACTCACACAGCACATACAGGCTAAAAATTTTTTTCATCAAACTGAACATATATAGACTTTTTATGGTCATTATTCCCTAAATAATACAGTGTAACAGTTATTTACATAGTATTTACATTGTATTCGGTGTTATAAGTAATCTAGAGAAAAGTTAAAATATATGGTATGGTATAAATTATATACAAATAGTACATCATCTAAAAAAATAAATTTATTTGCCTGCAAAGCCTAAGGACCCAGGTTTGATTATCCTGGACCCATGTAAGCCAGATGTACAAGGTAGCACATGCATCTGGAGTTTGTTTGCAGTGGTTAGAGGCCCTGGTACACGCATTCTCTCTATCTGCCTCCTTCTCTCTCTCTCTCAAATAAATAAATAATAAAATAAAAACTAGCAGAACTAGTTTCCATTATGAATTACACAGTCACATCTTGTGCTTCTTGGGCACCCTTTGGATCTGCACATGCCGTTCAGAGAGTAGCCGGGAGCTCGGATATTCCTTGGATGGTTCACTCCCACCCCTAGTTGGTTGTTCTGCCCCTAGTATGGAGATCCTGGCTTACCCCTCTATTTCTCCCTTGTTACATGGTATCTTTTGCCCCTGGTAGAGGTCAGGTTACAAGGAGGCCTTAGGTTCCCACCTGTCTCATGTAACCCAGGAATCATGAGTAAAGTGATACTTAGCAGTCCTGACCTCCTCTGGCAGTGAGTCGAGGGTTAGCATGGCGTACATGCAGATCCGAGCTCACTGGATTAGCAAACGGTCCTTCACTCCTCCTTAGAGGAGACAATAGGAAAGTATGCAACTGTGTTGACTGCCTTTGTCCCCCACAGCCATGGTGCTGGGAAGCATGAGTCAGGTCCTCTGAACAGCCCCCACACTGGGCTCTTCCATTTCTGTCCACTGCATCCTTGTGACAGCCCAGTGCCCCTCCCTGCTCCCCATGTGCATGTAAATTAGGTGTCATTGTGGGCTGTCAACTTCCAAGTTCTGCCAGGATCCAACAGAGCTCCCCAGAAATCCTGGTATCCCCCCTGAAGTGACTCAGGACATCAAGAAACCCTCTTCCTGGCACTTAGAACTCTGGTGGCATGCTGGAGAGCTCCTCACAGGAAATGGGGGAAGGCGCCCAGCGAGGGGGTCCTATAGCTGCTCCCTGCACGCTCATCTGAAGCCGTTCACCTTGCTGCGCCCCTTCCCATCCCTCCACGCACGGGCCTCGCTCACGTGACCTGCTGCTGCTGAGGGCTTGGGTCAGGGTGACTAGATAAATGTAAGAGGTCTAGTTAAGTTGAACTTCAGATAAACAATAAATATGCTTTTTAATTTTTTTATTTCATTTTATTTATTTGAGAGAGAGAAAAAAGAAAAATAAAAAGAGCCGGGCGTGGTGGTGCATGCCTTTAATCCCAGCACTTGGGAGGCAGAGATAGGAGGATCACTGTGAGTTCGAGGTCACCTTGAGACTACAGAGTGAATTCCAGGTCAGCCTGGGCCAGACTGAGACCCTACCTCAAAAAAAGGGGGAGGGGGGCTGAGGGAAGGCCTACCTAAGCTACATGGTGTATATTGCAAGTTTCAAGATAATTTGGGCTACATAGTGAGACCCTGTCTCTCAAAAGAAAAAAAAATGTTCTCTGTGATGTTCACCTTTATTTATTTATATGTACTTCTATGTTTAGTTATTTAAAGACAGGATCTTATGTAGCCAAGTCTGGCCACAAACTCAGTAGGTAGCTGAGGCTGGCTCCAAACTCCTGATCCTCCTGCCTCAGGCTCCCGAGTGCTAGGATGACAGGCCTGTACCGTGATGCTGAGCTAGAAATTCACATCTGACCACGTGCCCTTCATTGTCATTGGCTGAATTTGGCAACACTCCCTTGGCTGTGTGTAGATGTGATGAGGGAGGAGGTTTACAAAGTGAACACCCAGGATGGCTTGGGCATTCCTCCAAGAAGTCTATATCCAGTGGGAGAAAGCGACTGTTAAGCAGTGAATCCACTGGGGATGAGCTGAATCGTACATTGACGTATAAATAACATGCTCTGGGTCGAAGGAAAAGGAAAATGCATTCTTCTTGGGAGCAGGAGAGGCAGAGAGGATGCCCATGTGCACTTGACTGGTGGCACAAGCTGGAGTGGTACAGCCACATAACCCTACCCGGGTTCAGGGGGTTTGGTCATTGTTTGAGCCTCACAGTCATTGGAATACAGTGTGTCATTCACTCACTCACTCATTCATTCAGAGGCAGGGTCTTGTGCAGCTCAGGCTGCCTCAAACTTGCTGTGTAGGTGAGAAAGACCTGAAGTTTCTGATTCTCCTGCCTTGCCTTTACCTGCCAAAGTGCTTGGATTACAAGCACGCACCACTTAGGAATCAAACCCAGGGCCTCCTGCATGTGAGGCGAGCTCTGTACCAATAGAGCTACACTCTGGCTTATTTGTAAGTTTGTTTATTTATTCTTGTTACCCGCCCTACCCCTACCCCCCCCTTCCATCCAGTAGTAAGCGTCGGCTTTTCTACATCCAAGACAATATGCTAGGCCCTGGAGACACATTGATGATCTGGTTCCTGCTTGTGGAGGACTCCATACTGGGGGTAGATAGACTCTACTTTTTAAAAAGTAAACAGAGGGCTGGAGAGATTGCTTAGTGGTTAAGACACTTGCCCGCAAAGCCAAAGGACCCAGGTTTGATTCCCCAGGTCCCACATGAGCCAGATAGATGCACAAGGTGGCACATGCATCTGGTGTTTGTTTGCATTGGCTGGAGGCCCTGGTGCACCCGTTCTCTGCCTCTTTCAATCTCTCTCTCCCCGCTTTCTCTCAAATAAATAAATAAATAAAAATAAAATATTAAAAAAGTAAACATATAGCCCACAACCCCATGGTGAATACCACCAATCCCGCTGAGGAGGGTCCCCAGTGCAGTAGGGGCAGGGAGGAGGGACATGGAACCAACACATGATGTGTCCCCAGTTACTTTAAAAAAAAAGTAAACAAAAGTCGGGCATGGTGGCGCACGCCTTTAATCCCAGCACTTCTGAGGCAGAGGTAGGAGGATCAGCGAGAGTTCGAGGCCACCCTGAGACTATATAGTGAATTCTAGGTCAGCTTGGACCAGAGTGAGACCCTACCTTGGAACCCCCCCCAAAAAAAAAAAATTAAGCAGTACTTTCTACTCCTGAAGATACAACTTTGTTACAGGAAAATCTTACTCTGGGATAGGGAGGATACCGTTGAGGAAGTGACGGTGTTGTTTATCTAATTTGACTTGTTTGAAAAAGTGATGCAAACTTTCATTAATAAAATTGGAAAATACTGAAGAACATGTGGAAAACTTAAAATTATTTATATTCTCAGTACTGCACTGAGAATGGGGTGTATTTTTTTTTAAGTGAATTTTTCCTATGCTATCCCTCTTCCCTTAGTTGATCTCATTTTACTTTTGCCATCAAGGATTCTTTTGTATATCTAAGGAAAGCAAAAGACTCTCCCCAGACAAGCGCGTGGATGCCTCTGGAAAGCTCCAGCTCTTGGGGCTTTAAGAGCATGCTGTCTAGAGCTATGTAGCCACTGGCCATGTGCAGCTATTGAAATTAAATTTTTAATTAAAAAATTTAATTCTGAAAATTAAATTAAATATTTAGTCCCTGGGACATGCATGCCATGCCACAAGGGGTCAGTGGCTGTGGCGGCTTGTGGCTGTCTGTATAGAGCCCGCCTGTGGTCACAGAGCATTAAGCTGCCATGGTCCACCTCAACATGTGACAGGCTCGATCTGGCTCCGTGTGGCCTCAGGGCTACTGACAGAAAGGCTCTGCCAAACCTCCTCTGGGTACCAGCTCTGAGTCCAGAGAGGACTTCAAGGGCATTTCAGATACGAGTTGGAACTAGGGAAGAGGTGAGGTTCTTGTTTTTTTTTTTTCTAAAAATACCTCGCCACTCAGTGAGCAGAAGAGGCACTGGCCCCACAGGGGCCTGAGCAGAGCAGGGTCTCTTGCTCAGGCCTGACAGGTCATGACATGTCTGGCCTGCTTAGAGGAGCACTGAAGAGGAGTAGGAGGAAGATAAGGGGCCACAGATGCCCTTTTAAGCCATCTTCTCCTATTGTGTCTCCCTTATGGCTGGTGCCATCAAGGAAGGATAGGAAGGTTGGACTCTCTGGAGCCCTGACTCCCTCAGGAGCTGTTTTACAATCCCACCTTCCAGGCACTGAGCTGCCGTGATTCCTCTGCAAACATTGGCTCATGGTGCTGTGGGGCCCTGCGTGGGTCCCCTGGCCAGTGAGGGCGCTGGGTCAATATTTGATCTGGTTGGGAGAGGGCCTTCATCTCCCCCGAACCACTTGCAGGACGGTTGAGAGAGCCGCCAGGGACTGCTTATTTGCTCTAAGGACTTGACCTATTTCAACGAGCTTTTATGTCTTCCTTCTTCATCTCTGTGTACCCTGCGCTCACGTACCCAGCCCGGGGGTCTACTCACTCTGGCTCTCAGCTAGCCTGGCCAGTGCTGGGTTAAGCAGAGCTATCACCCCTGAGTCCTTCACAGTCCCCCTCAGAACAGAGGGGTGTGCGGGTGTCATGATGGCATTTATGGGATCATTGTGTTTCTAAGAGCCTCGTGCTCTACTGACTTAGCTAGCCTGAATCATGGTTATTTTTAGAATTAGAAGAGTCTTGGCATGAGAGGGGCACACCAGGTGCTTGCACCACTTTTGGCATCTGGATTTTATACTGGTGCTGGCAAATTGAACCAGGGCCACCAAGCTTTGCAAGCAAGCACCTTTAACCACTGAGCCATTTACCCAGTCCAGAAGAGTTTTTCTTTCTAAGTCCTTCACTTCTTAGGCAAGGAACAGTTAATTTTTGTCTTTGTATTCATAAAATTTAATTTGGCTTGATGCTTAGAGTGGGACAGAGCTAAGGTCAGGTTGGGTGCCAGGGAGCAACCTGAGGCCAGGAAGTGAGGGGACCCTCTGCTTGATGGTCCTTTTAGAGTTTCAGGGAGTTTGTTGGAGATCACTGAACTTAGAGGAGAAACACAGGTGTTAGCAGTGACGGCAAAAGTCTGGCCACACAGTTGCCAAGTTCTTAGAATGATTATGTGTCAAGGATTGTATGGAATTCTAGCACTCTCCACTCTGGCGTGATTGTTCCAGCTCCAGCAGTGTGGTGAGCTAATGGCGATTATGACTGCTCACACACTGGCCGTGATTGAGGTCTGTCCCAGCCCCAGAAGCATGATAGAACCTCATGGCAAAAATAGTAAGGAACTTAAACGAATATCTTTAGTGAGTTGTTAAGTAAACTGTGGTGTTCTCATAACCACTTAGTACAATAGTCAATAAACATTGAACCTAGCTCTGTAGATGGATCTCCAAAAAGTATCCGTGAATGGATAAGTTTCCAAACAGTATTTACAGTAAGGTAGCTATTATAAAATTTAAACAAACACAATATATCTTTCACAGGTGCACATGTTGAAAGAATATAACTGTCTTTTAAAAGACCTAGAAGGATGCATTCCAGATTGGTAACAAGAGTTGTCTGTAATAGGTAGGCATGGTGATGCATGCCTTTAATCCCAGCACTCAGGCAGTAGAGGTAGGAGGATCACTGAATTCAAGGCCAGCCTGGGTTAGAGTGAGACCCTACCTCAGAAAGAACAAAAATAGGTCTGGAGAGATGGCTTAGCAGTTAAGGCGTTTGCCTTCAAAGCCAAAGGACCTCGGTTCAATTCCCTAGAACCCACATAAGCCAGATACACAAGGTGGTGAATGCATCTGGATTTTGTTTGCAGTGGCTTAAGGCCCTGGCCTGCCTATTCTCTCTCTCTCTCTCTTTGACTTTCCCTCTCTCGCTCTCTCAAACAAATAAATACATAAATAAATAAAATAAAAACAACAAAAATAAGTAAATAGTTATCTGGAGGGACATCAGTGAGGAAGAAACTTTGTCAAAGGGAAACTATAATTGTATATTCTTAGAATCATTAATCATAATAATTAAAGAGAAATCTGAAGAAAGGAAAGTAGGAAGTCCAAAGTAAAGTATGTCTCATGTGATCATTACAATAGCAGAACAGAAAACCAGGTTCGAAAAATAGACTTTAAGAATTTATTCTTGGGGCTGGAGAGATGGCTTAGCAGTTAAGCGCTTGCCTATGAAGCCAAGGACCCCGGTTCGAGGCTCGGTTCCCCAGGTCCCACATTAGCCAGATGCACAAGGGGACGCATGCATCTGGAGTTCCTTTGTAGTGGCTGGAGACCTTGGCATGCCCATTCTCTCCCTCCCTCTCTCTCTCTCTCTCTCTCTGTCTCTCTCTCTCTCTGTCTCTGTCTGTCTGTCTCTCTCTGTTGCTTTCAAATAAATAAATAAATAAATTTAAAAAAAAAGAATTTATTCTTTCTCTCTCTTCCAAATAAACAAATAAATAAAAATTGAGGTAGGATCTCATTCTAGCCCAGGCTGACCTAGAATTCACTCTGTAGTCTCAGGGTGGCCTTAAACTCATAGTGCTCCTCCTACCCCAGCCTCCCAAGTTGCTGGGATTAATGGTGTGTGCCACCACACCTGGCCAAAGATAAAATATTTAATTTTTTTAAAACTGGGCTGGAGAGATGGCTCAGCACTTAAGGCACTTGCCTGCAAAGCCCAAGGAACCAGGTTCAATTCCTCAGAGCCCACATAGAGCCAGATGCACAAAGTGACACATGCTTCTGGAGTTTGTTTGTAGTGGCAAGCAGCCCTGGTATACCGATTCTCTGTCTCTCTCTCTCTCTCAAATAAATAAAATATTTAAAACAAGAATTTATTAAAGTTGGGCCTGCGAGATGGCTCAGTGGGTAAATGCACATGCTTGCAAAGCCTGCCAGCCCAGGTTTGATTCCCCAGTCATCCATGTAAGCCAGTTGCAAAAAGTGGCACATGTGTCTGGAATTTGTTTGCAGTGGCAAAAGGCCCTGGTGCACTTAAATATTCTTTCTCTCATTCTCACTCTCATTCGCAAGTAAATAAATAAAATAAACAATTTTTTTTTTTTTTTTTTTTTGGTTTTTCGAGGTAGGGTCTCACTCTAGCTCAGGCTGACTACGTATTCTCAGGGTGGCCTCGAACTCTCGGCGATCCTCCTACCTCTGCCTCCCGAGTGCTGAGATTAAAGGCGTGCGCCACCACGCCTGGCTAAAATAAAGAATTTTTTGATAGCTCAGTTGGTAAAGTGCTTGCCATGTAATCATGAAGGCCTTAGTTCAATTCTCAGAAGCCATGTGAAAAATGCTGGGCATGGTGGTGTCTGTGTGTCATTCCAGTGCTAGAGACGTGTGGACAGGTGGCTCTCTGGGACTTGCTGGCCAGTGAGTCTAACCCGCTTGGTATATTCCAGTGAGAGAGAGAGAGAGTCTCAAAAAAGGTGGACAAGCCAGGTGTGATGGCACACACCTGTAATTCCAGCACTTGGGAGGCAAAGGTAGGACTGTGGAGAGTTCGAGGCCACCCTGAGACTACACAGTGAATTCCAGGTCAGCCTGGGCTAGATAGAGTGAGAAAAACAAAAACCAAGAAACAAACAAACAAAAAAGCCTGAGACTACAAGGTCAACCTGAACTAGAGTGAGACCTTACCTTGAACCCCCCCCCCAAAAAAAAGTTCAAGACCAGCCTAGAATACTTGAGATCCTGTTTCAAAAACAACCAAACAAAAGCCTTTAATCCCAGCACTGTGAGTTGTGAGTTCAAGGCCAGCCTGAGTAGACACAGTGCATTCCAGGTCAGCCTGGGCTAGAGTGAAACCCTACCTCAAAAAAAAAAAAAAACAAAAAAACGTGGATAGCCTCTGAGGAATGACACCTGAAGTTTTCCTCAGGCCTCCACATGCACGGACATACATGTGCACCCTCCTCCTGCCACGAACACACATACACATGTGCATGCACACAATGAATTTAGAAAATGAAAACAATAATTTAGGTCACATTACCTCATTTTTCCTGGGCCATCATTCTTGATTATTGCTATGGAATGTAACTAGTTAGATCTTATTACAACCATCCCCAGGGATCTGTCCAAATTATCTTGTCAAATTGTAATCTCTTACTCAAATATTGCTTAAAATCCATGAGCTATATATTGGAGGAAGAAGCCCTTTGGCAGCATTGCGCCAGCCCCGATGAAACCAGCGAGTCGGGTGGAGGGGGCCGCGCAGTGGTTAGAACATGCACTCCAGGCCAGGCGTGGTGTGGTGGTGAACAACTTTAATCCCAGTACTCGGGAGGCAGAGGTTGGAGAATCACCATGAGTTTGAGGCTACAGAGTGAATTCCAGGTCAGCCTGGGCTAGAATGAGACCGCACCTCAAAAAAACAAACAAGGTACACTCTAGAACCAGGATGGTTGGGTTCCAAGACCAGCTCCAGCCCTTATTTACTTAACCTCTGGTGAGTTATTCAACCTCTTGGTGCCTCCCTTTTCTCTTCTTTATAATGGGCTCAATAAAAGACCTGCCTTGCCAGGCATGGTGGCTCACGACTGTAATCCCAACACTTGGGAGGCTGAGGTAGGAGGATCACTATGAGTTTGAGGCCGGGCTTGGCTATAGAGTGAGTGAGTTCCAGGTCAGCCTGGGCTAGGGTGAGAGCGAGACCCTGCCTCAAAAGGAAGGAGGGTGAGGCGCTGGAGAGAGAGCTCAATGGGTAAGATTGCTTGCCACAAGCATGAAGGCCTGAAACCACCTGATTTTAATTCCCCAGGATTCATGACCTACATAAACAGCTGGGTATGGCCACACACATCCCTAACCCTGTGTGGGATGGATGGCGACCAGAGAATCTTGGGCTCAACTGGTCATCCATTCTGATGGCGGGAGTGGGGTTGGTGGGGGAAGAGAGAGACCCTGTGTTAAGGAAATAGGTAGATGAGCGATTGGAAAAGAACACCTGATGGTCTCTCTGGCCTGTGAGCCTATCATATGTACATACATGTGCATACACCACACACACACTCCACCACCACATCTACTATGCATGCAAAAAAAAAAAAAAAAAAAAAAAGTCCTGTAGAGTTAAATGAGGTTTTCTATGCTACAAAAGCGCTTGGAATAATGACTGGTGCAGAGAGCTTGGAGAGAAGCATCGCTGGTCCAGTCCTCAGAAACGGCACTCCGGGAGCAAGTAGCCGGAGATTCCCACTCCCGCTGGAGACACGGGCTGCTTCCTGCACCCCATTAATATAGACTTCGCCTTTGCCAAATACTGCCGTCCACCTTTAGGTTGCAGAGGCAAGTGGTGGTGTTAAGGATTTTCTAGACAAATACTCTTCATCTCTGAAGTTTAATCGCCAACCCACTTCCTCCCAGCAGCACTGTTAGGAGAAGGCTGTTTTTTTTAAATTTTTATTTATTTATTTATTTGAGAGTGACAGACACAGAGAGAAAGACAGAGGGAGAGAGAGAGAGAATGGGCGTGCCAGGGCTTCCAGCCTCTGCAAACGAACTCCAGACGCGTGCGCCCCCTTGTGCATCTGGCTAACGTGGGACCTGGGGAACCGAGCCTCGAACCGGGGTCCTTAGGTTTCACAGGCAAGCGCTTAACCGCTAAGCCATCTCTCCAGCCCCGAAAACGCTATTTTTTAAAACAGTAGTCACTGGTCTATAGCTTCTTGCTCTTGGAAAGAGGCATCTTCCATGACGGAGCACAGAGGGATTCCAGGGGAGCCCTACAGGGCTTCCATTGGCTCCTGGGAATCCCACAGCTAGCTGCAACAGCATCTTTTCCTGGGGCCCTAGGTGAACCCTTGCTTCTTGCCTACGTTGTTCCTGCGGGCAGGTAATGCAGAGAGGCCTGCGGGGCGGAGGGAGGAGAGGGCTGCTGGGATGTGCCTCAAAGGTAGGCTGAGGATAGGAAGGCTGCTGGCCACTGATTCGCACCCTGGAGTCGCCTGATGTCTGGCTGGAGGCCTTCAACAAGTTGAGTTTGTTTCTTCCCTCGAGCACATGGGACTGGCAGCTTCTTGGGCACTCTCTGAACCCTGTGGCTGTAGGAACGCCTTTGTTTAGGTAGAGCCTCTTGGTCCAGAAGGGTTCTCAGGACCTGACTCTGAACAGGTGGACAGGGGTTGGGGAAGAGAAGGGAGGTAGCAGGGTAAACATCTGCGGAGCTCTTGCACATCGATGAGAAAAGGAAGACCCAAGGGGTGTGGTGGTTTGAAACAAATGTTCCCCACAAACTTACGTGTTCTGAATGCTTGGTCCCCAGCTGGTAGCAGTTTGGGAGGTGGAGCCTTGCTGGAGGAGGTGTGTTGTTGGGGGAGGGGGGCTCAGGGTTGTTGCCAGGTGTTGCAGTCCGGTTCGCATTGCTGGTAGAAATCACCCAACCAAGAGCAGCTTCTGGGAAAAAGAGATTTATTTTGGCTTACAGGTTCGGGGGGAAGCTCCACGTTGGCAGGGGAAAACGATGGCATGAGCAGACGGTGGACATCACCCCCTGGTCAACATAAGGTGGACCACAGCAACAGGAGGGTGTGCCAAACACTGGCATGGGGAAACTGGCTGTAACACCCATAAGCCCGTCCCCAACAATACACTCCCTCCAGGAGGCGTTAATTCCCAAATCTCCATCAGCTGGGATCCTAGAATTCAGAACATCTAAGTTTATGGGGGACACCTGAATCAAACCACCACACAGCGTTCAGCCCATTCTCCTGGAGTTTCCACCTGCTCGTGCCATGCTTTTCCTTGTCATCATGAAGCTTCCCCTTGAGACTGTAAGCAAAAAAAAAAAAACCTTTCCTTCCCATCAGCTGCTTTTGGTCGGGTGCTTTGTCCTACCAACAAGACGGTAGCTACAACAGCAGGCCTTGCCGGCAGAGCCAGCTAGCCGAGCCGAAGAGGAGCCTGTCCACCCTCTGAAGCAGCCCAGAGTTGGGGGAAGGGGCTGTCCCCAGGTTGCAGACTTTTTCACAGACACCTGCAAGCTCCTCCTTGGGTACCTGTGCGCACTGGGTTCAGGAGAGCACCTCCTCAGCACAGAGAGCTTAGCTGGGTCCTGTTCCTAGCGGATGTGTAGCTTGGTCAGACTAGCCTCTTGGGCTTGTGCTGGGGAATCAGAAGCCGTCTTTGTCCTTCACGGCTCCCTCGGTCCCTCCTTGAGCTCAGGCTGAGCCCAGTGTTCAGGATGCTCTTCCTTGGGCAGAAAAATCATGAGAGGAGCCAGACTACACTCCCTTCCAGGTATTAAGGCACGGTGCTGGTGTGTGATGCTAAACTTCTGGGTGCCCTTGTCCATATGGACACCGGGGAGCTTGGGGTTGCCTGCACCCCTAGTTTTGTAAGGCTGATAAAAATGCGTCTCAGTGGAAGAAATTAGCTGTGTGTAAATATCACAATATGTAAGGAACATGTTTTTCACAAAACTGTTGCTAACCATGGCCACCTAGGAATGGGCAGAATAGTGGTTTCACAGCCAGAGGCCCTTGAAGATTGTCGACCCCATTAAGTATCTGGCACTCACGTCACTGTGTCCTAACATACCTCAACAGACAACACACATCAACCACATACTTTCCCATCCTGCCTGTGGCAGACATTGTTAACCGATTGTTAGCCCAGACACCGTCTTGGAATCTCACTAAAGAACCAAACCAGGTACTTTCAGGAAATCACTACCACTCGGTTACCAGTGGGCCCTTGAGATTGGCTTCCCTTTGACCTATCACCTTTCCCTTATTTGACAGATGAGGGAATTAGACCTCAGGAGGGGAAATGACTTATCTAGAGTCATGACCCCAAGAGTCATGATGACAAGAGTCAGCAGGACTGGAACTCAGGCTTCTAGCTCATTCTGATGGGGATTCTAGCCCCCACCCAAAAGTCTTTCTAATATTGGTTGGGTGAGGAGGCCAAGAACTCCTGCTGTGTGGCTGAGAAAGCTTCTGGTAGAAGGGTGAAGGACCACTCCCCTTCCCTGTTGAAAGAGCAGAGCATCTCTATCACCCAGAAAGGTCCCTGGCAGCTCCCTCCATTACAGGCTTGCTGCTGCCTGGAGGGCAGCCTTCCCCACCGCCCCCCACCCCATTGAGTAATAAAACCAGACCCCACCCTCTGAGTCAGCCAGGGCACCACCTGTGACAGCTGGGAACTCCACGCCTTGTTCCTTGTTTTTTCTGGTGTAAGGTGTCCTGCTGGGGTGTGTTTGGGTGTCATATCAGGGAAGCCTTGGAATGCAGTTGTCACCTCACCTCCTTTCTCCTCTGGTCCCAGGCCCAAAGGCCTGACCTAGAAAACTCCACTCTGTACCCCACTGAGCCCTCATCCACCCCTCTTTGTATGACCAACAGAAAAGTTGGTAGGGAGATGGGTAGGGGTACAGGGTCTCCTGCCAAGTTGAAGGGAAGGAAGCTCTTTAGTGGTGGCCAGGGTGTGTGTGTGTGTGTGTGTGTGTGTGTGTGTGTGTGTGTGTGTGTGTGTGTGTGTGTGTATGAAAACTCTAAGGTTTCAGTTGTTATCAAGTCACCCCCTTAATACCTCCTGAGGAGTGGCAGCTCAGTGCTGGGCACCCCGGGCAGTTCTGGATACTACAGGGAAGAGGCAGGCTGATAACCACCCTGGCCTGAGTGGGAGCCCTTAGCTGGTGGCAGAACCCCGGAATGGCAGAATGCGCAGAATGGGCATTATCCCATGAGGGTCCTGTGGAAGCCAGGGCCAAGGGGCCTGCGTGCTGGGGCATCCCATCTGGCCTGTGCGGGCAGCTCCTGATCTGAGACCCGGAGGTCTTGGCATCCTACTTTCTTCCTGACAACAGTAGCAATCATTGGTTTTGCTTTTTTTTTTTCCCCCTAGCCCAGGCTGACCTGGAACTCATTATGTAGTCTCAGGGTGGCCTCAAACTCACAGTGATCCACCTACCTCTGCCTCCCAAGCGCTGGGATTAAGGGCGTGCATCAACACGCCTGGCTGGTTTTGCTTTTGACTCTTGGGGAAGTAGGCACGTGAGACAGCCAGGGTCAGTGATGGGAACCGAAGTTAAGGGCTTCTCTGGTGGAAGAAAGAGTTTGTTCATTCTTCTGAGAGTAGTGAGCTCCAAACCTCAAGCTCCCTTCCAACAAATGACCACCAGGGGCTGGATCTCAGCTGCCCGCTGGTTTTAGACTCTGCAATCCCGGGGTCTCAGGGGTGCTTGTTCAGGTGGGATCACTGTAGGAGTTTTGGGAGAATCGCAGCTGCTTGCTTTATAGCCTTAGGTTAGCTGGAGCCAGAGAAGTTAAGATTTCAGATTCTCCAGGGACTTCTATAGTTGGGTGACCTCTGGCTGTCCAGAAAGGGGTGTTGGAATTCCTGTTGTCAAATCTCTGTGTGTACCCAGTGGGATAGGAGCTGGGATGGCAGGTTTGGGCCATCTCTTCCTACGGAGCCTAAGCCATTTCCTGCCCTTTGGGAGTCCTGTAGTTGTATCTGCTTGACAGTTGTCATTGCAGAACCTGCCTCACGGTGGCTGTGAGATTTTAAGCAGGAGACTCCCTCAGGCCTGATGCAGCAGCACAGCATGCCTGTTATGGGGTCATGCATGTGACCTCGAGACTCTCTGGAGAAGGAAGGGGCTTCAGGTGTTGTGAAGTGCCTGCCCAGCTGTAACTAGGGGAAGTTTCCAGCCCTAAAAGAGACATGGGCGCCTCTACACTGCAGTGAGTGAGTGCTCTGGGGCTGGCCAGGAGACCGCCTCGGTGCCAGCCAGAGCTTGGCCCTGTGTGCTAATTAGGGAGCCTTCATGTGGTGCCCAGCTGCAGAGTGGCCAGTTTAGCCTGACTGGAATCGCTAGAGGACTGGGGAGATGGCTAGACGGCAGCAAGTGCCCCCCCCACCCCCGCCAGGTTAAATGGATCACATTCAGATACACAAAAACAAACAAACAGAAAGCCAGGAAGCATGTGACTGGTGTCTGGGCAGCCAGGGGGATGCTTGCAGAGGTGGCTCCGCATGGGACAAGCCAGCCATTCTTCCCACTGTCTTTCCCAAGGGCATCTCCGGGAAGGCCAGCGCCTCACCCATCCCCAAGGAGACAGGCTTCTTCTATCCTGAGATTTTGAGAGCCTCACTTCTCCACTTGGAGTCATAAGAAGAGGAACCCCCAGTGGAAATGTGGGGACACCCCCTGCGCGTGCCCCTGGGAGATGGTGGGGCGTGTCTGCTGCTCCCTCCGCTTAGCAGTACAGCAGGGTGGGACCAAGGCAGAGAGACTGGGCCAAAGGGCCAAAGTTGCATGGGGGGCTCAAGCATGCAACTTCCAGCCACTGTTATCTAATTTGGTATAAAGATTGCCACTTCCACAGGGTGCTATGATGGCCAGTGTAGGCTGTTCTCTTCCAGCGGAGTGACCCCTGGGCCGTGCTATGCAGGGGACTGACAGCGTCCTTTTTTGCTTCCTCTCCTTCTCTGGCCTAACACAGCTGCCCAGGTCTCAGCCACCTGTTCCATGGGCTGATCTCTCCCTTCCCGTGCTGACTAGTCCCTCTAGGTCCTTGCCTTGCCCCCTCCTGTCCCTGTTAAAAAAATAACCTAGCAGTCAAGCTGGAGAGATGGCTTAGCGGTCAAGGCGCTTGCCTGCAAAGCCAAAGGACCCAGGTTCGACTCTCCAGGACTTACATAAGCCAGATACACAAGGGGGTGCACGCATCTGGAGTTCATTTACAGTGGCTGGAGGCCCTGGCATGCCCATTCTCTCTCTCTTTCTCTCTTTCTCTCTCTCTCTCTGTCTACCTGCCTATTTCTGTATCTCTCTCTCTTTCTCTCTTTCAAATAAATAAATAAAAATATTTAAAAAAATAACCTGCTGGGCGTGGTGGCACACGTCTTTAATCCCAGCACTCAGGAGGCAGAGGTAGGAGGATTGCCATGAGTTCGAGGCCAGTCTGAGACCACATAGTGAATTCCAGGTCAGCCTGGGCTAGAGCGAGACCTCAAAAAAAAAAAAATAAATAAAAAATAAATAAATAAATAACCTAGCAGTAGGCATTTGTCCAGGATACAAGAGTGGCTTTTGTAGCATCAAGCTGGCCCTGACTTCCACCCCCATCAGCAACCTAGTCAGGAAGCTTCTGGAAGAAGTTTACAGGACTTTACCTCTCCCAGCTAGTGGCAGCTTTCTCTGGTCCCAACTTCTGCCAACAACTTGAGGTTTGTGTTGGCGGGGCGGGGAGGGGGGGGAGAATGGGGAGGGATGAGGAGGCAAACATTTGTACAGCACTTGTCAGAGGCACATCGCTGTCAGCAATGGGGCTGAGGGAGTGGAGATAATTGGAATATAAGCTGATCTTCAGGACAGATGACCTGTCCCACTGGACATGCCAGTAGGTGACCTTCCTAAGTGTCATGGCTCGTGTCACAATTGTGCCTCTACCTCAGCATGTTCAGCTGACCTCAGCAGACCCAGCGGCTGTCTGAACCTTTCTCTGAAAGCTTGCTTTTCCCATTCTCCTCCTTGCTACTCCTCCCCACTGTCCTTTCCCTTTGCTTCTGTTCCCTGTCCCTTTCCTCTCTCGGTCACTGCCCTAGCTGGCCCCGGCATGGCCGCCTCACCCTCAGCCTTCTTCCCCAGTCTCACCAGCATTGTAGGCTTGCTCTACACTGCAGTCAGCTCTCCTTTCCTTTCTTTCTTTCCTATTTTTGTTTGTTTTCAAGGTACTGTATCACTCTAGCCCAGGCTGACCTGGAATTTACTATGTAGTCTCAGGGTGGCCATGGTGACCCTTCCTACCTCTGCCTCAGCTCTCCTTTTCTTCCTTTCCTCCTTCCTTCCTCCCTTCCTTCCTTCCTTCCTTCCTTTCTTTTTTTGTTTATTTGTTTTATTTGAGGTGCAGTCTCATTCTAGCTCAGGCTGACCTGTAACTCACTATGGAGTCTCAGGGTGGCCTCGAACTCTCGGTGATCCTCCTATCTCTGCCTCCCGAGTGCTGAGATTAAAGGTATGCACCACCACGTCTGGCTTCTTTTCTATTTTTTTTTTCCTTTTCTATTTTTTTATTTAAAGTTTTATTTATTTATTTGAGCGAGTCAGCAGGAGAGAGACAGACAGAGAAAATGGGTGTGCCAGGGCCTCCAGCCACTGCAAACAAACTCCAGATGCATGCGCCACCTTGTGCATCTGGCGTACGTGGGGTCCTAAGGAATAGAACCTGGGTCCTTTGGCTTTGCAGGCAAATACCTTAACCACTAAGTCATCCCTCCAGCCCTCTATTTTTAAATTTTTACTTATTTTAGAGCAAGAGCGAGTGAGAAAAACAGAGAGAGAGAGAAAATTGGTGTACCAGGGCCTCAGCCACTGCAGTGGAACTCCAGACGCTTGCGCCACCTGGTGCGCATGTGTGACCTTCTGCTGTGTCACCTCTGTGCGTCTGACTTACATGGGATCTGGAGAAGGATCAAACGTAGATCCTTAGGCTTCTCAGGCAAGCACCTTAACCGCTAAGCCATCTGTCCAGTCCCTTGCTTATTTATTTATTTATTTTTGCTTTTTAAGGTAGGGTCTTGCTCCAGGCAAGGCTGACCTGGAATTTGCCATGTAGTCTCAGGGTGGCCTTGAACTCACAGCAATCCACCTGCCTCTGCCTCCTAAGTGCTGAAATTAAAGGCGTGTGCCACCACACCCAGCTCCTTGCTTATTTTTTAATTTTGGAAGTTTGTAATGCCAGTGTGAGCTACATGGTGAGACCTTGTCTCAAAAGCAAAAAGAGGGCTAAGGGGACGGCTCAGATTGTAAAGTGCTTGCCAGAAAACATGAGGACCCCAGTTCAGATCCCAGCACCCACGTGAATGCCACATGTGGATTAATGTGTAATCCCAGTGTTTGGGAGATGGGATACCCTTGGGCAATCTGGCCAGCTAGACTAGCCAAGTTAGTGACTTTTGGGTTCGTTGAAAGGCTCTGTCTCAATAAATGATTGAGGAAGTGATTAAGGAAGATGAATGTTGACCTTTGGCTTGCACACACAGGTGCACACATGTGGACCATACAAATATGAATGTGCATGCACACCCCACACATGTACAAAAAGAACAGTTTTCAGTCTTGCAGAATATGCCTAGAACCTGTGGACCTCCAGTCCAGAGTCAACACATGTAACATTTTGTTATGTTTGCTTCATAGATTTTTGAGCTCACCCATAGAAATACCTGATAAGTGAATGTTAGATTCTCTTCCTCCTGCTTTGTGTGGATGGGGGCAGTGCTGGAATGTTCTACTGAGCACATGTACCTAGAGGTAGGGTTCTGGAGCCTGAGAAGAGGCTGTGGCAGGGAGTTCTGTGGGGTCAAGGGTATAAAGACAGAATTTTGTCGATCATGCGCAGAGTCCATGGGTCCTGCTGCTGTGGCCCCTGGGGTCTAGAGCCAGGGAGGACCCAGCTGGAAGGAAGCAGGCCTGTGCACTCCGATGCCCAGCGAGCCAGATCCCGGAGCAGCCAGTGCCTCCTGGCTTTGCACTGCCTCCTATTTCCACACCTCGGCCTAGGTGGCAAGCCACCCCCCATTGCTGGGTCAGCCACAGGGCAGGGCGGCCACCGGAGGGGTGACCTGCGGGTTGGGCTGGAAGTCACCCAGCTCTGCAGGGCTGTTTTCCCTGGGGCACTCCTCAGTTCCCTGGCTGGAGTCAGGTTTCCCCCCCAGTCAGGAAAGCTTTGCTCCGGGGAGCTGCTGCCCAGCTGGGAAGGCGGGCGCTGGGGGCGGGCCTTCCTTCTGTGCTGCTTGGAGAGGCTTCCCCAGGCTACTCCACCTGACTTTTATTTTCACCTGGGATTTCTGTTTTTCCATCTGGGCTCGATCTTGTGCACAGGAGGATTCAAGGCCAGTCGGGACGACCACAGCTGTCTAGCTGTCCACTGGCCAATCCCAAGCAAGTTGGATCTTCCTCTCAAACCTCCCTCAAAGTGAGATCGGTGTACTCACTCCATCTCTAGCCACTCGGCTTATACCTGGTCATTTTTTTTTCTTTTTATTTATTTATTTATTATTTTTTTTAAATTTTTTTTTCTTTTCTTTTTTTTTTTTAGGTATTTTTTTGTTCACATTTGTTTATTTGAGGGTGACGGAGAGGGAAAGAGGCAGATAGGGAATGGGCACGCCAGGGCTTCCAGCCACTGCAAAGGAACTCCAGACACGTGCGCCCCCTTGGGCATCTGGCTAACGTGGGTCCTGGGGAATCGAGCCTCGAACCAGGGTCCTTAGGCTTTACAGGCAAACACTTAACCGCTAAGCCACCTCTTCAGCCCTTACACTTGGTCTATTCTGTCACCTTCCACCTGGTGACCAAGATGCCTCTTCAGCGGCCCCTCACTCTCATGTCTGTAGTCCAGGTTTCCTGCCAATCATAATGCTCCTTTCCAAACACATCAGATTGTCCCACGGCCTAGCTTATAACCGTCCTCAAAGACTTGCTATCTTAAAAAACCAGATGCACAAAGTGGTGCGTGAGGCTGGAGTTTGTTTGCAGTGGCTAGAAGCCCTGGTGTGCCCATTCTCTCTTTCACTTTCTGTCTCAAATAAAAATAAATAAACAACAACAACAACAAAAACCTAAATTAAACAAGCAAACTAACAAAAACAGTCAGGCATGATGGTGCACGCCTTTCATCCTTGCACTTGGGAGGCAGGGGAAGGAGGATCGCCCTGAGCTTGAGGCTATCCTGAGAGACCACATAGTGAATTCCAGGTCAGCCTGGGTTAGAGGAAACTCTACCTTGAAAAACAAACAAACAAAAAAAAAAAAATCACCAAAACAGGAGCTGGAACAGATGGCCCAGTGAGTAAAATATTTGCTGTGCGAGTGGGGAGGATTTGAGTTTGGATCCTCAGAACCCGTGTAAAGTTGGACACGGTAGTTTGTGTCTATGATCCCAGTGTTCATTTGGTAAGATGGGAGGAGCAGACAGGAGAATCTCTGGAAATTTACAGGCCAGCTTTCCTGGTCCACATAGCAGTAAACAAGAGGCCTTGCCTCAGCACAAGGTGGAAGGGGAGAACTGAGACCCAAACTGGTGCTCTGCTCTCCACACGCGCTCTGTGGCGTGAATGTGCCTGCAGTCTCACGCGTGAACACACACATACAAGAACACACAAGGCAATCTCATAATGCTTTAAGTAAGCTCACCATTTTATCCGTGGCTGCATTTACAGCCCGCCCCAGCCACATGTAGGCCATGGTTGAGCTCCTATGGTAGAACATTGAAGGATAAATAGGAAATTCCTCTTCTCCATTCTTTTCTGCTCCTTGCCTCTGTCCACGTGCCGTCTTTGGTTGGAGCTGGTTAGTCCTAGTCCTCGGTGACCAGGTGAGAGTTTGACCTGGTGGGTTTGGACTCTGTGTGAGGAACACACTTCCAGCATCTCCCAAGATGTCCCATGGATGGCACAGGCCACCTTGGAGAATGGCACACTTGAAAAGCCAGACGTCGGGAGCGTTGGCAGCTAGATGAGGAGGAGGTGACTTTGTGTCTTCATGTGGAACCAGGATCTCAACTTGTGGTTCATTTACCTATGGAGACTTTTTAACTTCTTTTGTTGTTTGTTTCGAGGTAGGGTCTCGCTCTAGCCTAGGCTGACCTGGAACTCACTTTGTAGTCCCAGTCGCTCATGGCAATCCTTCTACCTCTGCCTCTGGTGTGCTGGGATTAAAGGCATGTACCTGTATACCTGGTACCTATGGAGACTTTTAAAGGTCACCTGGCACAGTGACCTCGGCCTCTCCAGTGCTTCTGGGTCCCAATGGACATTCTTTGTTCTGTGCATGCGCTTTGGCGGATGGGGCTGGTAGGAACTGGGGGAAGGATGGCTTGTTCTGTGCAAGAGTTCCTTTATTTAGGGATTGCTCTGGAGAGGGTGTTCTTTGGAGGGATGCACATTCTGCCTTGTTGTTTCTCTTCCGATGGGAGAGGCTTTGATCAGGTTCTTTTGTGTTAATCAGGATAAGCCAACAAACTCAGTGACCTAACATCAGAAGCATTCATTTGCCACTCATATTCCAGACCACTGGAGGCCTGAGTCCCAGCCAGCTTTGCAGTCTCCATCCTCCATGTGTTTGGCTAACAGCTACAGAAGTCGAGCGTGCTGCACTGAGGGAGAGTTTTACAGGCTGTGCCTGCAGGAAGTGGACCTCACCCTGTTGAAGTTCCAGTCACAAGACTCCCTCCTGTCAGGGAGGCTGGGAAGTGTGGTGTGGTGGTTTGATTCAGGTGTCCCCCATAAACTTAGGTGTTCTGAATGCTAGGTTCCCAGCTGATGGAGATTTGAACATCAACACTTCCTGGATGCAGTGTACTGTTGGGGGCTGACTTATGTGTGTTATAGCTAGCTCCCCCTTTGCCACAGTTTGGCACCCTATCCTGTTCCTGTTGTCCACCTTATGTGGGCCAGGGGGCGATGTCACCCTCTGCTCATGCCCTCAGTTTCCCTGCCATTGTGGAGCTTCCCCTCAAGCCTGTAAGCCAAAATAAACCTTTGTTTTTCCCCACAAGCTTGGTTGGGTGATTTCTACCAGCAATGAGAATCTGACTGCACCAGTAAAATGGTACCGAGAGTGGGGTTGCTGCTAGACACCTGACTGTGTGGCTTTGGCCTTTTGGAGCTGATTTTCAAGAGGAATATGGGAGGATTTGAAACCTTGGCCTAAGAGACACCTTGCAGTGCTTTAAGTATAGCTCGATGGACTATTCTGGTCAGAATTGAAAGACCTGGAATGTAGTAAGAACCATGGACTGTGAGGTTTGGCTTATGAGAATGAGAAAGAGCTTTGCTTGGACTGGGCTAGAGGCAGTCTGTGTGAGAAGCTTGCTGTTATGACCATGTCCTGAGAAGTTGTTCAGGGTTGCTTGGCATAGAAATGGACTGATGTGAGCAGAGGGATATGGCATAGAAAGAAGAATCTTTGGATGAACTGCTGCCCATTCAGCTGCAATTGAGAGATTACAACCTTTGAGATTGGGCTATCTGACCTGCACTGGGGCAACAGGAAGAATGTAGACTCTTTTGAAGGGGCCTGAGTGCTCAGGAGTGTCCTGTTCTTCAAAGTCTGCTTTATCCCCCACCCCATTAACAAATTGGCACCCTGCCTGGTATTATGGACTATAAGAAATGCAGGAAAGCTAGGCGTGGTGGCGCACGCTTTTAATCCCAGCACTCGGGAGTCAGAGGTAGAAGGATCACCATGAGTTTGAGGCTACCCTGAGACTACATAGATAATTCCAGGTCAGCCTGAGCTAAAGTGAGACCCTACCTCGAAAAACGAAAAGAAAAAAGAAAAAAAAAATGCAGGAAAGAGCCAGGCATGGTGGTACACACCTTTAATCCCAGCACTCAGGAGGCAGAGGTAGGAGGATCGCTGTGAGTTCGAGGCCACCCTGAGACTACATAGTGAATTCCAGGTCAGCCTGAGCTAAAAAGTGAGACCCTACCTCAAAAAACAAACAAAAAAAAAAAAAGCAAGAAAGAGAGGGTCATTGAGTTTGCAACACAGTCTTCCATTTTGGATATGGCCAAGGGCAGTGTAAAGCAGGTTTGCTGGACACCTGCATGGAGACCCCATGGGGCCATGAGGATGAACTGTGGCTTGCAGTAGAGACCGAGTGTAGATACTGGGACCATGAGATGGCTGCTTAGGGGAGGTGATCTACTCAGGTCACCATGTCACTCATGCAGGTGGGGGAGGTGATGTCTGAAGTCACCATGTCACTCATGCAGGTGGGGGAGGTGATGTCCTCAACTCACCATATCACTGATGCAGTTGGGGGAGGTGATGTCCTCAAGTCATGCAGGTAGTGCTCCTGGCCCGCTTTGTCCTTTGCCTGATCCACCTGAGAGCACAGGCCTTCATGGCAGCTTCTGGTGCTTTGATGAAGCTCTGCAGCCCTTGCTGGCTTCTAGGACTTCCCTGTGCTCTCGTGTCCTAGGAGACCTGGTTGGAGCTGACTCCCACTCCTGGGCAATGAGAGCTCTCGTAAGGTTTGCTGACGGTGGGGTGGACTCTGCCTACACCACTTCTTTGGCCTATTTTTTTCTTTTCTTTTTCTTTTTTTACAAGACTGAGAAAGAGAGCTTTAAAGCCTGGAAGCACCACGACCCATTTGTAACGGAGACAACAATGGAGGAAGGGTACCCCTGGACACAGGAATGAGGGCGTCTAGGAGGTTAGCTGGTCATTCACATGTTTCCCTCCTTTTCTTCAAACGGGCCCATTAGAAACGAGCCCTGGGATCTCACAGCCATGGACACCAACCTGGGCCTGAACCACTGAGGGATCCGTTTGGCTTGAGTCGTGCTCTTCGCCCTCAACCTTGACCTCAGAGTGGCCAGGGCACTTTGGGGACCAGAGTTCTGGGCCAGTTGGAGGATGAGAAGAATGAAATCAGCCCGGGACAGGGATGTGGCTCGAGTGGAGAGAAGGTTGCCTTATGAGCTCCTTTTGTCCCTTCGTCAGGGCTTCTTCCTGTTTTTGGATGTCCTAGGAGGTTGCTGTGGGAGAGGGGCTCACTAGCAGCTTTTAAAGTAATTTAGATACCTTGGGAGGGGGTCTCTGCCCAGGTTAAGGGATAGCTAAAGACCCCCTAGAGGAAGCAGGGTGACTACACCCAGGATACTGCTAGCAGACATTCCTTCCATGCAGACGCCATGCTCCAGGGGAGTGTCGCCACCCACACCCTGACCTGGCACCAGGATTTCTCTGGCCATCTGTCCCCCACACGGATGTCTCTCCCCCTCTTCTCTCGCCTGTGCAGCAGCCAGATGTGTCTTTCTGAAAGTCCACTTTCCTAGTGTTCCTCCTCTGCTTAGCATCCTCCAGGGATTCCCTCTTGCCCAGAGCAGGAAGTCTTAAGTTCCCCCAGTCAGGGCCAGACCTTTCCATACCCCACCCAGCACGCCCTCGCTTTACCCAGCAATAGGCTCTTTCGGCCCTGAGCATTTTCCTGGGAGCGGTGGTTGAGGAGGAGCCAGTGAGTAAGGCGCTGGCTCCCTTCGGTGCTGGGAGCGCAGGAGGCATCACTCTAGTCCTGTAGTGGGGCAGCCACCGCTCAGGTTGTATGCGACCTGGGGAAGCTCCGCTTCTTCTTCCTCAGAGCCAGGCCTAAAAGCTGGCTGAGTCCAACTGCCATCATGCCCTTCCCTCTGTGCTAAGGGAACAGACGTGGCACGAGGGCCATCTTAGAAAGAGAAGGGCTGTGAAGCTGTGGGTGAAGAGTCCTAAAAGCCTTCCAGCCTTCAAGGGTAAGGGTGCCTGTGCCCAGCCGATGACCCTACTCAGCGTCCTGAAAGCTGAAAAGGCTGTAGACAGCGTCAGAAACGAGGCGACAGCGCGGACTTATTTCATCTTAACATTGGTCAAGGGCTGACAGTAAGCCAAGCCCTCTCCTCTAGTCCATACACCAGTGTGTAGGGCCATTTTTCAATTTTTATTTAATTTTGGTTTTTCGAGGTAGAGTCTCACTTTAGCTTAGGCTGGCCTGGAAGTCACTATGTAGTCTCAGGTTGGCCTTGAACTTACAGCGATCCTTCTACTTCTGCCTCCAGAGTGCTGGGATTAAAGGAGTGTGGCCCCACACCTGGCTAAATTTTTTATTTTTATTTATTTGACAGAAAGAGGCAGAGAGAGCTGGGCGTGGTGGCACAGGTCTCTAATCCCAGCACTCGGGAGGCAGAGGTAGGAGGATCACCATGAGTTCAAAGCCAACCTGAGACTACATAGTGAATTCCAGGGCAGCCTGAGCTTGAGTGAGACCCTACCTCAAAAAAAAAAAAAAAAAGAAAGAAAGAAAGAAAGAGGCAGAAAGGGGGGAGGGAGGGAGAGAGAGAGAAGAGAGAATGGGCATGCCAGGGCCTCCATCTATGCCAAAGGAACTCCAGGTGCATGTGCCACCATCTGCCTTACGTGGGTCCTAAGGAATCGAACCTGTGTCCTTTGGCTTTTCAGGCAAGCACCTTAACCACTAAGCAGTCCCTCCAGCCCTGTGGTGGTATTTTTATTCATAGCTGCTTTACAGATGAGAGGACATGGTCACAGGTTAAGTGAGTTGGCCCAGTCATGCAGCAAAGGCATGGGATGCATGAGATGAGCCCACTGGGGTAGGTTGCACAGAGTTGAGGGTAGGCAGCGTGCTTAGGCACCTTCCAGCCACCAGAGACCCAGTCTCCTAACTTGAGGAACAGCCTGGAAAGCATCTTTCGCTTCTTCCCTCTTGGTGTGTCCTGCACAGGTGGCCTAGGCTACACAGTGTTAAACGGAACACACATCTTGGCTAGCTCCCACACACCAGCTGAGCTTCTGGGAAAGCCCAGAGCCTCCACCCTCAGGCTGGCCCACACATATCAGCTGGGCAGCTCCCTGGGGTGTCCTGGACACTCACAGCCAAATGGGACCTGCCTCCTGCTATCTGCCCCTCATCCTCCTACTGCCTCCCTGACTCGGGTGGAGCCTGCGAGTCCCTATCTTATAGACAAGGAAACGGATTCATCCAGAGCTGCCTAGCTCTGCACCATTTATTCTTCTTCACATTAAAAAAAAAATGTTGTATAAGGGCTGGAGAGATGGATTAGCCATTAAGCGCTTGCCTGTGAAGCCTAAGGACCCTGGTTCGAGGCTCGGTTCCCCAGGACCCACGTTAGCCAGATGCACAAGGGAGCACACGCGTCTGGAGTTCCTTTGCAGTAGCTGGAGGCCCTGGCGTGCCCATTCTCTCTCTCTCTTTCTGCCTCTTTCTCTCTCTGTCTGTCACTCTCATATAAGTAAATAAAAATGAACAAAAAAAAAGCTGGAGTTATTATGGAACTTCCCCTGGATCTGTAAGCTTCAATAAATATCCCTTCCTCCATAAAAAAAAAAAAAAAAAAAGGGCTGGAGAGATGGCTTAGCGGTTAAGTGCTTGCCTGTGAAGCCTAAGGACCCTGTTCGAGGCTCGGTTTCCCAGGACCCACGTTAGCCAGATGCACAAGGGGGCGCACGCGTCTGGAGTTCATTTGCAGTGGCTGGAAGCCCTGGCGTGCCCATTCTCTCTCCCTCCCTCCCTCTCTCTCTCTCTCTCTTTCTCTCTGCCTCTTTCTATCTCTGTCTGTCACTCTCAAATAAATAAATAAAAATGAACAAAAAAAATTTTAAAAAAAGAACAAAAAAATGTTGTTTAGCACCACTATGAGCTCAGGAAGCGCTGTGGTAGAACATGGGCTAAACTGTTACTTTTTGGTCTGGGGAGATGGCTCAACAGGGAAGAGTGCTTTTGCTGCAAGTGTGATGAAAGCCTGAGAGGGCCTGAGGTTACCTACGTTTGATTCCCCAGGACCCATGTAGACAGCTGGGCATGTTCATAAACACGTGCATCCATGTAACTGCACTGTAACCCCAGTACTGTTGGGAACGGGGCCTGGGGAACCACTGGGACCTGCCAAAACCCCAGCTCTGTGGTCAGAGAGAGACTCTGTCTCCAAGAAGTATGCGGACGCAGGATAATGAAGGACCCTCCAGTGTTCTCCTCCGACCTCCGCATGTGTGCACGCGTGTCTATCTCTTGAGAAATCTCCTTGAGTTTGGACATCATATTAGTGGTGAATATCAAATTTAAGTTTTTGAAGCCGGGCGTGGTGGCGCATGCCTTTAATACCAGCACTCGGGAGGCAGAGGTAGGAGGATCACCATGAGTTCGAGGCCACCCTGAGACTACATAGTGAATTCCAGGTCAGCCTGAGTCAGAGTGAGACCCTACCTTGAAAAACAAAACAAAACAAAACAAAAAATTAAGTTTTTCCTTCCCAATCTCTCCCATCCCTGATATCCTCCTCCCCATTAAGGATTACAGCTGGGCTCTGCACTGGCTGGGAAACTTTTTGGTTTGAGACAGGATCTTATTAAGTTGTCCAAGCTGCCCTTGAGCTCACTTTCTCGTCCATGTAGGCCTTGAACTTGTGATCCTCCTGCATCAGCCTCCTGAGTAGATGGATTACACCAGGCCCAGCTTCTTTCCCAGTTTCTCTGTTTCTTTTCTCTTTGTGCTAATTAGTACAATAAAAAAAATGTAGATGAAGAATGTGCACAAACTATATTGAAACTTTCAGAGCATTGTTGAGCCAGTAAAAGATGTGAATGGAGCTCCCCGTTCATGGATTGCTGTTGAGATAGCTCTTCTCCCTAAATTGGTCTATAAATTCAATGCCGTCCTCCCCACGCCCACAAACAAACAAACAAACAAAAAAGTCCCAGGAACTTTTTGTAGAAAATAACTAATCTAAAATGTCTTTGGACTGTAAAGGATCTAAAGTGACTAAAACACTTTTGAGAAAAAAGAAAAGCTTTGATTTTAAGACTTATTATAAATCTATAGTAATCAAAAGAGGATGATGAGCCAGGTGTGGTGGCGCACACCTTTAATCCCAGCACTTGGGGCAGAGGTAGGAGGATTGCCATGAGTTCGAGGCCACCCTGAGACAACATAGTGAATTCCAGGTCAGCCTGAGCTGAAGTAAAACCCTACCTCAACCCCCCCCCCCCCAAAAAAAAGAGGATGATATGTGGTCAGGAAACAGCATGAAGTTCAGATGTAGACTGTTACATTTATAATTGATTATTATTATTATTATTATTATTATTATTATTATTATTGTGTTTTTGAAGTAGGGTCTCACTGTAGTCCTAGTTGACCTGGATCTCACTCTTGTAGCCTCAGGCTGGCCTCGAACTCACAGTGGTCCTCCTATCTGTACCTCTCTAGTGCTCGGATTGAAAGGTGTGTGCCACCATGCCTGGCCCTTATACTTGATTTTTTTTTACAAAGAAAGTAATTTGGCGAGCAAAGAAGTCTTCTCAACAAATTCCTCTAAAATGATAGGGTATCTGTGTCTGAAGAATGAGTGTTGAGGTTTAATGTCAGATTTACTTTGAAAGGAGAATTCTACTGAACTTCTCTTGCCCTAAATATAGGATTTGCAAATAATGTCTTTAGAGGTGCCATTCAGTTCCTTCCTAATCTATGGTTTATATACCTTCATATCACATGGGTTCAACAAAGATGCCAAGCTATTCAAGGGCAAAGGGTTCTTCCTCTAGGCCAACAAGATAAAGAGCCAGTTGTGAGACTGAGGATGGACGATCTAGGAACATAAACCGGAAGTGCTGTTGGAGTTCTAAGGAAGCAGGTGGGGCCTCTGGGCTTCCCAGATTGGTTCTCTTCTAAGACAGTGAGCAGAAGAAAATGGAGAAGTACGTTGAAGGTCCAAGGGCTGACTTTAAGAACATCTGCTTCTCCTGCGACAGCCTTCCAAGCACTGGGATTTCAAGTGTGTGCCACCACGAGTAGCTTGCATCTAATTTGTGTCACTGGCTGTGATGTTTGCTGATGTGTCCCTTGTATCCCACACAGGAGCTGACAAGTTCTCAGTAAGTGGGTTGGACAAATTAATTCTGAGGCTTCCCCAACCTCTCATGGGCCCCCAAATTACAAGAGCCTTTCTTGGGAATTCTAGGTCAGAGAACCCAGCAGCTTTCTGAAATCTTCCTTTTATTATTCTCTAGCTAGAAATAAAGATTAAGGTTGGAGCATTGGGGTGCAAAGGCAGGTTCCCTGGGAACACTTCCCTTCCATCCTGTGAGGAGGGGGTTACAGATGTGTCCCCAGCTGGGTGGGGCCCTTTCCTCTCTCCCCAGTGTTTATTGTTGCAGAGCCCTGCCCAGGGAAAGCTGTCGAATCAGCTTTCTCTGGCTGGAGCCAGCTCTTGGAGCCAGGCTGTCCTATATCTCTGACACTACCCACCCCTTACGTAAACAGTCCAGTGTCCTTCACACAGTGCTGAGATTCTGATGTGGTTGCAAGCCGCTCCATTCGCCAGGCGCCTCTCAATCCCAAGAATGACCCTGGCAATGGGACCTGCTTTTCATGTCTCTCTTCCTCTCTCTCCCTCTCTCTTTTTCCAGGGTAGGGTCTCACTCTAGCCCGGGCTGACCTGGAATTCACTATGGAGTCTCAGGCTGGCCTCGAACTCATGGCGATCCTCCTGCCTCTGCCTCCCAGGTGCTGAGATTAAAGGCATGAGCCACCACGCTCAAAACCTGCTTTTCTTCCAGCCTGATCCGAGACCTTGCTGGAGTGACAGGAACATCCACTTCCTGCTTGCAAAGGAGGCCTCAGCAGAGCTGAGGAGCGGGCAGAGCCTTCCTTACTGCTCCGCATGCAGGTTTCTTCTTCATTGAAGGCCTGGCCAGGCCCCTCTAGGCGATGGCCTCTCAGCTCAGGCTTTCCTTTGTGGAGCCCAACCCTACACCTTAGGCCCTGGGCAGTCTGCCTGCCCTTGAAGGGGTTACATTGGCATTGAATATCAACCATGGGCCCACTGCCCGCTCCCTTGCCATCTTGGGCTCGGATGCTGAACCATGCAGCCCTGGGAGCCCTCTTGCTGCTAGCGTCACACAGAGCGCTCTCTCGGCTCTCCTGAGTTGCCTTTATTTGGTTTGTTCTGGAGTCTGAGCCGGGCTTTTTGCTTCCTTTGGAAGGTGCCCTGTAGGCACAGAAAATGTCACTGGCAGCTGAGCTTTCTGTTCCCTTGGCCAGGGAACTACAGGGATGAGTGACTGGAAAGGCCAATCCCGAGGTGACCAAGTTCCACACCTGGTGGCCAGTAGGGAGAAGGCCAGCTGGGGGTGGGGAGAAGGCCTCATGTCTCTGGAGAAGAACTATTTTTTAAAAAATTTATTCATTTATTTATTAGAGACAGAGAAAGGTCTGTGGGGGGGGGGGGGAGAGAGCGGGAATGAATGGGCACGCCAGGGTCTCTGGCCACTGCAAACAAACTCCAGACTCATGTGCCACCATGTGCGTCTGGCTTACGTGGGACCTGGAGAATCAAGTCTGGGTCCTTAGGCTTTGCAGGCATGTGCCCTAACTGCTAAGCCATCAGGAGAGGAACTATTTTTTATTTTTTTAAATTTTTATTAACATTTTCCATGAATATAAAATATATCCCATGGCTGGAGAGATGGCTTAGCGGTTAAGCGCTTGCCTGTGAAGCCTAAGGACCCCGGTTCGAGGCTCGGTTCCCCAGGTCCCACGTTAGCCAGATGCACAAGAGGGCGCACGCGTCTGGAGTTTGTTTGCAGAGGCTGGAAGCCCTGGCACGCCCATTCTCTCTCTCTCCCTTTATCTGTCTTTCTCTCTGTGTCTGTCGCTGTCAAATAAATAAATAAAATTATTAAAAAAAAAATTAAAAAAAAAAAATATATCCCATGGTAATTCCCTCCCTCCCCACCCCCACACTTTACCATTTGAAATTCCATTAGGAGAGGAACTATTGATCTAGCAGATGGTTTTATCTTGGCCTTGGGGTGGGGAAGGGGACTTGACTAAGCCAGAAGTGTATCAGAAATATACCAAGAGGAAAGTTGGCTGTGGAAGGAAGGCAGAGGTAGGTGAGAGGTTCCAGCAAGGTATATCCCCCACCAGGATTTTAACTCATATCTGCTTCTTTTGCTCGCCAGACTATCAGATGACCCTGCCTTTCAGGGGGTACTTAAACCCACTAAGGAAATTCAGACTGCTTTGGCAAAGGCTGTGAAGCCTAGGTATGGGAGCTCTTTGAGGCACCTCGCCAAGGGCTTGTATCTAGAAGCATACATCTGTGCTTTTGAGGGAAAATGAATGAAGCACGGATGTTCGTTTTACCCTGATCCACTTCTAGCACCGCCTTCCCTGGGCACTGCTGGTGCACTCAGAATCTTGGTTCTGAAAGACGATGTTGGAGTCAGAGAATGTGTGAATGGTGTGATTGACAGAGCGGAAGAGAGATTTACGTTTCAATAGCCTTACTCACGTTCTGGAAAGATACAGGTGCATGTGGTAACAGAAGAGGTGGCCACTCCATGCCTTGTCCTCAGATGTCTCGATGCCTCTTCCTCAGACACCTTGTGGAGCCATTGCCTGAAGAAGGCCCCTGGTCTGGCCTGTGCACAGTATTATCGACCTATTCTCAATACTATAGAAAAGGTTCAAGGCAGTTATAAATCAGCATAGAAGGCAAGAAAGAAAAAAAAACCCAAAACTTTCAAGAGAATATGTTGGCATTAAAGAAGCATTCAGTGATCCATGATACAAACACATTCACTATAATGTTATAAATAGTGAAAAGTCAGAAACAACCTAAATAGCCAACAACAGTGTGATAGGTAAATAAACTGTGTGCCGTGCAAACACTGAAGTCCCATGTCATGATTACAAATGCCGATATATGGTTAGAGAGATGGCTTAGCAGGTTAAGGCGTTTGCCTGCAAAGCCAAAGGATCCAGGTTCAACTCCCCAGGACCCACGTTAACCAGATGCACAAGGGGGCACACGCACCTGGAGTTCGTTTGCAGTGGCTGGAGGCCCTGGCACACCCATTCTCTATCTGCCTCTTTCTCCTCCTCTCTCTTTCTCTCTTAAATAAATAAACTTAAAAAAAAATTTTTAAAGCATGCTGATATAGCCAGGTGTGGTTGTATATACCTGTCATTCCTGCACTTGGGCAGTTAAGGCAGGAGGATTACAGCAAGTTTGAGGTCAGGCTGAGCTACACAGTGAAACCTCGTCTCAAAACAGCAACAACAGAGAATGTGGATATGACACGGGGCTGAAGCTAGGTGGTAGAGCAAGTGTTTAGTATGAAAAAGATTCTGGGTTTGTCTGCAGCACTGCCGTGCTGACGTGAAGGTAGTCACTGATGTGGGGAAGTGCTTATTATCTGGTATAGGAGTGCTAGTGAGGCAGGGCTGGAGAAATGGCTTAGCAGTTAAGGCACTTGCCGGCAAAGCCAAAGGACCCCTATTTGAGTCCCCAGCACCTTCGTCCCCAGGACCCACGTAAGCCAGATGCACAAGGTGGCGTATGCATCTGGAGTTCCTTTACAGTGGCTGGAGGCCCTGGCGTGCCCATTCTCTCTCTCCCCTACCTCTCTTTCTTTGAAATAAATAAATAAAATATTTTGAAGAGTACTAATGAAACGATTTTTATTTATACATATGGAGGAGTGCCTAGAAAGACACGTGTATCCCCAAATATTAATGCTGGGCTTTTAGGGGGACAAAATATGAGTGATTCTTTTTTCTTTGTTAGTTTTAATTTTTCTTTGATTTTTTTTTTTTTTTTTTTTTTTGGTTTTTCGAGGTAGGGTCTCACTCTGGTCCAGGCTGACCTGGAATTAACTCTGTAGTCTCAGGGTGGCCTTGAACTCATGGCGATCCTCCTACCTCTGCCTCCCAAGTGCTGGGATTAAAGGCGTGCACCACCACGCCCGGCCTTGATTTTTGTTTTCTTGAACTCATTTCATAGCCTTGAACTCTTGGTTCTCCTACCTCAGCCTCCCACATGCTAAGATTACAAGTGTTCCACCATACCTGGCTTCTTTTACCTTTTTTGACCCTTCTTTGCTTGTGTAATTTCTAGTTTTTCCTCAGTGAGACCGAATTACCTAGGTATCACAAAAATGGAATGTACAAAAATAGAATATGGAGGAGGAAAATGGAAATTCTAGCCTATATAATTTGTTCTAAAATATATATCACAGAGCTGGGTGTGGTGGCGCATGCCTTTAATCCCAGCACTTGGGAGGCAGAGGTAGGAGGATCACCATGAGTTCTAGGCCACCCTGACACTCCATAGTGAATTCCAGGTCAGCCTGAGCTAGAGTGAGACCCTACCTCAAAAAAACAAAAAAAAGTATACATATATATGTATATATATATAATATTACATATTATATATTATGGGCTGGAGAGATGGCTTAATGGTTAAGGCACTTGTCTATGAAACCTAAGGACCCAAGTTTCATTCCCCAGTACCCATAAAAGCCAGATACACAAGATGGCACTTGCGTTTGGAGTTCATTTACAAAGGCTAGAGGCCCTGGCCTGCCCATGTTCTCTCTCAAATTAAATAAATAATATTCATTAATATATATTAAAGAAAATAATCCAAAGTACGAGTTATGATATGATGACCCATCCAACAGCTGCATTGACATGTAGCAGGGAAATATTAAATGCTTGAGAGTTGAAGTTAGAACCTTTAAAGTCATGAGCCAGCTTTTGCTAAACACCCGTTTGCATGAGGCGAAGTGAAAGTTAATTATGGTGCAGTCTCTGTCTTGTTTGGAATGGAACCCACCGATGACTCCCTTTCTATGTGGGTTCTAAATAGCCCGTGTAGATTGTAGTAATGATTGTCTAAGAGACAGTCCTAAGATCACGTGTTAGGGTCGGATAGATGAATAGATACATGTGCACGCGTGCACACACGCATACACACACACACACAGAGCCTATACAGCACCTCTTTTCATCATCTCCAGTGCTGACACCTTGGTCCAAGCTGTTTCCACCGTATGGCCAGCAACACAGTGTAGCCGCAGCAGGATCAGAACATGTCAGTGCTCATATAAAACCCTGCAGGACATCAGGGTGTACCCGAAGTCTTCACATCCTCCGCTCCCCAGGACCTGGACCATCCTGCCTCTCGCTTCTCCTTGCCTGCCCCTTTGCCCTGGCTCATGCCACGCCACACACAGTCCTTTTACACTTCCTGCTCTCTTTTCTGGAATACTCTCCTTTGCTGGCAT